>NC_134548.1:42758537-43383537 GCF_050624435.1 Tenrec ecaudatus | reverse complement strand
TGGCAATTCAATAACCATCCAATTAAGTTGAAGCAATCACTGAGGCTGCTCCGTGGTCTCGCAGCCAGCTCTTGCAGTCTGCTGCCGTTTGCCCCTTGAGTCCAAGGATCAGCTAGCATGCATGAGGCTGTCTCCTCTGAGCGCTAATCAAGCAAAAGGGACTCGGCTGCTCTGTCCTTCTTGGCCACAGGCACCAGCAGCCAGAAAAGAGGCACGAGGAATTTACAGTCCTATTTTAACCCCTGAAGAGAAGAGAAGGCGAAAACCCACTAGTCAGTCTAAAACTAGGAATCTGGGGGTTTGAGGGGTCCAGGAATCAGTTCCATTAACAATGTTCGTTGTTAAAAACATCCATTGTGTTTCTTCCCACCTACGTTGGAGAACCACTGAGCTGAAACAACCCACTATGTGCATGGTGTCCCAAATAGAACAGGTCCAGGGCAGACACGCACGATGCTTGCTAATAGTTCAGCTTCCCACGGCCCTTCACCAGATGACTGGAATCCATGGACTGTCGGTGGTAAGAGCCCCTTACAGGGATTGAGAAGTATTCATTCTCATCAACTAAGGGGAAGTTATGATCCCTGCCACCTTTGATGCTGGGTGAATTCTGTCAGGTAAAGGCCGAGGCCACTGGCCAGAAGCCAGGAGGTAGGAAACAGCTCAGTCAGATACCATAACCAGGGTCTCCACCCTGCGCTCACAGCTCAGCCTCTGAGTATCAGCGGGGCCCACTGCCAGACAGCGGCCTTTCCCAGCAGGTGTCAAACAGGTATTAGGTCCTGGGCAGTGGGCAGCGCCCGGTTGGGAAGGAGAGCTGGGCATTGCCCTCCTCTCCTGCCCAGGCAGGAGGATCATTTAATAAGTAGGTGCCCTTTCCGGGACCTGACATCTCAATCCTTCCCACCGCCTCCTTTGCTCTCTGAGCTGCCTGCTCCAGGGCTACCAGCAGGCTGAGGATCCTCCCTCCTAAGCTGGGAGAGCTGCCAGGAAGGCTCAGCGCAGCAGTGAGCGCCAATAATGCTAAACAATGGATTAATTACTCTCCTCGCCTGTTTAGCTGGAGCGCCCAGGGTCGTCGGCACGTGTGGTCGCAGCAGACAACAGGTGCGAGCCGCTGGGGAGCGCGTCAACTGCCCACAGCGCCGCCCTCTGTTCCTCGCCAGCTTCGTCTCTGGAATGCCCTTCCAAGCGGCCGCTGCTGCCCCCTCCGACCCACCCCATTCCTCAGAGAGACTGGCAAGCCTTTTGTCTTCTCTCTCTTCCTTCCTTCCTTCCTTCCTTCCTTCCTTCCTTCCTTCCTTCCTTCCTTCCTTCCTTCCTTCCTTCCTTCCTTCCTTCCTTCCTTCCTGTTGCAGGGTTTTCGCAACCTGAGCTGGGAAGCCCTGTAGGGCAAGGTGAGACTTCTTTCCAGGCGGGCAACTGGTGTGCTGTAACAACGGGGCGGGCACGTCTCTGAGCCCACCTGGCCAGGCAGAGAAGAGGCGACAGCTGCTTTCTGCTCCTCAGAGTGCCAGCTCTCCCGAAAGGAGGTCAACCTCAGAGACCAAACTGCTAATTAGGTCGCATTCTGCTTCCTGCTGCCTCTTTAATTTCCACCCCAGAAAACCTTTAGCTGGGAATCCAAGTCCAAGACCATCAGCCAGCCCCCTTTACCCAAATGCAAATGTCTCTGAGGGCCTAGGCCTAGGGCAGAGGCAGGAATCTGCAAAGGGAAGTTTTCTGCCCAGTGAGGAGCTTCAAGACAGTATTGGTCGAGAGAGACTCTTACATTTAGGAATCTCCCCCAGTTGGGCTTGCTTGGAAGAAGACCAGCGACCCTGTAAAGACCTCTAGAAGCCGCTGTTAGGGATGAACCCAGAACCCAAAGTCAGGGACCTAGGCCTATTCTTGACTCTGACCTTAACAAGCCAGATGGCCTTGGGCAAGTCACTTCCACTCCTTGGATCTGTTTTGTAAAATGAATGGGTGGGTCTTCTTACATGATCCCCAAGATCCCTTCCAGCTATGAGCCTTTGTGACGCTAAGAATGATTTCTATCTCTCTTCTTTTTATGGAAGAACTCCATTTTATCCCTATGGCCCTTGAAGCAAGTCGCCCTGGTGGCACTGTCTGTGGGTTACGTGTTGCACTGCTACCTGAAGATGTACAGGTTCAGAGACCCTCTATATAGTCTCAGTATCAGGACCTTAGAAGCCCAGATGGCATCGTGGTTATGAGTTGGGCTACAATTGGAAAGGCCAGCAGTTCGAAACCACCACCAGTTCCTTGGGAGAAAGACTAGGATTTCTATTCCCATAAAGACTTGCTGTCTTGGAACCCACAGGGGCTGTTTTATTCTGCCCTATATAGGCTCTCTATGAGTTGAAATCAACTCGATGGCAAGTAGGTTTGGTTAGGTTTTTGGGCCCCTTAAAGGAAACATACATTATATGGATTGTAACCCACCGATACCCACTGCCATCGAGTAGATTCTGGCTCATAGTGCTCATAAGTATGGGGTTTCCAAGGCTGCAACTTTTTACATAACAGATGGTTTCATCTTTTCTATGGAGTGGCAAATTGGTTAGAATGGATTCTGACTCACAGCAAGCTCGGGCAGGATAGATCCCTGAGTTTCTGAGACTGTAAATCTTTATGGGAATAGAAAGCCTCATCTTCCTGCAGAAGTGGTCGGTGGTTTCCAACTGCTGACCTTGTGGTTATCAGCCCAACACATAACTGCTATCCCACCAGGACTACACAATCTGAACCCAGATATCCCTTCTTCCCTTCCTTGGCTCCATCCTCTCCTCCTCCTCCTCTGCTACTCTCTTGCTCTTGCTCTCAACCTCAAACCCACTTTCATGATCCATACCCAAACCTGATATTTAAAAAAGAGAGACGTTCTAGAATCAGACTTTAACTTCTTTAGGGTGGTAGACAGGGAAATCTATTTAGTTGCTCCAGTGGGTTGGAGGTTCAAGTTCACCTAGAGGTGCCATCAAAGAAAGATGTGGAGATCTACTTGTGAACCATCAGTTATTGAAAACCCTATGGAGCACAGTACATGAGGTCACCATGTGTTGGAAATGATAGTAACTGGTTCGGTTTTAAAGAAGCCCTGGTCGCACTTTGAGCTCGGCAATGGGCTACTGAGCACAAGGTTGATGGTTCCAACTCACCAGTCCCTCCTTGGGAGAAACATTAGCTTATCTCCCCCTGTAAAGATCCAAAAACAAAACAAACAAACAGACAAACAAATTTACTCTCCTCTCCCATTGAGTCAATTCCAACTCACAGTGATCCTATAGGACAGGGTAAAACTGCCCCTTTGAGTTTCCAAGACTGTAAATCTTTAGGAGAGTCAGGAGGCCCCATCTTTTCCCTGTGGAGCAGCTGGTGTTTTCTAACTGCTGACCTTGTAGTTAATCGCCCAAGGCATAACCCGCTGGACACCAAGGTTCCTTGTCAACACTTCGTCTCAGAAGCCTGACACAGGGCCTCCGCGAGTCAGAATTGACTCCGTGGCAGTCTTTGCTTGTTTGCCTTGGTTTCATGATGCTGTGCAATAAGAATTGAGCTGCTAACCACAAAGTTGGTAGGTTTAAACCAAACCACAGATCCATGGGAGAAAGATGCGACTGCGCCTGTAAAGGTTTACAGCCTTGGAAACCCAAAGGAGCGTGTTTACTCTGCTCTATAGGGTCACCAGGAGTCGGAAGCAACTCAACAGTGGGTTTGTGGTTTGGATTTAGGTTTACTGGAGCCCTGTTGCGATTGAAGTATTGGACTGCTAACCTCAAGGTCAGCAGTTCACACCCACCAGCTGCTCCATGGGGTGGGGGGTGGGGTTTGAGACTGTCTTCTCCCATAAAACAGTACAGTTTGGGCAACTCTAAGCAGCAGTTTTCTGTTCCATAGGGTTGCTATGAGTCAGAACCAATTTGATGAACTGGTTTAGTGGGTTTGGGTTTGGATTTAGATTTGGGTTTGGGTTGGGTCTATCAATGCAAAACAGTTGTTTCTTTTTCCAGGCATATGTGCATTTTAAGTCTCAAGTGGTGGATCTTGTGCTGCCTAGATGCTCCTTTGAGGCACTGCCTTCCTGGCTTCCAGAGCTACTAGGTACTGGAAATTTCTCTCAGAGAATAGGAGCCCCTTTGCCTGGTCAAGGCTGAGGAGGGGTCAGGGGGTATTAAGGAGAAGATATCAAGGTCAAGCTCCTTTGTCTCAATTTGGGACACTGTGGGAACCAGCGGAGGAGGTCTCCGTTGCAACTGCATGGCAGTGCAACTTTTTCCTCTGCCCCCTTGGGCTTCTCTCCCTCCCTCCTCCATGGAGGTCCTTCCGTGGGGCCCTCCCAAGAAACTTCCTGCATGCAAATCTCTGACTCAGAGTGTGTTTCCCAGGAAGCTCAGCCAAAGACACCTGGATTCTTTTGGGATCAAGAAAGGCTGCCACTTCTGGGTAAAGGAATTTGGAGTCAGTGGCTAGGGTCATATTTGGGAACCATTTCCTGCCTAAATTCACATGACTTGGGCTGCTCTCCCCTGAAAAAGTAAAATGACAATCCTTTGTCCAGTTTGACATGTACCCCAATACTATGGAGGGTAGAAGCCCAGGGATTTGAGTTATTTTCCTGACAGGGCACACAGTTTTCGAAACTCATGAAGGCAGCAACACCCTGAAACACACACAGGATCTTGCAACTTTGGACCAGGCCCAAGGGAGTCCACCTGCCTACTGTGGCATCACTCCCGCCTCGTCAGTCTCTCGGGGATGCCCTTGCATCATACCTTGACCCACTAAGGGTGCATCACAATGCACTATTACTTAAGTGATGATGCCAGCCTCCGCTGAAAGGAGCTTGTGGAATGTCACTGCCTCTGTGGGCACCTGGAATCCCAAAGGGGCCCCAGTAGTAACACAATGTTCCCTCTCCAGGGCTACAGCCAACAGCGAAATGGCACCTGGGGTAGTCTTCGAGCAAACACGTAGAGCCCCCTAATTGTGGTAGGCTCTGTTTTAACAGTTGAGGACCATAAAGAAATCATGTCAAAAATCACATGACCCCTGTCCTAGAAGGGGCGTGTGACTTGCTAGCTAAGAGAGGAGGGAGGAAGGAGGTTACAGGCTGCCTGGAGAAGCATCTGGAAACAAGTGTCATTTTTCCTGTTTGCTCGTGGGTTGGAAATTCCTGAACCAAATAGAACCATTTCTGACCAATGAATGCTACTTAATAGCAGTTGTCTTGAAGTGAGTGATGTGGTCCTCTGGAAGTGGGGGTAGTGGTGCTGGAAGGATCCAAGGGAGCTACCAAAGCAGATTCCTACACTTTATCAGGGTTTATAGGTGATAGTACAAAAGTTGTTCATGGCCAGGGGGGTACGGCATAATCTTTTTTTCTGAAAAGTGGGCAATAGGTCTCAAGTTGACACAAACTTATGCAACAGCCATAACCAACTTTCACACGTGTAGTATGAGACTGAGACTAGCATACATTGAGTCAGGCAAGCCTTAGTCCTCAAAGCGATGTCCTTGTTCTTTAACACTGTGAGGAGGTTTTTGCTACAGATGTGCCCATTACAACATCTCTTTTGATTGCTTGACTGCTTCCAGAAGCACTGATCATGGATACAGGCAAAATGAAGTCATAAAGGTAGACAGCAGCAGCAGCACCCTGCATGGATCATCTACCCTGATGAACGGAGTTTGCGAGTATATGTGGGGTTTGGGTTGGATCTTTTTACCCACTCTGTATTGCTATCAGAGGACAGAGAGAAATCCCTCCAAGGAACTCGTGCTGGCTTCACACTGGGGTCACCCTATAAATTACTCTTTGCTCAAAGAGCCAGAAAAGTTCCAGACCTGCTTGCAATGTCTGCTAGTAAACAGTTTCGCCAGCTTGTTCGTTCAGAGGCCCTATGTGTTGAGGATTGCGCTAAGCACATGGAGTAGTATGATGAAAAAGCTGTTTCTGTCATGTCAGTTCTGACTCACAGTGGCCCCATGGGTGCAGAGTAGAACTGTCCTGTGGCCTTTTGGAACCAGATCACCGGGTCTGTCTTCCAAGGAGTGGTAGGATTCAGCCAGTTCACACCGGTTTCGCAGGACCAATCCCTAACATTTTGTTCAGTTCCATGAATCCGTTGTTAACCTGGCCCTTTTAATCAGGGTTCTCTCCAAGGCAGAAACTACAGATTTGCATTCCTTATTCTTTTTAATGATCATCTGAGCAACAGTGTATTCTAAGCACCCATGGTAATGTTCATTTCATCTACAGGTATAACAAATTAGATGGAACTATGCTGGTAATATGTATTTATTCATTTCTTAAAACTCATTATACTTTTGATAAACTGAAAAACTGATTGTGGTGATGATTGTACAACTCTTCTTGGTGTGATTGAACAATTGAATTTTATGATATGTGAATTATATGCCAATAAAACTGTTGGGGAAAAATACTACATTTTTATTCCCTTGCATTTGTTACTTCAGTAAACAAACATATCACATAAAGAGAAAAGGTGCCAACAGCAAGAGGGTGACACACTGTCATTCATTTCAGTTTTATGCTATACCCCCAATTCCTACAAGACGTTATGAGTGAGTTATGCTATTCCTGAAAATGTTCAAAGAGTTCAAAAATGTTGTCAGAACAATTGCTGTTAGTTCAGCAGAAGCTGAAAGGGCTTTTTCAAAGATGGATGGAATATGTTCAGAGAAGAGAAGTCACCTACCTGTTTCTAATCTGTGAAACACACTGGTTATTGTCCTCATTGGCCTACCTCTAAAAGAATGGAATCCTTCTCTTACAGTGAGAAGATGGTTAAGAAGAAATCACACCACTGATGCTGCTTGGATAAAAGTGAAGAATATCGCAAGCGAGGGTGCCAATCAAGAAGCATATAGAAATATCTTAAATATCTTTATTTTTGTCAGATATTATTTTCATTAATATTTAAACTCCTATAATCTAGTTGTTTGCACCTCTTTTATTGTTCTTATTTGAGTATTAACTGCATGAAATAACAACGATCTTTTGGTATATTTTTTTTAAATAATACTTAAAACACTTGCGTTAGACTGGGTTGACTAGGGAAACAAATTCATAGACACTGATGTATGTATAAGAAAGAGCTTTATATAAAGAGTAATTGTACATTAAGAAAACATCCCAGCACAGTCTAGATCAAATCCACAAGGCTGATATTCGCCCATATGTTATGATACCAGTTTATAAATTCCTCTTCAGACTCACACAGTCACATGCAATAACACCTAATTCACGAAGATCACCAGCCAGTGGATGGAAAGTCTTGTGGATCCAGTGGCAGTGGAAGCACCTCAGCTCTGGTGTGGGTCTCCACCTGGCTGCTCCAGCTCCAGGGCCCTGGCTCCATCACCATAGCTCCATGTGGCCTGTCAACAGGAATGTCTGGCAGGGAGAGTGTGTGTCCCACCTCTGGGGAGGAATACAGGAGTTCCCAGAATCCTCAGGAGAAGGCAAAGCCCACATGGAGACCTCATTGGCTATTAACTGGTTGTCAGGTTAGACTCCACCCCTTTGATCAAGTTGAAAGTAAATTAAGTAACTTCCAAAACACTCATTAAGGCATCAAAACAATGGTCAAATTATTTAAATCACACTACTGTTTCCAAGACATCATTGGTTACCTTTCCTTAGCTACTGTTCTAGTAGTCAAGTGCTTAAATGTTATGTCGAAGAGTCCAAATAAGGTGATTCCATATTCATGGCTGGAGTTCAAGTACTGGGCAGTAAGAGTTCAGTGAGATGAGTTAGAGGCATCTAGAAAAGGGCACATAATCTAGTCTTGGGTTGTATTGGGGAGATCAGAGCAGGCTTCCTGGAAGTGATGCCATTTAAGCTGATACTAAAAAGGCTGAGAAATTAGCCTGCAAAAGGAATCGAGGAGGCATTTAACGGAGAAGGCTTTTATTGAGCCGGAGTGCAGCACAATGGACACCATAGATGATTTCCGACCTAGAAACCGAAGAAAAGGTCATCAGAGCGGAAACTAAGAGGATGCAAAGGGAAAGTGGGGATTCTGGGGGCTGAAACAGAGTGGATACAGGTGGGAAGAGGTGCTTTGATCCACAGTCAAATCATAGGTGGACTGAATAGACTTAGTGGGTAATTGAATATTAGGTGTAAAGGAAAAGACGGGGACAATGTGCAGCTGTCAGGCTTGAGTGACAAGAGGGAAGTGGAACAATTCAATTTAGCAAGATTTCAATTTAAAAGATTTCAATGGGTTGGGTAGCACATCTTCAAAATACTGTGTTTGAGAGGCTGTGAGACTTCAGGTGGACATAAGAGCTGAAGCTCAGAACATTGGTCAAAACTGCAGGTGGAGCTTAGGACACATCGGAACATGGGCCCATGACGATGGGATAACCCTGGGAAGGAATGGGCCCCCTTGAGAATAAAAGAGAGCCCCTAGAATCCTGAGGAACACTTTTGAAGAGATAGAGAGAGAGAGAGAGAGAGAGAGAGAGAGAGAGAGAGAGAGAGAGAGAGAGAGAGAGAGAGGTTCTAGCGTCCAGAGAGGTAAGTGTGTTCCTTCTCAGATGCCAGGGGGAAAGAGAGAGGTTCAAGATGAAGGTCAGTCATCAGGTCCAAATGCTGCTGAGAAGTGAAATGGCCTGAGAAATGGCAAACACCCATGACAAGAGCAGTGCTCATATCAGATGGCAAGCTGCAAAGATGGCGGTGGGAGAAATACCACAGAGGACTGTGGAAAGCCTTATGTTGCGTGCAATAAGTCAAGCCCACTCAGATAAACTCTCCAGAGAAGGCACATCTATCCAGAAAGAAAGTAGGTGAGTGGTTGCTGGAACCTGGGAGAGAAGGAGAGGGGAACGACTGCGTAAAGGGTACAGGGCTTCTACTTGCAGTGAGAAAGTTCTGGAAGTACACAGTGCTAATGGTTGCACAACACTGAATGTACTTAATGTCACTGGCAGAAGGAGCTGCTCCTAGTAACTGGCAGCTGGCAGGAGGGGAAGAAGACGTGCTGAACCAGAAATGTCATCTGGAAGGCGGTAACATTCTCACCTTTATCTCCCTCTTCTAAAGGGCACCATTTTAATTGGACTTATTTTATTTGTGGGGAAGAGGCTATTTTAAAAAAACAAGCCTCACAATCCTTCAGCCATCTAGAAGGAATATGGCTCTTTAGAATAGGTTATGGGATGAAAATAAGCTCTGATTTTCCAGAAAGTTACATCTTCTCCACAGCATTCTCACATTCTCACAGCCACCATCACCTGAGTGACTGGTCTTGGGGAACTTCCTCCTTTAAAACTCTAACCATAGCATGAATAAAAGCCCCCTCCCCTTAATTGGTCAGACTTCTGAGGAGATAATGAATTTTAAAAATAAGATCTCCAATGTCTTAGAACAAATAAAGGAAAGTAAATGCACATACAAAAGTATAAAGCGAGGTCATGTTTACCAAGTGAAAAATGAGTTTAACTCCAGCTGGTCCTTCACTCATTTCTGGGGCCCATTTTCAAGGGCCTCCACATCTAAAAAATCGCCATTTTTAGATTCTCGGTCTCACCTCCTGTCTTCTTTCCTTTTCCCGTCATGCACAGGGGTGTCTTGTCACACAGACCTTCTGAGGATACACAAATGGATGCTCCTTCCTCCAGAAACAAGCCGTCTCTCTTCAGGGCTCCCTAACCAGAGACATTGTCCAGGCCAGTGGCTTTCACACCTGCATGGATATCAGAATCACCTGGAGGGCTTGTGAACATTCACCTCTCTTGGTCTTACTCACAAAATTTCTAACTCAGGAACTCTGAGCTGAGTACTGAGAATTGGCGTTTCTAACAACCTTCTGGGTGATCGCGACCCTATCAACTATTGACCCCACTTGGAGAGACACATGTCTAGACCCAGGTTGTTACGATATCGTGTGCAAGGTAGGGTGGGGTAATGATACTCCTGTGCCCGTGGCAGACAGAGCCAACCACTGAAAAGATATTTTCCCCCACTAACCTTGGTCCTGGCCTAAGAATATTTATTTCCCCCAAACAGTATTCCAGATAGCCATAAATCGAGCTGAAGGTCAAACTGCTACTGCTTCTGCATTGTGGATGATGATAGTAATATCTATAATGCATTACATCAGAAATAAATACATACTGATACCACCATTACCTCGTTTATAGAGTCAAAAATCCTCGGCATCAACTTTGATTCCTACTCTTCTCATTCTACTCTCAACATATCAGGAAATGCTGTTGGCTCTAACCTTTAAAACATATCCCAAATCTGATCTCATCATGTTATTATTCCCACCCTTGTCCAACCTTCCATCCTCCCCTTCCTGGACTCTTGTGAGAGCCTCCTACCTAGTCTCCTTGCTCCACTTTTGCTCACTGTATAGCACATCCTTCATACAGCACCCCAGAGGGATCATTTCAAAAATAACTCATTTCTCTAAGGCGCTCTGGTGGCACATTGGTTAAGCACTTGTCTGGGAACTGATAGGTGTATTTAAGCATCTCCATGGGAAAAAAATCTGGTAATCTGCTCCCGTAAAGATTGCAGCCTAGGAAACTATGGGGCAGCTCTACTCTGTCACATGGGATCACAATGGCATCATGGACCCTACCAGCTTTAGAATCAAATCAGATTAAAAGTGTCTACACTGGGCTATAAGAGTTTTGTGATCTGACCCCTGCCTACCCTGTTAAGTTTACCTCTCT
This sequence comes from Tenrec ecaudatus, assembly GCF_050624435.1. Classification (NCBI taxonomy): domain Eukaryota; kingdom Metazoa; phylum Chordata; class Mammalia; order Afrosoricida; family Tenrecidae; genus Tenrec; species Tenrec ecaudatus. The sequence continues at coordinate 43,372,812 of NC_134548.1, read as the reverse complement.
TTGTATGCTCTCTCGCCTACATTAGGTAAATCTTCGGCACAAGACCTCTTTAAAATAGCGAACAGCAAGGATATTACTTTGAGGACTAAGGTGCACCGGACCCAAGCCATGGTATTTTCAATTGTGTCAAATGTATGTGAAAGTTGGACATTGAATTAGGAAAACCGAAGATTTGATGCATTTGAGTTGTGGTGCCAGCAAAGAAGAGTGAAAGTACCATGGATGGCCAAAAGCACAAACGAGCCTGTCTTGGAAAAAGTGCAGCCAGAATGTGCCTTACAAGCGAGGATTGCGAGACTTCATCTCACGTACTTTTGATGTGTTATCAGGAGAGATCAATTCCTGGAAAAAGACATCATGCTGGCTACAGTAGTGGGCCAGTGCAAAAGAAGAAGGCCCTTGATAAGATGGATTGGCACCGTGGCTGTTACAATGGGCTCAAGCATAAGCACAATTGTGAAGCTGGTGCAGGACTGGGTAGTGTTTTGTTCTGTTGTACATAGTCTCACAATTACTTGGAACCAACTTGATGGCACCTAACAACCACAACCCTCCTACACATATACATACACACACATGCATATACATATTCATGGTTGTCTCCTGGTGTGCACCTGCCTCAGGGCCCTTGCCCTTCCTGTGCCTGGAATAATGCACCTCCTCTCTGTAATCATGGCGCTCTTTCCCCTCCCTTTAGTTACACCTCTACTCAAAGTCATCTCATTAGGGAAAACTTCCCAAGCTGCTACATCTGCACTCTCCAAGCCCTTTCCAACTTTCTTCTTCATAGAACGTTCCACCACCTGGAAATCCACATGGTGTAATTGCTTCCTTTTCTTCCTTGCTGGAATGAAAGCACCATGAGGTGAGGATTTGTTCTTGGCTTTCTTTCCCTCCCCCATTCAATCCTTTATCCTTAGTGCCCACAATAATGCCGGGCCCAAAATAGATGCTCAGTACATGTTTTGTGAGTGGATGAATACGTGTCATAGGCTTGTATTGAGAGCTTGTATTGAGAGCTTTTCAAGGATTATTTCGTTTAATTCTCATAGCAACCCACAGGCTAGATATTGTTTCTATTTTACAGATGAGGAAACTGAGCCTGATGGACTTCAGCTTGCTAGGAAGTGGCAGAGCCCAGATGAGAACAAAGTCTCTGACTCCCATCAACTGAGCCCTTTCCATGACTCCTCTCCTGGGGACTCTAGCTAATCGCCAGTGTATATGCTAGTCTGGCACTTGCCTGCCAACCTGTCTAAGCATCGTCTCTTTACTCATTCCCATGTTTGTCTGATTTCCCAGCTACTGGGTTCCACGTTGCACTACTAACTACAAGGCCAACAGTTTGGAACCACCAGCTGGTCCTCAGGAGGCAAGATGAGGCTTCCTGATCCCATAAAGGTTTACAGCTTGGGAAACCCACAGGGGCAATTCTACACTGTCTTAGGGTTGCTATGAGTAGGAACTGAGTCCAGGGCAATGAGTTTCTTGTATTTTGTATTCAGCAGTGCCTACTAGGGTCCACTCTGCTTCCACACACCTTTGAGCCTTTGCACATTGTTTCCTGTCCAATGGGATGCATAATTCCTCCTTCACTCTACTTGGACTGCTTCTAACTTTATCTATCAAAACTGAACTCAAGCATCCTCTCCACCAGAAGCCATCCTTGACTCTACCAAGTCTAAGTCAATCTCACCTTCTGTTCTCCCCTGGTACCAACTTAGTATCTCCCTTAAGTCTCTTATTCTTTGCATCTCTTTCCCCTTAAACTCGGGGCTCCTTTGAAGGCAATGGATATGCTTTCTTTATCATTCTATCTGTGCCTGAAGATTGCAATTTTGTTGCTAGCTACAATCCAGTTGAGAATGTCTCCATACAGATTTGATACATTAAACACTAATGACAGAAATCTGATGATCTCTAGGAGGACATGAAGATCATCATGAAGAAAGCTAAAGGTCTTTAAAAAGACAGGAAAGAGAGAAGAGAGCAAAGTGGATGTCAGCAGAGTCTCTGAAACTCGCTCTTAATCGTAGTCGCTAAAGCAAATGGAAGAAATCATGAAGCCAAAGAGCTGAATAGAAAATGTCAAAGGGCAGCTCAAAAAGAGTAAATTATTATGATGGAATGTGCAAAGACTTAGTTTGAAAACCAAAAGGAAAAACACATTCAGTAGCTCTTAAACTGAAAGAACTAAAGAAAATATTCAAGTCGCAAGTTGGAAGCTTAAAAGATTTTATGGTCAAATATTGAATGATAGAGGAAGCATCCAAAGAAGGTGGAAAGAATACACAGAGTCACTGTACCCAAAAGAACTAGTCGACATTCCATTATTTCAAGAGGCAGCATATGACCAAGAACCAACGGTGCTGAAGGAGGAAGTTCAAGCTACATTTAGCACTAGCCAAAACCCAGGCTCCGGGACTTGCTGGCATGCCATTCGAGTATTTCCACATGCTCACGAAGCACTGGAAGCACCTACTCTTCTATGCCAGGAGGTTTGGAAGACAGTTATTTGGCCCACTGGCTTCAGAGATCCTGATTTGTAGCCATTCCAATGAAAGGTGACCCACCAGAATGCTCAAACTATAGAACAACATCATTGATATCACATGCAAGCTACATTTTGCTGAAAACCATGCAACAACAGTTGCATTGACAAGGAGCTGCCAGAGGTTCCAGGTAGATTCAGAAGAGGAAGAGGAACAAGGGAGATCATGGTGGATACCAGACAGATCGGAGCTAAAAGACAGGCACCCTCTTCCTTTACCCCTTCCATAGACTGGTCTTTTCCCCCTTTCTTGCACTCACGCCTTTGTAAACCTTCTTCCTCTGCCAAAGCCCCAGGCCAGAGGGACAGCGGCCACCCCTGCTGCCCTCTCTCGCCAAAGAACATGATCAAGTGCTGTCCAAAGTTCTAGCGCCTGTGGAGTTCACCCTGAAGAAGTAAACATTTAACAGGGGGCAGGGAGGCCCCCATTCACGACTCTGTTCCCACTCCCCCAGGAGATCACTGCAGCGGCCACCTCCAACAGACTCCTCCCAGTAAGGGCTTCTGTGTAGTTCATGGAAAAACCACACGAGGAGTCACTCAAGAGCCTGCCCATGCAGAGGCTCCCAGCCTCCTCACCCCTTCTGTAGCAACCCAGCCCCATGTGGGACGGTCTTCAGCAGGGCCTCCTTGGTGTTTCCGGAGCTGATACGCAGCCTTTGTGCATCCAAAATGTGCTTTCGCCTCCCGGAGCTCCAGAGGGCACGCGTCTGAAGTCCATACATATTGTAAGATTCCACCTTTGTGGACTCCTGCCGCTGTGGGCTCGGCCAAGGGCAGGTCCAGATGGTTTGAGTATACGGCTGCTTGTGAACTGCTCAAAAATATGACCTAAGACTGACAGCCAACAAAGGCACTCAGAGCTCACTGCTGCTCAGAGTCTCAGGCTGAGGGCCTGTGGGAGTTTTGCCCGCCCCTTTCCATGCTGCCTTGCTGGCCTTTGACCCTAGTGACCCCCTCAGCTACTGCCTTATTTCTTGCCTCTCGCTTTGAATTCACCACCAGAATCCCCACACATGCCTGCGTTTCTTCGCAGCCTACACTGCCCTTGAGCTGTAGCTTCATCTTCCTACTTGATCAGCCGCCCTCACTGCCATCGAGTCGATTCCGACTCCAAACAACCCTAGAGAACAAGGTAGGACTGCCATGGTGGCTTTCTAAGACTAACTCTTTGGGAGTAGAAAGCCTCATTTTTCTCTCTTGGAGCAGGTGGTGGTTTTGAACTGCTGACCTGTGGTTAGCAACCTAATGCGGAACCCACTAAGCCACCAAAACTCTCCAGCTCCCCCAAATACCACATCCTGCCGCTTTCTCCAAAACAAACTGAATGCTACCGAGTGTTCCCCTGTGAACACCTCTCCTTTTGCGGTGTCTCTGGCTGTACAATGATTCCCGAGATCATGGTCAGCACTAGCACCTCCATCACTAAAGAGCAATTTTTGAATGGCACTTGATTGCCTTGAAGGCTCTTTCGTGTGCATTATCTCATTTGCTCCTCATGATACGCTGTGCTGTATTATTATCTCCATTTTGCAGATATAACTGGGTCCCCCATCGAGTAAACGACTTGGCCAAAGCCACATGAGATCTTCTCACTCCTGCTCCACAGGCGTTGCTCAACAATGCCAAGAGAAAGGATACAAGCTTCGGCTCCAGAAAAGCCTGGGTTCCAGCCACAACTGGGCTTGGAAGGTGGCTAGTGTTGAAACCGCTCCAAAGAAGGCGTTGCCATTTGCAAGCAGAAGCTCAGTGTGTGACACGAGGTGCGTGTGCGTTCGTTCGGTCTGAGGTAGGGAATGAAGCTGTATCAGAGGGTGCCTGTGAGGATGAAAGACCGCTAGGGGAAGGCGTGCGGCAGCCTCAGATATAGAGGCATTCCCCGCCAATGGGCCTGCACCCAGGCACACACTAAGCCTTGTCCTTTGCAAGTGCAAACTCCAGGGAAATCTTGGCTGGCTGCTCTTCACAGTTCACCATTGGAGTCAGTGAAGACTTACTGAATACCTAACTCGTCCGTGTCCTTCCCTGATGTGGGGATGTTACGCAGGCGCAGAGAAGAAACCTCAAACTTTAAGCCCTTCCTCAAGGGCTTCTGGGTCTAGCTAGAGACCAGATTGTTCCTGGGAACAGTACGGATCCTTCTTGTTCTCGAAGGCACACTCCCCTCCCAAGTGCTTACAGGATGTCAAAATTTCGTAGTACATATTCCATTCATTTTCTTCATCACATGTTTAACCTGACTCCTAGTTATTAAAATTCATTTGGTGAGATGTGTCCCTGGACAGTTCTTAGCAGCTTCACCTTTAGCAAATGAGACTGACCTTCCATTAGGTGCAGCAAAGTAGAAGAACTAGCAGGCTGCGGAAGGCTGTCTCTAAGTCCTGTGCTTCTGAAGACTGTTTTACGGAGACACAGAACCTCATGTATGTTAGGGGAATGGTTCAGGACAGGAATTGACGGTTCAAGATAAGATCAAGTGTCTGCACTCTGCCCCTCTATCCCAGTTGCGGAGTCCTTCCACTGTGAAGGAAATTTGCCTAACTTGCTTGAGTGGAAGCTGAACCAAACCCTCTGTTCAACTCCTGCTTTCCAGGCAGGAAACTCTAGAGAGCTGAAAGACCTCAACTCTGGGGGGGTGAAAATCGGCTTTGGAATAGGAACGTACTCAGAGTCACTGGGGAATGTATATAATCTCCAAAACACATTTACTGCTCACATTCAAATGAAGATTAAATGATTCCTTTAATACTCATCAACTCTATTAAACTTCATAGAAGCAAAACCTTTTGGAAATAAATTAGCCAGATACTCGCCGGGAACGACAGACTTTGGAGGCCACATTCTGCCCTGACACTGCCTGAGAGCCAAGGCTTGCGGCCTGATGAAGAGGAGAAAGCAGATTGAGAAAGTCAACTAACACACAGACACGCACGCACGCACGCACGCACGCACGCACGCACACGCAAGCATGCACATACAAACCCACGCAGAAAGTTCCACCTGCTTGACATGGTGTGAAGCAATTTAAATATATCTTTTCACTTGTCCAACAACTTTGGAAGGTAGCTACTATTTTTACTGCCAATATGTGCGGAAGAGTACCAAGGGTCAGGCAACTAAAAATGGCACATCCGTGTGTTCAGCTGGTTTAACTAGGGAACTAAATCCACCTACACTCGTAGATCTATGTAGTTCTTTATATCAAGAACTAATTATGTATCAAGAAAACATCCCATCCCAGTTCAACTCAAGTCCTTAAGTCCAATAAAAATTCCCAAGTCCCTCTTCAGACTCATGCACTCACTAGCTATGATGCAGAATGCAGGAATATTGCAAGTTGGTGGATGCAAAGTTGTGTGGATCCAGTGGTGGTTGCATCACAGGTCTCTGGCAGCAATCAGGATCAGACAACAGGAAAGTGAAGTCAGTGAGAGAAGTGGAGGCTCCCAGGACCCTTCCTATGTGAAGGACACGCCCACAAAAAGGTACCATCAGGCTGTGACCTGATTGACAGGTTGAATACCACTCCTACACTTTCATATATCTTTAAGTTGATATCAAGTTACGTAATTACCACAATCAGGAACTCACATTTGATTCCCAAACCTCTTTATTGTGTTTCTGATTATATGTAAGCTCGAGCCAAGGATCGCCATTATAATGACATATAAACATGATCACTGTTCTTGTTAGTAGTTGTCAAGTAGACTACCCACTCATGGTGACCTCAAGCACAACAGCATAAGACCATTGTGATTTGTAGAACTTTCACTGGCTGGTTTATTTTTTCAGCGGTAGATTGTCTAAACGTGTTTCCTAGTCCATCTTAGTCAGGAAGTTCAGCTGGAACTTGTTCAGCATCATAGCAACACACAAGTCTTTGCTGACAGCTACACAGGAGACGCATTTACTAGCAATCTAACTTGAGTCTCCCACATGGAAGGTGAGGATTTTACCATTGAACCGCTCCCATAAAGTGATTAGTGCTCAATAATGAAACCTCTAAGTCTGGAGCCCGACCATCTGCTTCAAATACTGTCTCTGCTGCATTCTAGTAAAATTGGTAAAATGCAGATAATAGTAGCAAAATGCAGAGAATAGTGCAGTGTCACCACAGGGAATCAAAATCAATGGGAGTAGATGTAGAGAATTGTCTTAGGTTTGGTCCTCAGAAACAGATTCTGAGGGAAAGTTTTGGATACCAGTTCATTAGGAAAATAGTCCAAGTAGATGAGAAAAACGTTACAAGAAAAGAAACTGAAAATGGATATGCTACTGATCAGTTGCAATTGTGTGCAACTGAGCCTCTGTCCCAGTGGGGACTTCTGGGAGATGGTATAGAATTCCTGCCTCAGCATTATCTTACCCAAGCGCTGAGGCTGCTAGGGTATTTACCCTTGAGCTCCATGCATCATTGGTTAAGTGCATTTCTGGCCTGCCTCTGGTTCAACCAAGAGAGAAAGCTTAGAGAGTTTAGGGTACTAACAAAATGATGTCCTTGGCAAGGGTGGAGGTGATATGAATAGGGCAGTTACAGCAGGTGCTACAACTTCCAAGGCTGGCTTGATGCTTGTCTTGACCGCTGTGTGAGAGTTCCCGTTCGGGCCCTTAAGAACTCTGGTGCCCAGGACCAGAGTGTCCCCAAATACGTATGCTGCCTGACAAGTAAGTTCCGCATTTAACTCTGGACCCGTCTGAGGAGGGGTTCCTTTTTACTATAGAGATGGTTTCTGAAAGAAGTTCAAGATTGAGAGAGAGAGAGAGAGAGAAGAAAGAGAGAGAGTTGTATGAGGGAGTGAGAGGGGGGAAGTATCCCTCAAGCATTGGTCATAAGGTGAGGGCCCCCCTCGACTCTGTTGTCATAACGCATTCTCAGTTACAGATAATTCTGCTAATTCTATACACGAGATCCCCTTGACGGTCCTTAAGCTTGAGAGAAGCGCATTCCTCCTTCATATGGCATCCTATTCCATGGAGTAAAGTATTTAGAAGGGCAAGGACATATACCCAGAGCCTGTGGACGCATTTCCCCAAGTTCTTTCTAGTGAGGGTGGACCACAGTTGGCATGCGCATTGAGCCTCACGATAAGGCCAAGGAGTGACCTCTGGTCTCTCCTGCTGCGGTGAATAAAATCACTTTGCAAACATGTGGGGCTAGAACCAGGGATTGAGGGTACAGAGTAATATAAGGGAACACAAGTAACTATGACTGTATCTTCAAACTAAAATTAAGCTCACTGCCATCAAGTCGACACCCAATCATAGTGACCCTACAGGACAGAGTAGAACTAGTCCTGGGAGTCTCAGAGCAGAAATCCCCATATTTCTCCTGAGGAAGGGCTGGCATTTTCCAACTGCTGACCTCACAGATCACTGCCCATTGCGTGACCACTACGCCATCAAGGTTCCTAGATAAATCTTAGACATCCAAAACTTGTTAAGAAAGGATGAGTGAGCAAGGTGAATGCTGACCAAAAAACCCACACCCACCATATTATTAGTATCACCTTTAATATGGTATTTTAATAGATTAGCAATAACCCAATCATTATGTGGTAAAACCCTTCAAGAATATTAATGAGGAATAATTTCTGTGGCTTCTGAACAAAAGCAATGCAAACATGGCTCCTTACTGTTATACTGACTAGAATTGTACAAAGATGTTGACTGCTTCCATCCCCAACTCCAGAAGATGGATGGCCATGGGGAGGCTGTGGACAGGGAAGAGAGAATTAGGTGGGATGGGGCTGTTTTCATTTTCATGTTTTAGTGAGCATAAGCATTTATTAAAAGCCCACTCTGTGGTGTAGTGGTTTTATGTTGGACTTCAATGCTCAAGGGCAGCTGTTCAAAACCACCAGCTGGTCCGCAGAAGGATGAGGTGCTCTAATTCCTGTAAAGATGTACGATCTCGGAAACCCACAGCAACAATTCTACCTTGCCCTGGAGGGTCACTATGAATCCGAATCGACTGATGGCAATGAGTGTAGTTTGGGTTTGGATCTGCCACGCACAGTGTTCCGCCTTCAAAGAAGTTGCAATGCAGGCGTGGGCATTTATTTCTGTTGTCCAGCTTCCACTTCTTTTGTAGTAACAGCACCTCAGTTTTATGTTAGAACCACCTCTCTGCCACTTTCTGCCCATAAGACTTGGGGAATTTGTCTTTACTTGCCTACTCCTAACATGTGTGGCTAATAACGGAAAGGTGGAGGTTTGAGTCCCCCCAGAGGCACCTCAGACTAAAGCCTTAGTGGTCTATTTCTGAAAAAAAAAAATCATCTGGAAAAAAAGTCATTGACAACCTTATGGAGCACAATTGAACTCCTGCACATGTGGGGCCACCATGAATCAGAGTTCATTAGTCAGCAGCTGTGTGTCAACCCCGTGAGTGAAGCATGGGTTCTGTGTGAAGGCAATCAAAGACTTCCATCCACTAGTCCATGATTATTGGCTAGAAATGGGTATATATGATGAAGCCAGGCCAATAAGAATCAAGAAGACTTATGTCTGGAATCATTGCTCTAGTTTCAGCGAAAAAGATTCCTTCTCTTGGCAGAAGTTCTGAGATGATTTAAGTGTAAAGCTCCAAGAAACCAGCTACAAAGCCAGAGAGCACAGGAACCCTGAGAATGGAGCCCACCCAGGTAGATTCAGAGTCCTTCTTTGGCAGGTGAACCAAAATGCAATACAAGGTGGACTTTTCAGCAATGCCATCCAACAAAATGTCATTACGGCTTAAGCCTCATTTGTTTGCTTTGTTTTTCATCACTTACATTACACCAATTGTAATTGGTTCAAACCGAAAAACAAGTTGTTAGGATATAAAGAAAATAATGTCCTGAAAGAGAGGGGTGGATTGTGCGAGAGTCCAGTGCTGTGGGAGAGAGATCAATTGCTATTCTTACTGGAGAGGTGAGAAATTCCAGGAGAATGTGACCTTGAGTTGCTTCTTGGTGAATGAATAGGAATGGATCAATTAGCAGGATGGCAAAAGGATCTTTAAAAAAATAAACCTTTGTGTGTAGGACATGGGTTCCCAAATTTATTTGACCGATCACTCCCTTCTAAGAAAAACAAAATTCAGCGTACCCCTGGCAATGAAAAACGCTTGTACTATAGCTCATAATCCAGGATCAAGTGTAAGTGTCCACTGTGGCAGCCTCCCTGCAGGGTTCCAGCACCACCCCCACCCCCAGATGATATTGTCCACTTTGAGAAAACACTGATTTAAGATATAGAAGACACAGATGGTCTGGGTGCCAGTGACAGAAATGGGATATTTTCTTGAGAGGGATTGGAAAGTCCTTTCCTGATGTAAACACCTGACTTCCTAAATAAAGAGCTGTTCTATACTTGTTACGACTGAGTGTTCCTGAAGTCCTATGGCTCCAGCATTGAGACATTCGAGACCAAAGTGATGTACCCTCAACCCCACCTACTAACTTTCACCTGCTAGAATCTGATTGTGAAGTTGGGGGCAGGGCGGGGGAGTTGAACGGAAGACCATGGAAACTGAGAATCCAGGTAGAAAGTGAGTGGCCACTTGTCTCATTCAGCTCAAGGAAACATTCTCTTGTCCCTACACACACAGACCAAAGTCAACCCAGAGGGCAATTTAAAAGTAAACTCTGGTGATCTACTTGTATATAAATCAAATTTGGTGGATTCCAGTGCATAGAATTAGTGAGATAGTTTACTCAATCTGCCCTAGCACCAGTTCTCTCTTCCCTCCCTCCACTAAAGGACTTCTCTAGAGTTTTACATTTACCAGAGTGACAGTCCATATTAAAGGATATGAAAATAGGACTTAGATATTTATGATAAGCATCACCAGCAGATGCATTTCTTCTCCCTCCCCCACTACACCATGGATGGATTTTTATAGTTCAATAGGAGTTAAGACATTTCCTGAGAAAAAGAAAACAATTTAGAGTTCTGACACATACATATCTATGATACTTATTTAGAAGGTCTCTGGCAGAAGCAATATCTCACAGAGGGATGTGGACCTCCTGAGAACGAATTTCCCATAAGAAAAGAAGCAAGGCTATGTTCAATAACAGGGCATGAACGTGTTTAAAGCAAATGATGGTTTCTGGACACAACAGTTGTAAACAGCCTTGGGATCCAACCAACCTGTGGTTCTGAGTACTGTAGGGAGAACAAAAGTACCTGTAACACTACACTGGCACAACCTTCTGTGACTCAAGCAATTAGGTAATCTTGCTGTAGTTTCTCCATCCCCAAGTCCCACTAAATGTACCCCTCATCATTTTTGAAAACCTGTAACATGTTATTTCTGCTTCATTGTAGTGAGGTTTCAGAGTTGCCCGTGCCTACTCAGCCCCTTGGGCATGGAAGGTAGGAAGACAGTATGGAGTGGCATTGCTGCGGAACTGTAAGGGGACAGATGCTATGGCGTATGGCTTGCTTAATAAGTCATTGCCTTAAAACAGTAGAGACTTTTTATATCATGTGTTATTCCTCTAATCCAGTGGTTCTCAACCTTCCTAAAGCTGTGATCCTTTCACACAGTTCCTCATGTTATGGTGACCCCAAACCATCAGAAATGTGTGTTTTCTGATAGTCTTAGGAGACTCCTGTGACAAGGGTCGTTTGATCCCCAAAGGGGTCACGACCCACAGGTTGAGAAAAGCTGCTCTAATCTTTTCTGCACCAAATAAGCAACTGAGTGTATACATAGCATCGAGAAAGGTACTAAATTTACTTTCTTTGCAAAACTTTAATGCATGCCCACCTTGGATCCCCAGTCTTTAGGCACATAGCTTTCTGTTAAGTAGTAGTTTGTTTGTTTTGAATGGCTCTATAGTGTAGCATTCATGGGTGGTGCCAACAGTTAATGCATTCTGCTTCCAACCCAAAACGTGGAGGCTCAAGTCCATCCCAGATACACCTTGGAAACAAGGCCTTATGATCTACTTCTGAAAAATCAAGCATTGAAAACTCTAGGGAGCATAGTTATACCCTGCCACTCATGGGACTACCATGAATCAAAATAGATTCAACAGCAATGGTTTCTCGTGTAGCAGAGGAGACACACGATAAGGACTCAAAAAGTAAGGTTTGAAGACCAGCACGGCCTAGTCACTAAACCCACCAATTTTTAGCAAAATTGCCTATAACCGCATAATTTAGAATAATGGCTAAATGAATAGAGAACCCAGAAGAAAATTCGCCCACCTGCAGATAGCTGACCTTTGGCGAAAGATCACAAACCACGAAGTGAGGAAGAAATACTTTTTAAACAAATGTTGTTTTCCAATTGTGGAAAAATGAAACCACACCCATTTCTCATACAATATACAAAAAGAACTGAAAATGAATAAAAACCCTAACACTTAAAAGATCGCCTATGAAAAAATAGGGACAAACTTTCAAAACTCACTGCTCTCAAGTCAATTCCAACTCATAGTGACCCTATACGGCAGAGTAGAATCGGCTCCATGGGTTTCCAAGAGTATAACTCTTTATGGGAGTGGAAAGCCTGTGGTGTGGCTAGTGTTTTCAAGCTGCTGACTTGTGATTAGCAGCCCAGTGTTACCAAGAGTGAAGGAGAAGACAATATCCAGCAAAAGGGAGATGAACACAAAATAATGGAAACAAGGCAAGCCATTGGGAGGTTTGATAAGTTTTTGAATATAAAAATGATGGCCTGGGCAGTAAACCTTCAGGCAAGTCACAATAAAAAGTAAACAAACACCAACGACAAAACAATTGATGTTGTCAATATGTGTTAGTTGAATTGGACTGAATTCAATACTAAAATACAGTTTTGTATTCATTAAACGTGTATGGATCTTCTGATAGAATGTGTTGTGGTCAACCATCGGTCATTATATTATGCTTTATTATAATATTTAAGACAATCATTTTATTAATACTGATTTTGCCACAAGTTTTGTAGTTAAAAGGGAGCTCCCCTTCCAAGTTACAGATTTTTCTTGAATAAATTATATATTTTACTTCATGGGGGTAAATTCACCAAAACAAAAAAAGGAGAATCTATCAACTGTATAGTGCTGGAAGATAGGTCCCTTGGATTGGAGGGAACTTGAAATGTTACTGAGAAAGAACTGATTTCTAGGAGTGCAGGCAACCATGGTAACATGAGTCAGGGAATACCTGTGGAAAGGAGCCTTGGGGATCTTCATTGGCTGATGGGGCACCACTCAAGGTAAAGAGAAACAACTGCAAACATCTGCTAATGATTTGAACTTGGAATATGCAAAGAATGAATCTAGGAAAATTAGAAGTGTTCAAAAGTGAAATATAATGCATAAAGTTCAATAACATGGGCATTAGTGAATTGAAATTGACTGGTATTGCAATTTTGAGTCATAAATGTTGTGATTTACTATGCCAAGAATGACAGAATCAAGAGAAATAGCGTGGCATTCATTGTCCAAAAGGACATCGCAAAATCAATCATGAAATGCAGTGCTGTCTGTGATAGGATAGTATCTATCTGTCTTCAAGGAAATCCAATCAATACAACTATTATTCAAATTTTTGCACAAACCCCTAAAGTTAGTGGTGCAGAAATTGAAGAATTCTACCAACAACTTCAGTTGGGAATTGATAAAAAATGCAATAAAGGTGCAAAGATAATAATTAATTGATAATTATTAGTGAATGGAATATAAGTTGGAAACAAAGAGGTAAAATATGGACTTGCTGATAGAAACAAAGCTGCAGATCACAGGATAGAATTTTATAAAACCAACTATGTGATCATAGCAAATACCTTTTTTTCAACAACACCAAGGCAAATATACACATGGATTTCTCCAGATGGAATATGCAGAAATAAAATTTATAACATCTGTGAAACAAGCTGATAATGAAGCTCAATAACAGCAGCTCAAACAAGCTCAGGGACTGGCTGTGGAGCAGACCATCAATTGCTCATCTGCAAGTTCAGAATAAAGCTGAAGAAAATTAAGACAAGTCCACAAGAGCCAAAATGCAACCTTGAGTCTATCCCACCTGAATTTAGAGAACATCTGAAGAACAGATTTGATGCATTGAACACTAAAGACAGAAAACCTGATGAGCGGTGGGAGAACATCAAGAACATCTTTCATGAAGAAAGCAAAAGTTCATTAAAAAGACAGGAATGCAAGGAAAAACATAAAAAAGAATGTCCAAAGATAAACCGAAATTTGCTCTTAATCATAAAGTAGCTAAAGTAAATGGTGAAATCAAAGAAGTGAATAGAAAATTACAAAGGGCAGCTCAAGAAAACAAAGTAAAATATAATGAAATGTACAAAGACCTAGAATTAGAAAACTGTAAGCCAAGTACGCTCTCAGCATATCTTCTTTTTCTCTCAGCATATCTTAAACTGAAAGAACTCTAGCCTCAATGTGAAATATTAAAAGTTTCTATGGGCAATATTGAATGACACAAGAAGCATCAAAAGAACATGAAAAGAATATAGAGTCATTGTATCCAAAAGAACTAGCCAACATTCCACCATTACAGGAAACAGCACATGAGCAAGAACCAATGGTGCTGAAGAAAGAAGTTCAAGCTGCACTGAAAGAATTAGCCAAAAGCAAGGCTCCGGGAAGTGATGGAATACCAATGGAAATGTTTCAACAAGCTGATGAAGCACTGAGAGCATTCACTCATCTATACCTAGAAATTTGTAAGACTTGGTCAACTGACTGGAAGAAATCCATACTTGTAGCCATTCCAAAGAAAGGTAACTCAACAGAATGCTTGAACTATAGAATAATATCACTAATATCAAACGTGACCTAAATTTTGCTGAAGATCATCCAATGAAGGTTACAGCAGTACCTTGCTGGGGAGCCCCAGGGTTCAGGGAAGATGCAGAAGAAGACATAGTACAAGGAGGATCATAGGTGATGTCAGATGGACCTCCCTCTGCTCAAGAGGAACTTGTACATAGATCAAGAGGCAGTTGAGTAAATAGAACAAAGGCATACAGCATGGTTTAAAATCAGGAAAAATATGGGACACAGTTGTATCCTCTCATCATCAATAATCAGAGAAGCTGGCTTATATGAAGAAGAATATGGCATCAGGATTGGAGGAAGGCATACTGACAACCTTGTGTATGCACATGACACAACCCAGCTTGCTGAAAGTGAGGAAGGCTTGAAGCACTTGGTGATGAAGACCAAGTATTGCAGCCTTCAGTGTGGATTTTGTCTCAATAAAAAGACAAAAATCCTCACAACTGTACCAATAGGTCACATCATGATAAATGGAGAAAATATTGAAGTGATTAAAGGATTTTGTCATGCTTGGATTCATATTCATGCTCATGGAAGCAACAGTGAAGAGATCAAAAGATTTGCATTAGATAAATTTGCTGCAAAAGATCAGTATTGAAAACAAAAATATTTCTTTGAGGACTAAGGTCCACCTGGCCTAAGCCATGGTATTTTATGGCCTCAAATGCACATGGAAGTTGGATATTTAATAAAAAGAATGGGTGCATTTGAATTGTGGTACTGGAGAAGAATATTGAAAGTGGTTGGCTGATTTGCCAAAGTACAAGAAGTAAGACCAGCGTGTTCCTTAGAGAAAAGTATGGTGAGAATTCATCATACATATTTTGGATAGGTTATCCGGATTGCCCAGCCACTGGAGAAGACATTATGTTTGGTAAAGAAGAGGGGCAACAACAACACAAAGGATAGCCTTTAAGGAGATGGACTGACACCATGGCTGCAGCCATGGGCTCAAGCTAGGAAAAATGTGAGGATGGCACAGGACTGGGCACTGTATTGTTCGATTGTGCAGAGGGCGGCTATGGGTCAGAACTGACTTGATGGCACCCA
This sequence comes from Tenrec ecaudatus, assembly GCF_050624435.1. Classification (NCBI taxonomy): domain Eukaryota; kingdom Metazoa; phylum Chordata; class Mammalia; order Afrosoricida; family Tenrecidae; genus Tenrec; species Tenrec ecaudatus. Next base: position 43,357,425 of record NC_134548.1, on the reverse strand, counting down.
ACAACAACAACAGACTGGGAAAGGTAATTTTCTTATATATATTGACCTATCAGACAGGAAATTAATCTCTGAAATGTATAGAAAGCTTCAGTGCCTATCAATAAAAAGACAAATAACCCAGATTACAATATGGGCAGATGACATGATTAATAAGACTCTCTATCATAAATTAGCAAGGAGGTCTCAAAAGAGAGTCAAAGACAGATTAAAAAAACAACAACACATAGACCCAGGAATGGACTTTGAACTCACGCAAAACACTAGCTCCAATTAGTTCTTGCATCAGAGCTCCATACTTGCCCTAAGACAGGGAACACAGAAGATATGGGTGCTATAGAAAGGGTGCGAGGTAGTACCGATGAAGAACACAGCTTTCCCCCAGATCCTGGATGCTTCCTCCCCCCAACTACCATGATCCGAATTCTACCTTGCAGGACTGGATAGGGCAGAGGCTGTACACTGGTACATATGAGGGCTGGAGGTACAGGGAATCCAGGGTGGATGATACCTTCAGGACCAAGGGTGTGAGGGGCGATGCTGGGAGAGTGGAGGGTGAGTGGGTTGGAAGGGGGGAACTGATTACAAGGATCCGCATGTGACCTCTTCCCTGGGAGAGGGACGGCAGAGAAGGGGGGAAGGGAGACTCCAGATAGGGCAAGATATGACAAAATAACGAGGTATAAATTACCAAGGGCACATGAGGGAGGGGGAAAAGGGGAGGGAGGGGAAAAAAAGAGGACCTGATGCAAGGGGCTTAGGTGGAGAGCAAATGCTTTGAGAATGATTGGGGCGGGGAATGTATGGGTGTGCTTTGTACAATTGATGTATGTATATGTATGGATGGTGATAAGAGTTGTATGGGTTCCTAATAAAATGTAAAAAAAGAAAAGAGGAGAAAAAACTGATTAGGGCAGGGACTGTACAGATGTGCTTTATACAATTGATGTATGTATATGTATGAACTGTGATAAGAATTGTATGAGCCCCTAATAAATTGTTAAAATTAAAAAAAAATTTTTTTAAAAGAAAATGATTAGGGCAAAGAATGTACAGATGTGTTTTATACAATTGATGTATGTATATGTATGGATTGTGATAAGAGTTGTATGAGCCCCTAATAAAATGTTTTTTAATTAAAAAAAAAAAGAAAAATGTGGTGAGAAATTAGATGCTACCAGATCAAATAGCATCTATGTTCTTAAAGGCTTGCTTCCAAACAAGCAGACATCTAAGAGAGATGTCAACTGGAAGAAACACACCATCAATGATTGAAGGTTGTAAATCATATAATCGAAGCTGAAGGAGGGAATAGTATCAGAGGCTAAATTGTGAGCCTTCTGGTTTGCAGAAGGCTATGGATGACAGTGGAAACCCAAAATACATTAGTGAGATCTACACAGAAAATAAGCCTTGGTGATTTCTCGCTATCCATAATAGAGGGATGGAAATAAACTTGTTACCAGAATATATTGGAGAGAAGACTACAGGAGATCAAAATGATAAACCTGACTTGAATGGTTAGAACTTTGTCAGTTGATTCCCAACTCTGATGCATGTTAGGCCTCATCTGGTTTTCAACATTTTCTGTGTTTGCTTGTTTTTTCATACTGGTGTTTATATCAGATGCATTTTGTCATTGGGGATAACCCTCTTAAATTTTTATTATATGTTTTTCTGTTTTTCAGTATATGAAACCCAGGACTGATGAAGTTTATGAAGACAACAAGTAGAATAAAGGTTTCTAAGAGATACCGTTGGGGAGTGGGGTGGCTAAAGAAAGGGGAGCAGATGTCGAGTTCAAGAAGGAAGAGAATGTTTTGAAATGGATGCTAATAGGAATTGGAATTGTACAATACTGCTTGATGTGATTGAACAATGGAAAGTTATGATATCTGTATAAGCTCCCCATAAAATGATTTGGGGGGAAAAATGAAGACATTGGCAGCTAACAAACATATGGAGAAATGCTTATAATCATTAGTCATTCAATAGATGCAAATCAAAACAACAATGCGATATCACCTCCCCCCAGTATTAATAGCCAACTTCAAAATACAGAAAGCAACACATTCTGGGAAGGATGCTAGGAGACTGGAAATACATGGCTGGTGGGCCTGGCAACGCGAGCAAGCAACATGGAAAGCAGTTTGGCACATCCTCAAAAATTTGAGGATAGAAATACCCTCTGAAGAGCAATCCTTGTACTTGGTACAGATCCTAAAGCTAGGGCCACAATCTGAAACCACACACACACACTCATCTTAACCATAGCACTCTCCCCAATGGCAAATAGATGGAGAGAAACTAAAAGCCACTAAATGGAAGAATGCATTGATATACTGTGACATATACACACAACGCAGTACTACACAATGTTAAAGAACAACGATGAATCCCTGGAACGCCTCTTAACATGATGAACATTGAGAACAGTCTGCTGGTTGAAATGAATCAATCACTGTTATAAACAAAAAGAAGAAGAAAGTTTCACACTAAGAGAAGTAGACTCTGATGGTTACCGGGGTGAAAGGGAAAGCAGGAAGGCAAAGTCGGGGACTAGGGTAGACAACGGTTAATTTGGTAAAGGAAAAGGCAATGTACAGTAAGAGGGAGGGTAGCAAAAATGGATGGAGCAGTGGAAGACATTGGGAGAATAGCATGAGTTAAAGGCAACAGAGGGAAATACTATTATATACACATTCCAGCAAGAGTGGTGCTCTACAATTACATGCTTAGATGGACATATAGGCTTAACATGCGGGAGGGAGAATGACAGTATACCCACGAATATATATATACATTTGCCAAAAGATATTTATATGTATGCATTTACCTTTCCTGCAAATATATCTATCAATGTCATGGAACATAGAGAGGACAAAATTACGGAAAATTCTTAGACATGACCAAACAACTTGAGAGAATGAATCACTGGGCCTGGAGGCTCAGGACTGTAGTTGAAGGAGACACCAAGATTCATTAGCCTAACATAGTTCCCCAAGACATGTTTGATATCTTACTTCAGTGACTACCAACTGGGGTCTTTAAAGCTGCGAGTAGTAATGTAAGGTTTAACTGTTGGCCTCTCCCCATCTGAGGGAAAGGAAAATGAAGAAAATGTTAAAACATATGGACACTATTAGTCTGATGAACTAAAAAATGACATAACATCAATCTACACACCCCTGAAACAAGAATTAGGTGATGGCCACTGTGTTTGTCTGAGTACTTTAGAGAAGCAAATCCACAGAAACTCATGTATAAGCGAGAGTTTTAGATGAAGGTTAAGTGCGCATAAAGAAAACATCCCAACCCAGTGCGGCCCAAGCCTCCAAGTCCAACATTAACCCAAATGTCCAACACCAGTCCACAAAGTCCTCCTCCATCTCACAAAACACACACTATGACATCGACTGTAGAAGGAAAGTCAAATCAGTGAACCTGTAAGCATCTCAGCACTGGCAGGGGTCTCCACACAGCTGCTCCAGCACCCAGAGCTGCATTGGGGTAGGTGCAGGCGGCTTCTCCTTGGGGATGTGTTGCAGGAAGTGAGCTTTACCAACTGACGCAGGAACTGGCTAAGGCAGCTGCAACCTGGTCTGACCATCAGAGAGCAAGAGACCCGAGAACTCCAAAGGTGAGGCTCACTGAGCCATTTATCTCTCCGCCCTTCAATTAACCCCACATGTGTTTATCGGCCAGGTTGGCACAATAAACTAACTAACTCAGCCACTTACCACTCTTTCAATTGCTATGAAAAAGAAGGGGGGGGGGGAGGGAGACTCCAGATAGGACAAGATGTGACAAAATAACAATCTATAAATTATCAAGGGCTCATAAGGGAGGAGGGAGCAGGGAGGGAGGGGAAAAAAAGAGGGCCTGATGCAAAGGGCTTAAGTGGAGAGCAGATGCTTTGAAAATGATTAGGGCAAAGAATGCACTGATGTGCTTTATACAATTGATGTATGTATATGTATGGATTGTGATAAGAGTTGTATGAGCCCCTAATAAAATATAAAAAAGAAAAAGAAAATGATTAGGGCAAAGAATGTACAGATGTGCTTTGTACAATTGATGTATGTATATGTATGGATTATGATGGGAGTTGTATGAGCCCCTAATAAAACGTAAAAAAGAAAAAAGAAAACAAGAAAATGATGATGGAAATGTGTGTACAAATATGCTTGAAACAATTGATGTATGAAATGTTATGAGCTGTAAGAGCCCCCAATAAAATGATTTTTAAAATCACACAAAAAAGGATCACATTAGAAGCTTCTGGATAGAATGGGAAAAAAGTGGAACAAACTCAAAATCATAAAAAGACTAGGCTTATTTGGTTGGTCAGAGACTGACATAACCCTGAATACTACGGCCCTCAGTCACTCTTCAGTTTTGGAGCTGAAATCCTTCCTGTGCTGGAATAATAAAAAAATTAAGATCAAAATGCCAGCATTTACTGAAAGATAAAGTAGAGAGGATTGGGGCAGAAAGAGACATGAAACCAGCAAACAGTGGAAGGAAGTGGAATAAGTGGTTAGTACATTGAGGGGATTGTAATGGATGAGTTGCAACACATGTGTATGGATTGTTGAATGTAAAACGGATTGTCTGTGCTGTAAATCTTCACCTAATTCATAATAAATGTATTTGTAAATCACTGTGAGCTGTGACTCGAGTAAGTATTCTTTTTGTTAGGTGCTGTCGAATCAGTTTCCGTCCAGAATGTCCCTATGTACAACCAAGAAATGCCATACTTTCCTGTATCATCCTCACAATTGTTCTTATGTTTGAACCTATGATTGACACAGAAACTGTGTCAACCTTGTTGATGGTCTTTCTCCTTTTCACTGTTACTGTACTTCACCAAACATGATGACCTTTTCCTGGAACTGCTATCTCCAAATACCATGTCCAAAGTATGAGAGACAAAGTCTCACCATTCTGGCTTCTAAGGAATATTCTGGCTATACTTCTACCAAGACGTTTTTTGTTTGTTTGTTTGGCAGTCCATGGTGCTTTCAATATATTTGCTAGCACCATAATTCAAATGTATTGATTCTTCTTTGGTCTTCCTTATTCAATATGCAACTTTCACATGCATATGAAGCTATTGAAAATACCATGGCTTGGGTCAGGCATACCTTAGTCCTCAAAATAACATCCTTGCTCTGCAACACTTTAATACCCTTGTGCAGTAGAATTGCTCCATGCAATGCATCATTTGATCTCTTGATTGCTGTTTCCACAAGCATTGATTGTGGTTCCAAGCAAGATGAAATTCCTGACATCAATCCTTTTCTTGTTTATTATGATGTAAGCCATTGGTCCAATTATGAGGATTTAGGTCTTCTTTACATTGAGTTGTAATCCACACTGAAGGCTGCCATCCTTGATCTTCATCAGCAAGTGCTTCAAGTCCTCCTCACTTTTTCAGGAGGCAAGGTTGTACCATCTGCATATCACAGGTTGTCAATAGCCTTCCTCAAATCCTGATGCCACATTCTTCTTCATATAAGCCAGCTTCTCTGATTATTTGCTCATCATATAGATGGAATAATTATGTTGAGAGGGTACAACCATGTCGCACACCTTGCTGATTTGAAACCATGCAGTATTTAGTTGTTCTGTTCACACAACTGCCTCTTGATCTGTGTACTGGTTCCTCCTGACACAGTGAAATGCTCTGGGATCCCCATTCTTCTCAAGGCAGTCCATAAATTGTTATGGCCCACATTGCCAAATGCCTTGGCATAGTCAAAACTACATAAGTAAGTGTCTTTCTGATATTCTCTGCTTTCAGCCATGATCTGTCCGGCATCATCTATGATACGCCCTGTTCCACACCCTCTTCTGCATCCTGCCTGAACCTCAGGCAGCTCCTTGTTAGTGTACTCCTGCAATCCTTGTTGGATGATCTCTAGCCAAATTTTACTCGCATGTAATATCAATCATATTGTCCTGTAATGTGTGCAGTCTGTTGGGTCCCCCTTGTTCGGAGTGGGTAAAAATATAGATCTCTTCCCATAGGTTAACCAAGTATCTGTCTTCCAAATTCCCTAGCGTAAATGAGTGAGTTCTTCCAGTGCTGCATCAGCTTGTTGAAACATTTCAACGGGTGTTCCTGGAGCCTTGTCATTGACTAATGCCTTCAGTGCAACTTGGGCTTCTTCCTTTAGCACCACTGCTTTGTGAACATAGGCTGCTCTTGGAATGATTGGATGTCGACTAGTTCTTTTTGTTACAGCGACTGTTTATTCTTTCCCTCTTCTTTTGATTCTTCTTGCATCATTCAATATTTTGCCCATAGAATCTTTTAATATCACAAATTGAGGCTTGAGTTCTTTCAGTTTGATATGCTGAGTATATTCTCCTTTTTTGTTTTCTTATAATATTTTACTTTATCTTTCTCAGTTTCCCTTTGAATTTTTATCTTCCACCCTTTCCTCCATCATTTCTTCTATTTACTGTAGCCACTCTATGTTTAAGAGCAAATTTGAAAAAAAAATACAAAAGTATATAAAACATATCATCCACCACAAAAAAGTGCAAATTTGAAAGTCTCTTCTGACATTCACTTTGATTTTTTTAATTGACCTATTGCTTTCATCATGGATGATGTCCTTGATGTTCTCTCACAACTCATCAGTTTTCTGTCATTATTGTTCAATGCATCAAATCTGTTCTTGACGTGCTCTCAAAATTCAGATGGGGCATACTCATGGTCAAATTTTGGCTCTTATGGACTTGATTTAATTGTAATCATTTTTAACCTGAAAAATTCAATAGAACAATTGATGGTCTCTTCCACAGTTAGCCCCTGGAGTGATTTTGGCTACTGACATTGAGATTCATCATCATTTCTTCCTACAGATGTTGCCAATTTGATTTCTATGTATTTCATCTGGGGAAGTCCATGTGTAGCGTTGCCTTTTATGTTGTTGGAAAAAGGTATTTGCTATGAAGAAATCACGGATCTTGCAAAATCCTATCATGTGTTCTCCAGCTTTGTTTCCATTACCTAGACCATATTTTCAAACTATGGTTCTTTTTTCTTTGTTTCCAAATTTTGCATTTCAATTGCCAATATTTAATTATCAATGCATCTGGATGGCATGTTTGATCAATTTCAGACTTAGGATGTGGGTAAAATTCTTCATTGTCTTCACCACTAGCTTTAGTGATTGGTGCCGAAATTTGAATAATAATTATATTGGCTAGCTTTCCTTTTAGGAGACTAGACATACTATCTTATCACAGACAGCATTAAACTTCAAGATAGATCCTGAAGTGGCCTTTATGACAATGAATGCAACACCATTTCTGTTTATTCTGTCATTCCCAGCATAGTAAATCATAGGTTATTTTAATTCCAAATGGCTAATACAAATTCATTCCAATGCCTACAAGTTCTGTCTGTATGTGTTCCATTTCATTTTTGACAACTTCCAATTTTTCTAGCTTCCTTCTTCGTACATTATTGCAAGTTCTGATTATTAATTAATGTTTGGAGTTGGTTCTTCTCATTTAGACTCGTGCCCCCTCCGTAAATGAAGATTCCCCAAAGCTTTACTTCATACTGGTCAGCTCCACTTTGTGAAGATAGGTCTTCCTATCTGAGGGGCTCATCATAACCCGGGGGTCTATGTCGGACAACGTTCTGCTTCTTTTCGTGAACTTTTCTGTATCTGACAATGTTCTGCCACTATCCAAAATGTTTTCAGTGATCAATTTCTCTAACGTAGATGGCCTATTCCTTTTTTATAGTCTCTTCTTAGTCTGTTGGCTCTGCTGAACCCTGTTTACTTTGGGTGATCCTACTGGTATTTGAAGTACCAGTTGCATAGCTTCCAGCATGACGGGAACACACAACCCACAAGAGCACTTCAGTTTGAAAGCATTTAAAATAGAATGCATTCCAAATAATGTCAAGTGTTGTGACTACTCCACTATTGTTAACTAAGTACCACCAAGTCTTTTACTGACCTTCTACTGCACCAAACATGATGGCCCTTTCTAGGAACTGGTCTCTCCTGATAGCTTGTCCAAAATATGTCAGATCAAGCCTCACAAGCCTTGTTTTTAAGTAAAATTCTGGCTGCACTTCCAAATCTGATCTGTTTTTTCTTCTGGGAGTCCAGGATACTTTCAATATTCTTGGCCAGCAGCACAATTCAAATGCATCAATTCTTTTTCCACCTTCCTTATCCATTGTCCAACTTTCACATTCATATAAGGGGTCTGAAAAGACCATGGCTTGGGTCAGGTGCACCTAGTCCTCAAAGTGCCATCCTTGCTCGCCAATACTTTATTGAGCTCTTGTGCAACAGATTTACCCAGCGCAATAGTTTGTTTCATTTCTTAACTGATATTTCCATGGGCATTGCAGAATCCCTCACAAAAATAGTAAGAGAGAAAACACTTTTGTTGCTACCGTAAGTTATTAGGTTTGTTGGGTAATTTGTTACATAGTGATACTGGAACATACACTGCCATCATTGGTCCACTTTATTGATTGATCTAAACTATGTAGTGATCTTATGAGCTTTATTTGGCCATTTTGAACCTGATAATATTGTCAGGTTTGTAAGTGATTTATTTCTATATATAATAAGCACAATGTCTTATTCTACCACACACCAAAAAGTTGGTAGTGTTATCTGCTTACCATAGAAACTTGAATTTTTTTCTAAATTTGGATATGACCATGAGCAAGCGTCATGTATGCAAACTACACTCATGTTTGTACCACAGTGGCTAAAAGATTAAAAAGTCTCAACCTGATCCCTCTGAACTTCAGTTTCCCTCATATAAAATGGGGTCTTAACACTTACCTTGCTTGATTTATAGGGTTTCTGTGAGTAACTGATTTAGAAAATGCTAATGTAGTGTTTTATAAATTATAAACATTATCAGAAGGCAGGATTATGTTGACTGTTTCGTTATGTGCTTGTCATTGTCCTGTCTCCTGTCTCATCTGAGAAGCATGGTGCCATCCTCTTTCCCATCATGTGAACTCTAAACTTGCTCTGTAAATGATCCACTGACTATGTGATGGGGGTTGCCCACTCCTTGAGAACAGGGGCCAAATCGTCGGTTTCTTTTATTTCCTTCACATTAGCAATGTGAGTGTTTGGTGTATAATAATGGGTTTTTCCTTGACCTGATGTACCAAAATCTAGCCTGGCATGCCCATACAAACCCCAAGCAAATGGGATCATCTGTAACATGCCCACCTCAGACCGCATTTTATGAGGGGGTCATTACTGAAAGACCAAGAGGATCTCATTAGAAGGTGGTTTTGCCCTCAAGGCAGCCCCATGGCATGGTCCCTGAGGACAGCTTTCTAAAGAGTCTGTAATGCCAGTCCCTGAGATTTCTAGGACTAACATCCAGATGTCCATCTGCTGCACCGACACAGAGAAGGCTATTTTTGATGATGTGATGTTCCTCGTTTCTATTCACAGATTGAGTATGTTTCCAGTATCCTTTGGGAATTAAAGCTGGGGTCTTGGGTGTGGGAATCTCAAAAGAGTTGGCGGCATAAATCTCAGTTTTCAAATCTCACATTCAGCTCAGTCCCTAATTGCCCACAGAACTTCTGTTTACCATGCAAGGATAAGGGACCACATGAGCCTTTTTTACCTATAGGCTGAGACCTTCTTGCAGAAGACTGGCAATCTAGCCTTGGGGGATAGTTCCCAGCTCATTATTTTTTTCTCTTTAGATGCGGTAGCCTCACTTCTGCTCATTAGGCTCCTTTCACTACATCATTGCCTTGCTCTAATGTGCCTGGTCTATTAAATAGCCCTCACCTGGCAAGGCACCCCAGTGTCCCAAACACAGCTCTGCTCTCCTGCTTTCATGACTCCATTTGGATGTTGCTTTAATAAGACTAGCGCTGGCACCAGAATTCCAGGCTCCTGGAGTCACAGGGTCCCTCTGCAGCAGATGGGGGTAACACAGAACTCTGAGGAAATGTCACTGAATGCTCAGAGATTCCTGAAGCCTCTCACAGAAATGGAATAAGGGACACCAGAGGAACAGCTCTGAGCAGAAATATTGGCATCCCATTTATTCAGCGCTACCAAATATCAAAAGGCAATTGATTAAATATTGATCTGACAACTGCTTGAAAAGGACCAGGTGCTTCTCACAATCTGGCAAGAAAACAGGGTCAGGAACACCAAATGTGTGTACTGCAGAAGCATGTTTGCAGAATCTCTGTGTCTTCTTGCCATGATTAAAAGGCTTGTTAGTCATGGGTGAAATCCTGTAGAGAGTATGTACTTGAGTGTCAGCTCATATTAAGCTGCATGAAATTCATGTTTCTTCTTTAGTCAGAATCCTTCAGACTGACCCAACTGATGCAGTTCCTTTGTGCTTCAGATGAGTTTCTTTAGATTGTTCTGAAGGTCAGCCTTGAACTGAAACATATCTCTCTAGCCTTTGTTTGCAAATAAACTCACTCAAACTAAAAATAGATGGATTAACGTAAGTGCACATGCATGTACGTGTATCTATCAATAGCCTGCATCTGAGGAATCTTCAGAAAACCACTTTCACTCACTCCAAAAACAACTTTTTCCCCTCCCTCTCAAGGTTATTTAGGGCCCGCACTCTTGCTTTTCTCAGCTCTAGTCGGGTTTCATCTCTTTTCCTCCAGACCGTATTTCAGTTAATGCACCTGTAACTTGTCTGACTTTTGTTTGTCCTGGAATTGACTCCTGACCCCAAATCAATGGTGTCTTGCTCCAGGCTAGATGGGAGCCATGAAATGACTTTCGTGGCCTCAAGATCTGCAAACGCGGCATGGTTATTCCTTTTGCCATCACTCCAATGGAAACGTGCGAATTGGCTGGTGCTGCCCATGCAACATGGAATTGTTATTTTAAATGTCTTCTGAAAGATTATACTGTGGTTTAGCATTGAAATGAAAAGGTACCATGTATACAGAAAGGCATGTAAACAGATCAATGGGATATAAATTTTATATTAGCAAAACAAATATTCATCTTTGGATGTATAGCAGCTATTTCATATTTGCTTGCAAATCAACAACCAAATGCTGTATAACGCCAATTAAAGGCAGTCATCGAAAAATGGATGAGGCTGTGTTATATTTTGCTTCTTCAACGGGGACCAAAGAATTGCCTATCTGATGTTGAGCAATGCAATTAAAAGTGGGGGGGGGAATGACCAAATGATTCAGAGCAGGCTAAAAAATTCAAAGCCAGTAGAGTCTGATATGACCAATTCATGTGTTAAGCATGACTATTGTTTTAGCTATGAACGTTGATTTACCATAAACTGCTCAATTTTCAGCAACATTTGTTTCAATTGGGAAAAACATACAGTTAATTTACTATGCTAAAGCACCAGCATCAGAACTTGCCAAATGGTTCTAAGCATCTTGGAAGAAAATCCTGGAGACAATAGAAGAATATTCTTTTAAGAAGTGTCTGATTCCAGGAGTTCTGGTGATGCTGTTGGGTAAGCATTGGATTGCTGAACTCAAGGTTGACAGTTCAAACCCTCCACAGGAGAAAGCTGAGGCTTTCCACTCCTATAAAGATTTACACTCTCAAATAACTGAGGTTTGCGAGCCAAATGTGGCTCTTCTGGTAAGTACAGGTGGTTGTGAAGTTAAATTGAAAAAAATTAAAGGATGGATATTATTCAGATAACGGTGATTTCATTTGTGTGTTAAAATGCATTTGTTTGTAAAAATATATATGTATGGCTCTTGAATGATTTTTAAATTATTGTCAGGGACAGGATTGGCTCTTCTGACTCAAAAGTTTGCCGAGCTCTGGGCAAGGGCATCACATAGATTAGTTACTGCAGAGCTGTTTGCTTTAAATACGTTCATTCTAGGGCTGTGAAGATGCATTAGATTAATGTTTGTTCCATTTGACTTTTGATTTATCCTCTGTAGAATATTGTAGCACTTTAGGTCACTCTCTTGGTGGTAGAACTGACACTTGTACAAAAAAAAGTGTACTTGGTCATTGCTCTTAATTTATTTTCATTTCTTTAAATCAGACAAACACATGCAAGTTGGGTTGTACTGGATGTTGATGTCTACAGACCAGCACTATTTCTTCTGGCTGTCTATTCCTTAAGGTCCTCCCATTATCTAATGACTTTCACTAAATATTTTTTGTTTTGAAAGTGAAATGAACAAGAAGCTCATGTATGACTCATACATAAAGAAGTAGGGGCTAAACTTAAAAGAAAGAAAGAAACCACCTTAAGGCCTGTAAGTTTGGGGGATTTAATTCACATATTTTCCTTTTCATGTACATATATTAGTACATTTAAAAGACTATTTCAACTTCTTAACCAAACTCCTTGAGAGAAGGAGCCACTGGGTCTGGGCACTCAGGACCATAGTCTCAGGTTAAACCAAGGTCACTTAGCATAACATAGTTCTCAAGGACAATGGTTTCTAACTCCTGCTTTGGTGAGGAGCAGCTTGGTCTTAAAAGCATGTGTGTGGACATCTAAGATGTAACTATTGGTGTCTTCTGGTTCTGAGGAAATTAGAGTGAAGAAAATTGATGATTCATGAAAACAATTTGTCCAATAAACTAATGGGCAATGCAAACATCAGGCTCCATAACCGTCAAACCAGAACTACATGGTGCTTGACTACCATTAGCAACTACTCTGAAAGGGATCAGAATAGAAGGTCCAGAATAGAGTGGAAGAAAATTGTGTTCCACAATTTTTTTTTAAATCCACGTTCACGAATTGTATAGAGACTTATGGGACACCTGAGACTATGGGCCTGTGTCGCCATGCAGTTCTAGAAATGAATTCACCCTCATGGCTCCCTTTTCAGTCAAACAATCTAGAGGTCTACAAGAGGAATAATAGCAAAGATCTTTGAAGAATCAATCATTTGTGGTCAAAAGAGCCTCATTCACTCAGGGACAAAGTTCAGAATGGTTAGAAAAGGAGGAATATGAAACGCAGGAAGGACGAGAGATAGATGACATGACATTGTGGGGATTGCAATGAATGAGATGAAACAAAATATGTATGAATCATTAAATGGAAAACTGATCTGCTCTGTAAGCCTTAATTCAATTCACAATATTTTTTAGGGATAGGTTTCTTTTAACATGCAGAAAATATCTTTGTGTGGTTGTTTAACTAGCAGCATTCAGGTTCTCTTTCTAATAGTATATAAAGTAAATCCTATAGTGGATGAGAAGTTGGATGTAATGAAACATAATAGATTAAATTTTCAAGAAAGATAGTGTCTCTGGCAGTGGAATAATCAGTGCTTTGGCTCATTTGATTCAGCTGTCTGTCCTTTTCAAACAGTTATTCCTAAGGTTAGCTATCAGGGAACAGGTTTGCATGACCCAAGATATATTTAAAGAACCTTTGGGTAAACCTTGGGTAATGCCAGAGTTCTGACAAGGAGCTATGGATCCATGTGTGCTCAAAACTAATTTTATTTTTTAACTCTTTAATGTGAATTCGATGGGGGTTTACATTTTAGATCATACTTTGTGTATTCAAAACATAAACAACTTATCAACCCTCCCCAAAATTTGCCCTATTTGCCTTATTCTCCCTATTGTATGATATTGTCTACTCCTCCACCCAGGTTTAAATACCTATTTGTGCCAAGAAAATTGACTTGATGGTGATTTTGTTTCGTTTTGGTTAGGTTTGGTTCGGTTGTGTCAAGAATTGTGTTAGGTAGTAAGGCAACGGGGATAAACAAGAATAAGCTTACAGGTACTCTCCATGGAGTTTATAGCCAATGAAAAGTTTGGAAAAAGCAGCATTTACAATATAAGGAAATTATATTAAATATACCACGAACTACCAAAATATCAAATAAATCTGCCTTGGAACAAGTACAGCCAGAAAACACCTTCGAAATGAGGAGAGTGAAACTTCATCTCATATAGTTTGGGCATATTATCAGGAGAGACAAGTGCCTGGAGAAGGACATTATGCACGGCAAAATAGAAGGTCAGTAAAAAAGAGGAGAATCCTTGAGGCAGTTAATGTTTATTGTGCCAACCTGGCCGATAAACACATGTGGGGTTAATTGAAGGGCAGAGAGATAGTGGCTCGGTGAGCCTCACCTTTCTAGTTCTCTGGTCTCTTGCTTTGTGATGGCCAAACCAGGGTACAGCTGCCTTAGCCACTTCTCTGCTACAGCTGGCAAGGCTTACTTCCTGCAAGACATCCCCAAGGAGAAGCCGCATGGACTTACCCCGTTGCAGCCCTGGGTGCTGGAGCAGCCATGTGGAGACCGCTGCTAATACTGAGATGCTTACACGTTCACGGATTCGGTTTTCCTCCTGCAGTCGGCATCATTGCGTCTGTTTTGTGAGATGGAGGATTTCGTGGATTCGTGTTGGACATATGGGTTAATGTTGAACTTGTGGGCTTGGGTAGCACTGGGTTGGGTTGTTTTCTTTATTTAAAACACTCTCCTATACATGAGTTTCTGTAGATTTGTTTCTCTAAAATACCCAGACTAACACAATCCTCAACCATGACACAGTGGGCTGCAACAGTGGGTTCAATGGATATGGTACAGGACCAAAGGGTCACTCTGAATCGGAACCAACTCAATGGCACCTAACAAAATCAAGGAAGAATGGGGGAAGTACAGAGTGCTTTTCTGTGCTGGTCATTTCCTGTACCTGGAGTACTGAATTTCCCATTCTTGCTCATCACATGCTAGCTCTGCTTTGCGCTTCAGATCAGACTTAGCATCATTGCTTCAGGGAAGCTACCCCTGACCACCCTCCCCTGGTAACTGACACTCTATCACCCCTTATTCTTTTTCTCTAGAGTTTTTAAATATACATCGCAGTGCTTATGTTATACATTTGTTAGCTAATGTAACGAAGACTATTTGCTTATCAAAATCATTTCCTCCTTCTCTTCTTAGACCTCAAACTAGACTATGTTCCAAAGCTTCTAATCTAGCAAGGGATCACTGCATGACAGACTATTCAACAATAGCATGTGAGCAGAAGCTATAGATACAACTTTGGCCTCACCTGCTTGAGAGGAGATCCTCTACACCAGAATTCTAATTCCCCTCCCTCTAACTGGCTGAAATGGCAATAGGAGTACACTCTTCAATAGGGTAGCCTCTGGTAGCCATGCATGGCTATTTAAATATAAATTTTAGTTGATTAAAATTCCATTCCGTAGTTGTATGAAACACAATTCAAGTGATCAATAGTCACATGGACCTCGTAGCTACCATATTGAGCAACACAGATATTTTCATCATCATAGAAAATTTAAGCCACATATTGAAGATGGCACAGGCAGCCCTCAGTCTCGGTTCTTAATTAGTGGCCTCTAACTAAGTGATTTGGAACAATCACCTCAGATTGTTGCATGAGAGAGAAATAGGTTCTTGCTACATTTATGTTCTTATTGCTAGCTTCAGAATTCTTATTGCTGAAGAGACTCTATTCAAACAGATTTATTCATTCAGAACTTAACACAGTGCCTGCCACATAGTAGGTACTTAATAAATATTTAGTGAGTTATTAAAAATATGATCCCATAGGAGGGACAGCAATGTTCTGAAGATCAATAAAGGTTTCCTGAAGGAAGTATTATCTAAGCTGTGACTTGAAGGGTGATTCAGAGGTGACCAATGGCAGAGAAAAGGGGTTACAAGCAGAGAAAATGCCCAGGGAGAGAGAAGCTGGAGATGCGAAGCGAGTGGAAATTCAGTAGGTTTGGGAATGAGAGGAGGTAATAGACGAGTGCATGGCAGGAAAGAGATTATGATGGATAACGTTAAGATTTTATATTTCATCCTAATGGGCAATAAAATATGTTTATGGTCTTACTGAAGTATATCAACATTTTCCAATAAAAATTTGTTTTCATCTCAGAAATATTTGAAGAAGCATAATCACTATTGCATTGGGTAAACCATTCTTGCACTTAGCTAAGGTCCTCATGGAAGGTCTTGTGTCTAACCTAACGCTCTTCGTTTAACAAAAGTATACTGTTTTTTTTGTTTGGCAAATGTAAAACACACTGGTTACCCTTCTCCGTCCTTTTCTATACAATGGGGAACATATAAGGAATAGATCTGCTCCCTGTGTCTTAAGTTAACTTGGTTAATTTCAAATATTTTGTTATGTGTAATAAGTAGTTTCATTCAGGAGGCCTGATACAACTAATCAATACAAATTGCAAATAACAGAATCTCTCTGAACCCCAAGAACGAAAGAACTGCCCTGAGTCCTCTTTTCATTCGATCAACGATTCTAGGTCCTATCACTTTCTTTTTAAGTGTAGCCATAAAAAATCTGTGGCCTTTCTTTGTAAACAAGATAATACAAAGAAAATAGACAACTTGTCTGTATTTGCTTTTATCATTGAAGTGACTTGAGTACTTTCGTATATTCAAAAGACAAATTGCTTTTCTCTTTAAACACACCTTTAAAACATTTTATTGTGAATTGGATAAAAGTTCACAAAGTAAATCAGTTTTCCATTCAAAAACTTGTTCACATTATTTTCAAGTCATTCATTGCAATCTCCACAATCAAGCAGCGCTCATCCCACTTCTACTCTGTGATTTTTTCAATTTCTCTGTCTTCTCTAATCCTTCCTTGATCTCTGAACTTTGTCCTGGGGCAAATTATGCCCTTTAGGTATTGAGTGATTGACTGTTCTAATGAATTTCTACTGCCCTGGAATTACTGTTCACCTTATAGACCTGTCTATCGGTTGGCTGAATATTGAGCTTTGGGAGTGAGTGCATTTGTGGGCCTGAAGGGTGATAAAGGCCATAGTCTGGAGGGTTCTACCCGTCTCTTTTGTGTGGTGCTTTAAGGGATATCTCTTCCTATGCATGAGCATGGCATATTCGTGTTATTTATTAAGTCTCTTTGGGGTTCTTATAGTAATATTAAGCAGTTTTATTTGCACAAGTCTTTGGTGTCTCTGGATCCGTCTATTCCGAAGTATTCACTTTGGGGATTGTCGTTGTTATGCAGTGCTGTCAAATCAGTTCTGACTCACAGCAAGCCTGTGTACAACAGAAGGAAACTCTGTCAAGACCTGCATCCTCCTCCCATTTGCTCTAAAGTTTGAGCCATTGTTGCAGACACTGTGCCAACCCATCTTGCTCTTTTTCTCTGCCCTTCGGCTTTACCAAGCCTTTCTGCTTTACCAGCATGATGTCTTTCTCCAGGGACTGTTCTCTCCTGACAACATGCCTGAAGTATATGAGATGAAGTCTCACCATCCTTGTCTTTAAGGAGCACTCTGGCGGTACTTCTTCCAAGACAGAGTTGTTTGTTCTTGTGGCAGTCCATGCCACACTGTGGTGGCTTCAGTGTTGCTGTGATGCTGGAAGTTATGGCACTAGCATTTCAAATACCAGCAGGGTCACCTAAATCGAACAAGTTTCAGCAGAGGTTCCAGTCTAAAAACAGACCAACAAGAAGGAATAGGCTGTCTACTTCTGAGGGACTGGCCAATGAAAACCTTATGGATAGCATCTTTGGGCTAGCTATTGTAAATGGTATCGTTTGCCTGACTTCTCTTTCAGACTTCTCTTTGTCAGTGTAAAGCAGTGGTGTCAAACTGGTGGCCCGCAGGCCGCATGTGGCCCCTGAGGTAATTTTTTGTGGCCCACGATGCTCTGAAATAAAATGAAAATAGAAAAAAAAATTGTTATGAAGAAAATAATGCTTAGGGGAGATTGAGGCAATATCTTACACACAATTCCAATAGAAAAAAATGTTATGAAGAAAATAGCGCTTAGGGGAGATCAAGGCAATATCATACACACAATTCCCTTGTTACATTTTATTTCAGAGCATCGTGGGCCACAAAAAAACTACCTTGGGGGCCACATGCGGCCCGCGGGCCACCAGTTTGACACCCCTAGTGTAAAGGAATCTGTCTGAATTTTGTGTGTTAATCTTGAGCCCTGACATTTTACCAACTCTTTCAGTTAGTTTCAGTGATTTTCTTGTCAAGTCTCTGGGATGTTCTGTGTCCATATCATCTGCAAATAGAATTTTTCTTCTTCTTTTCCAATTTAGAATCCTTTAATTTTCCTTTCTTGCCTTATTACTCTGCCTAGGACTTCTAATACAATATTGAGCAGGGGCGAGAATAAAGGATATCCTTGTCTGGTTCTTGTTCACAAGGAGAATTATGTTGGTCTCTGTCCATTGAGACTGACGTTGACTGTTGGTTTTATACAATATGTCCTTAATTATGTTGAGGAACTTCCCTTCTCATTTTGTTGAGCATTTTTATCAGAAATATGTGCTGAATTTTGTTAAATAATTCTTCTGTATTGATCAATATGACCATGTGCTTCTTTTTTATTGTTTTTATTAAAGTGGTAGATTGCATTCATTTTTTTTCTACTTTTGATGCATCCTTGCATATTTTCTATGAATGTCACTTCCTCATGCTGGGCTTTGGTTGTTGTTGTTTTGATATGTGGTTTTATTCGTTGACTAGGATTTTGTTAAAAATTTTTATGTCTCAATTGCTGAAGACAAAGCGGGTGCATAAGCCAATGTGGTGAAGAAAGCTGAGGTGCCCAGCTATCAAAAGGTATAGCGTCTGGAGTCTTAAAGGCTTGAAGATAAACAAGCGACCATCTAGCTAAGAAGCAACAAAGCCCACATGGAAGAAGCACACCAGCCTGTGTGATCACGAGGTATTGAAGGGATCAGGTATCAGGCATCAAAGAACAAAAAATCAAATCATTGTGTATGAGGGGGAGTGCAAACTGGAGACCCAAAGCCCATCTGTAGGCAATTAGACATCCCCTTAAGGAAGGGTCGCAGGGAAAATATGAGCCAGTAAGGGTGCAGGGCAGCAACAATGAAACATACTTTTGCTCTAGTTCCTAAATGCTTCCTCCTCACCCACTATCATGATCCCAATTCTACCTAACAAATCTGGCTAGACCAGAGTATGTACACTGGTACAGATAGGAATTGGAAACACAGGGAATCCAGGACAGATCATCCCTTCAGGAACAGTGCTGAGAGTGGCAATAACCGGAAGGTGGAGAGGGTGGGGTGGAAAGGGGGAAGCGAACACAAGGATCTACATATACCCTCCTTCCCTGGACAACAGAAAATTGGGTAAAGGGAGATTTTAGACAATGTAAGTTATGACAAAATAATAATTTATAAATTATCAAGGGTTCATCAGGAAAGGGAGAGTGGGGAGGGAGGGGGTAAAATGAGGAGCTGATGCCAGGGGTTTAAGTGGAGAGCAAATGTTTTGAGAATGATGAGGGCAATAAAAGTACAAATGTGCTTTACACAATTGATGTATGTATGGATTGTGATAAGAGTTTTATGTGCCCCTCATAGAATGATTTTTTAAATTCCGTGTGTGTCTATATTCATGGGGATATGAATCTAAAATTTTATTTTTTAGAGATATATTTGTAACAGGACTATTATTGTTTTATAACCTGAATTCAGGAGTAGTTTCTCCTCTTCTATGTTCTGGAATAAACTAAGTAGAATTAGTATCATTTCTTCTCAGAATGTTTTGAGAGTTCACCAGTGAAGCCATCTGGGCTAGGATTTTGTTGTTGAGAAGTTTGGGGTTTGGATGTTTAATAATTTTTTCAACTTATTCTTTTGTCATGCATTTGTTCAGATTTTCTACCACAATATGAGTCAGTCTAGGTAGGTAGTGTTTTTCTACAAATTAGTCCACTTCTGTTTTCAAATGTGCTGGATTACAGTTATTCATAGTATACCATTATTCTCTGTTTTATTTCAGCTACTGTGATGTCACCCACCTTATTCCTTATTCATGATATGTGCATCTTCTCTTCCTTTCCCTTTGCCAAATTTGCCAGTGGTTTGCCTATTTTATTAATCCTTTCTAAAAATTAATTTCTACTCTTTTTTTGTTCTATTATTTTTCTATTTTATGTTTCTTTTTTTAATTTTAACAATTTATTGGGGCTCATACAATGCTTTTCGCAGTTCATGCATATACATACATCAATTGTATAAAGAACATCTGTACAGTCTTTGCCCTAATCATTTTTTTCTCTTTTCTTCTTTTACATTTTATTAGGGACTCATACAACTCTTACCACATTCCATACATATACATACATCAGTTGTATAAAGCACATCCATACATTCCCTGCCCCAATCATTCTCAAGGCATTTGCTCTCCACTTAAGCCCCTTGCATCAGGTCCTCTTTTTTTCCCCCCCTCCCTCCCCATTCCCCCCTCCCTCATATGCCCTTGGTAATTTATACATCGTTGTTTTGTCATATCTTGCCCTATCCGGAGTCTCCCTTCCCCCCTTCTCTGCTGTCCCTCTCCCAGGGAAGAGGTCACATGTGGATCCTTGTAATCAGTTCCCCCTTTCCAACCCACTCACCCTCCACTCTCCCAGCATCGTCCCTCACACCCTTGGTCCTGAAGGTATCATCCACTCTGGATTCCCTGTACCTCCAACCCTCATATGCACCAGTGTACAGCCTCTGTCCTATCCAGCCCTGCAAGGTAGAATTCGGATCATGGTAGTTGGGGGGAGGAAGCATCCAGGATCCGGGGGAAAGCTGTGTTCTTCATCGATACTACCTCACACCCTAATTAACCCATCTCCTCTCCTAAACCCCTCTATGAGGGGATCTCCATTGGTCGACACTTGGGCCTTGGGTCTCCACTCTGCACTTCCCCCTTCATTTAATATGATATATATATACATATATATACATACATATATACATATACACATATATACACATGCATACACACACTTATATCTTTTTTTTTTTGCATGATGCCTTATACCTGGTCCCTTGGGCACCTCGTGATCGCACTGGCCGGTGTGCTTCTTCCATGTGGGATTTATTTGCTTCTGAGCTAGATGGCCGTTTGTTCACCTTCAAGCCTTTAAGACCCCAGACACTATCTCTTTCGATAGCCGGGCACCATCAGCTTTCTTCACCACATTTGCTTATGCACCCATTTGTCTTCAGCGATCCTATCATGGAGGTGTGCAGTCAATGATATGATTTTTTGTTCTTTGATGCCTGGTAACTGATCCCTTTGGGACCACTCGATCCCACAGGCTGGTGTGTTCTTCCATGTGGACTTTGTTGCTTCTGAGCTAGATGGCCGCTTGTTTATCTTCAAGTCTTTAAGACCCCAGTCACTATCTCTTTTGATAGCCGGGCAGCATCAGCTTTCTTCACCACATTTACTTGTTCACCCACTTTGGCTCCAGCTGTTGTGTCGGGAGAGTGAGCATCATAGAGTTCCAATTTAATAAAAGAAGGTATTAATGCATTGAGGGAGTGTTTGAGTAGAGGCCCAAGGTCCTTCCGCCACCTTAATACTTGACCTATAAATATAGACACATAGATCTATTTCCCCATCCTCCTATATATATTTGCATGTACATGTCTTTGTCTAGACCTCCATGAATGCCCTTTGACTCCTAGCTCTTTCCTCCATCTCCCTTGACTTTCCTCCTGCCCTACTACCATGCTTCATCGCCACCTGGGCTAGAGTATACCTCTTCTCTAAGCAACCTTACCCTTGATCATTTCCCACCAGACCTGCCACTCCCCCTTCTCTACCATTTGGGGTCCCATGTTTTTCCCTTGTCCCTGGGTTTGTTAACACCACTTCCTTACCCCCCCTACCCCCCCACCCCAAGTCCCCCCAGAACTGTCGGTCCCGTTGTTTTTCCTCCAGATAGTTCATCCAGCCTGTCCTATTCAGACAGACCTGTGGAGTCAGTAACATGCACGAAAACTAGACAGAGGAAAACAAAGCAACAGTATACAACCAGACAACAAAACAACAAAAACAAACCACTGACAAAGAACAGAATAAAACAGTTCACAAGAGAAAAGCTTGTAGTTAGTTCAGGGATCGTTTGCTGGCCCTTAGGAGCGTTTTCCAGTCCAGTCTGTTGGGGCACCACGCCCTGGCCCCAAAGTCCACTTTCAGCATTCCCTGGGGACCTTGCCACTCCATTCCCTTGCTGTTCCGCTGCACTCCCCCAGTGATTTGCCTCGGTGTGGTGGGATCAGGTCAGGTGCAGGAGGAGAGAGTGGAGCACAGCCTGGCCCACCAGGCCGTGATGATGATGTTCCTGAGTAGAGCAGCCAGTCCACAGAGAGAACAACATGGCTGGCCCCACTATGAGACATGATGCCCCTCAGTGACTAAGGGCGATACAGGGGACAGCATCTATTTTATGTTTCATTCACATTGGCTCCAATCTTTATTACTGTAATTCTTTTCTTCTGATGACTGCAGACTTATTTTGAAGCTCTTTTCCTAATTGTGGGGTAAGACGTTGATATTTATTTTTAATTTATTTTTGGTAATGTGTAATGAGAATTATGTATCTTGTACTTTGATTCTTATATCCTACCAGCTTGGACTGAACTAGTGAACAGTAGCTTAGGAGGATGTCAATACTGGGAATGAATGGGTGAAGAGAGCCTTCAAGATAACCTCTAGATGGCTGCATGAGTCTTATTGCACACTACTAATTTTATCAGTTGTATGTTGAAATGGCAATACAAGGGGTAACCCACCAAAAAAACAGATTAAAATTTTTGAATTTTTTAATAAAATACCTTTATTACCTTCAAAGGACTCTCCATTACACTTAATACTTTTGTCAAATCTGCAATTCCATTTTTGGAAATATTTTTCAAACTCATCTGTTTGGATGGCTGACAATACCTCCCTCATTTTTCCTTCACCTCTTCTACGTCATCAAATTGCTGTCCTTTCATGTCTCTCTGCATTCGTAGAAACAAAAAGAAGATGCTTGGAGTGAGGTCAGGTAAGGTGCGTGGGCCATGAGAGGCATGCTGGTTGCATGAACAGGTGAATTGTCATGGTTGCAAAACCGGTGCCCTGTCTGCCACAAATGAGCCTTTTTTGTCACATACTGTTATGCAAGCTTTTCAGTATCTCTAAATTGAAAGCTGATTAACAGTCTGACCTGGCATAACGAACTCCAAATGCACTACCAGTTGACATTTTCATCCATTTGGGAAATTGACAAACATCCAGAATGAGGTTTGTCATCAATCGACATTCCACCTTTTTTGAAAGGAGAAGCCCACTTGTACACTGGAGTTTTCCCATAGAACTGTCCTTGTAAGCTTTGTCAAACACCACAACAGTTTCTGTGGCATTTTTCCCAAGCAGGAAACATTTGACAGCTGCACATTGTTCTCTGAAATCGGCCATCAACAAAAATGAAGTTTAAGAGAACTGCTTTGTGAAAAAAAATCACTGTGACCAGAGAGAACCTTCCCTCGCCTCTGGGTGCACTAACTCAGAGTGAGTTGGATGCTCGCCTAGTGGGAAAAATGCATACTAGGAAAGTTCCGCTCCACCCAGAACAGTTTTTTTTGGAGGGGGATGGTACCCCTATGTATTTTCTCATTCCTCCCTTCTTCCCTCCTTTTCCCCCCTCCCTAACCCCAGCCTACCAGGATCATTCAAAGTCTGCTTCTTGTGATGTGAAAACCATTTTTCTTGATTATTTTCTTTTGTAATAGAGACCTCTTACAATATCTGTCTTTATGAAATTGACTTTGATGAGCACAGTGTCTTCCAATCTGTCTATATCATGACGTGTTTGGCAGAGTCATCATTCTTCTTTAGCGATGCAGCATAGTCTGTTGTACGCACATACCAGTGTTTCTTTAAACATGCTTCCACAGATGGCCTTCATGGTTGCTTCCACCATTTTTGTTATTGTAGACAGCACTGCCATAAACAAGGGTGTGCTTATATCTCTTTGTGTTGTATTCTTTATTTTTTGTAGTATATACCAAGTAGAGAGATTGCTCCATCACATGGTATTTCTATTGGAATTTGTTTAAGGAAGAGCCATACTGTTTTTCATAGCAGTTGAACATTTTTTCTATTCCACCAGCAGTGTATGAGTATTTCAATCTCTCCATATCCTCTACAGCATTTAAATGATCACAAGCATTTATTCATATGATTTTTGGCTGCTAAGATGTTATCTTTGGGGAAGTGTGTATTCATGTCTTCTGTCCATTTTTTAAACTGGATTATTTGTGCTTTTCTTACAGAGGTGTTGCCATTTTCCTTAAATGAGTTTTACTTTAAAAATGTGTCTGTGGGTGCTTGCTTTTATTCCTGGGCTATCTTTTCTAATCCATTAGTGTACATACATATCATTATACCAAGTTGTTTTGATTATTCTGGCTATGTTATAAGGTTTTGAAATAAGGGAGTGAGAGTCCTCTACTTTTTGTTTTTTTAATGGTGCTTTACTTACCCTGAGTTTCTTTCATTTCTAAGTAGAGTTTGTGATTAGTTTTTCCATTTCTCTGAAAAATTGTGCTGGGATTTATATGAGAATTGCATTGTATTTATAAATTGCCTTTGGTAATACTGACATTTTCACATTAAGTCTTCCTATCCATTAACACGTGACATTTTTCCATTTATGTAAGCCTCTTTTGGTTTTTTGGAGTAGTGATTTGAAGATTTTTTTACCCAAGTCTTTCTGTTTCTTTGATTAGTTTTATTTGCATTTCATCTTTTGGGTGGTTACTGTAAGCAGTATTGTTTTTAATTTTCCTTTTCAGTGTTTGGTTCATTAATATATGAGGATCCTATTGATTCTCATATATGTGGATATGAGTATTGATAAATGCCAATATTATCTGCTTCTCATTCAGAGGGGGAATGTTTTCAATTTTCTATCAATTGAGTGAAATGCTAGTTATTGGTTTCCCATATATGTCCTTTGTTATGTTGATGAATTTCCCTTGTAGTCATATTTCATTTAGTTTTTTAAAATAAGCTGATATTTAACTTTTCACGTGCCTCTTCTACATCAACTTATATAATCATGATTATTTGGTTTCGTTTCTTTTCATGGTGGATTACATTGACTTTTTAAATATCAAACCATCTTTGTATATCTGGTATAAGTCCTACTTTTTCATAATACATTTTACTATATTTTATTAAATTCTAGTTAGAATTGTGTTGAATATTTCTACACCTATGTACATAAGGGTTACAAATCTATAGTTTTCTATTCTGTTAATGTCTTTGCTTGCTTTTGGTATTGGGGTTGTATTTGTTTCTTTAAACGAGTCTTCAGTGTGTTGTCTTTTTCTATATTCTGGAATAGTTTATGCAAAATAAGTGTTCACTATTCTCTAAATCCTTGGTAGAATTTTCCAGTAAAATCATCTGGTCCTGGACTTTTTGTTTGGGGTGTTTTTTTAATGATGTGGTGTATTTTTTCTTGTGCTATTGTTCTGTGTAAGTTTTCTATATCACTTTGTTGCGATGTCACCCATTTCATTTCTTGTTCATAAGGTTTACTTCTCCTTTCTTTCCTTTTTTTAAAATTTGCCAGTGGCAGTTTCTGTTGCCTAAGTGGTGAGTTTAAACCATGTTGTCAATGTTGTTACTTTTTTTATAAACAGTTTTATTGGGACATAATCCATATAGCATATAATTCAATAGTTCAGTTATATCAAGAAGAGTTGTCAATCATTACCATAATCATTTTTAGAAGTTTCTTCTTTCTTGTCCTCCTTGTTATTAGCTCCCAATTTCTTCCCAGCTTCCCCTGTTGTGCCCCCAAGAAATCATTAATGCATTACTGTCTCTATAGATTCACCCATCCAGGATTTCATATACCAAAAAAAATTCTTCAAGTTCTTTAATGCTTTCTTCTCCCCACTATCTTGACCCAAGCACTACCTCACAAACCTAGCTAGACCAGAGCATGTAAACAGGTACAGATAAGAGCTATTAACACACAGAATCCAGTTCAGATACCCCCCCAACCCCATGAACAGCACTGGGAGTAGGAATACCATGAGATTAGGGGGAAGATGGGAGAAAAAGGGACAAAGGGAGAACCAATCACAATGATCGATGTACAATGTGCCCCCTCCCCAGGGGATGAACAACAGAAACATGGGTGAAGGGAGACTGTAACATATAGAAACAATAATCATTTATAATTTATCAAGGGTTCATGAGACAGGGAGGAAATAATACCAAGTGCTCAAGGAGAACCAAAATGCTTTTTAAATGATGATGTCAACATATGTACAAATGTGCTTGATAAAATTGATGTATGGATTATTATGAGTTGTAAAAGCCCCCAATAAAATTATTTATTAAAAAATAAAACTAACAACAATAGCAAAAGAAAGTAGAGAAAAATTCTAGTTGAAAAGAAATATTAAAAACAAGTACAACTTTAAAATGTGTCGAAAGGGAGATTAAATAATAAAGTGTCAGATTTTACCATAACAACATCTGTCATAATCCAATTCCAATGTACTCTGTATGATAGCGAAGATATTCATATCTCTGGTTTATTCAGATGGAATTCACTGGAAGCTTCATCCATATGGATTTCCCCTTTACTTAAAAAAACTGATATAACTTTTAAATGAGTCAATATGAACATCAAATCAGATGTTGCTTTTCAACCTGGTGATATATACTGTAATCGTCTCTACAACACCCTAGAATAATGCTATTCTCATCACTCCCATATGGCCAGAGGGAATTCACTCGTGCCTTATTTTGTGTGTGGATCTTGCAAATGGATTTTGGGCTTCCACTGTATCCAGAGCCTTCAAATCAGGCATCCACAATTTAAACTCTGATACCATTCCCTTCTTCGGATTTGTATTTATTTCATTTATAATACTCACAGATGGATAGATCTCACAGGATGTTGTGCTTCTTTCATATGGACTTAGTTGACGTCTCACTTAGATGCCTGCTTGTTTGAAGACAAGCCATTATGAGCCCAGATGCTATTCATTCAGATAGTACAGTAGCATCTGGTTTCTTCAGCACATTTTGTTGTAGCATCAAAATATCTTCCGTGATCTCTTCATGAGGCAAGTATCAAGCAGGACTATATCGTAAGAACTAATTGCTCATAGAATAGGGCTAGAATTAAGTGCAAGCCTAAGATCCATTCATATATCTATGGTTTACATGTGTGTCAGGTTCACCTTAAAAACACCATTGTCATTTTGTTAGAGAACATTATCAATCATCTCCCTATGACTTAAAGTCATTCTATTGATAGTGTCATTAACTTAGCCAGTGGTAAAGAATTTAAAAGATAGTTGAGAAAAGGAGATTATACACATGTAAACTGATGTGAATTATTGATTTGTACAGATTAAATTCTTAAGTGACTAGACACTACACAAACAATGGCGATTGGTGGAAAGAAACAATTTCAATATTTATTAACAGGGACAGAGCCAGGCCTACCAGATTAATATATCTTAAGAAAGCAATGAAATACTAAGTATATGGTAGTTTGATGACCAGCAGTTTCATATCCGTGGTGTAAGTATCATCTGCTTCTTCTGACACTGTAGTGTGGACCTTTAATCCAAAGGATATAGGAGAGTTTGAGGTAGAGCCCAGTTCATGTATTGGGGTTTCCACATCGAGTGCTTCTGGCGTGGCATATGAAGGATAGTGTATGCCTCATAAAAATATGGTCTGAAGTCCATGTGGTCTATAGCATATGGATGTTGCTATTGCTGGGTCTAATTTGATTGCTGTCATTTTGATGTATGTTTTTTATGGTGTTCTGGGTTTCCTTGAACTTTGCTGACTTCACTTTTTGGTGGATTTTCTTATCGTTTTTCCACATTTGCTATTTATACTTAATGAATTCTTATGTTGGTACTTTTTTGTTGCGGTATTACTATTTACCTTGAGGTTAATTGACATTGTTTTCATCCCAATTATACAGTAGTTTGTTCTCTTTTGCAAACTACTAGATTTCTTTTCCATTCAACCCTTTTATATTCACTGTATTCCTTCTATAACTTTATTGTTCTCTTCTTTGTAGAATGTTATGTTTCCTTATTTTTAACCATATGTTTGTTTCACTTTGTGTATTTCTTGAGTGGGTTGATTTCTCAACAATAGTGTCATATATGTTGATTTTAGTTTGTTGTTCAATGCTCTTGCTGATTCTCCAAAGAACTCCAGCTTGCATTTTCAGCAAGGTTGGCCTTTTTTTGTATACAAATTGCTTTAGTTTTTCCTTGTCTAAAAATGTTCTTTTTCTCCCTCATATTTGTTGGATAAGTTTGCAGAATATAAGATTATTGGTTGTATATAAGGATCTGTATATATTGATCCATTCCCTCCTTGCCTGCGTGGTTTCTACAGAAAAATCTGAGCTTCTTCTCATTGGTTTCCCTTTATAGGTGATTTTTCCTTTTTTCAGAGATACTCTCAGGATTCTTTTCTTTTCTTTGATGTTAGAAAGATTGACTATGTTTTCTTGTGATTTTTGGGGGACCAATTCTATTTGGGGTTGTTTAGGTTTCTTTAAAGGTTATTTCTGTTCTGTCATGATATTAGGGAAATTTTCTTCTAATATTTCTTGAACGAATTTCTCTGTGGTTATTTTTGCTTCTTTTTGTTCTGGAATGCTTTTCAAAAGTGAGTTGGTGTGACCTTGTTTGTTTGATTTTTGATACTGTCCCATAGAATTCTTAGGTTTACTTGGCTTGTGTTTTGCATTTTCTAATGGCTTCTTTTTGTCATTTGGACTCAGGGGATTTGTCTTTGAACTCACTGATTTATGCTTTTATTACTTCAATTCCACCTTTTTATTCTTTAGATTGTTTTCCAGGTCTGATATCTTAGTGCTTGTCTTATGGATTTCTATTTGGAGTTGATGAATTATTCCTAATTTTTCATTTGTTTTGTCAGATTGTTTTTGTTGTATTTTGTGAATTACCCTATGATCAACTTTTTTTTTAGTTTATCCAATGTTTCTTACATAACTTAAAGGAGCTGAACATCATTCTCCTGAACACCCTCATGGGAAAATCTGATGCATTTTCCTGATCTGGAAAATATGAGTCTGGATCTGTGCATAGGCCCCTTGTTTGGGACACTCTTTCTTGTTTTCTCATATGCACTTAAATTGCTGTTGTTAGAATTAAATCATTCTAAGACTAAGACATGATGTTGTATTTATAATTGTTTCTGTTTGTTGGTCAGAGAGTATATCAGAATGATTAATATTCTCTTTGCACTTGTTGTAGCTGTTCAAGATTCAAGGGTGGCTGGTTTATGTGGCAATAGCCTGTTACAAGCAGTTATTAATGACAGGTGTAAATTGGTAACTGTTTCCTGTCAAGGTCCTAGTCTGGAGCTTGGTCTTTGCTGTTGCCAGGAGGCAATGATGGAAACAGTTGATATGAAGGGAGGGAGGAGATCATTATCAAGAAAACCTACCCACCTGCATGAATGTATCATCACTGGAACTGAATGTCAAAGTGTAGGCCAAGGTCAATTTAAATCATCCATATCTGACAAGGATTAGGTATGTGGGCTGCATCTTTTTCACCCCCAGGCCTGTGGGTAGTTAATGAACTTCAGGTTCTCCCACATTAGCTCTCTTCATGAGGGCTTAACAAGGTTCACCCTTTCCCCAAATATGCTCAAAGACACACACACACACACACCACACACACCCCTATACCTCTGGCAAGCTTGCCCCCTTATTAAGTGTGTTGAGGAAGAAGTGCTCCTGTCCTCTGTGGGATTAGATTAATTGTCCTGGCTGGGATGGTGGTGGTGAGGAAAGCAATTTACCTCTTTTCCCTTCTGCCACTGCTGCACTGACAGGGATCTATTTGCCCTGGAGCATTTTGTCAGTTGCCAAGGATCTGCAGCTTTGGAAGGAATTCTTGTGTGAGTTTACTCCCTCTGAGTTGCCAGGCATTGTCTGTTTCAGATTTCTGTTCTCCCACGGAGTTTTAGAACTTAAATTTCTTAGTTTTCTCCATTTTTTTTTTCTGGAGAGAGCATTATATGTTGGCCAACTATGCCGCTTTATATTTTCTGTGACTCTTTCTTTCTTTTGCTGAGTGTATTTATTACTATAATTTGCCTGTGGCACTGTTTAGGCTGTGTCACACAGGTTTTGATGTGTTGCATTTTCATTCTTCTTTTATTCAATTTTTCCTCTTTATCTAGTAATTTTTAAACAGGATGTTATTCAATTTCCATGTATTTTACTTTTATCCCTAAGTTCCTCTTGCTGATTTCTAATAGCAAATGGCAAACAACTTCCTACAGTGGCTGTATAGGAAATAGGTCACTCCTCTGAGGAAATCTTCCAATTTCATCTGGACTATGACCTCAGAAAGGGAGTTCCCATTCACCCGAAAATTTTTTTCAACTGACTGACGATTCACAGCAATCCAGTCAGGAGATTGATTACATTATATTAGATCACGTCATGGAGGCTCACTGGGCCTAAATTGCCAAACCATAGAAAAACATGGTCTGACCAAGTTGACATAAAACCCATAGTGGTGGTGCTGGTTTCTTTGTTCCACATAATTTTCTCTTCCTAGTTCATTTTGTGTGTTTTCTTATCATTTCCTATGTTGCTGCTGTTTCAGTATTTACTAAATTTTCATGTTTTCTTTTTTAAAATTTTAATGAGAATATTGATTAAATTTAACCAAGGTTACCCTGTAATTTATTAATTTCATCCCACGTTTTAAACAGTCTGTTTTACCTTGACATAGTATTTCCTCCTCCCTATTTGGAGATTCTATAACTACATTATGCACTTGTGGTTTTTATTTTGTAGTTCTTTGATGCACAAATTGTTATCTCTGCCTCCTTATTTCCAGTCTTGTATCTTTTTTTTATTAGGATACCTCAGATGGTTTGAGGATGATGTTATTATGTGTGTAAATCTCAGGCTACTGTTTGCTATTTTGGGTTCTATGTTCAAAGAAATCTCATTAGTATTTCTTGGTTTTCACAAATCATCTCAATTTATATTTATCTAGAAATGATCTAATTTTGTCGTTGCATTTGAGAAGCTGTTTTCCTCAATGTATAATTCTTACTAATTTTTAAATGCGTTGTTTATATGTGATCCACTTGCATTTTGCCTACATGCCTGCATGTTTTAGTGTGGGTTGACTAGAGAAACAAATCCAGGAACATTCATATGTGTGTAAGAGAGAGCTTTATATCAATGAGTAATTGTATATTAAGCCCAGTCCAGATCAAGTCTGTAAGTCTGATATTAGCCCATATGTCTGAAACCAGTCTATAAATTCCTCTTCAGACTCACGCAACACATGCAATGATGCTGAATGCAGGAAGATCACAGGCCAGTGAGTGGAAAGTCCTCTGGGTCAAGTGGTAGTGGAAGCATCCCAGCACTGACGTGGAGTTCCACGTGGCTCCTCCAGCTTCAGGCCTTTGGATGCCATCAGCATAGCTCCACGTGGCTTGTAAACTAGACTGTGTAGCAGAGAGAATGTCCTGCCTCCTGGGAGGAAGAAGTTCCCAGATTCCTCATGAAAGAGCCATGCCCACAAGGAGGGATCCAAAGGCTAGACTCCACCCTTTCATTCTTTTCTCAAGTTGGCATAAAATTGTGTAACTCCCACAATGTTTTTATCTGTGTTTTTGTCAAGTAAGCAGAGCTTAGTCTTCTTGGTTTTCCTATGGAAGCAAGTTTTTGTTTCTCTCAGGTGCTTTTAAGACTTTTTCCCTGTCTTTGATTTTGAAAAGTTTGAATATAATATGTCTTTGTGATTTTCTGTTGAGATTTATCCAACTTCCATACATTGGACTTCTTGAATGTATGTATTCTCATTATTCATATTTAGGGAAATTTTCTTCCATAAAATTTGCAGCAATTTCTCTGTGTTTGTTGTTGTTATTTTTTATTTTTTTCTCTGGTGCTTTTATCACAAATGTCTTATTCTTTTTAATGATGACTCAAAAATTCCTTGGACTTATTTCACTTTTTTTTCTTTTTCTGATCATTTTATTAATAGGTTATTATTTAGTTTGTTCTTATTTCTTTGACAGTTTAAATGTCCCAAATCCTGCTAATTCTGTCTTCTACTGATTCATTTCTGCTCCTATTTACTTTTAATGTATGATTTATTCCTGTCATATTAGTATTGATCTGATAGATTTATATTTGCTGATTTTATATGGGTTCTAATGTTTCATTTATATTTTCAGTTTGTACTTGAAGTCCTTCAGAACTTTGTCTGTATTTTTCCTGATTTCCTCTGGGTTTTACTCAATTGTTCTCTCAACCAGTTGAGCATACCTAAACATTATTTCTTTGAATTCTTTATCATGTTATTTTTTAAATCAATTTTTATCTTGTAATTTCAGTGTAATTTATTCTTTGAGAATTTTTCTGACTCTGTATTTTGATAACTATTTTCTTAACCAGTATATTTTAAAATATTTTTTAAATTGTGAATTTTTTAAATTGTGAATTTTGTGGGGGTTTAAATTGCGGGTCAACAATTTAAGCTAATTATCAATCCCCAAGTACTTTCCTTGCCTTCTTTGGTTTCTTTTCTCCTTCTTGTGTAATACCCCCTTATCCTTCTTTACCCTCTCCCCCTTTGCTAACCATCTGTGGTAGTTATATAACTTCAAGTCAACTTAAATAAAAATGTAGGGGTGGAGTCTACCCTGCCACGGGCAACAGCTTGAGCGTGTCTACATGGGGCCTGTGGCCTTCTCAAAAGGAGGGTCCTTGCCCCCCAAAAAACCCCTGCTTTTACCTTCCTATTGATAAACCACACTGAGACCTGCAGGAGCCCTGTGATGTGGCCACCACCATTGGATCCACACAACTCTACACCCACCAGCCTGTTATATTCTTGCAATTTGCATCATTGCATGGCTGCATGAGTCTGAAGAGGGAGTTATGGATTAGTATCAGACTTATGAACTTGAGTTGGACTGGCCTGGTATGTTTTATTGATGCACAATTACTTCTTGGTATAAAGACCCTTTTTATACATATGTGATTGGCACTGGATTTGTTTCGCCAGACAACCCAGCATAGCACACCATCAAAATCTGAGTACATTGGCGTGAAGACCTTTGTTTTCCTTTTTTTCCTTATGACAGCAGTTTCATGCAAAGTTTGTCCTTTGCGATTGACTAACATCGCTCAGCATAATGTTCTCCCATAAGACGCTTTATGGTTTCATCATTATATTTTTGTGATACATAGCCCAGATAGGGAGACCTGGTGGCACAATAAGTTATGAAGTGGACTGCTAATCACATATTCAGCAGTTCAAACTCATAAGCCACTCCCTTGGAAAAAGATGAGGTTTTTTTATATTTCAATAAATATTTGCATGCTCAGAAACAGAGAGACAATTCTACTCTGTCTTATAAGGTTGATATGAGATGGAATCAACTTGATGGCAATGTGTTTTTTGAGTACAGAATTCCATTGTGTGTATACACCAAAGTTTCCTTATGCATTCTTATACGGTTGGACATTTAGGTTGTTTCTCTCTTCTTGCTATTGTGAATAGTATCATGAAGAATATGGATGTACAGTTGTCTTTGTATTACATCTATACTTCTTTTGGCTATGTGTACCCAACAGAGGAATCACTGTGCTCAATGGGATTTCTATTCCCTATTTTTTAAAGTAGTACATCATCACTTTCCAAAGTGGTTGTACATGTTTACAGTCCCAACATGAATATATGAGTGTTCTAATATCTCTGCATCCTCTCCAGATATTTGTTATTTTCTGTTTGTTTCAATTTGCTGTCAATATCAATATAAGGTGATATCTCATTGTTGTTTTGATTTGACTGTTTCAGATAGCTAGTGACCTTGAGCAATTCTTCATATGGCTGTTGGCTATCTGGATGCCTTCATTAGTAAACTGTCTGTTCATGTATTTGTCCATTTTTAAATCGGATGATTTATCTTTTTCTTTTTCAGATGTTACAGTTTTCTACAGATTTTAGAAATCAATTACTTGTTCCACTTGTCTTCCCCAATCCCTTCATCCCTGAATATGAGTTACTTTTATTATTTTAATGAAGTATTTTCATACATATAAGTGTCTTATTTTTAATAGGTCACATTCATCCATATTTTTCTTCTGTGCATGTATTGACATTTCAAATATATTATGTTCTTATCTATGAACATGGTATAGTCTTCCAGTTCTGTAGTTCTCTTTTGGATTACTGTAATAGTATTTTGCAGTTTCCTTCATACAAGGCATTTGTTTCCCTGGGTATATTTTTCATCATGTGTATGGCTATTGTAAATGATATCGTTGGTTGATTACGTTTTTAGAGCTCTCTTCATTTGCATACAGAAATCCAGTTGATTTTTGTAAGTTTGCCTTGTATCCTCCCATGTTACTGAATCAATTGTTTCCAACATTTATTTTTAAACAAATATTTAGCATTTTCTACATATAGAGTAGAAAACTTAGAAACTTTTCTCTGCCAAAAAAGTTTTACCCTTTCTTTGCCAATTTATATTGCTTTGATTTCTTTTGTTGTCTAATAGCACTGGTTAAGATTTCCAGCACAACGTAAAATCAAAGTGATGACACAAAGTATCTTTGTATTCTTCCCATTCCCAATGATTTCATTTTCTTCCCATTGAGCAAGATATTGGATATTAGTTTCATGTGTATGACCTTTATTGTCTTGAGAAATTTCCCTTTATTCCCATTTTATTGGGTGTTTTCTAAAATCGTTTTATTTACCTGTAATTAACATGTCAAACAATTTAAAAGGTCAATCATATGAAGCAGGGTTGTGAAATCATCATCGTAATCAACTTTGGAACACTTTCTTCCTTCTAGGGCTCACTAGGGCTGGTTCCTCATTTCTGCCACCCTCCCCTTCTGCGCCCCTACATAATAATTGATCCAGCTACTGCTGCCTGCATAATTTCATCCATCCCAGCTTCTCCATACTCAGAAATCTGCAAAAGAATGACAAAAATAAGGATCCAGCAACAATGATCACATGAAACACAGAAAGATCAGCATTGATTTCCTTCTCCTGCCACAACCACAGTCTCTGGGATGTGGAGAATTTGGTTTACTTAGCATTTACCTTGTTTTACAAGATTCTAGGTACTGTTTTTTCTTTCATGTTGATCATCTCCTGGTGGTTGAAGAGCGAATTTCTTGTATATGTGTCCAGGCAGTCATATTGAGTCAGAAGTTGGGTCATTGTGTCAAAAAACTTCATGTGAATTGAAATTTTAAGTGATCTCTGAGACATGGCGGTGGCATTGTATTTAATTGCTCAGTGTGTGTTGGTATGGTACTTTATTTTATTTTTTATGTATCTGAGCAAATTGGGTGAACAGAGGAATACCTGAGAACCAATCATCTAGTCCATTAAGAGAATTGAGTACCCCTCCCTCCAGATCCCCAAGGGAGCTAATGCGTGCTAAAAGAGAGGTAGACCTGATGGAAGTGCTACACAGCATAAGAAACTAACAAAGTGGGAGGCGGGATCATATTGTGTTCCACACAGTTCACCGGGGCCCAGAGGGGACACAGGCTCATATATTCATGCTCCTTGTAATCAGACCCGGCAATATACTATTCCGCTCCATCCGCAGCACTCAACTCTGACATAGGTTCTGAAACTTGGCAATGGCTTGGGGCTAAAGAAGCACTGAAACTGTAGGACAAGGTGGGATTTTGTTGCATTTTGTTGTTGTTGTTGCTTCCCACCCCCTTCTGTTTGCTATATCTTGATAAACAGCTACCATAGTCACTGAGATAGAGCCATCCCTGGGAACCCACACTTCCTTGCAGCCACAGAAGTCAGCTTCAGGATGAAGGGCCTTAATTAACAGCAGCAGCCACTTCTCATTTCCAATTTTGGGATCTTTCTTTTTTGCCATATTATTTTTTTATTTGATAACCCACTAGCCAAAATGCACAGAACAGCAAAAATGGAGTCATCCTTATCTCCCCAAGAGCCTCTGTTGACCAAATAGCTCACTGAGTATTAACGCTTGTACACCTGAGGCTGCAATGCTCTCATGAGAACCCGTGGTAGGTGCATCTTCTTTGACAAACACACAATTGTGACTTTGTGTGTAGAAACAAAGACAACTGTTAGTTTCAATTTCAGTTAGTTGATATGTGGTTATTTTCTCAGTCTTGTTATTTGTATGTATCTTCATGTTTTGTATTTTAAAAAAGCCTTAATGTCTTTGTGCTTTTATTTTGTTTGCAATTATTCCTTTATTATTACATCTGACAGAGGCAACTAACACCACATGACTCAGACACCCACCCACCCCCAAAATGAATTTTTAATAGCTACAACTTGTGGGCAAGGACCACCACTCACTCTATTACCAGCCATCAACAAATAAAAAATTAATACTATGGTATTATAATTAGATCATACTTTGAAAGAGCAAAGCCAAAGAATTTAAATAATTGGAGGCTGAATTAGTGAACTTAAAGCCAAATATCTTGAGACCAGTCTATTAGAGGAACAATCCATCAAATGAGTATATATATATATATAATCTTAAGAAAGTCAAATAATTATCAGTAGGAATAACATATGCCCGAGAGGCATTCCAAAACAGGAAGAAACAAGAAACAAAGAAACAAACAAAACAGAGAATATAGTTCAAGAACTGCTAGAAGAAAACTTCCCTAATAGTATGAAAGAGAAGAGAACAAGCATTCAAGAAGCAAAAAGAACTCCAAACAAAATAGACTCCAATAGGAAATCAGCATGATGTACAATAGTTAAACTTTCTAATATCAAACAAATCGAAAGAATTCTGAAAACAACTCAAAAAAAGAAAGTTACCTACAAAAAGGAATCATTAAGGAAAAGTTTTGATTTTTTTCAGCAGAAGTCATGAAGGCAAGAAGTCAATGGGAAGCGACACATAAAATGTCAACCAAGCATCTTATAAACAGCAGAATTATCCTTTTAATACCAGGGAGAAATGAGGGCATTTCCAGATAAGAGAAATTAAAAATATTGAAAAATAAGCCCAATCTTACAAAAAAATACAAAAGGGAGTTTTTTGACCAATGAATCAGATACAGCAGCAGATATCAACCTAAACTCAATATACAAAACACTACCACCCAGAAATCAATATACTTAGAGCAGTGCTAAAAGTGAAAAAAACTTATTTACAAGACTAAAATTGGGACCCAGAGATATCATTCCACAATGACTACAATTACAAAGTATGGTAATAGAAGGAACAGTATACATATAAAATATTCAAACAGGAAGGATATCAAGTAGTTCAAAAGAAAGAGCAGATTTTCTTGAACTTGGGAAGAAAATAATAAATGAGAAAGTAACCTCAAAGAAAATGGAAAAACTCATCAAAATAAAAAGGGAAATCATAACAATGTAAAAAAATAATTTAACAGAAGAAAAATGACAATAAACTCCAGAAATAACATGAATACAATAGCCAAAATTATGAGGAACAAAGAAGTAATAACAACACCAAAAATTACACAGCAATATGACAATACTAAATAATACCAGCAATAATGACACTGAGCATAAATGGATGAAATTCATTGGTCAAGAGACAGAGTAGCAGAATTGATAAGAAAACACCCACTCTCAGTATATTGCTTACAAGAAACACACCTTAGACTCAAAGACAAATAAAAAAGAATTAACATATGAGAAAATGCTCTCAATCTTTAGCCATCAGAGAAATGCAAATTAAAACAACCATGAGATACCAATATCTGAGAGCAACAAACATTGGAGGGGATATGATGAGATGGGAACTCTCCTTCACTGCTGGTGCTCGTGTAGACATGTACAGTCTCTTTGGAAAGCGATCTAGTGATAATTAAAGCAAATGGAAATTGAGCTACCTTATGACCCAGCTATCCCTCTACTGGGCATATACTCAGAAGAGGTAAGAAATAAACCACAACCATTGCCTGCACTCCAATGTTTACTGCAGTGCAATCCACAATTACAAAGAATGTAAACATCTTAAATTTCCATTGATAGATGAGTGGATTATTAAACTCTGGCACATGCACACAATGGAATACTATGCATCACTAAAAAGCACCGATGATCACATGAAACACGTCGTTTCATGGGAAGAGTGTGAGGAAATTATGCTAAGTAAAGTTAGCTAATCATAAAAGGACAAGTACAGCATGAGTTCCCCTGAAGTAAGTATAATCAGCACAGTAGATATAGAAGAAAAGCTACATGTCTCCCACTATATGGGTTGAGGCACAGGCAGTCGGGTAGAGGTCAAACCAAATGCAAGAAGGTACATGTTATTCCAACACAAAGAAGGGGAAAGGTGGGGAGGGAGGGGAATAAAAGGTGAGGGGAGATGATGGCATGGGGGCAGAAGGGGGCAGAGCAGGGCACTAACCCACCCAGGAGGAGAGTATTGGTTATGTCTCCACAGAATTGGTGGCGTGCATGCAGACCCCACGATGGCACATCAAACCTTAAAGGAAATAAATAAATAAATGGATGGAAAGAATATCAAGCTTATGGCAATAAATTAAGCATGAGTGGCAATACTAATCTCTGATAAAATAGATTTCAAGGCAAAATCCATCCAGAAGGGTATTATATAATTATGAAAGGGATAATTGAACAAGAAAAAATAACCATAATAGAAATATATACACCAAATGGAAGACATTAAAATATATTAATCAAACTCTTATAGTGTTGAAAAGAGAAATAGACAATTCAATAATAGTAGGTGACTTAAATATGCCACTCTCAAGGAAGGACAGACAACTAGAAAGAAACCCATTAAAACACAAAAGAACTAAAAAGAACGCACAATCAACTTGACTTCTTAGGCTTACAGAATACACTCCACCAAACAATAGTACAATATATATTCTTTTCCAGTGTACATGGGACATTTTCCAGATTAGTCCATCTGTTAGGCCACAAAGAAAGCTATAATATGTTTTAAAACATCTATATATTGCCAACGATTTTCATAGATCACAGTGCAGTAACATTAGAACCAAACAATAAGAAGATCACGGGTAAAACAAAAAAAAAAACCAAATACATGGAAATTAAATAACATTTGCTTAAAAACAACTGGGAAATTAAAGAAATAAGAAATGGGATTTGAAAAATTCATTGGAACAAATGTGGGGATAAAAATATCACATACCAAAACCATTGTGATACAGTAAAAGTGTTAGTCAGCAATTTATAACACACATCAAAATAAGACAGAACCACTATTAACACTTTAACCCAATAAACCACTATTAACACTTTAACCCAATATCTTTAACAATTTGAATGAAATTAACATAATAAACCTTAATCCACCAGAATAAAGGAATTAATAAAGCCTAGGGAAGAGATAACAGAAAAACAATTTAAAAAGTCAAAAGGCTAGAAGTTGATTCTTTGAAAATATTTAGAAATTGACAAACCACTAGCAAACTTAACAAAAGTAGATGTAAATATCACGAATAATAACTAAAATGGGTGTTAGCCTGTGTGACCACGAGGTGTAGAAGGGACCAGGTATCAGACAACAAAGAACAAAAAATCATATCAGTGGGTGCCCACCTTCCCAATATGATCAGTGAAGACAAATGTGTGCATAAGCAAATGTGGTGAAGAAAGCTGATGGTGCCTGACTATCAGAAGCTATAGCATCTGGGGTCTTAAAGGCTTTAAGATAAACAAGTGGCCATCTAGCACAGAAGCAACAAAGCCCTCGTGGAAGAAGCACACCAACCTATGTGATCAGGAGGTGTCGAAGGGATCAGGTATCAGGCATGAAAGAACAAAAAAATCATATCATTGTAAAGTGGAGACCCAAAGTCCATCTGTAGGCAAGTGGACACCCCCTTGCTGAAGGGTTGCGGGGAGGAGACAAGCCAGTCACGTTGCAGGGTAGCAATGATGAAACATACAAGTTTGCTCTACTTCTTAAATGCTTCCTCCTCTCACTATCATGATTCCAAGTCTACATTACAAATCAGGCTAGACCAAAGGATGCACACTGGTACAGATAGGAACTGGAAACACAGGGAATCCAGGACAGATGACCCCTTCAGGACCAGTGGTGAGAGTGGCGATACCTGGAGGGTTTGGAGGGAAGGTGTGGTAAAAAGGGGGAACTGATTACAAGGATCTACATATAACCTCCTCCCCGGGGGATGGACAACAGAAAAGTGGGTGAAGGGAAACGTCGGACAGTGTAAGATATGACAAAGTAATAATAATGTATAAATTATCAAGTGTTCATGAGGGAGGGGAGGGGGAGTAAGGGGGAAAATGAGGAGCTGATACCAAGTGCTCAAGTAGAAAGCAAATATTTTGAGAATGTTGCTGGCAACAAATGTACAAATATGCTTGACACATGGATGGATGGATGAATTAT
Source organism: Tenrec ecaudatus (assembly GCF_050624435.1). Classification (NCBI taxonomy): domain Eukaryota; kingdom Metazoa; phylum Chordata; class Mammalia; order Afrosoricida; family Tenrecidae; genus Tenrec; species Tenrec ecaudatus. Next base: position 43,317,129 of record NC_134548.1, on the reverse strand, counting down.
GATAAGAGTTGTATGAGCCCCCAATAAAATGATTTAAAAACAAAACAAAAACTACTAAGAAAAAAAGCTCAGGGTCAGATGGCTTCATTGGGGAATTCTACCATGCATTCAGAGAAGAGTTGACATTAATTCTATGCAAACTATTCTAGAAAGGGCAGCAAACTTCCAAATAAATTTTATGAAGCAAACATTACTCTCATACCAAAACCAGGCAAAGAAAATTATATACCAATATCTTTTATGAACACTGATGCAAAATTTCTCAGCAAAATCCTATCTAGAAGATTCCGACAATATAAATGTATATCTAGATCTCATGATCAACTAATTGCATGTAAGGATGGTTCAATATTATAAAAACAATCAAGGTAATCTACCACATAAATAAAACAGGATGTGAGCTACATGATCATATCAATTGATGCAGAAAGGCATTTGGCAAAATCCATAGTTGGACCCATTCCAAAGAAAAGTGGCCTAACAGAATACACAAATATAGAACAATATCATATGGAAGTAAAATTTTGATGAAAACCATTCAACAATGGTTGCAGCAATGCATTGACAAGAAGCTGCCTGAAATGCTGGCCAAATTCAGAAGGGATATTATAGCTGATGTCAGATGGATCTTCACTGAAAGCAGAGAATTCCAGAAAGATATTTCCCAAAACCAAACTCACTGTCATTGAATCAATTCTGACTCATAATGACCCTATAGGGCAGACTAGAGCTGCCCTTATGGGTTTCTAAGACTATAACTCTTGTGTTTTATTGTTTTTGCAAAGGCAGTGGATCATAACAAACTCTGGGTAATCTTGAGAAGAATGTAAATTCCAGAATCCTTTATTGTTCTCATGTGGAAACTGTACATAGATCAAGAGACAGTTGTTTGAACAGAACAAGGGAATACTTCATGGTTAAACTAGAGATGTGTGCCAGGGTTGTAAATTCTCGCCATACTTATTCAATCTGTATGCTGAACAAATAATCGGAGAAGCTGGGCTATTTGAAGTATGCAGCATCAGGACTGGAGGAAGACTTATTAACAACTAGTGATATGCAAAGGATACAACCTTGCTTTATGAAAGTGAGGACTTGAAGCATTTGCTGATGAAAATCAAGCACTATCGCTCAGACACTGAGTGACCCTCTATAGCGTAACATGAAACACTGCAAAGTCCTCCACCATCCTCACAATGGTTATGTTTGAGCCCATTGTTGCAGCCAAAGTGTCAATCCATCTTGTCAAGGGTCTTCATCTTTGTCACTGCCCCTCTACTTTACCAAGCATGATGTCCTTTTCCAGGGACTTGTAAAAATATATATATAGGAAAAATTAGAGAAATAGAATACAGATGACACGTTTTCAGAGTTTAAGGACAGGTCAGAGGAAGGTAGCAAGGAAATGGGTCTGGTTATTAAAGAACAACTAATACATCCTTGTGGAGATGGTATCTAGACTGCGACGGTAGCTATAGGAACCTATGTATATGATAAAATTGCACAGAACTAAACATGCAAACAAGAAATCTGAATCAACTTGGATTGTGATATTGCAGCATACTTTTTAATTTATAAATAGAACATTGAAAACCAGATAAAACTACAAGGGATCTCTCTGTATTACTTTGTACAACTACATGTGACTCTGTAATGCTCTTAAAATAGAAAGCTTAATTTTAAAATGTGTGATGTTTGTGTGTATAGTTGACAATTTACAAATAAAGCATAAAGCACACTAGAATTCACAGTTGGCATCTGAACAAATTATGAAAGGGACAGTAAATATTTGGCACTGAGTTTGGGAGTCATAGTCAGTGGAGACATGGAGCCAACATGTGTGCTTCCCAAGAGCTAGTTGTGTGCCTCCCTTCCAGCTTTGATTCGGTGACATAATGATAGGCTTTTGATGTCGGTCATAGTGGAGTATTTCGTGGACATCAACAGCCCTACAAGTCAGGGATTCGTGGCCTTTGCTTATACCCCACTCGTAGGTGGTTGTTAAACATTTAGCAGCACCCAGAACTGGTCTTCGTTGGGGAATGGATTTTGTGATTTCACTGTGCTTTCTGTCCTCAGTACCCTACTGGAAGCAAAGCAGTTAGCTGGGGCCAATGGTAGAGTCTGTGGCCCTACAAGAGTAACTGCTTCTCTGGATCTCAGTTTCCTCGGCACTAAAATAGAGATTTGCTAATAGAAGGAAGGAAAATGTACATTTAGCAAGGACTTATTTTTATGTCTGCCTCCTTCCCTCATCCTTCTGTTAGCAAGTCTCTCAGGCCTGTGACTGCTGGAGTCTTTGAACAAACCATGTTCCCTCTCTGGTTCCAGGTTCCTTATCCGTAAAATGAAGGGGATGCATTAGGTGGTCTTCAAGGCTCTGCAAGCTTTGCCAGTCCTCAAGTTCAAGGTTTTCTTTAAGATCTGCAGGCAAGGACCACCTGAATTCATCATCACTCACAAACAATATTGGAACAAAAGTCCTCGTCGGATTTCATTTTTCTTCCAAGGCTGTTCATTGCCTAACAAAATGTATTTAGTGGAAAATTCATGGCTGCGATGTTAGGTACAGGCTATAAGCCCAGAGACAAAAAAGAAAAAAAAAAGAAAGTGCATTGGGGAGGGCTGGAGGGCATGGGGCTGAAAGAGGGAGGGCCTTCCAGAGGGTCAGAAAACCTCCCATTCACAGAGCATCTCCTAACCCCGTCCCCATGCCTTGTTTATTCACATCCCAGGCCCTGTCTGGGTTCCGCGTGATCTCCACTTCTTGTTAGCTTTTCAGCTGCACACCAGGCCCCAGCTGGCAGTGGCTAATTGCAATCAGCAGGTGAGAAATGTAGGTTCTCCAAAAAGGAATTATCTCCAGCGCTGGGAACCATTCTGGGAAATGGAACAGACCTGGGAAGAGAGGGGGAGATGTTTAAAACCTGAACTTCTGTGAAAAGCATTAATTGAAAAAGACAGCACCGCGCACCAGGAACCCAACGCTCGCTAGCCTGAAAATATAATGAAGCAACTTAGTGTGGAAGGAAAGCCGAGGCGCATTTCTATTTCTGCAAAAGCAGCGCCAGCCTCATGCATACCGGCCCTGCCTGCCCGCCTGCCTTTTTTTTTTTTTTTTTTTGGCCAGGGGACCCGGGAAAGACAAAGGTTTGCTCTTCTACGTTTTAAACTTTCCCCCCACGCCCCCCCTTTTTTTCCTGCCTGAGTAAAATCACTTCATCAAGGGAAGGACGTTTCCATTTACTCTTCTTAATTTGTAAAAGAAAAAGGTGGAGCGCAATCAACTGGAACGTAGAGTTGACTGCAGGAAGCAAGTTCAAAATTGCCTCACCTTAGTTGGAGGTCACCGAGCAGCCAGGTCCGGCACCCAGTGAGGGTGTGCGACATGGGTGCAGCCCCTCCCCTCCCCCCACCCCCCAAGGCCAGGTGGCACAGAGGGCTCGGCTCCTGAAAGCTCACTGGTGGGGAAGCCCTATGCATGGGCCCTTAGGTCGGCTTCCTGCAGGCCGGACCCTAGAAATGCCCACCTGCGCACCCACTGCCTCGGGGCCTCCTCCGGAAAGGGCTTGAAAAGCGTACCGGAGGGATGATTTGACTTTCATTTTCTCACTGTGTACCCCTGTGGGGGAACGCGGCGTGGGTCTGCATGCTGATTCAAAGGAAATTGTCTTTGCTCGCTGGGGTTTCAGACTGTCACGGGCAGCTCACGCTCCACAGGGCTGGTGTGGGAAGGGGGTGTGAACGACACTGAAAACTGCCCAGGAGGGTGTCACTGCCCCCCACCCCTGCACCCCTGCCCCACTGACCTTTACCAGGTAGCAGCCTGGAGAACTCTTGCGATCTGCCACATCTCCATCTATAAAATGAACGAAGCGCCCCCACTGTGACCTTTCACCTCCCCTCCTGTTCTTCTAGTCCATAAAAGGCGAGTGATAAAACATGGCTCCCCGCACACAAGATTCACTCCCCACAACAAATGTTTGCTGTGGATTTGGGGGATGCCTGGGCGGCTTGGCTTACTTTACTTTTTGGTTGTTTGTAGGACAAAGGGGAGGGAGAGGTGAGGCTCCCCAGCCAATCTCAAAAGGAATCAGTCTCTGGCGGGAGGTCAGACCAATGACTCAGAACAGACAGATCCAGGAATCTTTGTCCAACCACAAGTTCATCTCTAGCCCCCTGCGCGCGCGCCTGAACACACGCACATGTGCGCGCCACCCTGCTCCCAGCCACCTCATGGACCAAAAAACTAGCAGAGGAGAGACTGGAGTCTCAAGGGAAGAAGATAGGGGGCATCAAGACCATTCAGCCTTGGAGCCAAATTCCAAACTTTGTGATCTAAAGACAAACAGCCATTCCCACTGGGTCACTCAAACCTCCTGAGCAGCGCAAATATTCTCACAATAAACATGTGAAGAAACCCAAACCCTCAAGGCCACCGAGATTTTGCTGTAGACAACGTATCGAGTTCTCTGAAGTAATATTGTAAAATCTGAACACAACATCTGCCTGCCCCGTCGTGCTAGCTTCCCCATCCGGACCTGGGGAAGGTTTAGAATAGGCGTGAACGAATCCGAGTCCCGTGAAAAACTGTTAAAAGCCAGTGCATCCGCTATGTGAGCACGGGGAGGACACTGCCTGTGGCCTTCTTTCAACAACTCCGTATCGTGGAAGTGCACGACTCTAGGGAGAACTCTTCTTGCTGAAATCTGGCGGAAAGTTCAAGACCACCACAAACTCCGTGCGAGAAAGACTGGGCTTTCCGCTCCCATAAACAGTTCACTCTGGGTCAGTATTGACTCCATGGCAGTGAGTAGAGCAAGCACAAGGCTAATGATAATCCATGAAGACAATTAAGAGAGAAAGTAAATGAAGTAAATAAATGCCCAACACCACTTAGGACAGCAGTACATCAGTGGCTGTCAAGTCCCTTTGGAGTCATACGACCCCATGTGTGGCCGAGTCCCTCAGTGTTCCATAAGGTTTTCAGTAGCCAATTGTTTCAAAGTAAATCACACCAGACATTTCTTTCAAGGTTCCTCTGGTTGGACTTGAATCTCCAACCTTTATGTTAGCAGCCAAGTATGTTAACTGTTTGAACTACCCAGGGACTCCACTTGGAAGACAAGAGAATATAGAACAAACCGAATCTCGGCCTTGGTGAAATCTGCATTCTACAGGGAGCAAGGCTGGCAATAGCAAGAACAAAATCACTAATAAGTCATATACCATGTTTGAAAGGCTTAGTGGCAATGTGGGCTAGACATTGGGTTGCTAACCAAAAGGTTGTTGGTTCAAAACCATGAGCCGCTTCTTAGGAGAATGATGAGGTTGTCTGCTCCTTAAAGGATTTAGTCTTGGAAACCCAATGTTTGAATAGGGTTCACGTTGAATCCGAATCGACTCGATGACAATGGGCTTTGGATAGACCATGTTAGAAGGTGACATACTCTGTGACAAAAATCACAGAAACAGAAGGTGGGCTGGAGGATGATAGCGGGTTGCAATTTAAAATTGGGTGGCCAAGGAAGACCTCAATGAGATCAAGTGATATGAGCAAAGACATGCCTCGCTCTGGGGAAAGTGGAATCCAGGAAGAGGAGCAACAATCGCACATAGGAGGGGTAGGAGCATGGCCGGCATTATCAAAATGCATCATGGAAACCAGTGGAGCTGAAGTAAAGAAATGGGGGGACTCTTCACAGGTTTAAAGGGCAATAGCGAATCACAGATCGCTAAAAACAGGTGTGCTCCCCCACCCCAAGAATTGACTTTGCTGGGTTGGCATCCAAATAGCCTTTCCCAGAGGTCTTTAGGACTCCCCGATTCTTCATTAGCTAAAAATTAATGCCCGCTATAGACCAGAACACTTCATCATGCTCATGTTTGAACCAAGAGACAGCCTTCAAACAGATGTTGTATTTGTTTCATTGAGTTGGTTCTGATCCATAGTGCCTTTATGTATAACACATTGAAACATTGCACAGTCCTATGCTATCCTCACAATTGTTCCTATCTTTGAGCCCATTGTTGTAGCCACTGTTTCAGTCTCTCTCATTGAGGACCTTCCTCTCTTTCACTGCTCCTCTACTTTACCAAGCATGATGTCCTACTCCCGGGACTGGTCCCTTCTGACAACATGTCCAAAGACTAGAAGACGAAGTCTTGCCATCCTTGCTTCTAAGAAGCACTCTGGCCATACTTCCTCTAAGACAGATTGGTTGGTCCTTTTAGCAATCCATGGGACTTTCAACATGTTTTTCTCCAGCACGACAACTCAAATGCATCTATACTTCTTTGCTTTTCCTTATTCAAACAGAACAAAGGGGTGCGTCAGGTTGTATCCTTTCACCCTACTTATTCAATATGTAGGCTGTACTATAAGAACTCAGAATTAGGATCAGAAGAAGGCTTATTAAAAACCTGGGATATGTAGATGACACAGCCTTCCTAGCTGAAACTGAAGAAGACTTGAAACACTTGCTGATGAAAATCAAAGACTAGTTTTCAGTATGGCTTGCAGTCAATATAGAGAGAGTAAACATCCTCACAATTGGACCAGCAGACAATATCATGATAAATGGTGAACAGATACAAACTATCAAGGGTTTCATTTTGCTCAGATCCACTATCAATGCTCATGGAAGCAGCAGTCAAGAAATCAAAGAATGTATTGCATTGGGCAGATGTGATGTATAAAACCTCCTGAAGAGCAAAGATGTCGCTTTGAGGACTCCAGTGCACTTGATCCAAGTTGTGGTGTTATTTTCAGTTGCCTTGTATTCATGTGAAATTTTACAATGAAGAAAGAAGATGAAAGAAGAGTTGATGCATTTGAATTCTGGTCTTGTCAGAGAATAGTAAAAATGCCATTAACTGGCAGAAATATACAGAAATCTGTCTTGAAAGAAGTACAGCCAGAATTATCCTTCAAGGGGGGCATAGTCAGGCTTCATTGCAGATACTTTGGACATATTGTCAGGAGAGAGTAGTCCTTGAAAAAGGACATCATGGTTGGTAAAATAGAGGGTCAGGGAAAAACAGGAAGACTTCAAGGAGATGGATCAATGATGTGGCTACAACAATGGATTCAAACATAACAATTATGACTATGCCATAGGGCCTAGTAGTGTTTTGTTCTGTTGTGCATGGGGTTGAAAGAGACTTGATGGTACTGAACAGCAAAAACAGCATCAAAATTCTCTGCCATCAAGGTAATTCCAGCTCACAGTGACCCTACCTATAGGACAGAGGAGAACTGCCTCTGTGGGTTTCTAAGACTATAATTCTTTATGGGAGTAGAAAGTTTCTTCTGACCCCCACAAAGGTGGTTTTGAACTGCTGACCTTGGGATTAGTGTAACCACTATGCCCCCAGGTTTCCTGCAAAAACAGCATAGTCCTGTTTAATTAACTAGCTAGGGACTGAAACCCCAACATCTCCCACTCACCTGTATTTAAATAAAGGTGGTTTTCAAGACTGGAGTTCTGGTGACACTGTGGGTAAAGCATTGGGATGCTAAACACCAGGTCAGTGGTTCAAACCCATCAGCCACTCCTCAGAAGAAAGATGAGGCTTTCTGTTCCTGTAAAGATTTACCATCTCAGAAACTGTAAAGGGTTGGTATGAGTTTCACTCAACTCGATGGCAGTAGATTTCGTATCTGAGTGGTCGAGTAGCAACAGTGGAATATCTTAAGATGATTGGGAGACAGCAAATTTCTCTCTGTTCCAAAATGCTGGGGACCTGAGGCTATAAGGTCTCTCATACTATCCTCCCGGCATCTTAGTAGAAGTCTCAGTGCAGCATCTTGTGGATGGGAGCATCATGGGGATGAGCACATATGGGAAGTGGGAAGGTGACTTGAAGGTGTCCCCTGCCAATCCCTTGAGCCCCGCTGCAAAGATCCCTTCCGCAGATCACCCAAAATTATGGCATAGAACCTCTTCCTTTTCCCATTTTCCTACATTCAATGTGAGATAAGGCTTGGGAATGAGGGGGGCTGACAAGCATTTTGATAGCTAGTGCTCGACAGGACACACAGAAGATTTCCTTGAGCAGAACCACCCCGTTGGTGTTCGACAGTTGGCAGTACTAGCATTGCCTTGTGCACAGAGGCTCTGAGCAGAGGTAACACAGGCAGCAGGAAGCTTGCTGTTCTGGAAGCCTAGGGATCTATGTAAGTGTATTTCCATGAGGGTGCAGTCAGAGAAGCAGAAACTGCTAAGAGGCTTATAAAACCCCTACTACTGTTCATTACAGTAGGCTTTATGTGACCCTGGGGGTTGGGTAAGTGTCACTGTAAATCTGGTGTTGTGTCTGAAGAGGGCAGGGCTGGTGGTTGGGAAGCAGAGATGGGCGTGCGAAGTAGAGGGGAACAAGGACAAACTGGAACCTGCAAGGACAAGTTATTGCTTGCCTACACAGACTGGAACTGCAGCAGCCTCTTACCACATTTGATTTCTCTGAGACCGGTGACGTCCAGGCTAAGCCGCACAGAGCCTCTTACCATGCAGCTGTGCACACTTCAACCCTGGGTCTCAGAGAGGCAAAGGGAAGAGCTCTGGCAGGAGCGGAGAAGCTGCAGGCCCAGTGTTGAAGTCACCAGGGGAGCCAGCACATCACTGATGACATGTGTTCATTGCAACACTGCCTGCCTTATTACGATCTTTAGAGTTTAAAGAATGGCTAATGCTTCACTCCCATGGTATCAGTCAGGGTTCTCTAGAGAAACAAAATCAGTAGGAGATACAGCTAGGTGTGATATAGACAGACACTTATGTAGGTAGAGAGATTAACTGATAGATTGATAGATGGATGAATGGATACACAGATGAATCTGATGGTAGATAAGTAGAAAATTCATTTCAAGGAATTGGCTAGTACAATTTTGGGACCCGGTAAACATGAAGTTGATAGGAACGGTTGGCAGACTAAGATCTAGACCAATAGTTGCTGCAGTCCTGAGGCAGAATTTATTTCTCAGAGGGATCCATGTTTTGCTCTAAAAAGGCTTTCAACTGATTGGGGGAGGCCCATCCACATTATCAAGGGTAATTATCACCTTTACGTAAAGTGACCTGACTTTATGTAACCACACCCATAACGAGCCTTGACAGTAACACTTAGATTAGTGGTTTATTGAATAACTGGGGAGTATACACTAAATGGAGCTCTAGAGATGCTGTGGGATAATTAGGCTGCAAACTGTATGGTTGACAGTTCAAACCCATCCACCAGCCACTCCATGGGCAAAAGACTATTTGTTCTCATAAAGAATAGAAGTCTCAATCTCTAAGGAGCAGTTCTACTATGTCATATCCAGTCACTATGAGGTGAAATCAACCCAGTGGCAGTGGTTATACACCAACCAATGTAACACATAAAACAGACCACCGTATCCACCTTTAAAATCATGCACAAAGTTCACCTCTGTCCAATTTTAACAGCCCCATCTCCCCTCGCGAAAAGAAAACCCACTGCCATTGAGTTGATTCCAATTCATAGGTACCTTAACTATCAAACCAAACCAAACCAAATTCACTGTCAAGACAATGCCCACTCAGAGCAACTCCATAAGACAGAGCAGAATGGCCCCCTGTGAGTTTCCAAAAGTGTAAATCTTTACAGATGCAACCTCATCTTTCCCCCAGAGAGCAGTTGGTGGGTTCAAACTGCTGGCCTTATAGCTAGCAGGCCCATGTGTAACTCACTATACCACCAGGGTTCCTGGACCCTAACCACAGTACGGAAACAATTCTGTGAAAGGCAGTTTCAGCTCAGCTGACCCAGTACAAAATCAGCACAGGGACTTTGCCCTCAGGCCTGTTTCCTCCCCTGCTAGGAGCATCCCTTGCACAGGAATAGGGAGGGCAGTGCATTGTACCAGATCAACCCTCACTGTGTGCTGAGGTACGAAGGGAGCCTAATGCCATTCCAACACGGGATTCTCCGTTCATTGAAATAATGCCAGCATCCTAGCTTAATCCTCCGGTGAATGTCAAGTTATGCACATATGCATATTGCCTCGTGCCTCCCCTGATCCTGGGCTGGAATATTGTCATCTAGCTTTTCATGTAGTAAACACCAGGCCCAGGATGATGCTGGCTGGGCCCCACACACCTGGATAAGTGGTGGCAGAGATCCAAAACCCATCACCAGCAGTCAGGTTGAGAAAGTTCCAGGAGGTTACCGAAAGGTCTTTAGGCCACACACAATTCAATTAGCAATTGGGACTCCAACATTCTCACTGGGAGTTCACCTTCCAAATGATTCCTGGAAACTCTATTACAACCACATGGAAGCCTTTCTGGGCAAATAAATGTGAGTACTGTAATCTGTGGAGAGCTTTCTGCAAAAATACATTCTCTGCAATCTCTGCTCTAAGGTGTCCTAAGGAGAGAAAAAGGAAAAGACAGGAAACAATACAGATAGGAATATAAAGAGCACAACAGAAAGCGGAAAACAAAACAACAATTAAAACTTTGTAGACAGGACTCTCATTTATGCCAAAGGAAATTAAAAATGACAAAGATCAGGGCTGTGAAGGAGTACCTGGCCTCATTCTTCCCCATGTGTTAAAAGGATGAGAGGCAACCCATCCTGAGCTCTTCTGAAACCCCATGAGCTTAGCAAAACCCACAGCGAGCGAGAGGGTTCCCTGTTGCCTATGCAAGATACAAAGCAAGCAAGGAAGGAAAGGCCAGAAGGAGGGAATGCTTTAATTCACAGCATGTTTGGGAAGAAAGAATTTTCATGAATTGTAGGATGGAGTTGGCGCAACCTTGAAACTTTGCCCCTTAAATTATGCCACCTTTTGGACTTCTTGAGGAGCCCTGGTGACTTCATGAGCTATGAGTTGGGCTGCTAACCATGAGATCAGCGATTTGAAACCACCAGCTGCTCTGAGGGAGAAAGATGAGACTTCCTAGTCCCATAAAGATGTCCAGTCTTGGAAACCCACAGGAGCAGTTCTACTCTGTACTGCAGGGACACTATGAGTTGGAATTGACTTGACGGCAGTGAATTCTGGACTTCATGTCTTGAGACATCTGTAACTGGAGCATGTACTTGAATATCTTGACTGCAATAAGGGAGTTCTGAACACAGACAGTAATCCCTAAGGTTCAGAAGCAGGTCAGCAGGATGGGCCCAGATGGTTGAGCCCATGAATGGCAGAGAAGCTCCCTGTTTCTCTGAAGGAGATAGACCTAGTGCTCCACAGCCTAGAAAAACCTATGGGGCAGTTCTTCTTTGTCACACGGGGTCGCTGAGAGTTGAAACTAACTGCATGGCACTTAGCAACAACACTGTTCAGAATATAAAAAATAAAGTAAAATACTCAAGCTTAAATCAATAGAGACAGTAACTAGATTATTAGTTTCTGAGGGAGGTTGGGGGGAAATGAAAAGCTAATAAAGATGAGTACAAGAATGAAGTAAATGTTCTAAAACGGATTGTAGTGATGATTGTACAATTCCTCTTGATGTGATTGAACTATTGAATTGTATGATATGTGAATTTATGCCAATAAAGCTATTATAAAACAGACCTAATTTAATTAGCGAAGCACAACATTCTTATTGAATCCTTATCCTCTGTGTGGTTGAAGAAGGAGCCCTGGTGGGTTACAGTTTGGGCTACCCACTTCAAGGTCAGCAATTCAAACCTAGCAGCTGCTCAGGGGGAGAATGTTAGACTTTCTTTTCCTATAAAACTTGCTGCTTTGGGAAGATCCCAAGGGCAGTTCTACTCTGCCCCATAGAGTCACTATGAGCCATCATCAGCTCCATCTGGTGAGTTTGGTTGCTGTTTTGGATAGTAGTTCAGCATCAATCCAGGTCAGGTCTCCTTTTTGTTCTGTTTATAGGCACAGAAATTAGGGTGATAGCTTCACGGGGCAGGTTTGACCTGAATTAAAATTTGGTTCGTAATATCTTTAAGCATGGCAGAGCTCATCACATTTTTTAAATGCCAGATATTACATGTCATAGGGTTTGCCGGGCAATATAATCTCTCTCACAGCTACTCACCTATTCCATTATAGTGGAAGCAATACTGAATAATACCTAAACAGGTGTGCTTGTGTTCCAATAAAACCTTATTTATAAAAACAGGCACACAGAGTACTTGGACAGTGGGCTATAATTTGTTGAATAGTGGTCTACTACTTTCCTAGAAAGTTAAACTTGTATATGCTCAAAATATGGACCTACTTGACCATGAGGTATAGAAGGGACCAGGTATCAGACATCAAAGAACAAAAAATATCATATCAGTGGGTTCCTACCTTCCTGATATTATCACTGAAGACATAAGCAAATGTGTGCATAAGCAAATGTGGTGAAGAAAGCTGATGATGCCCGGCTATCAAAAGATAGAGTATCTGTGGTCTTAAAGGCTTGAATATAAAACAAGTGGTCATCTAGCTCAGAAGCAACAATTCCCACATGGAAGAAGCCCACCAGCCTGTGTGATCATGAGGTGTCGAAGGGATCAGGTATCAGGCATCAAAGAACAAAAAATCATGTCATTTTAAACGAGGTTGAGTGCAGAGTGGAGACCCAAAACCCATCTGTAGGCAACTGGACACCCCTTACTGAAGGGTAGCAGGAAGGAGATGAACCCGTCAGCGTGCAGCGTAGCAACAATGAAACATACAACTTTCCTCTAGTTGTTAAATGCTTCCTCCCCCCATTATCATGATCCCAATTCTACCTTAAAAACCTGGCTAGACCAGAGGATGTACATTGGTACAGATAGGAACTGGAAACACAGGGAATCCAGGACAGATGACCTCTTCTGGACCAGTGGTGAGAGTGGCGATGCCTGGAGAGTGGAGGGAAGTTGGGGTAGTAAGGGGGAACCGATTACAAGCATCTACATATAACCTCCTCCCTGGGGGATGGACAACAGAAAAGTGGTTGAAGGGGGGCGTCAGACAGTGTAAAATATGACAAAAATAATGATAATTTATAAATTATCAAGGGCTCATGAGGGTGTGGGGAGTGGGGAGGGAGGGGCAAAAATGAGATGCTGATACCAAAGGCTCAAGTAGAAAGCAAATGTTTTGATAATGATGATGGTAACAAATGTACAAATGTGCTTGACACGATGGATGGATGGATGGATGGATGGATGGATGGATGGATGGATGGATGGATTGTGATAAGAATTGTATGAACCCCCTATAAAATTATTTTTAAAAAATAAAAAAGGACCAACTGAGGGTTTAAATTGCACATTATATTCCCAAACCCAAACCAAGTTCATTGTCATCAAGTCGATTCCAATACCTAGTGATCCTATAAGACAAAATAGAACTGCTCCTGTGAGCTTCCAAGACTTTAAATCTTTACTGAAGTAGGTTGTCACATATTTCTCCCATGGAGAAGTTGGTGGTTTCAAACAGTCAGTCAATCTTTCATTAACAACCAAACATTTTAACCACTGAGCCACCATGGCTCAGAGAAAACCAACCCACTGCCACGGAGTTGATTCCTACTCATAGCAACCCTATAAGACAGAGTAGAACTGTCTCTGTGGGTTTCCAAGACTAGAAATCTTTATTATGGGAGTAGAAAGCTTCATTTTTCTCCCTTGTGGAGAGGGGCTAGTGGTTTCGAACCGCAGACCTTGTGGTTAGCAGCCCAACACATAACCCACTATCCACCAGGGCTCCTTTCAGAGAGAACAGGGGATCAGTAATCAAGGGACTCAGGTTGCAGGCCATTCTCAGCTCTCGCCAGTACTGTGGCAATACATCTATGGACCTCGACTTCTGCTTCTGCCAAACGTAGAGGTTTAAAGCAAAGCGCTCGGAGAGGGCCTTCCATCGCTCAGATTCCGTCAGGCCGTCCACGCCGCAGCCTCCCGCAGCCCTACAAACCCTGCGGCGAGGGAGCTGCGGGAGTGAGCATGGCCGGGGATTCCCGCTGTTGCTGCCGCTGCCAGAGAACCCATTCCTATCTTCCCACAGCACATTAGGCCGAAGACATATCGAAGCTTGTGCTTAAGTAAACAATTTCATCAGCAGCCTAAAGTTTCCTTTTATCGCCCAATCTCCCGGCTAGACGGAATAATTATTTTCCATCTCCTAACCACTGGACTGTGAAGTATCCGAACAAGCAAATAGAATGTCAGGCATTGTTGAACCCCCTCCCAACCCCCGCGTTTCACTAATGCCATTCCGTGGGGTCAGGATTTTTAACGACCTTGTAGGAAAACGTGGCTCTCTGGATATTTGTGCTGAGAAGGAGTACTTCGCAGTGTGTGCGAGAGAGAAAATTTTGGGGTTTGTTTTTATCTGTAATCAAACAGGACTGAAGCCAGTGTTCTGGTTATTAACAAAGCAAACTCGATAAAGGTCAGATCAAGCAACACCGTCACCAGTCCAGAGAAGGAGACTGTTTCTAAACTTCACCACATGGCCAACCCTGGAAGACTCTCCAAGGCTGACTTCCTCTCAGGAAAGGGGAATTGATAATATTCCGCGTGTGCAGTTGTGGCGAAGACAAACATCAGAAACTCGTGGATGATCTAATCCAGCTCCAGGCACAGAGTGGGTGCTCTCAACAGCAGCTGCCCTGGTACTATTGATGTGTGATATAACTCAATTCTTTCCCCACAAGGGCACCCCCACTCCCTTGGGCGTGTTAATTGCAGTCCATAAAACAAAACAAACAATCCCCGCCCCCCACGGCTCTTTACCAATCTTCCTGAGGTACGTGTTTCCTATGCAGGAGCTCCCTGCAATAGGTCCGTGGGGGATGTAGACATTTGCATTCAAGGAAAAGCTGATATGGATCCCAAGCGTTGGTTGGCGTCCTACCTCTGAGGCAATGTGGAATTACCGAAGTAGATAGGAACCCGGATAACTCAGGACTGAAAGTGTTTTGGGTAATCAGACATGCCATCCACTGAGTCAGAGGTTTCTTTTGGCAAGCGCTAGGTGGAAACACCCTTCCTGCCACTGTGACCCTTCCTTAATCCAGCCCTACTTCTGGTCTATGCTCCAGCTTCCTCGAAGACCAATGCGCCTCATGCACATGTAGCTGGTGAGGTGGGGGAGGCCAACCTCACAGCTCAGGCCTTCTCTGGTCTCGGCATCATGGCCTCGCCATTCCCACCGCCCTCTTTAGAGGTGCATCGTGACTCACGGGAAGTCCTGCAGCTGCCTCCTTGCCACCTCATGACCCCAGTCTCCACATCCCCATTCTGTCCCAACTATTACATCTGTACATTTGATCCGTAGGCTTATTCTAAAGATCCAAATGTGTCCCTGGCACTGCCCTGCTTAAAAGCCATGGCATACCGAACAAAAGTTCAAACTCCTCAGAAAGAACTCAAAGGCCCTTTTCAACCCCACACCGGGCTAATTTTGGCAGTTTCACCTTTGGCTTTTGTTCCTTTTGCTCTCTCTACTTTGCATGCCCTCCCCCTCCTCGTCTGCCTGTCTACCTTCCATTCAACCTTCAAAATCCATCTCACAAGCCACCCCATCTCTGACTCTCCCATACAGGCAGTGCCAATGGCCGTTCTTCGATAAATGAAAACCAAACTCGGCCATCGAGTCAATGCCCACTCATATAGGGGCAAGGTAGAACTGTCCCTGTGGGTTTCCCAGAGACTGTAATTCTTCATGGCAATAGAAAAAGCCCAGGCTTTCTCCTACCGATTGGCTGGTGGTTTTGAACTGCTGACCCTGATGGTCACAGGCCAACATATGACCACTACTCCACCAGGGCTCCTTCATTCCTTGATAGTCCTGTAGTACATAACTTGGTGCTAGTACTCACCAAACAGCATTATACGTATGTGCAGATAGTTTGTGTTCCTGTTTGTCTGTAATTTCAATAAGGACATGAGCCATAATTTATTCCTCTTGGAGTTTCCAACATCTCACATACTACCTGACATGTCATAGTAGATGTAAGGCAGATGCTGTTAAATTGAATAGAATGAATTGGATGACAAAACTCAATGTGTGGGGGAGTATGTGGAGGTGGTGACTAATGCAGGCAAGAGATGAGAAACCAAGAGATACCATCAAGGGAGTTTACTAATATTTTTTATTAATGGTTTTTAATTTATCTTGGGATTGCCTTTGGAGAATTAGGCACATTTTTGTACTGTTCCCTCTCTCATTCTCATCAAATCGATAACCACTTCTATTCTCAGAGCTGTCAGTCATTCTATGCCTATGATTTTGAACCATATTTATAACCTATCCCGTGCTTATTTTTGCTCAGTTTCCACAAAGCCCATGCGGCTGTCCTTTTAGCCCGTATCTTACCAGTCCACGTCACCCTCCACCACAAGAAACAACCTCATCAATAGTTCGTACATGTAAAGCCTGTGAAGAGTGACAGTACTAGAAATTCACAGGGGCAGTTGTATATTGTCCCACAAGCAGCGAGTGAGATTGATCATGATGGACTTCCACGCACCCTCAGAAGTCAACGATTCAAAACAAATGCCAAGGCCTTGATGATAGCTGACATCTGGTTCACCATCATCCTATGCCTCTCCGTCCCCATCTTAATTAACTTATCATCTTGACTCATCTATCTGGTTATCATTGCCTTTCTTTACCTTTTAAATCGTTTTTCACAGCTATGCAAATGCCTTTAAAATATGCGAGTACTGTATGTTAGTCCCTTCCCCCATAGAAAAGAGCATCAGGCTATATGTAATCATGTCACAGGCTTATTATTTATTGTTGTAGGAGACTTTATATTGCTAGAATCCTTGCATGCTGGTCTATGTGGTTATTTTTTATTTAATTTGACTTCTGTGTAGATTTTCCCTGTGCACAAAGAGCTACCAAGAAACTCTAGTGCCATGGGTTATGTGATGAGGAACCACAAGGTCAGCAATTTGAAACCACCAGTAACTCCATAGAAGAGAAATGAAGCTTCTACTCCAGTAAAGAGTTAGCCTCAGAAAGCCATGGGGGGCAGTTTTACTCTGTCCCATAAGGTTGGAATTGACTCAATGGCAGTGAAATTTGTTTATTTTGAAGACTATTTATTTATTTATTTATTCTTCCACTTACCCTTCAATAGGCATGTAGTTTAAAATAGGGCTGCCAAATTGAGCAAATAAAAACACAGGACACCGAGTTAAATTTCAAAGGAAGATAAATAGTGGGTTTTGTTTTAATAGAAATATGAGTATGTCCCATATAATATTTGGGAAATACTTTGGGGGGAGAAAAAGTCAGATTGTCTGAGGTCCAAATGAAAGGGGCATCTTTCATTTTATCTGGCACCCTCCAACTGGTAGCAGAGCTGTTAAGACCATTTCTGTATGTGTCCCATTCGCTGTACCGGGGTTTGTCTTGGGTACAAACCCGGGTGTATAAATGATTGGCTTTAGGATATAAAGTCATACCATGCTGCATTCCTATGCAGCCTTTCTCAAGGACTCTGGAACGTCATCTCTCATTTGAAGAACACATCGGAAGGGTCAGAGTGGAGGAAGCCAGGGTGCATTGTCAGGAGATGGGGAAGAGCCAGGGCTCTGTGAGGAATCACCCCGTTGCCCCCATTTTGAGCAGAGAGCCTGAGGTGCCCTTTACCCCTCAGGCCAATAAGTGTGCCTTCAAAGAAACCACAAATATATTTTCTGCAATTGGGAACTATAGAAAACCTTATCCTAAGCCTGGAGTTTGGACCTTTCATCATGAATGGAATGATTCTAATTGTTCAATTGTGTCCTGAAGTGACGATAACAATCTATTTCTCAGTAAGGCATGGAATTGAGACCTTCTCAGTTACCATTCAAGTTTAAGGGAAGATTACCCTACCTGAATAAAGTCCAACAATAATGTCCTGCTTCGATCATATCAGAAGCTATGCTTGCTGGGTATACTCCTTACGCAGGCAGGTCCTGATTCAGGCATAGTCACCTCACACATGCATTCAATCATCTCCAGCTAGCCCCACTGGAGTTCCAACCTGCCAAGAGGTCAAAGGGTTCCTTTCTTCCTATCCTCCTCTGCTTGGACTTTCCTTCTCTCTATCACATTTCTGCCCATTCTCCACTGTTGAGCTCACTGCATTTTGATACTCACCGTCTCCAAAGCCCAGGGACTTGGACCTTACTTTATAAGGAAAGTAGCTGGTAAGGGAAATGTGAGGCAGGTCTGGCAGGTAATAGGTAGAATCAGAAAAGCCCACCATGATATTGGAGTTCTGATGATAGATTATTATGGATAAGGGTTGCAAATATACTGTCTGTTGGACAGTGTGTTAGGCTGGGTTGATGAGAGAAACAAGGTCAGCGGCACTTAGATATGTATAAGAGATCATTGTATATCAAGAAGTATCATAACTGTATATCAAATAAACATCCCATCCCAGTCCAAATCAAGTCCATAAGTTTGCTACTGGTGCATGAGTCCCTCTTCAGACTCACATGCAATGAGGCAAAATTCAGGGAGATCACAGGCCGGTGGGTGCAAAGTCTTGTGAATCCAATGGTGGTGGGAGCATCCCAGGACCTTGGCAGATCTCAGAGTGGCTTGCCAGCAGGAAGGTGAAGGCAGAGATAGGGGGGAGGTTCCCAAGATCCACCTTATGAGAAGGCCATGCCCACAAGGAGGCACAGGCTGTGACCTGGTTATCAGGTGGAATACCACTCCTATACTTCTATGTATCTTGAGGGTGACATGAAATTATGTAACTATCACAGACAAGACAACCTTTAATAGCTGAAAGCTTCCTACAAGTCCGCAGGTGATATAAATGGTTAGCATGCTTGGCTGACAACGTTGGTGATGCTAATCCACCTAGAAATGCCTCAGGAGATAGGCCTAGAGATCTATTTATTTTTTTTAAAAAAACCCAGCCACTGAAAATCTTAAGGAACCCAGTTTTACTCCAATACACATTGGGGTTGACATGAGTCAGAATCAGCTCAATACCAACTTGCCTGCCCCAGCCCCCGCCCCCGCCCCCGCCCCCGCCCCCCCTCTTTCTTTTTACACAGAAGTTCCTGGGTGGTACATATAAAGTGCTTGAATATGAGCTAACAGGTTGGTGGTTTGAATCCCGCCAGAGGCACTTGGAAAACAGGCCTGGCAATCTGCTCCCAGATGTCACAACCCTATGAGACATATGGAGCAGTTCTACTCTGCACCTATGGAGTTGCCTCAATGGACTAGCAACAGCATTGACAACAAGTATCTGGCACAGACTCTGGACTACAGTCTCCCTTTAAACAAAGTCTGTTGAAAGGATAAGCAGGTGAAAGAACAAATGAATGAGCAAGTGAATTGGGTGAAAGACTGCAGGACTCAGTACTTGTCAATTTCCAGGTTTTCCCTCTCAGTGATGAAGATATAAGGGCTGTGCCTAGCAAGTTTGTAGAGGCCATAGCTGGGTAAATATACCAGATCATAAAATCATGACTTATGATCTCAATTGAATGGAAGGAATAGTGGAAAGAAACAAGATAAATCAAATGAGAATAAACTTTTATATCAGATTCAAATAGCCAATTGCACAACTTGAGGGGAATACAGTCCCCTCCCACAATCCCAGCCTGGCGGGGGGTGTATTTTAACTCAACATGAGTCAACGGCAAAACATACCTCCCAACATAAATATCCAGCATCAAATCAGATTGGGCCCATATGGAAGAGGCCTAGGGGACAACGGCTTTTGCCCAATTGAAGCACAGGAGAAATTGATGGCTGGGATGGTGAATGGTCTAGGAATCTTGGTGTAAAAGAAACAGTGGAAGAAATGAGACATTTTTTGCCTGTAGGACAAAACAAATCAGGGAGGCACCAGAGTAGCTCTTTCCACTGGTCAAGAGCTCCATCTTACAGAAGAGCTAGCTCAGCACGGCAAGAGCAGAGCTGAAATGGGAGACAACACGCAGCTAAAAATACGGAAAGTCCTCAAGCAGAGCTGCAAAGCAGGAGACATGCTGTCTTCGGGGGAAAGGGGCACTTCCTGTCACTATAAGAAGTCCAAGGGTCCTTCACCTAGCCTGGCCTCTGAAGCCCCTTTTGGTCTTGAAGTAACTACGATGATCTATCTTGGATTGGGGAAAGCCTGTTTGAATCTGGGAAGCCTGTGAATTACCAAATGCCGTTTGAGCACAGGCACTAACAATTTTTTAAGCCAAATAAATTGCGTGGACCGGTGAAAGGCTTGGTGGGGGTGGGAGGGTGAGCAGTAGCATGGAGATGAGGCAGGACCAGAGTTACCTAGGTGCCCCTATGTTTCCCAGGCTGATTTCGAATCTAACGTTCAAAGAACACTCATAACCAGTTTCAATAAGAACAAACAACATTCATCAAGCACTGATCATTGGCAAGCCCCAAAGGCTCCTGTCTCCTGATATTCAAAGGCAGATAACTCAAGTCATCTAAGGTTACAAGCAGGTGAACTGAGAGTTAAGGTGAAAGACCACTGAGACTAGATCAGAAGCCAAATATCTCCAGACAATTTTGTTGTGCCAAATTTAAAATACACATTTAGAGTCTCCTGATTTTAAATGTGTACTTATCCTAAGAGAGACTGGCTTTATGTGTGGTATCATCCAGGAGCTTGTTAGAAAGCAGCATCTCAGGCCCCTCCCCAGACCTACTGAATCAGAAAAGAAGTCCCAGGAACTCATAGGTGTGTTCACATTTGAGAAGCATCGCTAGACACTAAAGCTGACAAGGTGCTGCTTTCTTGTTGTCTTATGCTATCAATAGCCATACATTACAATCCAAATAGGGGTCACGTGGCATGACAAGTATGAGCCTAAGTCTGAGGACAATAGGACAAAGTGTTTGGCATTAAGACTGTCCCATCTGTAACATGGGTTCTTGGAGTTTCTGGAAAACCAGCAATTGCTACCCAAGTGATATCGTGCTGACAAAGTAAAGAGAGCTTACAGATCACAACTTGGCTATGCAAGTGAACAGAGAAGCAGGTTTGTTCCTTAGGATCAATAATAAAAACTCACTGCTACAGATTCAGTTCTGATTCATAGTCGATCTGATAGGACAGAGTGAGTAGAACTGCGCTCTTGGGTATCTGAGACATGACTGATGTAAACCAGTGCTCTGTGATCCACCAATTCAATATTAGAAGCTCAAGCAATGTGGTTAAGATAAGCACATCACCATTCCTAATCTTTAGGTGTTTCCTCCTTGTTATTTTAAATATGTTAGACCCATTGCTCAACAATGGTGGCATTTGGTGGTATTTTGGAAAGGGTAGCATAAGTGACCTGTTCCACATGTAGTGTAAAGAGTCCTTGGCATGTAGCCTGGAATGGAGCTAGGGAGGAAGAAGAAAAGATCAAATTTGATAATTAAATGTCTTGAAACAGTTTGCACTGCCCAAGTGTTACATTGTCCTTTTTTCAGTGTGAGAAGCAACCCAAGAAACCAAGATAAATGCAAAAACATTGAGGCTTCAAATGAAGGAGCTTTGCGCCTGGAGTGAATTAGAAAATCCATGATTTAAATTCCCATTTAACCACAAGAAGCAATGAAATGGTCTTTTGATTTGTTCCAGTTTTAAGAGCAAATCCAAACACTTTATCTAATAAGGATGCTCAACACCATTCCTTTAGACTAACATGTCAACAAAGTTCAGCCTCCTCTCTCTGTGGTTCTGCCCTGTAACCAGGTGCAATTTATTCATCAGGTGAAATCCAAGTTCATGAAGCACAAACCTCAAAACATCTCCAATCATGCCCAAGAAGGAATAGTAGCTATCTCTGTGATTCTTACTATTTTTCCCTCCCCATAAATCAAACCGAAAAAAATAGAGCCTTATTTCATCTTTTCAGTGGACCAGTCTCCTGTGAGTCTAACGGTCTCTGAGTGACTAGGGTCTCTGCTTTATGGAGCCACCTCTGTGATTGGCAGGCCTTGTCTGCAGAAGGAAATAGATCTGGAAAGAAGGACAGTATTGGGAAGGAGGGAGTGGCTAGGGAATTGCAGAAGAGCTGGGAGCCTCAAAAAATAGTTGTGCACTCTACAACCTTCTTCAAAAGTTCTTTTGCAACATGCCCCAGACCAGAAAACACCAAACAGGTAGCTGTAACCACCTGCCACCCTCCCTCCATTTTTTATTATGAAAACCAAGATTATTGGAAATGTTCCCTTCAGTCCTACTCAGAGAGGGCGACTGGCTCCTCCAACCCTGATATCCCACGAGTCAGAAAAGAGCCAGCCTGCCCCAAGGCAGAGCAGAACCCATGCCAGATTAACAAATAAACCCGAGGTATTTCAGATTTGGATTTACTTAGTAACAACTGTGGGGTTGGTATTGGGTGGGAGGGGTGGTAAAACCCGAAGTCTTCATTTAATCTACTGTTTTGCTGCGGTGGGAGTGGCTGAGATAAGACATACTAGCAGAAAAACATGAAAACAAAGAAGGATATTCCCATTGCATTGAATGGAAATGAAATACTTTACATCAGGGTGAGGGGAGTCAAGAGCTGAGATTATGGGGAAGGAAGGATTGGACAGAGACTAAGGGGAGTAGGGTAGGCTATGGATCTGGGAAGGAGAGTGTATGACGAAGCCACAGTGGGGAGCAATGGCTACCTTAGAGTACTCTTACTCTGTGTTGAACACCTGTCCTGAGGATGCAACTTGACCTAGAATGAGTCCCTTGTAAGGAAGCGCAGGGCCACTCAGAGGAATAATAAGAAGCATCAGGCTGCACCTTCAGGTGCTGACCCTGGGCTGCAAGAACTTATGATATTTCTTCAGTGACCCCTTCTGTCTACCGGTTGGTCCCCCAATTATCCCAAGGCTTTAGTAGTGATCTCCTTCTGCAAGGAGCTAGAGGACATGACTGTCAAGTCAAATCCATGGATTTTTTTTAAAGCAGAGAGTTTTGCTATACAAGAGACCATGACCGAGAGAGAAACAAGCAAAGTGGTTCTAACCTCACACTATAGTGGTTAGGCCGCTAGCAAACTCTGACTTTCATGTAGCTGGGCCTGGCACAGCCTCTCACCCATTCCTCTCAGAGACCCTTCAGGACTGTGCCACCTTCCTTCCTGCTTCCCGACAAGCCTCTTGGACACTGAGGATGACTGTGGTCCTACAGATGGAGAAAACTGAAGTCATGGTGGCTGCCCCCCACACCCAAGCTTGCCTGCTTACTGACATAACTCCAGAGTACTCACTTTCATTTCAACTCCCAATCACAGATAACGGGGATAGCCTTCTTGTTCAAAACCAAGCTCATCTTCCATCTTTCCTTTATCATAGGGTCGTCTCACTTTCTCATCAGCCTGCTTTGTGCAGTCAAGTATATTATTATTCATAGTGACCCTAAGTGACAACATAGAACTATCCCGCATGTAGGCTGTAAATTCTACTATGTCAAGAATTTCACAATTCTTGGATACACGATCAATGCTCAAGGAAGCAGCAGTCTAGAGATAAGAGAACACATTGCACTGAGTAAATCTCTTGCACAAGACCTCTTTATAGTGTAGAAAACAAAAATGTTACTTTGAGGACTAAACTAAGGTGTGTCTGACTCATGGCATTTTCAATCACCTCATATGCAGGTGAAAGTTAGACCTTGAATAAGGAAGACTGAAGAAGATGGATGCATTTACATTGTGGTGCTGGAGAACAATATTGGAAGCACCATAGACTGTCAAACGGACAAACAAAGCTGGCTTGGAAGAAGTATGGCCAGAGGGCTTCTTGGAGGCAAAGATGGTGAGAAATTGTCTTACATACTTCATACCAATTGTCAGGAGAGACCAGTTCTAAGAAATAGGCATCCTGCTTGGTAAAAATGTAAGGGCAATGAAAAAGAAGTCCCTCAAAGAGATGGGTTGGCTCAGTGGCAGCAACAATGGGCTCAAGCATAAGAGCAATTGTGAGGATGGTACAGGACCAGGCAGTTGTGCATAGAGTCACTATGTGTCGGAACTAACTCAATGACACCTAACAACAGCAACAAAAACACCTCTACAGAAGCAGATCACAAGTTCTTTCTCCCAAGGAGCTGCAGGTGGGTTTGAGTTGGTATCCTTTATACTAAC
Organism: Tenrec ecaudatus; assembly: GCF_050624435.1. Taxonomy (NCBI): domain Eukaryota; kingdom Metazoa; phylum Chordata; class Mammalia; order Afrosoricida; family Tenrecidae; genus Tenrec; species Tenrec ecaudatus. Next base: position 43,293,096 of record NC_134548.1, on the reverse strand, counting down.
AGCAGAGCACTTTGCTCATCATTGTCAGGCTAGGGCCTGAGCCTGGATAAAAATGATATAATTCTGTCCAATCCAATGCAACCTAAACCGAACTCAACAAAACCACAATACCACTCACTCACTTCTTTTTTTACCCTGCATCTTCCTCCTGCAACTGCTCATTGTGCTTCTTCCCTTCTAAGTCATAACACCTCCTGGGGTAGGCCAGGTTGACTAGAGAAATAAACCCAAGGACAGCCATATACGTGAGAAAGAGCTTTATATCAAGAAGTTATTATTTATTAAGAAAACATCCCAGTCCAGTCCAACTCAAGTCCATGCATCCAATATTAGTCCATAGGTCTGATACTAGTCCATAAGTCCCTCTTCAGATACATGAAGCCACATGCAATGATGCAGAATGCAGGAAGATCACCTGTAGTAGTTGCTAATGCCCCTGAATCCAATGGTGGTGGCTCAGGCAGCTCTCCAAGGGACTCGATAGCAGGAAGGTGAAGGCAGAGAGTGAGGGGGAAGTTTCCAAGACCCTCCTTAGGAGGAGGGCATGCCCATACGGAGGCTACATCAGGCTGTGGCCTGATTGACAGGCTAGACTCCACCCCTACATTTCAAGTTTACATGAAATTATGTAAATGTCACAGCTCCACACTGGAGGTCTCCATTTCCTCAGGTCTGTTCAGTTCTCTTTACTGGCTCTTGCCTCCTACTCCTCTTGAACATGTTGTCTTTAAGATAACCAATGACGTCAGCATTTCCAAAGACAGCCTGATGTATTGAAAACTGTTGACCCATCGCTGCTTTTGTAATCTTTCAATCCCCCTGATTGTTCTGTTTCTCTAACTCTCCTATTCCTGACTCCATTGGAGAATCAAGTGCCTTTTCCTTCCAGAAGTTTCCATAACATGTCAGGCTGAGCTATGTGATTCTCTGTGCTCCCTTAACAATTTGGCTCTTACCAAATTAAATCAAAATTATCTGTTTATGTGATTGTTTCCTCCATTAAACACTCATGTCCACGAGGGTAGTGAGCATGTCCATTCATCTTCTGACACCCCCATGCCCAACCCCAACCCCCAGTGCCTATTACAGAATATAGTGTCCACAGGTATGCAGCAAAATGTGTGCAATTGGCTCAGGACACATGCCAAAGACAAAGTAGATGGATTTGCGGCATAGTAGATTATTCTGATTTCATTTCCAAGCACACATGCTGTCTCGCTTTCTTACTCAGAAGCCGATGTTCTTCCAGGTGGCCAGGTGATGAAAATGACCCGTGTTCAGGAGAGCACTGTATCCAACCATCCACCTCCAAAACCTATTTCCCAAGATGATATTTGTGCATTTATTTAGCTTTTTAATTCACCATACTGCTGTGGTCTTCTTCTGAACTTGTCTTGTGTTTGCTTGTTGGAGGTTGGGTCTTGTTGAACAAAGGGCAGCAGTCTTCTATACTCCTGGGAATTTCTGTGGCTACTATCAACCCAGTGTCTGCGAACTGTTTATCATGAAGGTGCCTCCTTATATCTCTAACAATGACCGACATCATGTAGACCAAGGGCATACACATTTCTAAGCTTTTATATAATCACTTACATGACAACCCGTGTGACCCCATGTAATCATTATTATTATTATTATAGGAGAGTTGCTATGTGCTTGGAATCACTAATCCAATAAGCCTCACGTGGCTGTCATGACCTCAGCCTATCAGGATTCTCCCAGTGTTTGAAATGGAACTTCTTCCTTTCCTTGGTGGTCTTTATTGCTGCTTAGTGACCTTGACTTTGAGTTCTGGTTCTGCATCTGATGATTTTATAGCTAAGAGTGTATATCCTAGTGATGTTCTTGGGATATATTTCCTTTAATGCCACGTATACTGGTTGCCTTTGCTGGACCTTCCCTTTGGCTCCAGCTAGCTTTGCTATTCCAGTCCTTGATGAATGAGCTGTTTTTCAACCATCGCATATACTGTGTCTTCAAACAGAACACAAGCACATACATATAAACACATTGAACACCTAAGAGAGCAATGAATATGGGCAGCACGGTTTGTAGAAAACACATGTGTTATTTGCGTAAAAGCATAGTAGCTCTTGCCCTTTTCCCTTAGATCTCTACAAAGGATTTGTCACAATTTTGTTCACCCCTTTAACCTCTGAAACTATCTATAGGATGTCCATAGGTTGTGGTTTCTATCAAACAACTATATCTGCCTCGCAGCCCAGACCATACGAGACAAGCAAAACAGAAACACCTTTCTCCAGCGCCCTGGGTATCTGAGGAAATGTGCCATAGATGGATGCTAGGTCATAGGGCAGGGAATATCATTGCAGGACAAAAGGGAACTAGATCTCACATATAATTTAAGGAGAACATTTATTAAGGGAGACCATTAGTACGAGGTTGGGATGATAAGGGTTGACAGAGAATCAGAGGTTCCAATAGGACAGAAGAGCTCCAAAGACATTGTCATAGAAGCATGATTGGTGGCAGATCAATACATCCTGGTTGCAAGCAGGACTAAAGAAATGGGAATGGGACCATGATTGGGACACTAGACAGAAGAGCTTACAAGATTTTTCCAAGACCAGGGAACAACAAGAGACTGAAAATCGATGGCGAGGAGGGTGTAAGAGATCTGGTAGGGCTTGATCAAGGGCAAGGTAACTGAGAGGAATTACTGAAACCCAAATGAAGGCTGAACATGATAGTGGGACAAGAGGAAAGTAAAAGGAAATAGAGGAAAGAACTAGGAGGCAAAAGTCATTTATAGAGATCTAGATACAGGCATGTACATATGTAAATATATTTATATATGACAATGGGGAAATAGATCTATGTACATATATTTATAGGTCTAGTATGAAAGAAGAAGACAGACACTCAAGTACTCCCTCAACACAAGAACACTTTGTTCTAATAATCCGGGACTCTGAGATGCTCACCTTCCTGATACAACTGCTGAAGACAAAGCGGCTGCATAAGTAAATGTGGTGATGAAAGCTGATGGTGCCCAGCTATTAAAAGATATAGCATCTGAGGTATTAAAGGCTTGAAAATAAACAAGCATCCATCTAGCTTGGAAACAACAAAGTCCACATGGAAGTAGCATACCAGCCCATGTGATCATGAGGCTTCAATGGGATCAAGTATCTGACATCAAAGACTCAGAGCAAAAAATCACAATGTGAATAAGGAGGGGAGTGCGGAGTGGAGACACAAAGCCAATCTGTAAGCAATTGAACATCCACTTACAGAAGGGTTGTGGGGAGAAGACGGGCCAGTCAGGGTGCAGTGTAGCACCGATGAAACATACAACCTTCCTCTAGTTTTTAATGCTTCCTCTCCCCCCACTCATGAGCCTAATTCTACCTTACAAGTCTGGCTAGACCAGAGCATGTACATGGGTACAGATAAGAGCTGAAAACACAGGGAATATAGGACAGATAAACTCCTCGGGACCAATATTGAGAGTGGCCATAGCAGGAGGGGACAGGGAAGGTCAGGGGAGAAAGAGGGAACCAATCACTATAACCTACCTATAAGCCCCTTCCAGGAGGATGGACAACAGACAAGGTGGTGGGGGAGACATCGGTCAGCATAAGACATGAAAAATTAATAATTTGTAAATTGTCAGGGGTTAACGACGGAGGGCAAAAAATGAGCTGATACCAAGGGCTCAAATAAAAAGAAAATGCTTTGAAACCGTTGATGGAAACATATTTACAAATGTGCTTGAGACAATGGATATATGTATGGATTGTGATGAGTTATATGAGCCCCCAATAAAATGATTAAAAAAAACCACAAGACCCTAATAAAATGTAAAAAAAAGAAAAGAGGAGAAAAAAAAGAAAATGATTAGGGCAAAGAATGTACAGATGTGCTTTATACAATTGATGTATGTATATGTATGGACTGTGATAAGAGTTGTATGAGCCCCTAATAAAACGTTTAAAAAAAACAACACAAGATTGGTCCAGGACCTTCCAACCAAGGTATCCAGGCCATGACTCCTGATTGTGTGATCCCAGTAAGGCAATTTCCCACAAGGATATACCCAGGCAAGCCCCTAAGTGAGGCTCTACCTCCTTGGGCTGGTTACTATTACTGGGTGACAGCAATCTATTTTCTTTTTTATTATTCAATACTTTTATTGGGGGCTCTTGCATCTCATCACAATCCATACATCCATCCATGGTGTCAAGCACATTTGTACATTTGTTGCCATCATCATTCTCAAAACATTTTCTTTCTACTTGAGCCCTTTACAAATTATTATTTTGTCATATCTTTACACTGTCCGAGGTCTACCTTCACCCACTTTTCTATTGTCCATCCCCCAGGGAGGGGGTTATATGTAGATCCTTGTGATCAGTTCCCCTTTTTCTACCCCACCTTCCCTTCACCCTCCTGGTCATGCCACTCTCACCACTGATCCTGAGGGGGTTCATCTGTCCAGGAATCCCTGTGTTTTCAGCTATTATCTATACCAGTGGATTTTTAAGGTAGAATTGGGAGCATGATAGTGGGGGCGGGGGGAGAAGCATTTCCTAGAGGAGTGTTGTATGTTTCATCAGTGCTATACTGCACCCTGACTGGCTCATCTCCTCCCTGAGACCCTTCTTCCAGTTCCCTACATAAGGGCTTTGGGTCTCCACTCTACACTCACCCTCATTCACAATTATATGATTTTTTTTTGTTCTTTGATGCCTGATACCTGATCTCTTTGATACCTCATGATCGCACAGGCTGGTGTGCTTAAAGGCTTGAAGATAAACAAACGGACATCTAGCTGAGAAGCAGCAACAAAGCCATCATCGTTTTCAAAGCATTCTCTTGAGCCCCTGATGCCTGACGGCAAGATTGTTCACAACCCTGTTTAATGATCAGAAGGAATTCAACGGAGGTTTAATCCCTGTGGAGACTCTGCAAATGGATATTGGCCTTTCACTTGTTATCTGCAAGCCTTCTCCAAACCTAATGCCCAGAATTTAAACTCTAATACAATCATGAGAGATATTATGAATGGGATTCAGACAACTTCACCATTTGAATCATGGTCAGCCCTTTGATGCTTTTTGGCCTTGATCTTTGAGACCGCCCCCCCCCCAACACACACATACACTTTACTTATGTGGATGTATGGGTCAAGTGGCTTGTGCAGGGCTGTGAGGACCTGACTCACTGCCATCATTTCTTTCTCTCCATCCTCAGCAAAATACCTGGCAAGGCACTTAACTGTTCAAGAGAAAACTTTAATGTCTCAGAGATATCATTCACGGTTGCTTTCTAACAAGGGCTTATTCCGACCGCATAGAAGATGTTAGTGGGTGCCCATCAAAAGGTTCAGGCAGGAACCTCAGGCTTTGAGCATAACATACACCATAAGCACCACATGCACACGGGCTTCCTGACATTTAAATCCTCGGGACGGACGATTGCCTCATTCCAGCAGGGGCCCTTGGAATATCTCTCTGAGTGAGGATTTCTAGAAATTCCTATTCATCTTTCAGATGGCCTGGGCATTTGGCTACATTCAAAGGTAGATGCTCACCTGTATATTCACTGTCTATGTGTAGAGCAAATGTCAGCAAATTTTTAGTAGTTACATTGTCAATAGTTGTGGCTCTGTGAGTCTATCATAAGTACTCAACTTTGCCATTAAAGAGGGAAAGCAGTCACAGACAAATTATTAAATGTGGTTGTGTTACCATCTAACTTTATTTACAAAAAGAGGAAGGGTGTGTTAGTCTGGGTAATTTGAAGAAACAAATCCACAGAAACTCATGTATAAGAGAGAGTTTAATAATAAAGGTTAAGTGCACATCAAGAAAACATCCCAACCCAGTGCTGCTCAAGCCCACAAGTCCAACATTAACCCATATGTCCAACACCAGTCTACAAAGTCCTCCCCCATCTCACAAAGCAGACATACCAATGCAGACTGAAGGAGGAAAGCCGAGTCAGTGAACGTGTAAGCATCTCAGTGCTGGCAGGTGTCTCCACATGGCTGCTCCAGCACCCAGGGCTGCTTCAGGGTAGGTCCATGTGGCTTCTCCTCAGGGATGTCCTGCAGGAAGTGAGCCTTGCCAGCTAAAGCAGGGAACTAGCTAAGGCAGCTGCACCCTGATGTGACCATCAGAAAGCAAGAGACCCGAGAACTAGAAAGGCGAGACTCACTGAGCCATTTATCCCTCTGCCTTCAATTAACCCCACCTGTGTTAATCGACCAGGTTGGCACAATAAACTAACTCAAAGGGGTCAGATTTGGCCCAAGGGTTGTAGTTTGCTGACCTCTGGTCTAGCCCCACCCACCACCAGCTGGAACTGTTCATTAGTTGCTCACCAGGGACATCTGATTTGTGGAACTATTGTCAACCCATTTTTAGGGTGCCCTTGAGTTTACATAATGTCTGCATGACTTGATCATTAAAGGTGACCTCTATGGTTGGATTAAGACACAATCTGCCTGAAGATACTTAGTCAACTAGAACCATAGCCTATACATCAGTGGGCATTTTCTTTTGTGTGCTAATAGATGTACTATGACTCTGGATCATCATTTGTCAAGGCCACTCTCCCCGAAGACTAATGAATGTGAATACATTATTGTTAGACTGAATTTCAGCAACAACCTAAGTAACGTCAGTTCCAGATGGTCACCATATGTGCAAATAGCCTGTGTTAGAAGTAGAAATAAAATTCCGCACTCCTTCCTTGTCCCCTGCTTCTCTCTGGTACCCAGAGCAGCCCTGGTCCCTGCCTTCTACAGTTTTCAGCAACATGTTGCTGAATTCCATTTAGATTGATGAGAGAGTGGGCAGGACAAGATGGCAGAAAGAGGAGATTTTGGAGTCACAGAAACTTGGGTTGAAATTCCAGCTCAGCTTGTAAGGTCAGGTTCTTCATTTGTTACACTGAACTAATAAGGCTTACATCACAGGACTGTTGGGAGGAAGCAGGGACATAACGGGCATGAAACCCTCGCTGCATTGAGTCAATTCTGTCTCATAGTGACCCTCTGTGACTTTCTGAAACTGTAACTCTTTTACAAGAGTAGAAAGTCCAGTCTTTCTCCTGTGATGCTGCTGGTGGTTTTGAACTTCAGACCTTGTGGGTTGCAGCCCAATGCATAACCACTGTGCCACCAGGACACCATGTCAAATGGCTTGTCCACAGAAATTCCCAGTAAGGGCAAGTAAGATAAAAAAAATTCTCATTCAGCTATGTGGTCACCCAAATGCTGGCTGTCTAAAAACCAAACTCCCTGCCATTGAGTCAATCGACACAAAGCAGCCCTATGGACAGAGTAGAACTGCCCCCTGTGGGTTTCTGAGGTTATAAATCTTTATGGGAACAGAAAGCCTATCTTTCTCCCTCTGAGTGGCTGATAAGCTCAAACTGTTGACCTTGTGATTATCAACCCAACCAGCAACCAACTGCTCCATTGGGGCTTAGCGTCTCGGTCTCAGAGGTCTGCAAATGTCTATTAGGTCATAACTATATATCTATACCTCTCAGAAGGTTGTCAGATGAAGCAATGTCTTTCTGACTCCCAAACTAAAGGTACATCAGTCCTATCTAGAACAGTAACATTCCCTGACTATGAGCCTAAGCAGGTGTAATGCTGGGGATCCAGTAGCTGTCCAGGTGGACCCCGGTCAGCATTGAACACTGCTGTTGTGTTCTCACCAAACTTGCATGTACTAACGAGTGCGTGGTTTGTGTCTTATTTTAATATCTTTGATTATCACTACTAAAGAACATAGATCCAAGGTACTAATCTATTGACCTAATGCATATCAATTCCCATTATATAATTGTATTAATATTATTATTTCTTCAATTTTTAGTAGATACTAAATACACATGTCTTAACTAAAAACCACCAAAACCGTATAAATGAAAAACCTCCACCTCACTCTTTTCTCCAGATTCCCCTCACCGTAGGTAACTACTGTTATTACTGCATTATATCAAATCTAAGACACCATTGATTTTAAGATGCATCATTATTTTACATACCACTAAGAGAGAAAATAATGTCACTAATTATAATTCTAAAATCACATATAATAGCAGACACATTCTGTCTCCCAGATGCTAACATATAAAGAAAAATCATGTCCTAGAATCAATGAAATATGATAATGTCTTTAGATGTCTGTGTGTTTCTTCATTTCCTTATGTATATTCAAGTAAATATGAGTATCAATATCAGTTCTACACCCTAAGAGAGTATATATGTTCCTTGTCTTTTACACTGTAACCTATATCTTGGAGATCTTACTATAGCAGTATAGAGATCTTCCTCATTCATTTATATAACTCAAAAATAAATAAATGAACTCACTTCTATAGAGCCAATTCTGCCTCATAGTGACCTTAAAGGACAGGGTAGAACTGCCCCTGTGGATTTCCAAGACTGTAACTCTTTACGGGAGTAGAAAGCCTCCTATTTCTTCCTCTGGTAGTTTCGAAGTGCTGACCTTGGGTTAACAGCCCAACATGTAACCACCACACTACCAGGGCAATTGACTGTATGCAGTATAATGTATTTAAATTGTCTTCCATTATTGGACATCTGGTTTGTGTCTAATTTCAAATAATGCTGCAGTGAATGAGCTTGTATTACATCATTTCAAATGAATGAACACTCAAAATTGGGAAGGTGAGTAAAAAGAGAATAGGCAAAATACAACAGGCATTTGTAATTTAATATATATTGCCAAATTGTCTGCAATTAAGGTATGAGTGTTAATGCTCCCCAAAGTTTGGCCACTAGACTTTGGTGGTTGATATGTAATCTGATTGGTTCAAATAAATGGCATCGCAATCTAGTTTTCTTGTGACTTTCTCATATGATGTGTGCAGTTAAACATCTCTTTATAACTTTTAGAGTCATTTGTACTTCATTTTCTGTGAATTCTGTTTATATCCTCTGCCCACTTTTCTATTAGCTTGTTGTTCTTCTTATTGATTTTTCTAGAGAGATTTGTACTTTGTCAGTGATATGGGTGTCAACTTTTTTCTTAGTTTGTCATTTTTCTTTTACTTCATTTATTGTGTAGTTTTGCCATGCAGAGAATTCCAATTGATTTTTCATGTAGTCAGATTTATCATTTCTTTTTTATGGCTTCCGAATTCTGAGTCATAGTAGAGCCTTGTTTACTCCATGGTTGTTCATAAATTCCACAATTTTTTTCTGATAATTTTTGTGACTTCAATGTTTTGCACTTGAATTTTGACCATATTCAGAAGATTTACTAGTACTACTAGTACATGATATGGGAACTGAATTCATTTACATTTTTCCATATGGCTAACCAGTTATCTCAACACCATTTATTATTAATCAGGCCATATTTTCCTGTATTGGTTTGATATGCCAATTTAAATCCCTATATGTATTTGGCTCCATCTCTAGACTGTTTATCTGTTCCATTAATCTTGGGTTCATATGTGTGTGTACATACATATATATGTGATGCATTTTTATTTTGTATTATGAATTAGGTGAAGGAATTTACATTTCAGACCTTCAACTCTGCATTCAACAGTTCAAATCCCTCATCGACACCCCACCTCCCTATTCTATTCCCACCTCTATCTCTGATTTCTCTTCTTCTCATGGATCTTTCTCCTCCCTTATACCCAAGTCAGTACTGCTCAACCTTCTAGTCCTTTGCTTCTTCTTCCCACCCTTTCCCTCCCTCCCTTGGGAATCTCCTAAATTCATTTATTTTGGCATGCAGCTCTTTGTCCTGGGTTTTTTTCCCCATATGGTAGTGGTCCTATATAATATTTATTCTTTTGTTTTGTTTGTCAATATTTGTTCTTTTGCGATTGACTGACTTCACTGAGTATAAGATTCTCCAGATCCATCTATGTTATGAAGTGTCTCATGGTTTCATCATTGTTTTTAGTATTTTAGTATTTACAATAGTATTCCATTGTATGTATGTTCCAAAGTTTCTTTACTGTTGGATATTTGGTCTGTTTCCAACTTCTTGCTATTGTGAATATTGCTGAATGAAATCAAGTTATAGCTTTAGATGTGCCATCCAAAGTCACTCTAGAGGACTGGACATTCTTAAAACCCCTACCTGAAAACTCACCACTGATCCAACCTGCCTTGGTTGACAAACTATGCAATAAGAAACAATTAGAAGAATTGCCCCACTCAGGGAAGGCTTTTGGGGAGCATTTGATGACATTACATGGCTGAATTTTGAAAGAATCGTGATCTTGATCACTATAAATTTATTATTTACAGCTCTACAATCACTTATACACCAGAACCCCATGGAAATAACTCATGCCTGTTAGCAATAAAGATCACCATTCAACTATCCTAAGCACTAAACACCCCTCTTTTCGGAGACAACCTCTTTCTTTGCCCAAACCTGCCTTTTACACATATTGAAATCATAAAATGGCTAGAGGAAAACATGGGTTTTCTCTTAACTCTTAGAACTTCCACTCTGACTTCCCATTCTCTCCTTCATACCTTCACCTGACCCTTGAGCTGTGCTACTTGCTTTTATCTCCAAGTCATAATGAGCGATCAATTCTACACACATCTCAGATATATTTCAATTCCACCCACTTCTCACTATGACCAACATCTTGGTCTACACTAGGCTTGAGAATCTTTTTATCTTCCAAGGGCCATTTGTATATTTATAACATCATTTATGGGTCATATTGGTCAAACCTTTGATTTAACCCACCTCTAATGTGATGGTTGTGGGGCCCTAATGATGGGCTGCTAATTGCAAAGTCAGCAGTTTGAAACCACCAGTCTCTCTGGGGCTTTCTGCTCCTGTGAAGAGTTATAGTCTTGGAAACTCACATGGGCAGTTCTACTGTGTCGTACAGGGTTGCTCTGAGTCAGCATTGATTCCATGGCAGTTGGTTTGGGGAACATAATTGCTGGAACTGCTTCTCTTTGGTGAGGTGTTAGCTGATATTGCTGATTTCCAGGGCCTTATATGGCCCGTGGACAAGATGGTACGCAACCCTGGTAAACCATTGACATCTGTTTTGTAGACAAGGACTCCTACCTGGTTTTTTTGCCTCCAATAGTGCTCTTTAACTCAGTTTCCATATGACATATAGTGATCCCACTATAAAACTATTCAATGACTTCCTGTTGCTTTAGATAAAGTCCTCCCTATATCTCTAACATGACAATAAGGTCCTGCATGATTAGGTCCCTGACAACCTTTCTCCTGTCTTTCACTGCAAGATTATACAAGAATCCTCCCATGTTTTCCTCTAACCATTTTATGATTTCAAATTTTTGCATTTAATGTTTATTTTCAATGAAATAGTTTACCTCATTATTGAGTAGGTGTTTTTTCACCAATGGTTTAAATAATACTATACACACATGTACATGCATAAACATATACATACTTATACATACACATGTATCTATTAACACTGGTATATGCAGGGAGTGGCGTAGAAGGAAAAAAGCAGCATCCAGTTTCTTTCATAGATAATATTGTTGGTGGCTTCCTTCGACATGTGATCAGCAGGCAAACATCCAAGCTGGACACAAAATAATCTCACTGAATAGGTTCTATTTCCAAAGGTTCGGAGAACAGCACATAGGTGTTCAATGAAGATTGATCAACAGTGTACTCAGCACCCTGGCTGAGTTTGATCTACAGTAGTCCTTCTCTCCCTGGATTCCTCATCAGCCTTGCTTTTACTTCCTCCTTTCTCATCAAAGCCATCCTCTCACCCAGAACCCTAGGGTTTGTAAGATAGCCAACAGCATCTCGTAAAATGTTGGATGTTTTGATCCTAAAGGCCTATAGCTTTTAACATTAAGTGTACTGTATTAATCTGTTGCTGTTCAATATGAGGAATTTTAAGGTCAAGTTGGTATACTGCAAGAGAGTCCCCAGTGATCTCATCTGGTGTCTATATCCTTTTGTCACGCTCTTCTCAAAGGGAATACTGGAGAAGAGATGGTTTGTGATTTCCACATAAGTCATAAAAGGCTGTGTAGTTCCTACAATCACCTCTTGGATCCCTTGCTCTGTGAAAATTCAGTTGCTATGCTGTAGCACACTGTGGCACCACTGTGGAAAGATCTGTGGAGAAGAACTGAGGCCAATAATGAGCACCAACTTACTGACCATGTGGTGAGCCATATTGGATGTCTCCAGCCCCAGTTGAAGTGGAGCTTCGAGAACAATCTGAAGAATAACAAATAATCACAGTTTCTTTAAAGCATTCAAGTTTGTTATGCTACTTTAGACTGGCCCTAAAGACAAAACAGGAAGCAGAATTCTGGGCACAAAGCCTTTATCTGACTTTTATTAATAATTGTTCTCAATTATTTCCTGTAAGCTACTCTCATTAAGAAGGAATGTATACCGCCTCATCAAGGCTTCCTTTAAAAAGTATGCACACATAATACTTATAGACTGGTCTCTAAGGAATCCTGGTGGCATCATGAGCTACATGTTGGGCTGCTAATTGAAAGTATGGCAATTCAACCCCATGAGCTGTTCTGTGGGTGAAAGATGAAGCACTCGGCTCCTGTAACGAATGATAGACTCAGGAATCCTAGGGAGCAGTGCTAGTCTATACTATAAAGATGATATTAGTTTGAATTGCTGAAGACAACGGGTGCACAAGCAAATGTGGTGAAAAAACTGATGGTGCACCTCTATCAAAAGATATAGCATCTGGGATCTTAAAGGTCTGAAGATAAATAAGCGACCATCCAGCTGAGTAACAACAAAATCCACATGGAAGAAGCACACCAGCCTGTCCCGACATGATCACTGAAGACAAAGTGGGTGTATAAGCAAATGTGGTGAAGAAAGCTGATGGTGCCCGGCTATCAAAAGATATAATATCTCGGGTCTTAAAGGCTTGAAGATAAACAAGCGACCATCTGGCTGAGAAACAACAACGCCCACATGGAAGAAGCACACCAGCCCCTGAGATCACGAGGCATCAAAGGGATCAGGTATCAGGCATCAAAGACCAAAATAAATCATAGCATTGTGAATGAGGAGGAGTGCGTAGTGGGGACCCAGAGCCCATCTGTGGGCAATTGGACATCCCCTTGCAGAAGGACCGCGGGGAAGAGACGAACCAGTCAGTCTACAGTGTAGCAATGGTGAAACATACAATTTTCCTCTAGTTTTTGAATGCTTCCTTCCCCCCACTGTCATGATCCCAATTCTTCCTTGCAAATCCATCTGGACCGGAGGATGTACACTGGTACAGATAGACACTGGAAACGGGGAATCCAGGAGAGATGAGCTCCTCAGGACTAGTGGTGAGAGTGGCAATACCTGGAGGGTGGAGGGAAGGTGAGGGAGAAAGGAGAAACAAATTACAAAGATCTACATATAACCTCCTTCCTGGGGGACGTACAGTGGAGAAGTGGGTGAAGGGAGACGTTGGATGGTGTAAGATATGAAAAAATAATAATTTATAAATTATCAAGGATTCATGGGGGAGTGGGGAGCAGGAAAGAGGGTAAAAATGAGGAGGTGATAACAAGGGCTCAAGCAGAAAGCAAATGTTTTGAGAATGGGGAGGAAAACAAATGTACAGATGTGCTTGACACAATGGATGGATGTATGGATTGTGATAAGAGTTGTATAAGCCCCCAATAAAATGATTTTAATAAAAAGAATTGACTCCATGGTAGTAGGTGGGTTTTTTTTGTTTATTTGTTTTTAATACTGGTCTATCTGTGTGTGATACAGCATCGTGACTAATAGTATCAACTTTGAAGAAGGAGTATCCTGCTTCAGACTTCTCTGTATAAGTGTGAGCAAGTAATCTACCCTCTATATGCCTTAATTTTCTCATTTGTACATTGGGATCACTATGAATTGAAATGGACTCAATGGTAGGTACTTAACAATCATAGCAAGGAAAGTAGACATAATAAGGTATCTACCTCAGAATTGTTTCTAGGACTTAGCACAAGGCCTGGAACATCTAAAGACTCTAAATATCATTGTTGTTATCCTGATGGTGCTGTGTGGGTTATGGAGTTTCATGCCTCATTTTCTCTCCAGATTGTGAGTCTATTTATCTTTGTCCCATCATCTTCCCAGCTTCACAAAACAAATGGCAAGTCTTACTAGGGCAGCCTATGAGGGGGTGTGGGCAACTGAAAGGCCAGATGCTTGAGTCACAGGGAAATAGAACAGATCACATTGTTTGTAGTCCAAGAAAGGGGCCAAGAACAGCATGGGGCAGAGCCAAGAATGGGAGCACAAGGTAAGGCAGGAGATTACCCAGATGCCGAGAACTGTTAGCCTGATGGGACAGCCCTGGAAAAGTTGTCCAGGTCATTGGATGAGAGCTTCTGCTTGCTTGCTTTTTAATCAGAGCAGCTCAAATTCTGCTCAGCTGTCAGCCTTTGGCGGGATCTTTTGAATGTAAAAATCTCATCCTTGTTCCTGGCAAGGTGCGGCCTTGGACAAGTCTCCTGCATTCATTAAGTCTTGGTTTCCCCAACCCCTGGAGACTGAGGATAACAATAATCACATGTAAGACTTAGCAATGTTGAGAGTTCAATGTGATCAAGTGGTAAAGTGTTTAATAATATGGCAGGCACACAGTAAGAGTCTGGTAAATTTTGGCCACTCTTGACTTGATGAAAAAATCCCAGTGAATGCAATCTTTTATTTTCTGATGTCTTAATGTAAAAAAATTTTGATGATTCTTGACTTTTCCCCTTTTGCAGAAAATGCCAAGTAGGGGACACACACACACACACACACACACACCCTTCCTTCTGGAAGAGGTTAACTATTGTGACCGATACAATTAGCCCCTTTCCATCTGATAACAACCCTATCTAAGGAATTCACAACCGTTAATTAGAGACACCCGGCAATCTTGTGAGGGAGGAAAATTATTGCTCAGAGTCTTACACGCATCTGAACCAAGTTGCTCTGGGGTAACCTCAGTCACAGAGCCTGGGCCAGAACAGGGACTGAGCAGGATGGAGCCTGCCAGCCCCTGGCACCTCCACACTGCCTCTTCCAGGACTCCAGGGGGCTGACTAGAGGCCCTGTAGTTGTAAGTTCATTATTAAATCATTTCTCACTGAAAGAAGAAAAGGACTCCAAGCTCCACACCGTGGTTTTTAAAATGCTAGTCTCTCTTCAATAGAAATTGAATTCACTGATGTAGCCCAGGGAAAAGTGAGCTCCTTCCTCCTTTCCAAATGATTCTTTCAGGGTAATATAGCAGTTAAACCTTCAGGTACATAATAGCATGCTGGTCTATTAGCTAAGGCGATTTTATTCTTCAGCTTGCAGCTTCTTGCCTGACAGTTGTCACCTAGACAACCATGTCTCCATGAACCCAAAAGGAGACTGGGGGGTGTCCTCTGAGGAGACAGCCAGCCTGATACATCAAATCTTCTGGTGCTAGGGAACCATTCTTGGCTTTGCGATGTGGAACACACTAAATAATGCATTCAACTGTTGTCTATTCATCTTTTCCATCACCATCACCGCAGGCCCCTCCTTGCCTGTGACCTTGAAACGCTCCCTCTGCATCAGGCCTTCCCATTCTCCTGTTATCAGCAAATCTGGTGTGTGTGTGTGTGTGTGTGTGTGTGTGTGTGTGTGTGTGTGTGTAACTCTCCAACCTTATAGCTTTCTGGCTACGCTTTTTTATTTTGAAACAAAAGACCTGCGAAGGCAGAAATTTCTCTGTGCCAATATGTAAGAAGGCACTAATCGGACAAGCCTAGCAGCTCGCTATGATTTAATGCCATCATGGTTTGCCCGGGCCGCAAACGGCCTGAGCCACAATGCACAGAGGAAAAGAGACCCCTCTGACTTAAAAAAAATAGCCCACACCAAGTTAGATAAGTCAAGGTATCAGGAGAGCAAAGTGACAACTACAGGACAAAGGACCAATGTCCCATTTTTCCTCAAATCACAAAGCAGTGGATCAAAGGCATCAGCTACCAACTGTGACTCCTCCCAGGGTTATGACCTGGGAATCCAGAGGTTCTCTGGTACCATCACAAGCACAAGTATGAACTGGTTGGATTTGTGGTGAATATGGTGAATGTTATCTGACTGTTCCTGGAGGTACGCTTGTCTAAATGCAGCTGCAAGTTGAAGAATAAAATCACTTTACCTAATTGAAAGGAGCCCAGGTAGCATAGTGGTGACACACTGGGCTGCTAACCATAAGGTCAGCAGTTCGAAATCACCAACTGCTCCTCAGGAAAAAGAAGAGGAGGCTTTCAACTCTGATTAAGTCTTAGAAACTTAGAGGGGTAGTTCTACCCTCTCCTATAGGGTCACAATAAGTTCAAATTGACTCCATGGCAGTGGGTTAACTCTAGGTAAAGATGGAGACCACATAGTCATGGTAGCACAAAGGTTAGGTGTTTAGCTGCTAACCAAAAGATGGGTCATTCTTCAAAGCCAGCAACCAGTGACTCGGAGTGAAAAAAAAAAAAGACCACTTATCATACAGAGTAAAACAAAACAAGGCCATTGCCGCCAAGTCAGTGGCACTGTGCGTTAGGAACTGGACTGCTAACTACAAAGTTAGAGATTCAAACCCGCCAGCCACTCCTGGAGAGAAGGATGAGGCTGTTTGCTCTTGTACAAGTGCACAGTCTTAGAATCCCTACACACACTCATTATGAGTTGGGGTCAGCTCGATGGCAGTAAGTTTGTTTTGGTTCAATTAATCTTTTCATCTTTCTCCTATACAGTGGCTGATGAGCTCGAACTGCTGACTAGTTTGCTAGCTACTCAGAGCTTAAACACTGGGCCACCAGGGCTCCTTCCTAGAAAATCCTATCGGCAGTTCTTCTCTGGCACTTGGGGTAGCTATGAGTCCAAAAGGACTCGGTGACACATAACAACAATAAGCTAATTGGCCAGTGTGCTATCGTGAATCAATGTAAGATTGCATTCCTACCTGGCTTCCTGGTTAATGCTCAACTAATAATCTAAAGGTTCATTGTTGGAATCTAACCAGCTACTCCACAAAAGACAGACCTAGTGATCAATCCATAAAAATTACAGCAAAAAATAACAATAATCCCTAAGGAACAATTCTACTCTGTAACACATGGTATGACCATGTTTTGGAATCTGACTCAACTGTAAAAATATTTTTTTGGCGAGGGATAAGGGGGTGGGGTGGTGATGGGGTAGCAGGTTGTTTTGGATCTGTTCGCCTAAGCCCTCTCTCCTCACAGAGAAGACTGCACGGACTGAACAAAGCAGGCATACTCTCATGAAGCTTACACGGTGGAGGAATAAATATTGCTAAATACTCTTTTAAAGTCATCAAACTTGTTAAGTAAGTGTTCCCAAGAAGTGCTTGAAAGATGAGAATTGTGGAGGAAGAAGGCCATTTGTTTTGACATATCAACCCATCCCAATAAGTGTACACACCAACCACAACAAGGTACATTATCAATTCTTAAGCTGGGTCTTCAGTGCCGCCAAGGCTCCACAAATTGACTTTCCCTTGATCTTCTCTGTTGCAGCTGTAGGGGCCACATGGTCTGTCCAGGCTCTCTCTTCTTGGGGAGTGAGTCAGTAGACTGCTACAGCTAGCTCATATCAGTTCCTTGGAAGAGACCGTGCATATCTCATTTCAGCGCCATGTTCAGTGCTGTCATGTTGGGAGCTTGAAGTTGACCATGGTGGAAGTATCTAGAGCATGGAGATTAGTAATTGAGACATATCAAGGTGTGGATTTGTTTTAAAGCAAGCTTATTTGTTTATCAGCAAGCTTGTTTAAAAGACAGTCACCCATCTTCTAGGTTCCAGAAATTCTGCTTGAGCCCTATTGTTTGGGTGGGAGGATACAAAAACTTCCCCAACCCAACACAGGTCTAGCCAGAATGCCCCATGTTCCTGACCGCAGCAATTAGTTCAGAGAATGGGAACATGCCCCACAAGTAGTCCAATCAAAGTCTTCCTGAAGATTGGAAGAGCCGGTGGGGGAGGAGCCTCAGGGGTGCGCGGGAACCTGTTCTCTTTGTTTAGGAGAAGCATGGATCGGGTCAGCCTAGAGCTACCATCTTTTTCACTCTGTTCTCCACCAGCCAGGCAAGAAAGTCAACATAGAGGACAACATACCCAAGAAATGGACAGAAGTCAGAGCATTGTTTGAGGTGTCATTTTTAGGTGCCAGCGAGTCGGTTCTGACTCATCGTGACTCGACTCTGTACGACAGAACAAAATACTGCCTGGTCTTTTGCCTTCCCCACAATGGTTCTTGTGTTTGAGCCCATTGTGCAACCACTGTTTTGCAACACCCCTCTCTTTTATCAAGCATGATGTCTTTCTCCAGAGATTGGTCTCTCCTGACAGGATTTCCCTAAAGCTAATTACAGCGGAACAAATTGAGCGCTGGACTTTTTAGTACTATGTTGTTGTTTAACTTTCAGTTGATTGTACCTCATAGAGTTGAGTTTTCTCAGCTGTAATCTTTACAAGAGCAGATCACCAGATCTTCCTGCCAGCAGGTGGATTTGAACCTCTGACCTTTCAGTGAACAGCCAAGTGCCTAACCCTTGGGTCACTAGAGTCCCTTTTCAGTAATATAACTTGTGTGTGTGTGTGTGTGTGTGTGTGTGTGTGTAAATCGAGCTGGGTTGGTTTCACTTGTAGCTGAAAGAACCCTAACTACTACATACTTTCTTCCCTCACATCCTCCTCCTCCTCCTCAAGAAAAGGAGTCAACATCCAGCAACTGAGTAAACAGTACTCACAGGACGTCAATACCCTACCCATGTCCCCTGGGCAGGCACTGTCCCAATAGAGTCTGAAGCCTTCTTATTGCAAGAAAATGAGCTTCCCTGTTTGAGAATTTGCTTTAGTTCAGGAAGAGTGTTTAGGCCAGCATGTCAGGGAATGAACAAATGTTGGGGCAACCCTAAGCCAATGATGGGGAGTTGGTAGATGATCCATCCAGCTTCCTTTCTCCTCAATGAGACTTTGAGGTGTGCTCCATGCCATTTCTATAAGGTCTCAGTAGGACTGAGCTTCAATTGCCCTCAGTGGCAATCTATTTTTACATCCTGGATTATTCCCTTCAATTCCATGGTTCATTATTTTTTTACTACCTACTGGTGCTTCCTGGATTCACCTCTCAAATATACAACTTACATCCAGAGACTTGTTTCCGGGGTGGTGGTGGTGATAGTGGTGGTGATGGTAATTTAACCTAAAGAACTAGATTATTGTTAAATAACTACATATATCATACTAATAAGACTTTGGGTATATTATCAAGAGAAAAGTCTCTGAAGAAAGACATCTTGCTTGGTAAAGTGGAGGATCAGCAATGAAAGAAGAAGACCCTCTATGAGATGAATTGACATAGTGGCTATCAGCAATGGCTCACGCATAACAAGCTTGAGGATGATGCAGGCCTTGGCAATGTCTTGTTCTGTAGTAAATGGGGACAATATGAGCTGGAACAGACTTGACGGCACCTAACAACAACAACAACTAATAATAATAATAATCACTGTAACGCAAACCATTTTGATCATTTGTCCTTCCAAGAGTCATATTTTGTGCTTTCTCAGAAGATCAGTGGGCTGTGTTCCTTAATGCCTTGCTACAAAGCAATTTTTCAAGAAAGGAAAGAAAAGAGCTATTCAGAATGGAAAAAGGGCAGTCACTCCTGCCTTTTGACCATCATCAAAAATTCAAATTCCCTTTATTTTGGTTTTAGCTATGAGATGTCACAAAAATCTGAATGCACGCAGAGGTTTTCTTTGCAATGCCAAGGAATGCTGCTTTTCTGTTGTGAGGAAACTGGTCCAGGCAGCTAAAGATATTGCAGCAGCTCATCCCTTCTACCTGGTTTGTCCACACAGACTGGTAGAGACACCTTGGGTAAGGCTCATAATTGTCAGGGAAGTCAGGGATGGAATTATCTTTTCCCAAAGGGAGAGGCAGGCTCTTCTGTGTGAAACTTTGGAGTATGCAGGCACACAAAACTCAGCTAGAACAGTGAGAACCACACCCATCCTACCCAAGACACAGGGCAAGAAATTACCTGTTGCAGGCATTAGGCCAGCAAGGCTTAGCACCTCCCAACACCTAGAAACAGTGTACCTGTACTTTTCCAATGTCTTGGTTTTGGACTACTTTCCTTGTGACTGGGCATGCCTCTCTTTTGTGGAAAGTTGGGAAAGAAGGACTAATCACATAAATTTAAGTGAAAGACTTTTTGCAATACCAAGCGAAGAGCCCAGATCGAAGTTGCTGCTACTGCTTTCTACCACCTTAAGGATGGATTTCAGAAGAGAGGTGTGACCTAGGGGATAACCTGAAGAATGTGAGTACCTGTGTGTGAACTCCAGCTCTATCGCTGCCAAGCCAGTTGGCAACATGTATAATGGTTGTCAATACCGACTCTCTAGCCAACATGCATGGGTTTGAATTTCTGTGCCACTATTTCCTAATTGTATGATCTTGAACAAGTTAAATAACCTCTCTGGACTCGCTTCCTACTCCAGTGAAATAGAAACCGTTATCGTATCATTTTGCAAGGACAGAGGCAGGTCTGAAATGAATTACTATTTCTCAAAGGCTTAGAAGAATACCTGACACATAGTAAACCTCAGAATGTTTGTTCTTATTATTTGTCACAATCGCTCCGGGCCTTACTCTTCTCCAGCCGAAATAAATGGAGAAGGCCAACAATGGCATGTTTGGGGGGTTTTTGAGGTCAAAAATGACACATGCCTATTGGAAAGGCAAAGCTTGGGCAGCACAATATAAATTTAGGTCACGATGAAATCATCTCAAACATTTTGTGGCCAGCCTTTTCTACCCCAAAGACCCAGGCTGGGCATTTAGAGCTTTGCTTAGTCTTGACTTCTGGAAAAGAAAACTAGAGCTCAGGGAAACACACCCTCCCCCTCTACAAGGGTCAGGCATATGGCTAGCAGCTGGGATTTATGCAAAACATTCTTCAAATTAGTCCGAAAGACCCACTGTTCAGTTATTGCCCCCAATGCAGCCATAAAACCACAACTCACAACTGCCAGCAGGTTGTTACATCCCCAGCCCTGTGCTCACCAGGTCCCCTCTCAGCTGCTGAGCCAAGGCCACTTCAAGTTCCCTGGCCCCAGAGCCACCTGCATGTCCTCTGGTTAACTCGATCTGCTGTTAAAAAGGAGGAAGTAATTAAGTGGGGGGCATGTCAGTTCCACCACAGGCCCTAGAGATGTCAATAAAATTTAGTAGCCAGAATGGGGGCTACATTACAACCACTCTACTATAAGCCATAACACACACAAAGGATGTCGGCATCAGGCAACAGAGCAACCAAGCTCTGGAACTTTGGGTGCTCAGCACAGTTTCCTGAACACAACTTTCATGGGATAGAAGGAAGGACAGAAAGAAATCCTTACTCTGGGAAAATGTGATGTGGGAAATGCAGAAGAATCACCGTGTTTCTCCCATAACTCTGCACCCGGAGGAGATTTGGGGGGAAGGGCAGGGACCATGGTGAGTAATGGGCCAATGGAAAAGAAGACAGGATAAAATATGGTCTCTCGCCAGGCAAACCAAGCTTCCAGAGACCATATATGAGAAAGATGACCATTAGCTGGATTAACACTTTTGTTACTTGCATTCTTCTTCAAAACCTCGTGCCCTCATATTTCACTGATCTCTTCAGCAGTCACTGGACTCCATCCCCAGAGAGACTAGAGTAAAGAATAGCGGGGGATATTTGAAGAGGGGGGGGGGAGGGAAGGAGAGAACCATAACATGTGGAATCTGAGATTCTGCTTGACTTCTCTGAGCCGCCCTGTCTGTCTGTTTTTTCCTTCCTAGATTTCTTTTTGTTTTGCAAATCATGTGCAATTTCCTTGACATTAATATCCATCCCCACTTTGGGGGGGGGGGGCGGGAATCTAGCTACAACCTAGATTAAGCATCTTGTTTGAGTAAGGGTATTTGGAGGTGATGCAGGGTGGCTAGAGGACAAGGGGGAAAGGTGGTCTTCTTTTCCCACACAGATCCAGATCCACAGATCCAGAGTCACAGAAATGTGTTCAACCATCCTTTCCCCACCGTTTCAGTTCTCTTTGCTAAAAGTCATAGAAACCCTGTTTGTTTCATTTCATTTTGTTGTATTCTTTAAGTTAGTAATGGTCTCACCCAATTTTTTTAAAACATTTTATTAGGGACTCATACAACTCTTATCACAATCCATACATATACATACATCAATTGTATAAAGCACATCCGTACATTCTTTGCCCTAATCATTCTCAAAGCATTTGCTCTCCACTTAAGCCCTTTGCATCAAGTCCTCTTTTTTCCCCTCCCTCCCCATTCTGCCCTCCCTCATGAGCCCTTGATAATTTATAAATTGTTATTTTGTCATATCTTGCCCTATCCGGCATCTCCCTTCACCCCCTTTTCTGTTGTCCATCCCCCATCACCCAATATTTTTAATGAAATAAAGTGCACTGCCATTAAATTGATTCTGTCTCATAACAACCCTGTAGAACAGTGTAGAACTGCCACTTTGGGTTTCAGAGACTTTACATCTTTAAAGGCATAGATAGCCTCGTTGTTTTCCTACAGAGCAGCTGATGGGATCCAACTGTTGACCTTGTTCACAGCAGCTTAGTTTACAATGAAATACTGGATGCAAAATACAGGGCAACAGCCTTCATATTAGCAGATATCATTTACTGAATACCTTATTATGAATACTCATAATCTTTACAACTTTCCTGGGCAGAAGGTACTAATATTGTTATACATATTTTGCAGGTGTGACCCATCCCCTAAAATATTAAGCAACATGCCCAAGGTCATGCGGTAGAGACAAGATTTAAACATTCACTCAATATTTATTTCCTATCATCCTTCCCTTCAGAGCCTTGGTGGTTAACCATCGGGCTGCTAACTAAAAGTTCATAGAGTTGTTGTGAGTAGAAATCACCTCAATGCTAGTGGATTGTGGCTCTTGTTAACCATCCAAGCTAATAATGGGCTTGTATATTTCTAATGCTTTTAGTTTCTCAAATCTTTTCATGTACACTATCTCATTGGATATTCCACAAGTCTTTTGAGGCAAGTTATTTGCCTCTAGTTTAGAGATGAGGAAACTGAAGTTTGGAAGAGTTAAGTGCGTGTCACTGGATTACAGAGGCAGAAAGTTAAAAACAGGGATTAACAGACGTTTTGACCTCACCATACCCCTGTTGCTTCAGAAGAAGTCTTTCCATATGTCACCCAAACTACAACCACCGCCATCATGTCAATTCCAACTGATAGCAGCCCTATATGGAGTTTTCAAACTATACTGGAATTTCTGAGGGCAGACAGCTTCTTCTTTCTTCCACTGGCGTATGGTATGCACTCATCAATGCTGATAAAATCATCAGACTTGACACACAAGAAGTGCTCTCCCTTTTTGCTTCAGGTGCCAGATGTGATGGGTCCTTCATTGGTTGTACCCTGGTGATGTTTGCTGTACATGACTGTGCAGGTTGTTTAGTACACAACCTCATCACATCCAAGGGTACACAATTCACATCATAAATGTGGTAGAGTTATTTTTTTATTAAGACCATTTTCCAGTAGGTGGCAGTAATGTGTCTTGAGGAAGAGGTGGGTACCTTTTCCTGACATATAAAAACACTGAAAAGAGGGTGGGGGAGGGGGAAGTGAGGGGGGGAAAGGAGGAGCCGATATTAAGGGCTCAAGTAGAAGGCAAATGTTTTGAGAATGATGGTGGCAACAAATGGATATACAAATGGATATATGTATGGATTGTGATGAGAATTGTACGAGTCCCCAGTACAATGATTTAAAAAAAAACAACACTGAAAAGATGAGTGAAGCTCCAGATGGTGTCTGGAGTTTTCTTGCCTGTGGTGTTAAAGTGGCACCGATCCAATTATCCTTGTCGGGGCCTCTTAAGAGGAAGGATGAAAGATGGTCGCTGTAGAAAATCCTTCATTTACTCATTTACATTTAATGTTTACAACAAACATACTTGCCAAGTAAGTGTGATCAGACATTGTATACAGTGAGCTTATGATGGTCAACAAATGAAACATGGCTCCCATCTTCTTAGATATCGAAGTTCAGTAAGGGAGTATGGAAGGCAATATAGATTGGTCTACTTTAATTCACTGGCTTGCCTCTTCTCTATAAATTGTAAATGCTATATAACAGCAACAACTACAATTCCAGACTCCTTTGCCGCTAGGAATGACCATGTGACTCAGATTTGGCCAATGCAACACTAGCAATAGTCAGTCAATTAATGCTCATTTTTCCTCTTTCCCTTTCATTTGACTGGAACACAGATGCTTTCCTGGAAGATCAATAGTTATCTTATAAATATGAGTCAAGCACACTTGTCACAGATAATAGGGAAAAAGGAAAATGATTTTTAGTCCATATGGCATCAACGAACCACTGGATCCAGGCTATATTGCCTATTATTGGCGAGTTATAAACCCCTATGTATTTAAGAAGAAGCCCTAGTGACGCAGTGTTTGGCTACTAACTGAGAGGTCAGTGGTTCAAATTTACCAGCCATGCCAAGGAAGCAAGCTGTAGTAGTTTGTATCTGTAAAGATTACCGCCTTGAAAACCCTCTGAGGCAGTTCTACCCTGTCCTACAGAGTTCCTATGAATTGAAATAGACTGAAGGACAATGGATAGGTATTTAAGCTGCATCAGTCAAATTTTATATTACTTGCAGCTGAGCACTATGCCAAATAACACAAGGAGACAGAAATGAATATAATAGTAAGTATAAAAATAATAATATGTGCTATAATTGTGTAGTATCGGGCACCACAAGGATGTCAAGTGAGGTAGCTGTCCAAGTCTGTGAAGGGAGTAAGGCTTTGCTGAATAAGTGACACAGTATCTCAATAACTTAAAGGCTGGAGCAAATCTGTGTCAGAAGTTCAATAAGAATGCTCCTTATAAGAAACAATGGTGAAACGTTGTCTACATACTTTGGACATGTTATCATGAGTGATAAATCCCTAGAGAAGGACATGATGCTGGGGAGACGGTTAGGGTACAAAGGAAGACCCTCACTGAGATAGATTGGCACAGTGGATGCAACGATAGGCTCAACAATAGATTCAAACAGAGCAATGAGTGAGAAGATAGTGCAAGACTGGGAAGTGTTTTGTCCTGTTGTAGGTAGGGTCCCTATGAGTCCCTGTGATGATACTTAGCAACAGTGGAGCAAGATGAGTCTGCTAGAATGCCCACTGGAGGAAGAGACAGTAGAGTGCACAAATGAGAAGAGAATAATCCAACCCTGGGGATAAAATGTCTGATCTTAACCTCTGGCTCAGTTCATTAAGCAACAGCATGACTAGCCACAAATTGCTAACCAGTCAGCCATCACTGAAAGGGGAAGGAATGTAAATGGAAGTTTCCCCAGGTCTAACTGACATGAAAAGGAAACAAGGTCACTCCTGACTATGGATATGGATGGAGATAAGAAGACTCCCCCCAAGGAGAGCCAATTTCCAAGTAATATTGGTGAATACTGAATTTGATGAGTATCTGGCACAACCGGTGTACTAAAATTTCAGTTCTTGAATGACTGAACAGTGAAGACAATGCAACTATTTTGCAAGTATGAAATGATGAGCAAAATGTAACGTGTTGCACCATGCCCACCTTCAAGGTGTAGTTTAGTAAAGATGATAAAAGGAACTCACATTTTTGTTAAGTACAAGACCCTTGTTTTCCCAGGAAGGAATCTCATCTCTGCCCTTTGCTTTACACATGGGGGCAGTTTTCAACATCAAAAACCATTCCTCTAGGGGCCACACAGAGTTTAAGGCTCTGGTCAACCCTCTCTGACCATAGTCGAGGGATATGAATAACCTTGTTATCAAACAGAGAGCATTGTAAGAATGATTATGGTAGATATAGTTAGTTTAAAATGCAATGTCTTATTTGATCTCCATTTTGACTCTTTTAAAAGTTCTTTCAGTTAAAAACACAAGTAAAGGGTAAATACACATAGATTAAGCCTCTGGTAAATCCCCTCTGACTATAGACCAGGGATGTTTGAATAACCTTGTTTTCATGTAGAGTGCATTAGAAATTGGATTATGGCAGATGTAGTCAGGTTAAAATCTAACACCTTATCATTTTCTCTCCCTTCTGACCCATTTTAAAGTTGTTCTGGTTTTTAATGTTTTCTGCCTTCTTTTTATTGACGCTTTTCCTCTGTTTTATTGTTATTAGATTTTTTGTTATGTTTTTCTGTTTATGAAATTCAGGATAGGTAAATTTCTAGAGACAGTAACTGAATTAAGGGGTTCTTGGGGATATCTGGCAGGGAAGGTTGTGGATAAATGAGGAGTTAAGAACAATGAGTACAGGAAAGAAGATAATATTCTCAAATGGATTGTGATAATGTGTATACAGTGCTTCCTGACATGATTGAACTACTGAATTGTATGATCTATAGATTATGTGTTGCTAAAACAACAAAATATCCCATTAAGCGCCACCCTTTGTTTGCTCACAGGACTAACAACTCCCCTTTGATATTTTTTGTTCTATTTATTTATTTATTTAAATAAATAATTTTATTGGGAGCTCTTACAGTTCTTAGAACAATCCATACATCAATTCTATCAAGCAAATTTGTACATATGTTGCCATCATCATTTCCAAAACATTTTCGTTCTACTTGAGACCTTAGTATCAACTCCTCTTTTTTTCCCCTCCCTCCCCGGCCCTCTCACCCTTGTGAAACCTTGATGTTTTATAAAATATTTTTATTTTCATATTTTACACCATCCTGTCTCCCTTCACCCATGTTTCTATTGTTTGTCCCCTGGAGGGGGGTTATACGTTGATCATTATAATCATTTCCCCCTTTCTCCCTCTTCTCCCCCACTTTCCTCCTACCTTCCGGTTCCCATTTTCTACTCCTTCTCCCCCAACTTTCCCCCTACCTTCGTGGTATTGGTACTCTCATTATGGGCCCTGAGGGGGTTATCTGTCCTGGAGTTTGTGTGTTCAGAACTCTTATTGGTACCAGGTACATGCTCTGGTCCAGCCAGATTTGTAAGCTAGAACTGGGGTCATAATAGTGGGGCTAGGGGAGTGAGTATGAAAGAGCTAGAGGAATGTTGTGTGCTTTGTTGGTGTTATACTGCACCCTGGCTGGCTAGTTCCTCTTTGGTGACCCTTCTGTGAGGGGATGTCCAAAGGTCTCCAGATGGGTTTTAGGTATCCATTCCAACCCTCCTCATTTACATGGAAATGGTTGTTTGTTTGGCATCTTCTGATGCCTGATACCTGATCCAGTTGATGCCTGGTGATCACACAGATTGGTGGGCTTCTTCCATGTGGGCTTTGTTGCTTCCCTATTAGATGGCTGCTTGTTTAACTTCAAGCCTTTAAGGCCCCAGATGCTATGTCTTATAATAGCTGGGCACCATCAGCTTTCTTCACCACATTGGCTTATGAACCCATTATGTCTTTGGCGATCATTTGGAGAGGTGAGGGGGAGGGCGGTGAGCATCACAGTATGCCAGCCAGGTTGTTAGAACAAAGTATTCTTCAATTGAGGAGGGACTTGAGTAGAGGCCCAATGTGCATCTATTACCTTAATACTTAACCTATAAATATATGTATATAGGCCTATATTCCTCTTGTTATATATTAATATATTTACATATGTACATGCCTATGTTTATACCTCTATAAACGTTTTTTTTTTTGCCTCTTAGTTCTTTCCTCTACTTCCTTTTACTTTCCTCCTGTCCCACTATCATGTTTGACCTCCATTCGGCTCTCTGTACTTCCTCACAGCTACATTGCATTTGATCGACAACCCACCAGGCATTCTATGCCCTCCTCACCATTGATTTTAGATCTCTTGTTGTTCCCTTGTCCCTGGATTTCTTGGCTCCTCCCTCCCTTTCCCCCACCTCCTCCTCTCCCCTGTCCCCCCAGAACTGTCAGTCCCATTGGTTTCTCCTCAGGATTGTTTATTCTGTCTATCTCATATAGATAGAAATGAAAAACCAAAGAAGAAGAAAAACGCCTATGAATAGTTCCAGGTCTGTATGCTGATGCTCATGAATGTTTTCTGATCAGGTCTGATGCAGTGCCAAGCCGTGTCCCCAGAGTCCAAAGTCTATTTTCAGAATTCCTCAGGGACTTTGCTGCCTTGCTCCCCTTGTTGCTCTCTTGTGTTCCCTTCATGTTATGCCCTGGTATGAGGGGTTCAGACTGGGTACCATGCCCACTCTTTGTCTCTGATGCCCCCAGAAGTGCTCTGGGTGAGTAAGGGGACATTGTGTTTCATGTCTTGTGGTGAGGCTGAACCTATTGTCCTCTCGTGGCTGCTCTGAGTGGGAATGTTGTCCTCAGAGCTTGGTGTGCCAGGATGCTGTTCTCTCTCTCTCTCTCTCTCTCTCTCTCTCTCTCTCTCTCTCTCTCTCTCTCTCTCTCTCTCTCTCTCACTCTCTCCTTCCTCCCTCTTTGTTTGCTCCTGTATGGTCTGGGAAAACCTGCCACTCTCCCTGGCCTGTATCTTCAGTGCTGTCCTCTGTAATGTATTCTTCTAGGAGGGGGAATCGATGTGGCTGGGATTGGGGCTGGCCTCCACAGACTTCTCTGTTAGTTCACTGCTTCAAGCCAGTATGGTGCCCTCAAGGCTTAACGTACCAGGTTGAGGTCTGGTCCCGCTCTTCTTTTGCTATGGACACATAAACAGTACCCTACCCATCATGGATTAGTGCCCTGTTCCCTCCAATGCCTTTGTCCACCCCACTTTTTTCTTGTCATCCCCCCCTGCCCCTCTTTCCCCCCTTCTTTATGTTGATGTGCTGTATGCATCATTGGGCTAGGTCTGTGCCCTGCCTATGTGCCCATCCCTCAACAAATTACGTATTTAATTGTTTTTCTTTTGTTCCCACTGTGTTTATTGGACCTAACTCAATGGACTCATCTTGTACTTGTCCCTTTGTCCTTGACTAACTTTGCTTAGCATAATTCCCTCCAACACTCCCCATGAGACAATATGCTTCATGTGTTCATCACTGTTATTTAGGGTTGCATAATACTCCATTGTGTGTATGTGCCAGGGTTTTCTAATCCACTCATCTATTGGTGGAAATTTAGCTTGTCTCCAGATCTTTGCGATTGTGAATTCCACCGCAATAAACATTGGAGCGCAGATGACTGGACAGATTCTATTTCTTATTGCTTCTGTGTATATGCCCAATAAGGGGATTTCCTGGATCATAAGGTAGGCCAATTTCCATTTGCTTTAGATATCACCAGATCGCTTTCCACAGTGGCTATATGTATCTACAAGACCACCAACAGAGAAAGAGAGTTCTTATCTCTCCACATCCCCTCAACATTTGTTGTTCTCTAATTTTTTGAACTTGTTTACCCTCAAGGGTGTTAGGCTGTGTCTCATAGGTTTTTTTAATTTGCATTTCTCTGATGACTAACTATTGTGAAAATTATCTCATATGTTTATTGGCCATTTAGCTTTCCTCCCTGGTGAAACTGCTGTTCAGGCACTTTGCCCACCTCTTCAGAGGGCTCTCTGTTTTGTTTCTGGTTTTGCTTTTTTTATTCTTGCAGGCACTATTATGGTATTGTATATTTTAGTAATAAGCCATTTGTCTGATGCATGATTGCTGAAGATCTTCTCCCTGTCTGTGAGTTCTCTTATTATTCTCTTGGTGAAATCTTTTGATGCACACAGGTGTTTTATCCTTAGTATGTTCCATTTGTCAAATTCAGCTTCTTCTTCTTCTTCTGGGTGTGCATATCCTTCCCTATTTCAGTTAGCCTATGTGTCCCTGTGCCAAGGGTCTCAGGTTGTTCCAATTCCTTTGTTGATGGTCCTAATATTTGGGGGTGTTACTTCGAGGTCTGTGACCCACCTTGAGTTTGTCCTTGTGCATGGGGTGGGGGAAGGGTCTTGCTTCATTTGGCTGCAGGTAGATATCCCTTTTTCTGGCACCACTTGTTGAAGAGGGCATCTGCTTCCCATGTGATGTTTTCTGGACCCCTATCAAAGATCTAGATGCTGCTGGTTGTATTTCTGGGTTTGTTGTTATTTTCTTTCTTTCTTTTTTCCCCAGTCATTTTATTAGGGGCTCATACAACTCTTATCACATTCCATACATACATCAGTTGTGTAAAGCACATTTGTGCATTCATTGCCCTCATCGTTCTCAAAAAATTTGCTCTCCACCTAAGCCCCTGGCATCAGCTCCTCATTCTTTCCCCTCCCTCCCAACTCCCCCATCCCTCATGAACCCTTAATAATTTATAAATTACTATTTTGTCATATCTTGCACTCACCGACGTCTCCCTTCATCCACTTTTCTGTTGCCTGTCCCCCAGGGAGGAGGTTCTTTGTAGATCCTTGTAAATAGTTCCCCCTTTCCATTCTACCCTCCCGGTATCACCACTAGCACCATTGTTCCTGAAGGGATCATCCACCCTGGATTCCCTGTGTTTCTAGTTCCTATCTGTACCAGTGTACACCCTCTGGTCTAGCCAGATTTGTAAGGTAGAATTGGGATCAGGTATCAGGCATCATCAGAACAAAAAATCTTACCATAGTGAATGAGGGGGGGAGTGAGGAGTGGAGACCCAAAGCCCATTTGTAGGCCACTGGATATCCCCTTACAGAAGGGTCTCGGAGAGGAGACGAGCCAGTCAGGGTGCGATGTAGCAACGATGAAACATACAACTTTCCTCTAGTTCCTAAATGCTTCCCCCGCCTCCCCCACTATCATGACCCCAATTCTACCTTGCAAGTCTGGCTAGACCAGAGGATGTACACTGGGTAGGATTGATATCTTTACCATATTGGGTCCTCAAATCCATGAGTATGGGGTATTCTTCCATTTGTGTAGGTAACTTTTGGTTTCTTGTAGTAGGGTTCTGTAATTTTCCTCATATCAATCTTTTGTTTTTTGGTTAGGTATATCCCTAGACATTTCAATTTGTTCTTGGCTGTTGTGAAGGGCACTGCCTTCTTGATCTCTTTCATGGTATTGTGCAATGTATATAGCAATCCAATAGACTACTGCTTATTGATCTTGTATCCAGCCACTCTTCCATATTCCTCTATTACTGTCAGCACTCCAGTTGTGAAGCTTTTGAGGTTTTCGGTGCAAATAATAATAGTTTCACCTTTTCCTACCTCAGATGAAATCCTCTAATGTCCTTTGGTTGCCTTATGTTGTTAGCTGGGACCTCCAGGACAATGTCGAATAGAAGTGGGGACAAGGGATAATCCCCTTTTTCAGTGGGATTGCGTTTGTCTTTTTTCCATTGACTATGACATTGGCTATTGGTTTTTCATAGATAGCTTGTTTCCTGCATCTATTGATATTATCATGTGGTTCTTATCCTTTTTCTTCTCCATGTGATGAATGATGTTGATGGACCATACCTGTATCACTGGAATGAATCCCACCTGGTCATGATGGATGATATGTTTGATATACTTTTGTATTCCATTTCCAATATTTTGTTAAGGATTTTTGCATCCATGTTCGTTAGAGATATCAGTCTGTAGTTCTCTATTCTGGTTGGATCCTTTACCTGTTTGTGTATCAATATTATACTAGCTTTGTAGAATGGGTTTGGGAGTTTACCGTCTTTTTCTAGGTTCTGGAATAGTTAGTTTGTGTATGATTGGTGTCAGCTCTTCCCTGAATGCCTGGTAGAATTCTCTTGTGAAGCCATCTGGCCCAGGAGTCTTTTTGTTAGCAGTTTCTTGATAACCATTTCTATTTCTTCTATTGCTTATGGGTCTATTGATGTTCTTGATTTCTATATGGGATGTTCTAGGGAGGGATTGTTTTTCCAATTCCAAATATTCATCCATGTCTTCAAGGTTGTTGAATTCATTGCAATACAGATTCCCATAGTAGTTTGTAATTATCCTTTTAATCTCATTAACATCCCATGTTAGTTCCCCTGATTCATCCCTCATCCTGACTATTGATGTTTGCTCCTTCCTATCCTTGGTTAGATTTAGCAGTGGTCTATCAATTCTGTTAATCCTTTTAAAGAACCAGCTTTTTTGCTGCATTAATTTTTTGCATTGTCTATTGTCTTTCTACTCGTTTATCTCCACCCTGATGTTTGTTATTTCTTTTATTTTGCTATTGGGGGGGGGGGTTGTTCTGTTGACTCTGCTCTAGTTGCTAAAGATTTTGTGATAGCATATCAGTCACTAGTCTCTCTTCCTTTTCCATATGTGTAATAATTGCTATCAAACAACCTCTGATCACTGCTTTTACTGTGTCTCATAAGTTTTTGGTTCTTTGTGTTCTCATTCTTGTTTCTCATTCTGGTTTTTAGAGGGGCTGGTAGAGATGCTGCAGGGCCACAGCTATTGCACAGGAAACGTCGGTGCTCGAGGTGGCCCAGCAGAGAAGCCACTAGTCCAGGACAGACTCTCCAGAGGACCACGGTATCCAGGTCAGCCCTGAAGGACAATCTGCAGAGCACAGCAATGGGTTCTGACTGTGACTTTAAGAGCTGCAGTCACTCTGCAGAGGGATCTGGCCACAGGCGAAAGGGTTATGGCTAGCCTCTGTGTAGTTGTTGATGTGTTCTGTTTGCAGCTGTTGGAGCCCCACATGGATGGCTTGTAGGCTCCAGCTGCAGTGGCACGGGCCATAGTTGGAGCTGCAGTTGGAGTGTGGAGGGGGTTGGATTCCAACTGCAGCAGGTATGGCCAGGGGCTGGCTGTGTGTGTGTGTGTGTGTGTGTGTGTGTGTGTGTAGGCATTAAATGCGGGGCTTGCCTTCAATGGACTGTGGACAGGATCTAGCCATAGTCACTGGGGCCACTGGCAGTGGGAGGGTGCTAGGTATGTCAGCAGGGTGCCGCATGGGGAGAAGGGGGCTGCTTGTGGTGGTGAGTGTTGTGGGTAAACTTCAGGCAGAGCCTATGGGCTCCTGAGTGTTGCTAATTGTGTGTGTGGGCGGGGGGAGTGTTAGGTCACCTCCCTGGCCTAGGGAACTCTAGATAGCTACAGGAGTTAATTCACATACCCTAATCCCCCATTTGGTCTTCTAATTGGTGAATTTACTGATCAATTTGTAGCTCTTCATGCAAGCTGCTTACCTGGGCACCATTTTGCCAGAAGTCTTCCCCTCGGCTATTTTGATCCCAGGGTACATTGTCAGCTCACAGAACAAGTGAGCATTCACATACTCAGCTTGGCAAGAGTTTAAAGCGGGAAGTAATCTCTGGCATCAATACCCTGCAGCCTTGGGATTTCAGTTCTTCAAACTCCACCTTCTACCTTTAGGAGAGCTATAACTGGATAACTTTGGGATTCTAGTAGTGAGCATAGCAAGGGAACATGCTTCCTGTGTGCCAACCATGCTTTGGGCTGCATGTATGAACCTCATTTAAGTCTTCGAACAACCCTGTGAATTGAAAATTATCATTTCATCTCACAAGTGAGGATTCTGAGATGAAGAGAACTTAAGTGACTTGCCCCAGGTCACATTGTGAGTTATCGCCCGAGATGGGACCGTTTGTGTGAAGAGCCTGTGTTCTCCTCTCCTTTGACCATTTCTCACAGTTCCCTGAGTCCTTTCCTTTGCAATGTTTCTGTTCAAGAAAGTTTCCAAAAGAAGACTGTCAGGAGGCCAAGAAACATGCGAAGAAGCGCTTTATATCACTAGTCATCCAAGAGATGCAAATCAACACAATGGTGAGAATCAACCTCATACCAAATTGATTTTAAAAAAAGTTCAAAAAAGCATAAAAAATACTGAAGATTGAGAGGGGGAAGATGGCCGACAGGGACACCCGCATACTCTGAGAGCTCCTCCAAACAAAGCGGGATTGGCGACCAGGTAGCTGAATAGTAAGAGTCTGGTGAGTGAAATATCCCCCTGGGTCAACACCCCAGTCCTACCCCACGTATTTGTCCGGAGCAGGGGTCTAGGTGAAAGAGGACCGGACTAGTGGGACATCTCTGGCCACTAAGCTGCCGTGAGCTCACTGGCGACCGGCTTAGGCTCCATCCCCAAACCCGGCGCCTAGCCCAGAGCCACTTGCCTGCCCTGCCTACTCCAGCGGCCCACTCCCCACTCCCTATCGCGGATCCCCACTGGGAGAGAAGCTTTCCTCTCCCGCAGTTCCCCTCTCCCCACAGGGCAGCGATCTGCCCTCGGGCCCACGTCCCTCCCTCCATTCATCCAAGCTCAGGGGAGCGGACCCGCGGGTTGTCTGGCGACCCCCACGGGGGACCATCCACCCGCACCGCTGCCGCGGACCTCTCCACCTGCCCTCCGTGCGCTGGCCTCCCACCCCCGCCCGCCCCCGCCAGCCCCTGGCAGCCTAGCGCCAGCTCCACTCCTGGCGGGGACCCTGCGCTGAGCACTTCCCGCCAACAGGAGCCATAGCCCAACCCGCGCCTGTCCCGGACCCTGATCTTCCGCGGAGCGCCGCGCCCCGCGCTGCTGAGTCTGCCCACCAAGGGCCCCCCCCTGCGCAAGGCACAAGAGTAGGTGCCCTCCCCAGGGTGCTGCGGGGACCCCGGCGGCCGCGACTCTGAGCCTGAGCAGAGGAAGGGCGCCATTGCCCCCTGCGGTTTCGCGCCAAGCCTCCTTTGCTGGCGCCATTACCCCCTGCGGTTTCGCGCCAAAAGGGCGGAGAGCGAACACCATTGTTCCCTGCAGTGTCCCGCAGCTGCCTGCACAGCTATCCAAGGGGCCCGCTCACAGCCCGGGCAGATCAAACACTCCACCTGCAGTCTCGGCTTTGCAGTCCCTGAGGAGCCCTCAGTGAGCTCCAGCCAGCTCTCACCACCTGGGGCCCTGTTGGGTCCCCAGTGCCAGCCCTAAGCCTGCCGCAGCCCGCCCCAGCCACCCCAGGAGACGGCACAGTGGCCTGAGCCTCCACACAATAAGGTTACTCCTGTCTCCCAGAAGCATGGGGCCTATTAAAGGATCAAGGAAAAATCAACAGACCACATCACTCCCAACAAAAAAATCAGAAAAACGAGGCACTTTAACAGACCTAACGTCACTCAGAGAAGAAACAGATATAGATCAGCCACAAAAGGAAATCTTCAGAACTCTGCTTGCAGTAATACAGGAGCTAAGAGAAGCAAACCAAAATAAGGATGCAACGATAGAAGGGATGAAATGCACAATAGAGGGGATGAAGTCCACAATAGAGGGGATGAATACTATCCACCAAAAGGAACTGCAGAAACTAACAGAGGAGGTAGCAGAGGCCACACAAAAGGTCACAGAAGCTATATCTAGGCTTGAGGAGGCTGAAAACCGTATCAGTGAACTCGAGGACGCTCAAACCAAACGAAGCAAGCGAGAAAAACAATCAGATAGGAAAATTAAAGAAACAGAAGACAGCCTGAGATCAATGACAGATGCTATGAAGAGGAATAATATTCGAATAATCGGTCTACCGGAACACAACATAACACACAAATCGACCGCCAAGATAGCAAAGGAATTCCTGGAAGAAAATTTCCCCAACCTAACAAAGGAGAATCCGACCCTCATACAGGAAGCAGAGAGGACGCCGGCTAAGCTAAACACCAAGAAGAACATGCCAAGGCATATAATTGTAAAATTATCCAACTTAGAGGAAAAAGAGAAAATTCTACGAGCATCAAGAGAAAGGAAGACAGTCACATACAAAGGAGCGCAGGTAAGGGTATGCTCAGACTTATCAGCTGAAACCATGAAGAGGAGGAGAGAATGGAGCAGCATCTTCCAAATTCTGAAAGATAAAAATGCCTCCCCCAGAATCCTATACCCTGCCAAGTTATCCATTAAGATAGAGGGTAAGATAAGGGTCTTCCAGGACAAGGAAGAACTCAAAAAATATACTGCAAGTCACCCGACCCTGCAGAACATACTGGCTGACTCACTATGGCCAGAAGATCAAGCTCCAACTAGAACCTCCAGGAGACCACCATATAGCCCATCTCCATCTAGAAGCCAACATGCCAGCAACACGTACCAGGACAACACGGTCTCAGATGGAAAAGAGGACAGGATAGAAACCCTCCACTCAAACGCAGTACACTGATATGAAGGAAGATAGGCAAAGACCCAAAACACAAAACAGAATATGGCAACCATGAAGCCAGAGATTGTAATAATCACTTTGAATACAAATGGGCTCAATTCATATGTTAAAAGAAAGAGGCTGGAGGATTGGATTAGAAAACATAACCCATCAATCTGCTGCCTGCAAGAGACACACCTTAAGCAAGCAGACAAGCATATGCTGAGAATAAAGGGCTGGCAGAAAGTTTACCAAGCAAATGGTAACTCCAAGAAGGCAGGAGTGGCTATCTTAATCTCCGACAAAATGGATCTCAAGATCCAAAACATAAAAAGAGACAAAGAGGGACATTACATAATGCTCAAAGGCTCAGTAAACCAGGAAGCAATAAGCATACTGAATATTTACGCACCTAATAATGGTGCGGCAAATTTCGTCAAACAAACTATTAAAAAAATGACAGAAGAAATCACGGAAACAACAATAGTAGTGGGGGACTTCAACACTCCACTATCAGAGAAAGACAGGTCACAGGGAAAGAAGCTCAGCAAAGAGGCCAGAGAGCTAAACAATGTAATTAGGCAACAGGGCCTGATAGACATCTATAGAGCCTTTCATCCAAAAGCAAAAGGTTTCACATTCTTCTCCAATCCACACGGATCTTTCTCAAGAATAGATCACATGCTGGGGCACAAGGCCAGCCTGAGTAAATTCAAACACATAGATATTATCCAGACGTCTTTCTCAGACCACCATGCCATAAAGCTGGAGATTAATAGAAGGGCACCCAGAAAAGCAAGGGCCACCAATTGGAGAATAAACAACGATCTCCTGCGACATGAATGGGTTAAGGTCCAGATCAGAGAGGATATCAGGAAATTTCTAGAAACTAATGAGAACGAGCATACAACATATCAAAACTTATGGGACACTGCAAAGGCAGTTATCAGAGGTAGCTTGATATCACTGAATGCATACATGAAAAAAGAAGAAAGGCGTATGACAGATATGTTAACACAAAACCTCCAACAACTAGAACAGAGTCAACAGAACTACCCCTCCAATAGCAAGAGAAAAGAAATAATAAAAATCAGGGCGGAGTTAAACCAGTGGGAAGACAAAAGAACAATGCAAAGGATTAACGCAACTAGAAGCTGGTTTTATGAACGAATTAATAAAATTGACACTCCCCTGGCAAAGCTTACCAAAGATAGAAAGGAACAATCATCAATAGCCAGGATGAGGGATGAATCGGGGGCAATAACAACAGACCCCAATGAGATAAAAAGGATAATCACAAAGTACTATGAAGGTTTGTATTCTAATGAATTCAGAAACCTGGAAGACATGGATAAATATCTAGAAAAACAATCTATCCCTAGATTATCTGAGACAGAGATCAAGAACCTCAACAAACCCATAGCGAAGGAAGAAATAGAGAGTGTCATCAAAAACCTACCAAGGAAAAAGGCCCCAGGGCCAGATGGCTACACAGCAGAATTTTACCAAACATTCAGGGAAGAGCTGACACCGATCCTCCACAAAGTATTCCATAACATAGAAAAGAACGGCAAGCTCCCAAACTCATTTTACGAAGCCAGCATTACTTTGATACCCAAACAGGGAAAAGACCCCACAAGCGTAGAGAATTATAGACCAATATCTCTAATGAACATAGATGCAAAAATCCTTAACAAAATATTGGCCAATAGAATACAAAGGAACATCAAACATATCATTCACCACGACCAAGTAGGATTCATCCCAGCGTTGCAGGGATGGTTTAACATCCGAAAATCCATCAATATCATTCACCACATCGAGAAGAAAAAGGATAAAAACCATATGATAATATCCATAGATGCAGAAAAAGCATTTGACAACATCCAGCATCCATTCCTAATCAAAACACTCATGAAGATAGGATTGGAAGGTAAGTTCCTCAAGCTCATACAAGCTATCTATGAAAGACCAACAGCCAACATCATAGTCAATGGAGAAAAGACAAGAACAATACCACTGAAAAAGGGTACAAGACAAGGATGCCCCCTGTCCCCTCTTCTATTCAATATCGTTTTGGAGGTTCTGGCTAACAACATAAGACAGCGGAAGGACATCAAAGGGATCCAGTTGGGAGAGGAGGAGGTGAAACTATCGTTATTTGCAGATGACATGATCCTATACATTGAAGACCCCCAAAACTCCACAGTTGGAATACTTACAGCAATAGAGGAATACGGAAGAGTAGCAGGATACAAGATCAATAAACAGAAGTCGGTAGGGTTTCTATACACATCGGACAGGGCCAGGGAAGAGGCGATTAAGAGGGAAGTACCCTTCACAGTAGCCTAGAACAAACTGAAATACCTAGGAATATATTTAACAAAAAATACTAAAGACCTATATAAGCATAATTATAAAACCCTATTACAGGAAACCAAAAGTGACCTTCACAAATGGATGAAGCTCCCCTGCTCATGGTTAGGTAGGCTGAACATAGTAAAGATGACAGTTCTTCCTAAAGCACTCTACAAGTTCAATGCTATACCAATCCAATTACCATCAACCTTCTTCAAAGAATTGGAAAAACTGACCACCAACTTCATATGGAGAGGGAAGAAACCCAGAATTAGCAGAGAACTCCTCAAGAAGAAGGACACAATTGGAGGACTCGCCCTACCTGATTTTAATGCCTACTACACAGCTACAGTGGTCAAAACAGCATGGTACTGGCACAATGATAGACACTCAGACCAGTGGAAAAGAATAGAAAGCCCAGGAGTAAAATCATCAGCATATAGACAACTGATCTTCGACAAGGGTCCCAAAAACGTCAAGTGGGAAGCAAATGCCCTCTTTAATAAGTGGTGCTGGAAACAATGGATATCCACATGTAGAAAGTTGAAACAAGACGTCTACCTCACCCCATGCACAAGAATACACTCAAGGTGGATCACAGATCTAGAAGTCAAACCCCAAACCATCAGGACCATTAAGGAGGGAATCGGGACTAATCTCAGAGCACTGGCCCAGGGAGCACAGAGGCTCACTGCAACAGGGAAGGGGACACACACAGGTGATCTGGAAATCGACAAATGGGATCTAATAAGAATAAAACACCTGTGCACCTCGAAAGACTTTGCCAAGAGGGTGACAAGGCAACCCACAGACTGGGAGAAGATTTTTAGTAATGACACGTCAGACAAAGGGCTCATTACTAAAATCTACAACACCATCATGACCTGCAAAAAGAGGAAAACAGTTAACCCCCTAAGGAAGTGGGCAAAAGAAATGAGAAGAACTTTCACTAGAGAGGAGATCAATATGGCCAATAAATATATGAGAAAGTGCTCAAAGTCCCTTGCCATAAGAGAAATGCAAATCAAAACAACCATGAGATACCACCTAACACCACTCAGGCTAGCTCAGATCAGTAAATCAGAGAGCAACAAGTGTTGGAGGGGCTGTGGTGAAATAGGAACCCTCCTCCACTGCTGGTGGTCATGCAGATTTGTACAGACACTGTGGAAAGCAATCTGGCGATACCTAAAGAAAATGGAAATTGATCTACCTTACGACCCAGCCATCCCTCTACTGGGCATATACCCGGTTGAAGCAGCAAATAAAACACGACCAGTCATATGCGCTCCAATGTTTATTGCGGCACAATTCACAATAGCAAAGACTTGGAAACAGCCTAAGTTTCCATCGATAGACGAGTGGATTAGCAAACTTTGGCACATACACACAATGGAGTATTATGCAGCACTAAAAAACACCGATGAGCACATGAAACACGTTATTTCATGGGAAGAGCTGGAAGGAATTATGTTAAGCGAGGTAAGCCAGACCCTAAGGGACAGGTACAACATGAGTCCCCTGAGGTAAGTACAATCAGCATGACAGAAATGGGGCATTAATCCACCCAAGGGGAGGGTATGGTTTATATCTCCACAGGGAAAGCGGGACCAGACTTCAACCCAGTGTCGCAAGGTGTGAATGCAATATCCCGGCGTGGAGGACAGAACCGGTGGAGAGGTCTGGGAGGCTGGCCCCAGCACCATAAATTAAGTGGATTCCTGCCCCTCCCCCGAAAAGAACTTGTTCCAAAGGACGACATTGACCCTGCAGCTATGGGAGATGGACATATTTGATCAGAGCACACGGGAGCAGATGAAGGGGCAGGAGGAGAGAGTGGAGCACAGCCTGGCCCACCAGGCCGTGATGATGATGTTCCTGAGTAGAGCAGTCAGTCCACAGAGAGAACAACATGGCTGGCCCTACTATGAGACATGATGCCCCTCAGTGACTAAGGGCGATACAGGGGACAGCACCGGAGACACAGTATGGGAATTGCACCTGACCTGATCCCACCACACCGAGGCAAATCACTGGGGGAGTGCAGGGGAACAGCAAGGGAATGGAGTGGCAAGGTCCCCAGGGAATGCTGAAAGCGGACTTTGGGGCCAGGGCGTGGTGCCCCAACAGACTGGACTGGAAAACGCTCCTAAGGGCCAGCAAAGATCCCTGAACTAACTACAAGCTTTTCTCTTGTGAACTGTTTTGTTCTGTTCTTTTTCAGTGGTTTGTTTTGGTTGTATTGTTGTCTGGTTGTACACTGTTGCTTTGTGTTCCTCTGTCTAGTTTTCGTGCATGTTAGTGACCCCACAGGTCTGTCTGAATAGGACAGGCTGGATGAACTATCTGGATGAAAAACAACGGGACCGACAGTTCCGGGGGGACTTGGGGTGGGGGGTAGGGGGGGTAAGGAAGTGGTGTTAACAAACCCAGGGACAAGGGAAAAACATGGGACCCCAAAGGGTAGAGAAGGGGGAGTGGCAGGCCTGATGGGAAATGATCAAGGGTAAGGTTGCTTAGAGAAGAGGTATACTCTAGCCCAGGGGGCGATGAAGCATGGTAGTGGGGCAGGAGGAAGGTCAAGGGAGATGGAGGAAAGAGCTAGGAGTCAAAGGGCATTCATGGAGGTCTAGACAAAGACATGTACATGCATATATATATAGGAGGTTGGGGAAATAGATCTTTGTGTCGATATTTATAGGTCAAGTATTAAGGTGGCGGAAGGACCTTGGGCCTCTACTCAAACACTCCCTCTATGCATGAATACCTTCTTTTATTAAATTGGAACTCTATGATGCTCACTCTCCCGACACAACGGCTGGAGCCAAAGTGTGTGAACAAGTAAATGTGGTGAAGAAAGCTGATGGTGCCCGGCTATCAAAAGAGATAGTGACTGGGGTCTTAAAGGCTTGAAGATAAACAAGCGGCCATCTAGCTCAGAAGCAACAAAGTCCACATGGAAGAACACACCAGCCTGTGTGATCGAGTGGTCCCAAAGGGATCAGTTACCAGGCATCAAAGAACAAAAAATCATATCATTGACTGCACACCTCCATGATAGGATCGCTGAAGACAAATGGGTGCACAAGCAAATGTGGTGAAGAAAGCTGATGGTGCCCGGCTATCAAAAGAGATAGTGTCTGGGGTCTTAAAGGCTTGAAGGTGAACAAGCGGCCATCT
The DNA here is from genome assembly GCF_050624435.1 of Tenrec ecaudatus. NCBI lineage: Eukaryota > Metazoa > Chordata > Mammalia > Afrosoricida > Tenrecidae > Tenrec > Tenrec ecaudatus. The sequence continues at coordinate 43,251,463 of NC_134548.1, read as the reverse complement.
CGCTCAGAAACAAATAAGCCCACATGGAAGAAGCACACCGGCCAGTGCGATCACGAGGTGCCCAAGGGACCAGATATAAGGCATCATGCAAAAAAAAAAAAAAGATATAAGTGTGTGTATGTATGTGTATATATGTGTATATGTATATATGTATGTGTATATATATATTATATTAAATGAAGGGGGAAGTGCAGAGTGGAGACCCAAGGCCCAAGTGTCGGCCAATGGAGATCCCCTCATAGAGGGGCTTAGGAGAGGAGATGGGTTAACTAGGGTGTGAGGTAGTATTGATGAAGAACACAGCTTTCCCCCAGATCCTGGATGCTTCATCCCCCCAACTACCATGATCCGAATTCTACCTTGCAGGGCTGGATAGGACAGAGGCTGTACACTGGTACATATGAGGGTTGGAGGTACAGGGAATCCAGGGTGGATGATACCTTCAGGACCAAGGGTGTGAGGGACGATGCTGGGAGAGTGGAGGGTGAGTGGGTTGGAAAGGGGGAACTGATTACAAGGATCCACATGTGACCTCTTCCCTGGGAGAGGGACAGCAGAGAAGGGGGGAAGGGAGACCCCGAATAGGGCAATATATGACAAAATAACGACGTATGAATTACCAAGGGCATATGAGGGAGGGGGGAAAGGGGAGGGAGGATCGGGGGGGAAAAGAGGACCTGATGCAAGGGGCTTAAGTGGAGAGCAAATGCCTTGAGAATGATTGGGGCAGGGAATGTATGGATGTGCTTTATACAATTGATGTACGTATATGTATGGATTGTGGTAAGAGTTGTTGGAGTCCCTAATAAAATGTAAAAGAAGAAAAGAGAAAAAAATGATTAGGGCAAAGACTGTACAGATGTGCTTTATACAATTGATGTATGTATATGTATGAACTGTGTAAAGAATTGTATCAGCCCCAATAAATTGTTAAAAAAAAAAAATACTGAAGATTGTGTCGAGAGAATAGAACCCAACCCCTGTGGAAATTTGTATGGCTCTTTCTTAAACAATCGGGAGTAGAGATAGCATGTAACCTAAGAAGAGTGCTACTTTGTATACAGCCAACAGAAATAAAAAAACTTGACCTGAACATGCATACCTGTGTTCATTGCAGCCCTATTCACAATAGCAAGAAGACTGGAACAATATAAATGTCCATTGATGAAAGAATGGCTAAATAAAATTTTTAGAGACACACAATGGAACACTAGACATCTTTAGAGACTAATGAACCTGTGAAATACTTCATAACACAGATGGATTTGGAGGATATTATGCTGAGTGAAGTTAGTCCAACCGAAAAGGATAAATATTGCATGAGAACTACGACTATTAAAAAATTAAGAAAAGGTTTTCATACAAAAAAACAGATTTTGATGGTGTCCAAGGGTGAGAAGGCAAGGGAGAGTAGAGGAAGCAATAGAGGGTAGATAGGTGCTAACTTGGGTGAAGGGAAAGACAATATCATATAAGAAGGATATAGGCGGGGGTGGGGTAAGTGGGTAGGGGGAGGAAACAGGGTAAGCCATTGGTAGGTGTAATAATTTGCTGAGTGTGAAAACACTATTTAAAATGTGAACCTCCATCTAATTCACAATAAAACGCGTAATAAAAAGTTCCTCTTCAAAATTTTGTTTTTTCTTTAATTTTAACTATGATTTCTCTTTCTTAATTTTAATTCATTATTGAGAGTAAATACCTATATCATTCCATAGTTTAAGAAGTATTGTATAATTTCTACCACAATCAGTTTCCAAACATGCTTCTTTTCTCCGTGACTCCTTGACATTGTCTCCCTTTGACCTCGCCCCCCCAGCCCAACCCCCCACCACTGTTATCACCTCCCCACTGAAACCCTTATTCTACTTACTATCCATATAGATTCAACAATCCTGGGTTGCATGTGCTGTAAGACATATGACACAACTTCAGGAGGGTGAACCCCCAGTGATATAATACCTCTGAGATGAACCCTAAGATGAACCAACAAAAACAAAAGGCTTTGCTAAAGCACACTTCTACCTGCACATCTAAAGCCTCAACTCTCCTTCTGGGATTAGTTTATCTCTTTCCCCGCCTCTCAGTTTCTCACCCTTGTCTTCACTTTTGTCATCTCCTCTTTTACACTCCTCCCCAGATGTTACACAAAGGGGTACTCCCCCAAAAAACCAAATTGCTCTGGGCAAAGCAGAGTCTTCCTAGTATGCATTTTTTAGCTTTGCAAGCATCCAACAACTGTCTCTGATTTAGTGCACCAAGTGGTGTGTATCACCTGGGAAAGCTCTCTCTGGTCATAGTAAATGTTCTTGTACAAGCAGTTTCACTCAAAACTCATTTTTTTTGTTGTTTTTTTTAATGGCCAACTTAAGAGAACAGTGTGTGGCTATGACATTTTGTTTCCTGCTCAGGAAAAATGCTGCAGAAACTGTTGTGATGTTGACCACAGCTTACAAGGACAGCATTATGGGAAAAACTCAAGTATATGAGTACTTTTCTCATTTCAAAAAAGGTAAAATATCAATGGATGACAAACCTCGTGCTGGACATCTATCAACTTCCCGAACGTATGAAAATGTTGACTTCTAGTGCATTTGGAGTTCATTCCATCAGATCAGATTGTTTATCAAGCTTTCCATTTATAGGTTCTGGAAAAAATGCATAGGAGTATGCAACAAAAAGGCCCGAATTGTGGCAGTCAGGGGACTGGTTTTGCCAACATGACAATATACCTGCTAACGCAGCCATCTCAGTGTGCCAGTTTGGGGCAATAAACAGCATATCTCTCTTGCGCAATGCACCTTACTATCCTGATCATGCTGTGTGTGACTTCATTTTGTTTGCTTGAGTGAAGAGGGACATGAAAGGACAGTGATTTGACTACAAGGTAGAAGAGGTGAAGAAAAAACAAGGGAGATGTTGCCAGCCATCCAAACAGATGCATTTGAAAAATGTTTCAAAGAATTGAATAGCAGATTTGACAAAAGTATTAAATGTAATGGAGAATACTTTGAAGGTGATAAAGTTGTTTTATAAAAAAAAAGTTAAATACATAACTTTAAATGATAAATTCTGGGGTATATTAGGTACGCTCTCATATTTTTAGGAGTTGTCCCTGTTCCCAAGACCTCATTGTCATCAAATCAATTCCAAATCATTGTGACTCTACAGGACAGAGTTGGATTGTCACTGTGAGTTACTGATGGTATAAACTTCCGGGAGTAGATAGCCTCATCAATTCTCTAGGGAAGCGTTTCTCAACCTGTGGGTTGTGACCCCTTTGGGGGTTGAACGGGCCTCTCACAGGGGTCACCCGGTTCATAACAGTAGCAAAATTATAGTTATGAAGTAGCAACAATAATGATGTCATGGTTGCAGGGTCACCGCAACATGAAGAATTGTATGAAAGGGTCACAGCATTAGGAAGGTTGAGAACCACTGCTCTAGGGAACAGCTAGGGGGTTTGAACTGCTCACTTTGTACTTAGCAGCTCAGTACATAACCTGTTATATTACCATGGTCCCCTCCAAAACACCTAGGTATCTTTACATAAGATCTTTACATCATGGGATGCCTTGAATTCTGCATTTCTTTCATTTTTCTCTGCTCTTCTCCATTTATTGTTCATAAATTTCCCTGAAGCACTTTCTAACTGCCTCACCACCCCACCTACTCCCACACTCATAACAAACTCACATCACCCAACGCAACGCACTTGACCTTAATGCAGGGGTGAGGCCCACGTGCAAGGTATTTCCTGCTGGAACTCGGGTAACTTTTAATCCTGGGCCAGCTCTCCCTTATCGCATGCTGTGCCTCCTGGCAGCCAACTAACATGTAGATCAGAATTGCTGTCTTTCTCCCATATGAAGGTGGTCAAGCAGCTAATTTAGAATTAGTCAGAGCCTAACCTACAAACTAATAGTAGTCATCACCATCACCTGGTGACTTATTAGAAATCTAAGGCTCCACTCCAGACCTGCTGAGTCATAAACTCAAGGAGTGAGCCTCCTCCAGGACTTCCGAGGCACACTCAAGGGTGAGAAGTCTCAGAGTAATAATACGCTTAATCTGAGTAAGACAAACAGAATTGCTTCATTTGCTATAGAATTTCTCAATGACATCATCAAATAATGGCAGCGAATGCCTTGCTAAATTCACCGCAGGCCTATAGGTCCAAATGATGCCAGAAAGCTTATATCCCCTCATGGATTTTATGCCTGTGATTCCTAGGGAGGTGGTTGGTCAGTTACACTTGTCCTGGACGGGTCAGTTACACTTGTCCAAATGCCTGGGGGTTGAGGGAAGGCAATGAGGGGAGAGTGATAAAGGGGGGAAGGCTTTATGACTGAAGAAGGGAGGCAACCTTGCTATTAAAATAATAATAATACTTTCCATTGCAATAATTCCAAGTTTTTCTTTATTAAGCATTTTCTTTGTGAGAGAGTGCTGACCTGTTGTGTGAGGATTTCCTCATTTAATTCTTCTATCAACCCTATAAAAATCACAAATTCCATCTGTATTTGGGATGAGAAAATAAAGCCATGAAGAGGATAAATGACGTCTTAAAAGATCACATTACTTATAGTGGTAGAGCTGACTCTGAATTCAGGTCGTCTGATTTCTTAATTTTTATTCTGTGCTATAATTTGCCTGGCATGAAAGCTATTAAGAGGTTAAGTGATCACCCTCCAGAAAGTCTTTGTCAAGGATTAATCAGATAACCAAGCAATGAAATTGAGGATGGGACATAAACTAAGGAGAAAACGGCATTAGTTAAGATAGTCTAGAATAGGTTATATTAACAAAAAATCCTGAAATTCCAATGTTTTAAAATAATATGTAATTGCTGCTCCCTCAAAGTCTGTGAGATATTGCCAGAGAGACTAGTCTCCTGGGTAGAACACTTCCATTTGAATCAGACCCAGGCTCCATTCAATAATGGGCTTAAACACCACCACCCGCGTTCCGCGTTCCAGCCTCTCCCAAGCCTTAGAGAGCCATGTGCATCCCTTCAGCTGACTGGAGCACACTGGAAGCAAGTGAAGAGTCGCACAAATCATTTTTGGGGCCATACATGAAGGCCCAGTGAACCCTTTTCCTCCACTTTCCACTACTCAGCACCAGTTCCATGGCCCCACATGATTGCACGGGAGCTGGAAACAAACCCTTCCGCCTTTCCAAAGAAGAAAGAGCGGTGAGCACCAGAATGGTCTCTGCCTAAGGGATCTGGTTTTTCTTCTCATCCACAAAGAGGCTGAACTTTCTCCTCTCCGGACTTGCTCTTTAAAGTCTTGGAATTTGTAACCCCAATCGTAAAGCGAAGGTGGCCTAGTGGTACAATGGTTACCACGCGAGGCTGCTAACCAAAAGGCCAGTGGTTCAAATCACGATTGCTTCTCTGGGTGAAAAGGCCTGGCCTTCTGCACCCATGAAGGCTATCTCTTGGAAACAGTACTGTTCTGTTTGGTGCTGTCAAGTTGGTCCCGACTCATAGTGACCCTACGTGCACAGAAGTAAACACTGCCCAGTGCTGTGACATCCTCACAATTGTTCTTATGTTTGAGTCCACTGATGCAGCCACTGTATCAGGCCATCTTATTGAAGGGCTTCCTTTCTCACACTGCCCTGATACTTTCCCAAGCATGATGTCCTTCCCCAGGGCCTGACCTCTCCTGACAATGTGTCCAAAGTACATGAGGCAAGTCTTGCCATCCTTGCCTCTAAGGAGCCTATTGGCTGTACTTTTACCACAAGAGATTTGTCTGTTCTTTTGGCAGTCCACGGTACTTTCAATGTTCTTTGAAAGCATCATAATTCAAATGCATTGAATTTTCTTTAGTCTTCCTTATTCAATGTCCAACTTTCGCATGCATATAAGGCAATTGGGGTTACCATGGTTTCAGGCAGGCTCACCTTAGTCCACAACGTACTATCCTTGCTTTCCAACACTTTTAAGAGGTCTTGTGGAACAGATTTATTGTGTAGGGTGTGTGTTAGTTGGGTAGAATAGAGAAACCAATTCATAACACACTCAAATGTGTATAAGAAAGAGCTTTATACACAATAACAGTTGAATATTGAGAAAACATCCCAGCGCAGTGCACAAGTCCTATGTTAGCCCATATGTCCGAAATCAATCTATAAAGTTCTCTTCAGAACTCATGAAGCACATGCAATGATGCTGAATGCAGGAATATCACAGGCCAGTGGGTGGTAAGTCTTGTGGACCCAGGGGCATTGTAAGCATCTCAGCACTCACCACGTGGCTTCTCTGGCTGTGAGGCTCCAGCGTAGTTCCATGTGTTTTATCAGTAGAGCGTTTCTCAGTGTCAGAGTAGAGAGAGAGTGTTTTCCGCCTCCAAGGAGGAAACTCAAAGCTCCCAGAATCCTCAGGAGAAGGCCATGCCCACACAGAGGCCTCATTGGGCTATATCCCGATTGACAGTCTAGACTCCACTCCTACACTCTTAATCCTTAAAATGACACCAGATTATGTAACTACCACAGGGTGGTTTTACTCTGTCTCTTTGGGCTTCTATGAGTTGGAATCAATTTCAAAGCACTTAACAACTGGTAAAAACATTTTAGACCCACACCATTAATAGATGTCTATCTATAGAGAGATCACATGCATGCACCAAATATTAAATATGTTTGAATTCCATCTTACTTTTAATTATTTTATTTTACTTTTTCAGTGAAAGCAATAAAGAGACATTTCAGTATTTTCTGCTTTTCCCCAAAATGGATTGTTTTAGTACCACTTGGAATTTCTATACCCCACTCTATAGAACTCTGTTCCATAGCTGTGAGAGCTGGTTGACAGGAGGCAGTTTTCTGTATTGGAAGTGAGTTTTCGTGGGGCACAGGGACTTCCCTGAGATGTTCTAGAATGGCGATTGGGCTAGGCAGAGTGTCGGGAGGGAGGCTTGTTTTGAGCTGTTCATTGTCTCTACTTGTGGAAGGCTCAACCATATTCCCCTCTCCCTGTGCCCAGACCTGTGACTCGGGGAGTAGATATAAAGATGTTGTTCTTAGTTGCTGTAAAGTTGGCCCTCTACTCATGGTGACCCCTTGAACAAGGGAACGAAGTGCTGCCTTTTATCGTCCATAGAATTGCAGTGGCTGATTTTTAAAAAAAAATAGATTTTCAGGTCTTTCTTCATAGTGGAACTTAGTCTTGAAGCTCCTCTGAAACATGTTCAGCATCACAGTAACACACAAGTATCCACTGACAGGTAGTAGCTGTACATGAGTTGCATTGGTCAGTGATGGAACTCAGGTCTTCATGGAGAGCAGCGATTAAACCACTGAAGTACCAATGTCCCCAATTATGACATGAGCTCCTTCCTAGTAGGTGGTATTATCATCTCAACAAATCTATAATTCTATAAACTTGTGAGAAGGAGCTACAGTGAGATGGGGCAGGGCTGGGATTCCTAACAGCTCCGACTGGGCCAAACTCGCATGTAAGGAAAGCTATTTTGTTTTAGTAACAGAAGGGAAGGATCAAGAAAATGCAGTTTGGAATTTGAGTTATTATTATTGTGTATGTAAGTTGCCATAAAATTAAAAAAGACAAATGGGTGGATATGAAAGAGTAATAGAGTGATAACACACATTTATGAATGTTACTACATTCCAATGGATATTTTAAGTACTATTCCTGAACTAATACATTACAGTCTTTTGAGGGAGATATTATTATTAACTCCACTTTACAGAGGCAGAAACTGAGTCCCAGGCAAGGCAAAATGAGAAACATGTTTTCCAATGAACATTTTCCCACTCAATGTGTGGCCCACTAGTAATCAGTGCTAGCTTCATCTGGGAGCTTGTTGTAAATATAGAATTTCAAGGCTAACCTAGACACCTTGAATGGAAATTTCCATTTTCATCAGACTCAAGGATTCATGCACATAGATATCAGTTGGAGGAGCACTGGACTAGCAGGTGCCACATGATTTTTTTGAGCCTAGATCATTTGTGGCCTTCTTTTAAGAGATTGGTGTCTGCTTGGCCTGAAGTTGGGCATCTGGCGGGTTGCATTTATCATTTTTATACTCTAGAAGCGGTAGTTGCCATTCTCGAAGCAAAATGTGGTGGCCAGCATTTGTTCTTATAGGAAAAAAAACATCATGTTTTCCAAAGGGAAGAGGTCAGGAATTTGATATTTAGCAATATTCATTGGTCTCTACTTTGTCTCTCTCCTATCACAAAGGCAAGCATAGTTAAGAATGAGACTCCATTTTACTCGTACCCCAGATCACCCACTTCGTGAGATATGGTACTATAAAATAAAAAAATTTAAAAAGGAAATGCCTCACTTCCAACAAATATGGTGTTGTTATTTTCCCTATCACAGATGAGAAAACTGAGATTCAGAGAAAGTGGGCAGTAGCCTAAGATTGCTTGCTCATGAAACAGAAGCACTGTGATTTGATTAGATCTTCCTCCTCTACAACGTGGGCTTGGTCCGTGTGATCAGCGGCACTGTGGGAGATCATGAGGAAGTAACAACACATTATTGGCAGCTTCTCTCATCAAGAGATTGAGTCATTGCCACCTCCCCCTGAATTTCAAGCTTGGTCAATGGGTTTTGCTTTGGTCATTGAAACCTGGAAAAAATATGATGCAAGCGGAGGCTTGAAAAATACCTGCACGTTGGGGCTTGCTATTGCTTGCTGTTGGAAACCTTTACATGATCTCCATGTGAGAAGCTCAGCCTGATCTACTGGAGAATAAGAGGCCTCAGAAATCCCAAGTGTCCCAGTCATCCCCACTGAAGCTCCAGATATTTGCATGAGGCTGTGACAGTTACATAACCTCCTGTCAACTTGAGTGAAGGGGTGGAGTCTAGCCTGTCAATCAGGTCATAGCCAATAATACTTCTGTGTGGGCATGGCCTTCTCCTGAGGGTTCTGGGAACTCCTGTCTTCCTCCCTGGAGGCGGGACACACACATGCTCTGCTTCATCTTCCAGCTGACAAGACACATGGAGCCACACTGATCGAGCCAAAGCCCTGGAGCTGGAGGAGTCACGTGGATACTGCCCCCCCCCTCCCAGGGAAGAGATGCTTCCACCACCACTGGATCCATAAGACTTTCCACCCATTAGCCTCAGGTCTTCCTGCATTCAGCGTCAATGCATGTGTTGCGTGGGTCTGAAGAAGAATTTGTAGACTGGTATCAGCCATATGGGCTAATATCAGACGTATGGAACTGGACTGGACTGGGATGTTTTCTTAATGTACAATTACTCTTTTATATAAGGCTTTCTTATACATGTATGAGTGTCTCCAGAGTTGTTTCTCAAGTCAACCCAGACTAGCACAGAAGCCATCTGAGACCCAGCTGAACCAGGCCAGAATAGAAGCCACAGAACTTTTAGCAAACCTTGAACATATAATTGATTGTTGTTTCAGCTCCTAAGTGCTTGGGGGTGATTTGTTAAACACTAAAAACTAACAGATACAAGAGGCACCTTTGCACAATCATTTCACCATTGCTATTGCTTTAGGCGGAATCTGAAACTTCCCTTCTTCATCACACTGGCAACCTTGTAAAGTCAATCCTCATGCAAACTCATGTGCACACACTAGAACACACAGGCTTAGGCCTCCTTAGTCATAAGCTCGGGAAAAAGGAAGGAAGCTTGCTTTTATAAAACCTTTTCTTTTTTAAGCGTATAAAGTTGCCCTCAAGAAGATCTTGGTCTGCAAGGCAAGAATTCCAGGATTGTTCTAATATATTTGTTTTCAGTCAGCTGATCATTTCCCCGTGCATCATTATTGACTGGCTTTTGTGGGGAGGTCTGGAGGGAGCCATTAAGCAAAGCAAGAAAAGGACAACATAATGTGGAGTTAAGGACTGCCACTTGGGGAATCTAGACCCATGCACAAATCTATTGACATTCTCCAATCCCAGGCTTGAGCACTGGGCCACAGGGTTCCACTACCAATGCATCCATTTGAGGCATTTTAGCAAGGCTGGCAAGCACAAATAACACTGCACACCACCCGAACCAGCCAGAAAGGCGCATGTGTAGGCATGCCAACTGACTAGCCAACTGCAGGTAGTTCAAAATCTGGGATTACAGCAAAGACTATTCATCTTGTCCCAATGTCTGGTGCCTCATGGAGACCATCAGGGTTTGTCCCAGCACCATTTCTAAGCTCTTATCACAGTCACAGAACATCTGCATTTAATCAACCATAAGACACCTGTTAACTCACCCAGTAAGACAACAGAAATGGAAAGGGCAAAAAATTGCTGGTGTGGAAAAACAAAAGAGCCCAAGCTAAAAGAACTGAACCACACAGAAATAACAGAGCATTTTAAGGTCCTGAAAGCCCAAGAACTATGCCTGGCACATAGTAAATGCTCAATAAATATTCATTGAATGAATCAATACTAAACCACAAAAATCTATACCACTCATAAAACCAGGACTTCGGATCTGTTTTCAGGAGGTAGCCACTGCAAATGTGTCTAGCCCTCCTTGTTGAAAGTAGGTGGGTTTTTGTTTTGTTTTGTCCTGTTTCCTAAAGCTAATGCTGATCCTCAGAAAGAGAGGTAGGTAGTGGAGGCCACATCTTGGCCATCAGCACAGTGCTTTTTTGATGACATTAGAAACTAAGAAAGCTATCAGCTTTCTCTTGAAGTGATAGTGGCTCATATGCAATTAAATAGATTAGTGTCCTCCATCCATTGCAATGAAATCATCTGGAAGAAACAGAAGTTAACATGCCATCCCTTGTCTCAAAAGAAATGTTTGCCTGGGGGCTTCTTTATTCATGACCCTTCTTACGCAAATGGACAGCAATGGAAAGGCATAAAAGGCTGTGTTCCCTTTTCAAGCTAACAAGCAAGGCGAAGAAAGATGCTTTTTTTTTTTTCTTTCCTTGCCTCCAACATGTTTTCCTGGCAGACTCTTTGGCCTACACTTGGCATCCGGTGGAATGTACATGTACAAAAGATTGCAATGGTGGGAAGATCACGTGGTGTCATGCTAGCCCACGCAGGGGAGATGTGAACCTCTGAGCAAATCACAGCCCAACCTCTGAGCAAATGAGGGCATGAGATTGGAATGTCAATTGCAGAGAATGTGTGTTTCTGGTTTTACAATGCAATTTAGGTAGGTGAAAGATTGTGTCATTACAAATTCAATAGAGTGCAAGGGAGAGGGCTACAAAAGAGAGGTGGGAGCAGTGTTTGCCAATTCATCAAGCTCTAAGTTCCTAGGACAGGGAGTCCTGTGGCATAGAGTTACTCATTGGGCTGTGAACCACAAGGCCAGCAGTTTGAAACCACTAGCTGTTCTTCAGGAGAGAGATGGGGCACTCTACTTCTTTGAAGAGTTACTGTCTCAGAAACACACGGGAACAGTTCTATCCTGCCCAGTAGGGTTGGTATGAGTTAGAATGGACTTGATGGCAGTGGGTCTGTTTGGGGTTTTTGTTTTGTTTTGTTTTTTTTGTTCTTATGGACTTCCTGCAAAGGAGCCCTGGTTAAGTGCTGCTCACCCAAAGGTTGTCAGTTCCAGCCCATCCATTAGCTTCACAGGTGAAAGACTTGATGGTCTGCTCCTATGAAGATTAAAAAACAAACAAACTCACTGTTAGTGAGTTGATGCCACCTTATAGAGGCCCTACAGGACAGGGTAGAACTCTCCCTGTGGGTTCCTAAGACTGTAACTCTTGATGAGAATAGAAAACCTCATCTTTCTCCTCCTGAGCAGCTGGTGGTTTTGAACTGCTGACCTTGATATTAGTAGTCCAACATGTAACCCACTATGCAACCGGGGCTCTCATCCCATAAAGAATACAGCTAAGAAAAAAATCCCATAGGAGCAGTTCTCTGTCACATGGGTTTTGGTGAATCGGAAGAGATTCTACAGCATCTAATAGCAAGTTTCTGCATCTCTATGTTGAAACCATTAAGAGTAAATATCAGCAACTTCCAAAGAAATATCTGTGTTTCCCAATATTTTCTGTTTAACAGTTTTAAATATTTAAGTTAGTTCCAGATCCACTGGAAGAAAAGTAGGCAGGACAGATGATCCCAGGAAGGCCTGATGATAAAAAGTGGTGTGAGTAGGTGGTCTGAAAGGTGAAGAATGAACTAGACCCTAACGATGACAGAAGGGAAGAGTGGGGAGAAGATACATGTACACACTGATGGCAACTCTGTCAGAAGGCCAGACACAAACTGCTCCTGGGTGAGGTTCTTTTTAAATATGCTTACTCTTTTCTCATTTTATGTCGAATACAAAGAAAATGTGAAGTAATTTTACAGCGAGCACCTAGATTTACCCAGTGCCTAGATTCTTTTGTTTGTCCCCCTCAGTAGGGGAGGGAGATATATTGATCATTGTTAGAATTTCCCCTATCTTCCCCCTCGCCCCGCACCTTATCCCTACCCTCATGGTATCACTACTCCCATTATTGGTCCTGAGTGGGGTTATCTGTCCTGGATTCCATGTGTCAAGAGCTCTTATCTGTACCATGTACATGCTCTGATCTAACCAGATTTTCACAGTAGAACTGGGATCATGATAGTCAGGGAGGGACTATTAAAGAACTAGAGGAAAGTGGTATGTTTCATCGGTGCTATACTGTACCCTGACTGACTACTCCCTTCCTTGTGACCCTTCTGTGACGGGAGGTCCAAATGTCTACAGATGGGCTTTGGATCTCCACTCCAATCCCACTTGTTCACATTTGAAGGATTGTTTTGGGGTCTTCTGATGCCTAATACCTGATCCTGTGGATACCTCATGCTCACAAAGGCTGCTGTGCTTCTTCTATGTGGGATTTGTTGCTTCCCTGCTAGACGGCCACTTGTTTAACTTCAAGCCTTTGAGACCCGAGATGCTATAACTTCTAATAGCTGGGCACAATCTGCTTTTTTCACCACATTTGCTATGCACCCTTTGTTGTTGTTTTTTACTTCAGCTATTGTGTCAGAAAGGTGAGCATCACAGAATGCCAGGTTGTTTGAACAAAGTGTTCTTGCTTGGAGGAAGGACTTGAGTAGAGGTCCAATGTCCATCTGCTACCTTGATACTTAGCATATAAATATATGTACATAGACCTATATCCCTATCATTATATACAAGTATATTTACATATATGTATACCTATGTTTATAACTCTACAAATGTCTTTTGCCACCTAGATGAGGATGGGTTTTAAGGAAGGGAAAAACTACCCAAGGCCTCTGGTTTTCATGAGGCCCCAGTTCTCCAAATATAGGTAGATGAGATCTTTTCTGTCCTCTCCTGAAATCACAGTACATACACTGACTTATCGCATCTGCATTTTCATCAGCCCACTTTCCCCTCAACCCACTGCAATACCAATGTCAATTTGAGCACAGTGTCCAGTTCAGATGAGCACTCAGAAGTTTCCATTGGATTTGGCATGTCCTGGTAAGGTCGTGCTGTGGGTTAGATATTGGGCTGCTAACCACAATAGTTCGGCGGTTCAAACTCACCAGTGACTCCATAGGAGGAGCATTAAGCTGCTTCCATGAAGATTTGCAGTCTTGGCAATGCGATATGGATTTGGCAGGAGTCTTAAATGGCTCCGTGTCAATGGATTCAGTCTGGTCAGAGAGGACAGGTTCTGGAGGAGATGAAGGAAGACTAGGAAGAGAGCAACTCAAGAGATGAAGTGAATAAAAAGAAATGGCTGTAAACACATTTCTCTAATTCCAAAAGCTTGCCTAGAACTGACCTAACCATCTCCCCAACGTAGGTCCCCGGGCTGCTCTTTCTTTCCTCTTTTCTGGGTCCAAGGATCAGAGGATACTCCTAGGCATCCCGCAGCCTCAGAATGACACCTCTTTTCTCTCCTGAAGCAGTCTCATACTCGAGTGTCCGTCTCTGGGTCTTGTCTGCATCTGTTGGAAGTACTTTCCAAACTGACTGCTAATGCCTTTGAAGTTATAGTCTTTGCTCCCCTCTGGCCAATGGTCTTCTGGCCTCTTGAAATCTTCCCTTCTCTCTTAACGCCTTCTGTCTGTATTGTTACAGTTGCCTGAAAAGAATTTGCTTACCAATTCCCAAGGTATTTTGCGTCCAATTATTTTAAGCTAATAGTCCAGACTTACCAGTAGTCTGTGACTAAGAGAAGTTTTGCTATGTTTCTTTTAAAAAATAGTATCTCGTTACCTCCCCCTTAAACGAGATTTTCTCTCCCCCCCCCTTCCTCTCCTTCCTTCCTTCTATAATTTTTTATCACTCCCTTATCCTGTTCTTCTCATATCTCTGGTAAGAAGTCCCAGTCTCAGAAACCCACAGGGGCAGTACCACCCTGCCCTATAAAGTCAGAATTGACTCATCAGCAGTGAGTTTTGTTTTGGTTTTGGTGGATATAGAAACCTCCGGCTGAGGAATGAAGATAAAAATTAGTGCAAGGCCTTAGAAATTCTAAGGCTTTGGCTAAAGTAAATATGAAATCACTCTGAAGGCCTCACAAGATGCCTATGGAATGAAAAATGTAAGACAGGCTCACAATGAAATTATGAAGCTGCACGAGGAAATGGACCACTATAAAGTATAATTATTAGATGCCAAAGTGAAAAAGGATCATTTAAGGTGGCACAAGGTTAGCAGTTTGAAGCTACCAGCCTCTCTGACGGGGGGTGGGGGAGGATTTCTATTTCCATAAAGAGTTACAGTCTGAGAAATTCACAGGGGCAGTTCTATCCTGTCCTATAGGGTTGCTCTGAGATGGCATCGATTCGACAGCAATGAATTTGGTCTTTGGTTAACCACTGGAGAATTTTTTTAAAAATCCAAAGGTGAGCCTAAAATAAATATTCTGAGAATAGTTAAAGAGATCACAGAAGAAAAATCTACAATATAATAAATGAAAGGTTCACAGGAATAAAGAACAACCTGATTTGAAAAAAATAGTAACTATTAAAACTCCTAAGGATTAAAAAAGACAATAATTGAAGTTTAGAATGAATTTAATAATTCAGCAGCAAAACCTAAGTCAAGGCAGCTTTAGTTAAAATGGACGGAGGGGAAAATGTTCAGGAGAGAAAAAAGAAAGGAACAAAGAAACATCTAAAAGCAAGAAAAAAGAAGCCCGGGCACTGTGATGTAAGCTCTCAGGGAAAAGGACCTGGGATCATTTTCTATTTGACCTTGTATGTCCAATATCTATGCAGCCAGTCCCTGGCATAGAATGCAATCTCAAAAAAAAGCGTGTTGAAAGTACATAGTAACAAAACAACAAGCTATAGGTAAAAGGATTAATGGATGATGGGAGAAAATCTTCTAGGCAGTATTCTAGGCTGAAGTGTTTTTTTCTTTTCACTCTTAGAGCCGGAGATAGCTACCAAATCTCACTCCATCTTAGCAATGACAGCCTTTTGTGGGTCAAGGGCGTTTATAGACATCTAGATGCAGCAAATATTTTTGTCGAAAGCATTTTTTTTTTTTGCAGAAGGCCCCAGTCGAGTGAGTTCATTACCTTTGTAGATTGTGGCTCCACTGAGTACTATGCTCCAGCCCTGCGTGGATTTGAGTCCGAGTGCATGGAGACAGAAAGAGCCAGGGCAAAAGCCAGCCAGCCTGGGAAGTCCATGCAGAACAAAGGAGAAGCTCTATGGTCTGAACACTGCACAGTAGCTAACAGAAGGCAGGAAAGCTCCCTGATCTTAATGGCTTGACTTGTCAGTAGGAACATGACCAGTCCAGCCTCTATCTGAATTAAATTGGTGGCATGTGAATATTGAATTAAATCAAAACACAATGCAGAAGCAAGTAAAAAGAGATAGGGAGGTTCTGTTCTGGAATCAGCCCAGTGATGCATATAAATCTTCCTCATAATCCTAATGGGAGAGAAATATTATTTTTTTTAATTTCCTTTCATTATGGCTTGAAATCATGTTTGTGTCTATATTTATGTTACTTATTTTTTTCAGTGAAATAAGTTTCCCTCTCATCTGAGTATCCAGTTGTCCTTCATTCATCTTTGAGTTGACTAGAAAATCCACTGGAGTCTTCTAGTCACTCAACAATGCTCTCTTGGTTTAACCAAGGAGTTTAGTCTGTGGACTTGGTTCCCACAAATGGAAGCAGCAATAAACTTTGTTGCTATAGGCAAATACAAAGGATACTTACTTCATGAGAGGGTAACACTTTTGAACATCAGAATTGGGGTGCCAGTTCCAACTACTCTGGGAAATGGAACATGTCAGATGACATTCTGACCTTGAGTGTTCCCTTCTATAAAATTGGATTTGGGGCACCAGGCTGACGAGGATTTGAAGTTGGGCTTGGCTAGTTAACTAGCGAAGTGTCCTTGAGTTAGTAAACCTTTCTGAACTCATACAAAAGGAATTGAAAATGTAAGATTATCGTCATCACAATTTGCCTGGGTGAATATGCTGCAATTCCACTATGCTAACCACATGGGACAACTGTGAAGACAAAATGAGATGATGGGTTAGAACCCCTTGAGCCACTCAGAGAGAGCACCATGAAGACCACTTGTCAATACATGTCATGGATTTTTTTAAAATTACGCATCTATAGCAAAAGCTCCTAAGGCAACCACACCAGTCAAACCTGGCATTAGGATTGAGAAAACCAAAAGCCTGAAGCAGAATTATAAACTTTGTATCACTGCCCCTTCTCAAAACAGCAATAAAAGAAAACCTTCAAACCTACTGCCACCAGCTGATTCCAACTCATGGTGACCATTTGGCACAGAGTAGGCCTGCCCCCTTCAGATTTCCAAGACCTTAAGTCTTTTCATGAGTCGACAGCCTCATCTTTATCCCACAGAATCACTGGTGAGTTTGAAGCCTTGAGCTTGTAGTTCGTAGCTCAATCCATATTCCACTATGCCACCAGGGCTCCTGTTCACGGGCCCTTACCACACACAAAAATTTAAAAAAAGAAGAAAAAACAACTCAGACCCAGTTCCTGATTCCTACATTTGGAATAGTGCTTCCTGCACCTACAAAGAACACAAGTACTCAGAGTGTACACTAACACTTTCACACAACTTATATCCAGGGCATGGAATCAAGCATCATGACGATGATCATGTAGTGCCATTGAAAATAAACAGAATCCAGGACAGATAAAGCCCTCAGGACCAACAATGAGAGTAGCAATACCATGAGGGTGGGGGGAAGGTGAGGGAAGAATGGGGAGAAAGAGGGAACTGAGCACAATGATTGACATACAACCCCCATCCCCCAGGGGAACAAACAACAGAAACGTGAGTAAAGGGAGTCCATGGACGGTGTAAAATATGAAAATAAAAATAATTTATAAATGATCAAGGGTTCATGAGGGTGGGATGGTGGTGGAGGGAGGGGAAAATAGAGGAGCTGATGTCAAGGGCTCAAGCAGAAAGAAAGTGTTTTGAAATGATGGTGGCAACGCGTGTACAAATGTGCTTGATACAATTGCTGTTATAAAGTGGTAAGAGCCCCCAATAAAATGATTTACTAAAATAAAAAGAAAATAAACACATTCTTTGCTATATTCTTCCTGTGGTGAAGTGAAAGTTCATATGGCTCTACTATCCAATTCCATAACTCTTACCAAATGATTGGGTAGGACCAAGCAAACAGAAAATGGGTAACACTGATCCAGGGGATTGGTCAGGATTGTGTTTCTATGCATCTGCCTATAAGGATGAATCATCTTTGAAGAAGCAGGAAAAATGATAGAACCTTAAGAACCTTGGAAGAGCATGTTCAAGGTCTCTTTCTGATGTGGCCGGGGCCTACTGAGACCAGATGCCTCCCATTCTTGGGCACAGAGACTCGAAAAAGCAGTGAGAAGACTCTGGGGTACCTGCACCTCACCTGGCCGGAGACTACAGACTTGTGGAGCAGGGAGACAGGCAGGTTGGCTTCCTGGCCCATGTCAAGGGACTTCGTAGTTGAGAGACTAAGGACCAGAGAGACTTGGCTGCTGGCTGAGGAGCCCAAGTCTTGTATCCTATCTATTTGCTGATCCTGACTTTTGGTGACTTATTATTGTTTTACCTAAAAAACTCCTTAATTGCGAGTATTGTCTGAATTCTGTGTGACCATTACAATGAATTATTGACCCAGGATAGATGGGAAATGGTGTGGGAAGAATGTTTGGGTGTCAGATAGGTTGAGAAGGATGAAGCCCAGAGTCATGTTTGACCTCACTCCTGGCAATGGGGAAGCCAGCGGAGATATAGCTATGTCAACCTTATCATGGCCTTTAACACACTTCCCATCAAAAAGTGGAATCAAATGCTCCACTTGCTACACTTGAACGGGTCTGGTGGATTGCTTGACCAGTGGGATGTGGATAGAAGTGATGCTCTAGGACTCCTCAGGCTAGATCTTCAGAAGACTTGCAGTTTCTTCCTAGAGCTCTCAGGAGGCTCAGTCTGAGAGAGAGCAGTGGCCTGGCAAAGAGGGGAACTACTCCGAGGCTGCCATGGTGAGGAGGACTCTGGAAGCACCCCTTAGAGAGGCCCTGAGGGCACACGTGCACACTGACAGAGAAGGACGTGGACACCTCCCAATACAGCCCTCACCCCGACATCTAACGGCAGAGAAGTGAGTCCTCCCTGTTGGCTAAATCCTACCGACATTGCAGATTCAAAAGCAAACTACAGGTGGTTTTCAGAAAACAGCGATATATTTGGGGGTAGCTTCTTGCATAGCTATACATAATTGGTAGAAACTTCATTCTTTATTGTCTGTTTTTTAAAATAAACTATAATGAACATGTGTTTCCTTTTGGCTTTGTAAATAAAAGGGGGGAAACAGGAGAGAGAAAGTCAAAGGAGGAGAACGTCTTTAAAAAGAGGGCAGATAATTTCCTGCCCTCTTGTCCTGTCACTGGCTCCTCGCAAAAAACCTTCCCTCAATCTATACTTAACTCCTGTCACCTCATGCAGACTGTAGCAAACAACTGCAAGCCTAGCGCAACGTGCTTCACAGACCCACAGCCAAGAGCTCCATCTCCTTTGGGAATAACTTACTGCACATGCTCACCTGCTCTTCAGATTGTCATGGCATTGGCATAAGCTGATTTGGCTCTGACCTAGGTACAAACAAAGAGGAACCATTGCTTTACGGGCAAGAAACTGGAATCATTATGGCATGACTCTGGAGAGGCTCAACCTACCCTATGAGGGATTTGGCCTTTAGGATCTTGGCTCAGAAGGGATCCAGGATATTTTCTGGTCTGCCATTGGGGTATTTTTCATCTCATCCTTTAGCTTTTGTCTCCATAAAACAAAGACATTTGACATGACAGTCTTGAAGACCTCTTCCAGCTATGCAGTTCAATGCTTGCAGCTAAATTCAGAGACCAAGTCTTGCTTGGCAACATGTAAGACCAAGCAGCAGCAATGGAAAGGAATTTTCCAGAAAGTTAAAGCCTAAGTGTGGCCTAAAGAGCTAGTTCTCCATCCCTTATAGCGAAGGACCAAAATTCTTGCATTTCAGGAGCTTTTCAGAGAAAGGGAAAGTCAGCTTGGCTTAGCCTTTGTATATTCTGAGGGGAATGATGTATCAAAACCAAACTCGCTGCCATCAAGTCAATTCTGACTCATGGTGGCCCTCTAGGACAGAGTAGCACCGCCCCCGTGGGTTTCCAAGTACACCTTTAGGGCAGAAGAAGCAGCTTTCTCCCTGAGAGCTTCTGGTGGCTTCAAACACCCGACCTTTTGGTTCGCAGCCTACGCAACATCCACTACATCACCCGGGTTCCTTGGAATAAAGGATAATCACCATATTTTCAAAAGGAAGATCGGATGTGTGTGACACGATGACCTAAGCAGATCTTTGCGAATGGTGTTCACTGTTTCTTGGCGGTGGGGGGGTGATTTGGGGTTTCCTGTATGGGCCATTTTTGATTGTCTACTGGCCACCTCCTCCTCCCAATAGTCAAGCAGGAAGAAAGCAGCTTTCTGTCATAATGAACTTCTCCCCCCAATCCCTTGGTGCAAGAATTCCCTCATCAGTTAAACAGAGAATCAGTTCATTCAGTGAATTCTAATGAGGCTGCCTGTTCAGCTGTCAGCAGTCCTCCTTGCTGAAGAAGACAGCAAGCAAGGGAAAAGACTGCACGTGACATACCAAGCCGTCTACCTTCCAGTACCAAGGGACAGAAATGTCAGCACAGCTCCTGTTATGGCTATGCTGTGCGTTTATCCCAGTACTAGGACTCACACAAAACAAGGTTGGTAGGAAAAGCTCATTCTAGGAGATTAAGTAAGATTCATCATTACTCGGATGAGGAACCTGGACCTGAACATATGCAGATATGCATATGCCCATTGAGTGCTGGCTCGGAACTGAAATGAAGGCGGTTACCACCTCAGTCGGCTCTGGGGCTCTGTGGGTTGCAGCTCCAAGAGCACCCAGCAGAAGGTCGGTTTGGGGCATCCGTTGATAAGGCAGGGCCCCCTCTACAAAGGGGATGGTGAGAAATCTGGGAACCAGGCTGGAGGCAAGACTCTGAGACTGACTTTGGCCAATAACCTTGCTGACGGAGAAAGGATAGATAGGTAAACACCAAACCTGTGCTTCTGAAGCAAGGGGAGAGGCAATCAGAGGTGGACCAGGGGCCAGTGAACTGCACCAATAAGCACAGCACATATTCCAAGGGCATTGGTCTTGACCACAAGCACCTTAAGCATTGTTTATTTTACATTCACAATTCATTTTCCCATGGAAAAAACCACTCCCCCAGCCTATTAGCAGGAAAAAGCCAGGGCTTTCTGCCCTCGTAAAGAGTCCCAGTCTTGGAAACTCAGAGGGGCAGTTCTACCGTGCCTTAGAGAGTCACTATAAGGTGGCGTCAACTCAGTGACATGGAGGCTTGTTCATGAGGTAAACTGAACAGCAAACGAGTCTAAGTGCAGGGTTCATGGGTGTCAGCAAATGCATTCCATTGTGTTGAAATAGGTGAGTGCACATAGAAGCCCTGTAAGACAGAGCAGAACCGTTCCCATCGGGTTACCAAGGACGCCACTCTTTACAGAGGCAGGCGAGGCCGTTCACGACTGTGTCCCGCAGAGTGGCCGGTGCAGTTACAGCCCGCTGTTGAACCCACTGCATCTCCAGGGCTGCTCTTGGAAGGTTAACAGAACATGAATACGTGTCTACATCTGCTCTCTGCCATTCTCCAGCCGCACGGCCTTGCTTCACAAGTGGGCGCTTTAACCACAACACTACCACCACTAGGACTCCCTTTAGCGCATGTAGACACCTATACAAATACCACCACCATCAAGTTCTAGAATATTTCCACCATCTCCCCAAATTTCTGCTTATACCTTCAAAGTTAATAAGCCCTCTAGCCCCAGGCAACCACGGATCTGCTTTTTGTCACTACAAATTAGATTTGCCCTTTTCCGGGATTGATATAAAAATGGAATTATGCAGTATGTCCTTTTTTGTGTCTGGATTCTTTCATTCGGTATAATGGTTTGAAAATCCACCCGTGTTGTTTTGTGTATCCGCTCATTAATTTTGATTAACCCATTGCCTTCGACTGGATTCTGACTCAGTGGCCTTACAGGGCAACATAGAACCGCCCCCATAAGGGTTCTAAGGCTGTCAATCTTCACAGAAGCAGATTACCACATCTTCCTCCTGTGGGTCCAAATCACTGACCTTGGGACTAGCAGCTGGGTGCTTTAACAACCACATCGTCAGGGTCCTTTTTCTTTTTTATTGCTGGGTAGCATTTCAATGTACAGACATCCCATGATATATTTTAAAAACATTATCCAGTCTATGGACAGTTAAGCTCTTTCAAGTTTGCAGTATTATGAATAAAGCTGCTATGAATATGAGGAAATCCATTTTGTATGTATGTATGTATGTATTGTGTGTTGTTTATAGTAATAAGTAGTCATATTAGGTAAAATTTAGTTCTCTGTGCAAAATATACAGATAGAATAATGAAATCATAAAAATGAATAAATACTGTTTTAAAATGTTCTCCTCCTTTGAGGGCCAGATTAAATGCTAGATCTGTTTATAGGACTTAGTTGGTTAAACAGGAACCCAGTTGGCATCGTGGTTATGAGTTGGGCTTCTAACTACAAGGTCAAACCACCAGCTACTCCTCGGAAGAAAGGCAAGGCTTTCTACTCATGCAAAAGTGACAAGCCCAGAAACTCACAGGGGCAGTTCGACCCTGTCCGCCAGGGTCGCTCTGAGTCAGTAGCTTCTTGATGGCAATGAGTTTGGATTTGGTTTTGCAGTTAGTTAAATGCTGGCCTATTTAACCTATGACTGTCAGTTTGAACTCCTAAGTCACTCTTCCAGAACAAGTTGGCGCAGTCTGACCCCATAAGGATTGACAGTCTCAAACCCCTATAGGGTTACAATGGGTCAGAATCTATTGGACCAGGGAGGATTTCATTTGGGGTTTGGGTCTGAGCTTAAAATCTCATACTCTCACAAGAAGCAGAGCCTGAGACAAAGCCTTATATGCAGGTAGTGTCTTAGGAGCAGGTGTGAGGAAAACAGGGTACATAAAGGTTTGGCCACAATGGCAGGTAATAGGTGCTTTCGACTGCTGGACTTTCTGAGGGGCCTCATGACGTGCACCCCTCAGAACACAAAGTCCAAGGGATAAAGTGGAACGTTCATCTGTCCAAGGGTACCGCATGGCCCAGGACAAGCACACTTCAGGAGCTGAGGACCGGCACTATCTTCATTGTGCCTCCTTGAAGCTAGTCAAATACAGCAAGGAACTGCTTACCCCTGCAGGGGTTGGAGTAAGACAGGGCCTGGGAGAAATGGTAAGGACTGCACAGGAGGTTCCTTCAAATCATCTACCCCGTCCAAATGGTAAAAGCTCACTTGGTATCTATTGCAAGGATCCCTGGTGGTGCATTGGATTAAGCTCAGGACTGAGATCCGAAAGATCTGCGGTTCTGACCCACCAGCCAAGCATACAAGAAAGGTGGGGTTTTCTGCCCCCATAAAGACTGACAACCCCAGGACCTGTTCCTACAGAGCAGTGCTATGGTCCTATAGGGGCGCTATGAGTTACCATCAGCTTGATGATAGTGAATGGGTATCTGATACTGGGTGTGAAAATGTGTGTCCATGTGTCTCTTAGTTCTCTAGGTTGTTAAAACTTCAGTAATTTAAGTGAGTGTCTGTTGGTGTCCAATCACATGTTATAAAGTAGAACTTGACCCCCCCCAAATTTTTTTCAAGGTTTATTCACGTATAATTCACATATCAAATAATTCACTAGTTCAACCCCATCAAGAAAAGTTGTCTAATCATCACCACCATGAGTTGTAGAACATTTTCTTCCTTCTTGTCCTCGTTAGCTCCTCGTTTCCCCTCAACCTCCCCTGCCACACCCCGAGGAACCATTCATCCAGTTATTGTCTCTATAGATTTTCCATATCCTGGATTTCATATACAGAAAATATTTTAAATTAACAACAATAAGAAAGTAAAACAGATTAAAAACCTCGATCAAAAAGAAAGCAGAAAATACAAAAATCTAAGAACAAATTCAAATGAATCATAAGGGAGATTAAATGATATCGTGCGAAATTTTAACCTACTAACCGCTAAGATATAGCTAGTGATTTCAAAGATAGGTCAAGTTGGCAGACTATTCCCTCAGGTACACAGAGGTGATGGCACGAGCAAGGAGAGTTACATATCTTCACTCTTATCTGCTATTGATGGTGCTTCAGCAAAAATTCTGGCCTTTTTGTGGTTTTCAAATGTAAGTAATATACAGACATTTTGGAAGGAAAACAAATCTCTTGGGTGCTCATTATTGACATAAAATATTTAATTAAAATATTGCTTATTCCATGCAAACATAAAACCACCGATTACTCATATTATAGCTCATCTATATCTCTGAAGCCCTTAAACATTTACAAATGAAGGTAAATAGAAGTGGAATATCTATGCAATTCTAATTAACACCATTGATTTAAAATAATGGCTAATACTATTTTGCTCAACCTAAACTGCCACTGACACTAAGAATATGAGAGTGGACATTACACCCACACAACTACCGAGTAAACAACAGTTCAATTTGCCCAGGACTTTGCAAATTATTTTCAAATTACTTGGAAACCGTGGTTCAAGCAATATACATTCAGCCCAAATGTTTCGTTTACTTATAAGGACGGCCTTTGTGATTTTCTTTTAGACCCAAGACAAGTAAGTAGAATCATTTAGTTCTAGGTTAATTATCATGCTCTGGAGAGCGAGAGAGCGAGAGAGAGGAAAGGGGACTGGTATCTATTCAAAATAATCAAATATTTGGAGTCAGTTAGATTAAACATACACGCTTAAAAAGCACCACTAACGTTCTCAAATCTTCACGTGGCCTTTTGGGCAGTGTTGCCACAGCCCGCCATGATCTTCCGCTCTTCCGAGGGAGAGCCTGGAGGAGAAGCGTGACACCGCAAGGACAAGGGCAAGGGGAAATTAATCAAGACATATCGAGAAAGCCAGGGAAGATGACATTGTGGTGATATGGGGTTTGGTCACCAAACAAGTAAGAAGGCTCACGGAAAATGAAATTTCTCAGCATAGAAGACCAAAGGGGCCTTGTCAGCAAATGTGGAGAAAAAAAACAAGTAGCAAAATCGCTTCTGATTGACAGATGGAAAGCACAGGTACTTATGGTACACTAGAAGAGATGACATAAAGATCTTTTGAAAAATATGTTGGATGACCTATTTTAAAAGTATTCCAACATACACAGACATACATGATCTCGCTTGTGTCTTACAACTCTCTTGTATGGTAAATAGGTCAGTGTAAGCTTCATTTAAATAATTAAATAAAACTAAGGCTCTCAAAGTCAGGTTGGTTTTTCTGTGATCACAAAAAGTCAGAAGGGAAGGACTAGAGCTGTCTCCTACCTCATGGCATGTGCTCATTCCCACGTTCCAGAAATCAAAGCTAGATATGGAGGATTATGGGAAATGGCAGCGTGATCAAATCTAAGATCCTAAGCCTTCCATATAAATACCAAGAAAAACTATTAGAAGTCTGTACTTGACCTTATAAGGCATCTGAAAAGGTGAACAAAGGACCACTACAAGGACCTGCGAAATGAAATTAAATAAGGATATTGCTCAAGCAGTCTCAATAGGCAGGATTTTTTCCCCATGGTTCCAAATGCTCAACTTCCTAGCATGGCAGATGGACACCTGTAGTAGCTTTGCCCTAGGCTAACACGTGATTCACCTGTGCACCAAGAAAGGTCCCAGTCTCTGGCTCCAAAGTAAGACAGATCTTGTGAAGGGAATATTCAGGGTATGCATCTTGAAAAGATTAATAAAATCTACAATACCTTAGCTAGACTAACAAAAGCAAAGAGAGAGCAGAAGAGAAGTAAATATCTAAAATTAAAAATGGTAAAATTACAACCTGTGTGACATAAATAAAAAGGATCATAAGAGAATACTATGGACAATTGTAAACCAACAGATTGGTAACTTAGATAATATCTAGAAACACATACACTTGCTACATTGACTCAAGAAGAAATAGAAGATCTCTAGAAACACATAATAAGTGAAGATATTGAATCAATATTTTAAAACTTTCCAACAAAGAAAAATCCTGGACAAGATTACTTACTTGGAGGTACTATATCAAATATTTATAGAAAAAGTGGCTCAATTCTTCTTAAATTTTCAAAAAGAAAGAACATTTCCTTCTATGGTACCAAAGCCAAACAAAGCCACCACAAGAAAAGAAGATGGCAAACCAATATCCCTATGAATATAAACAAAATAAATTATCAAAAATATTAGAAAACTAAATTCCAAGGTATATTAAAAAGGATTACACACCATGATCAAGTGGGATTTATTTCAGGAATGCAAGGGTAGTTCAACATTAGAAAATCAATGAATTAATACACCACACAAATAAAACAAATGAAAACAATTATATGATCACCTCAACTGATTCAAAGAAGGAATTAAACAAAAGTCAATATATTTTCATGATAAAAAACACTCAACAAATTAGGAATAGAGCGTTCTCAGTTTGATAAAGGGTATTCATGAAAACCCCATATTTAGCATCATATTCAGTGGAGAAAGACTTAGAACTTTGAACTGATAGCACTGATGACTATATGACCCCACTCAAGAGGAACAAATCACACAATGGAAAGTGAATGGATACATTGGATGGTGTAAGATATGGGCAGAAAAAGGAATAACAATTATAGTATTTAATATCATAATAAGGGTTCTTGGGGGGTAGGGTGGGGGAGGGGAGGTTAAAGGGGAGCTGATATCAAAGAGTTCAAGAAGAAGGACAATGTTTTTAAATGATGGTGGCAGCAATTGTACGATCATGCTTGATCTAACTGAACTGTGGATTGCTACAATAGTTGTAAGAGCCAGAGAACTTAAGCAAAAGAGTTTTTTAAAAGGAAGGATAAGAAAGGAAATGTTATTCAAAGCATGAAAGTGGCATGATGCTATATATAGCAAAGCACAATGAGTTCGCAGGCACGCCAATAAACGGAGCCAGCACAGTGGCGGGATAAGCAAGTTAATGCAATCAAAGCAACACCAAACCAAAAACTCCACTTAGGTTCCTACAAGTAAGCACTGGACATTCTGAAGGGGAAATTTAGCAAACAATTCAATATGCATGCAGTAGCATCTAAAATAATAAAAACCCATAGGTGGCATGGTGGTTATATGTTGGGCTGTGATATGAAAGGACAGCAGCACAAAACCACCAGCCTCTCTGAGGGAGAAAGATTGCGCTTTCTGCTCCCCTAAACAGTTATAATCTCAGAAACTCACAGGACAGTTCTACCCTGTCATACAGGGTCCTTATAAGTCAGCGTCAATACGATGGCAGTGAGTTTGGAGGATTAAATTTAATCAAGGAAATGAAAGACTTGAACAGTACAACTCTGAAATATCCAAACCAAACACATTGCTATCAAGTCAATTCTGATTCATAGCAACTCCATATATGGTTTCTAAGACAATAAATCTTTATGTGAGCAGACAGCTTCATCTTTCTCATCTTGAACTACTGACCTTGTGGTTAACAGCCCAATGTCTAACCTACAATGCCACCAGGGCTTTTTATTAAAGAAGAATTAAATAAATGGAAGGACATTCTGTATGCATAGATTGGAAGATTTAATATTATTAAGATATTAACATTACCCAAATCAATCTATAGCGTCAACACAATCCCTATTAAAGTTCCATCAGTCTTCTTTGCACAGGTGGAAAATCCAGTCCTTAAGCTGAAAGGGGCTTCAGATAACCAAACCAGTCTTGAGAAAGAACAAAATAGGAGGACTCACACTTCCTGATTGAAAATTTACCATTAAGCCACAATAATCAACACAATCTAGAACTGGTATAATGATAAGCATACAGACTACAAGAAGTGCATTGCAAATCCATAAATAAATTATATATCTCTGGTCAACCGATTTTCAACAAGTGTTGAGTCCATTCATTTGAGAAAGAATAGTCTCTTTAGCAACTGGTGCTGGGACAACTGAATTTTCACATGCAAAAAAAATATATGTAATAAAGCTGAATCATGCATCATATATGAAAATAAACTCAAAATGGATAATATATACATAAAATTAATTACTACTTAGCCATGGAGAGAAATGAAGTCATGTTATACGATACAGCATAGATGAACTTTGAATACATTATGTTAAATGAAATGTCGATAAAGTGACAAATATTATATGATCCCATTTATATGAAGTATCTAGATTAGGCAAATATAGAGAGGCTAAAGTTTATTAGTGGTTACCAGCCAATGGCAGGATGGAGAAAGACAGGACATTCTACTCCCATAAGGAGTAACAGTCTCGGTAACTCACAGAGGCAATTCGACCCTGTCTTGTACGGTTGCTATGAGTGGACTTTGACTCAGTGACCATGATTTTGGTTTTCTTGAGGGGCAGGAGGAAGGGGTGAGAGAGAATGGTCCTTAAGGGGGCACAAAGCTTCTGCTAAGAGTGATGGGAATTTTTTTAGAAATGGATGGTGGCAATGGTTGAATCTAATGAATCTCATTGAATTGTATGTGTAAAATGTTAAAATGGATTTTTATTATATACAGATATAGATTTGCTACAATAAAAAAGAGCTAAAGAGAATACAAACTACTAGGAATCAGATAGCCAAGTGTGTGAACTACCTGACATATCCCATCTTCAGTTTTCTCATCCCACAATGAGATTCTACATATGATGAGATGCAGGTCCTGGCACATAATAAGCTCTTATTAAACATAGTTATTACATTTGTGAAGGGTATATGTTCCAAGAAAACCAATAAAATGGGGGTAGATGAATTATATGTAATCAACATAGCAGGTACCAAAGCTTTCTGGGATTGATATAATTATGCATGATTTAGAAACAAAAATGACATGATAAAAGAATTCTGTTTAAAAAAGAATTAACTGTGAAATTTTGACTGTTCAAGAATAAGGAATAATAGTTCTTACCAAGGGGAATAAAATGAGAATTGGGGGCCAGATAAACTGAACAATGAGATTAGCCAGGGAGAGTCAACATTCATAATTATTCTTTTATATTGCCATTCAACTATCTCATGTTTAAAAGAAAGATTAGTTGATAGATGATTTAAAATTGTATCTTACTGTGAACATAATAAGATTCAAATGAAAGTTGTAGGTATTTTATTCACACTATATTAAGGGGAAAGTGTCTAATGGCTGGATAAAAGACAATTTTGTAAAGCTTTCCTCAAGTCATTTTTAGTCTCTTCCAAAAACCTCATTTAGTCTACATCCAGGTGCTTCCATTGGCCTGCGCTGATTTTTATGTTGAGTTCTGCGCTAGGATCTAAAGCCCAGTCCTGACCTCTCAAATTGACAACTGATTTAAAAAATGTGACCAGGTCCTGCTAAGGCAGTGTAGTCGTGGCAGTAGATAACATGCCTAATGTCGTAGGATGCCCGCGGGTGGTGGTAGTGGGGGGGGGGGGGTTGGTTACACTTGGTAACAAGAGTTGAAACTTGCAAACAATAATATGTATTGTTCCCAAGTTATACTCCTCTGTTATTAGGTGTCTTCACATACATCCTTACAATGGCCTCATGCTGATGGAGTACTTCCCCTTGACTTTGGACTCAGCTATGTGACTGATTTTAGCCAACAAGATTTACAGGTTAATAAGAGTAACTAAGGCAAATGCAGGAAATGATGACATAAAAAAAAGCTGAATAGAAAATTTCAAAGGGCAGACCTTGCCACGATGGCCCCAGGCAGCGATTCCCTGTGCTGCCAGAACCTTACCAAACACACGGAGCATGGATGGAAGGGACATGGGAAGAGCGATGTTGGCCAGGCTGGGGCTGTTGCTCCTGGCATTGCTCCTCCCCACACAGATTTATTGAAATACCACAACTACCACAGCACCTGTAACTAACTCTTCCCACTTTACCTCGACTGCCACAAGTCCACCTAATGCCACCACCAAGGCAAATGGAAGTTCCCTGCAGGGTACAGCTCGTTTCCTCATGGTCACACTCTCCTTTCTACACCTCTGCTGTTGTGGGACTCAAGTCAAGAAACACCTCTACTTCCATACCTTCTAAACCCAATCGCAAATGGTGGCTAAAGCACCAGTGTGGCACAGAAAAATCAGATCCTCATCGAATCTACTGTTTCCAAACCTATTTTGTCGACCCAGAAAATGTTGAGAATCTTAAATTCCACCGATTGGAAGAATGCGTGAAGAGTCTGATTAGATGATAAATGTCAATATTACGTGTTTGGAGTTTCATATACAAGGTGAAGAGTGACAACACCCACAAATTAAGAGATTGGTTCTTTAAATGTGGACTAAGAAATATGTGGTTCGTCAACAGGAATGTCTCACAGGGACAACGCAGAGAGACAGCGCACCTGGTCTCCAGTGAGATATTTATTTCCGTTGCACCTCAAAATGAGATCATCAACCTGCCACCTGATTAGCAGGCTAAACTTCACCCCTTCTCAAGTTGACAGGAGATTATATAACTGCCACAATAAATATGCTGCACAAGACCTCTTTAACATTTTGAAAGTCAAATATGTTACTTTGAAAACTAAGGTGTACCTGACCAAAGCCAGGTTATTCTCAATCACCTCAATGCATGTGAAAGTTGGACAATGAATAACGAAGACTGAAGAAGAAACAATGCATTTTAACTATCACATTGGCAAAGAATATTGAAAGTACCATGAACTGCCAAAAAAAAACAAAACAAAACAAATCTGTCTTGGAATAAGTACAGCCAGAATGCTCCTTAGAAGCCAGAATGATGAAAGTTCATCTTTGAACATGTTGTCAAGAATTACCAGCCCCTAGAGAAGGACCTCATGCTTGGTTAAATATCAGGACAGTGAAAAAGAGGAACACCACCAAGATGGAGTGACACAGTGGCTGCAGTAAATGAGCTCAAACATACGAACATTTGTTAGGATGGCGCAGGATGGGGTAGTGTTTTGTTCTTTTGTAAATAGATCGCTAAGTTAGAACCACCTAAATGGCACCTAACACACAAGAAGGAGGAGGAGAAACAAGTAGAGCAGACCCAGATCCAATCCACGTCTTGGGATTGAGCCTTGATTAACCCAGCCTGGATCAGCTATCTTTTAGGCAATCTACAAACACTTGAGTAAGAAATAAGTTCTTACTGTTTTAGGACACTGAGCTTTGGGAAACTGCTACATAGCAGCATCACTGTGGCAATAGCTGACTGATATAGGCCACAATTGCTTCTAAAACTGGAATGGCAGGAATAGAGCCTTATTGTGACTCTTGCTTGCAAGTAAGGCCAGTACTTCTTCTTCCCATGTTTTCTCTAAGCACACGCATGCACACACGCACACACACACACACACACAAAGAAATCCTTACTAACAACTAAGTGGACACCTACCCTTCCCCCCAGAATAATTTATTTCAAAGGATGGCATTGATTCTGCAGCTCCGGGAGAGGGACATATCTGATTAGAGCACATGGGCGCAGATGAAGGGGGAGTAGGAGAGAGTGGAACACAGCCTGGCCCACCAGGCCGTGAGGATGATGTTCCTGATTAGAGCAGCCAGTCCACAGAGAGGACAACATGGCTGGCCCCACTATGAGACATGATGCCCCTCAGTGACCCATAGCCCTACAGGGGACAACACCAGAAACACAGTGTGGGAATTGCACCCGATCTGATCCCCCCACACCGAGGCAAAACACTAAGGGGGTGAAACAGAACACCAAGGGAACAGAGTGGCGAGGTTCCTAGGTAATGCTGAAGGTGGACTTTGGGGCCAGAGCTGGGTGCCCCAACAGACTGGACTGGAAAATACTCCTAAAGGCCAACAAAAAGTCCTTGAACTAACTACAAGCTTTTCTTTCTTGTGTTATGTTTTGTTTTTTTGTCAATGTCTTGTTGTTATTGTTGTTTTGTTGTATAATGTTGCTTGGTCTGGCTCTGACTTGTTTTGTGCATGCTATTATCTCTGTAGGTCTGTCTAAATAAGATAGGCTGGATGAACAATCTGGAGGAGAAAACAACAGGATCGACAGTTCCGGGGGACATGGAGAAGGGTGGCAGGGGGAAAGGTAGTGGTGTTAACACACCCAGGGACAAGAGAAAAACAACAAGTGACCTAAATCAGTGGTGAGGAGGGTATAGGTGATGTGGGAGGGCTTGATCAAGGGTAATGTAACCAAGAGGAATTACTGAAACCCAAATAAAGACTGAGCATGATAGTGGGACAAGAGGAAAATCAAAGGAAAGAGAGGGAAGAGCTAGGAGGCAAAGGGCATTTATAGAGGTCTAAACAAAGGCATGTACATATGCAAATATATTTATAGATGAGGATGGGGAAATAGATCTATGTGCATATATTTATAGGTTTAGTCTTAAAGTAGCAGAAGGACATTGGGCCTCCACTCAAATACTCCCTCAATGCAAGAACACTTTCTTCTATTAAATTGGCATTCTATGTTGCTCACCTCCCAACACATCCACTGAAAACAAAGTGGGTGAATAATCAAATGTGGTGAAGAAAGTTGATGGTGCCCAGTTATCCAAAGATATAGCGTCTGGGGGTCTTAAAAACTTGAAAGTAAACAAGCGGTCATCTAGCTCAGAAGCAACAAAGCCCACATGGAAGAAGCACATCAGCCTGTGTGATCAGTAGGTGTCAATGGGATCATGTATCAGGCATCATTAGAACAAAAAATCTTATCATAGTGAATGAGGAGGGGAGTGCAGAGTGGAGACCCAAAGCCCATTTGTAGGCCACTGGACATCCCTTTACAGGTGGGTCTCAGGGAGGAGACGAGCC
The DNA here is from genome assembly GCF_050624435.1 of Tenrec ecaudatus. Classification (NCBI taxonomy): domain Eukaryota; kingdom Metazoa; phylum Chordata; class Mammalia; order Afrosoricida; family Tenrecidae; genus Tenrec; species Tenrec ecaudatus. Next base: position 43,219,094 of record NC_134548.1, on the reverse strand, counting down.
AGTCAGGGTGCAATATAGCAACGATGAAAAATACAACTTTCCTCTACTTCCTAAATGCTCCCCCACCCCACTATCATGATCCCAATTCTACCTTACATATATGGCTAGGAGAGGATGTAAACTGGTACAGATAGGAACTAGAAACACAGGGAACCCAGGATGGACGATCCCTTCAGGACCAGTGGCGTGAGTGGCGATACTGGGAGGGTAGAGGGCGGTTGGGTTGGAAAGGGGGAACTGATTACAAGGATCTACACGTGACCTCCTCCTTGGGGGGATGGACAACAAAAAAAGTGGGTAAAGGGAGACGTCGGACAGGGAAAGATATGACAAAATAATAATTTATGAATTATCAAGGGTTCTTGAGGGATGAGGGAGCAGGGAGGGAGGGGAAAAAAGAAGAGCTGATGCCAGGGGCTTAGGTGGAGAGCAAATGTTTTGAGAATGATGAGGGCAATGAATGTACAAATGTGCTTTACATAGTTGATGTTTGTATGGATTGTGATAAGAGTTGTATGAGGCCCTAATTTAAAAAAAAGACTCTGGGAAAAGCCCTTTAAGAATTAAAAAATAATAGGGAAAAAGCTACTGTATACAAACATTCCTGGGGTGCGGGACAGGTATTATGGCCAGGACCAGACCAAATCCAGGGATACATATGGTAGACAACTAAAAAGGAGGTGGGGAAAGGAAAAAAAAAATAAGAAGAAAGAAATGGGTATTGGGGGCACAGGGCACTAACCCACCCAAGGGGAGGGTATTACTTATATCTCCACAGGGAAAGAGGGACCAGACTTCAACCCAGTGCCCAAGGTGTGAATGCAACATGTCGACACGGAGTAGGGAACCAGTGGAGAGGTCTGAGGGGCCAGCCCCAATCCCAACTACTACGTGGACACCTGCCCCTTCCCCAAGAAGAATTTATTTCAAAGGAAAGCATTGAATCTGCAGCTCCAGGAGAGGGACATATCTGATCAGAGCACACAGGAGCAGATGAAGAGGGAGGAGGAGGAGAGAGTGGAGCCCATCCTGGCCCACCAGTCCTTGAGGACAATATTCCTGATTAGAGCAACCAGTCCACAGAGAGGACCACATGGCAGACTCCACTATGAGACATAGCCCTACAGGGGACAACACCAGAGATACAATGTGGGGAATTACACCCTATCTGATCCAGCCACACCGAGGCAAAACACTAAGGGGCTGCAACAGAACAGCAAGGGCATGGAGCGGTGAGGTCCCCAGGGAATGCTGAAGGTGGACTTTGGGGCCAGAGCGTGGTGCCCCAACAGACTGGACTGGAAAACACTCCTAAAGACCATCAAACAGTCCTAGAACTAACTACAAGCTTTTCTTTCAAAAAAAAAAATCTTTACTATTGAAATCTTTACTTTTGTTTTGATTTTGTTGGAACACTGCAGAATGCAGGGTCCATAAGGTTAACCTTACATGTACATCTTCAAAGCATAAAGATGGATAAGAAATGGAATCTCAAATTTCATCCAAATTGACATTTCTCTTCTTGATTTTTCTTTCTTGGATTCCCTTGTTCTTTCAGTTTAGTACTCAAAGAGCACTGACTTGGGTCTAATCATAACAGCGTCATCATCAATCACAATCAAGAAATGTGTTTTCCAGGAGGAGTTGATGGGATTCGGTATCTATCACCAAATCTTAAAGAGGATCCTTCAATTATAGGTAAAATGAAACTTAAACTATGTTTCCAGCATCATGGATGGAAACATCTTAACTTCTATCTCTTTAGGCAAATACAAAAAAAGCTAAGGAAAAGCTAGGGAAGATTTCATAAAGCATAAGAGTAGATAAAGTGGTGAGAAAAGTGGTGGGGAAACATTTCTGTGTTTTAAGAAATTTAGAACTATTCCCTCTATAGGTTCCTTCCAGAGAAGAGAAAATTCTGTCATGAAAGACATTTCAGAGGCAGAGGTTTTTGTTAGAAGTTTTTGTTAGTTGATTTAAAGAAAAATTTAAAGAGAGGGTTTCCAACTAAGGCAGATCAGTCCCACAGTATTAATACAGTTAAGCAAATATTGAAGGATTATAGGAAATGAGGTTGAATAAATTACATGTTTTATCAGACATCTTTGGGCTTTGAAATTGCTGACAGCCCACTGTGGAATATTAAATCTCACATTTCTCAATTTGCCTTTTTATTGATGTTGGGGAGGAGATTGTATATGAGAAATTCTTCTCCCACATTTATGAAATAATATATGTGTGATTTACATGTGTGTAAATATTTAAGCGTGTCTTAGACAGGATTCCTCCAAAGAGCCACCCCAAGAAAAAAAATATTTCAGTTCCAGTTGTTTACTGGGAACTACTGGTAAGGAAGTGGGGTGGGGGTACAAGAGGGAAAGGAAAGAAGCCTATACAGGGCTCAATAATTACCACAGTGGGTAACTGGGGATCAGCCCTGTTAGGGACCTCAGGGAGACAGTATAGATGATTATCCTTCCTAAGAGGGAAAGCTAGAGTACTTATAGTTACCTCTTATCCAATATTGGCTGAGAGATGCTCCCAGGAATGGTAGCTCTCTAGCACTCTCAGTCTGTCATCTAAGTAGGGCTTGAGATAAAACCCTATAGCAGAAAACCTGTGGTACCAGCAGTGGGGTTTAATTGACATGTACCAGACAATGAGAGCCCATGAGAAATAAGCTAGCCATCAAGAGTGTGTGCTCTAAAGGGCATACTTTAGATCCATATGACAAAGAGAAAACAGTTATGTCAGGTTGGATCTTACAAAGATATCCACTTGTCTAATTCATCTATGTGTTCCTTTGGACCACACTTAGAGTCAGACTTCGGTGATAAAAATGAAGAATAAACAAACAAAATATAGAGGTTATTGTTAAAAGGTTTTGTTAATTCTTAAACTAGCTGACTTTGCTTTATACTCTCCACTAAGATATTATGAACCTTTTCAAGCAGATACAACAGTTGAAAAACTTGCTCAGGGAGCATTTGGAGATCCATCATCTAGATGGGGATGGCCAGTGAGGTAGCCTCTAGTTATTAGCAACTACTAAAGTTTAAATTCATGAACAAATTGTTTAAAGTTTAAACATTCTGTCCTTCAGATGCAGTAACTTCATTCATCTGTTCAATAACCACGTGTAGAGAGTGGCTACCATGTTGAACAGCAGAGATTAGAGCATTTCCAGATCACAGAAAATTCTATTTGTTAGGGTTGATCTATTTTGTAGAGTCCATATTTTTAAATTTTGATTCATCACACATATCCCACTATCTATCTCACTTTGGCCATTCATCATTTATCTTTCTTGAATTGTTAATAACAATTTTTATTGTAGATTATGTAGGGGGTGACATCTCAGATGAGCAACTTTGTATTCAATAATTTAAACTCCTTGTCAATACCCTGAATAGGTTACCCTTCATCCCCTCCTTGATTTCTCTTCTCTTTCTTGTGGGCGATGACCTTCCATTTCACCCATGTTAACACCTGTCAAAAGTCTAGCCCACTATTTTATCTTTCCTTCTTTGTGACTCCCACACCCCTTTGCCCACCTGTGGCAATCTCCAAAATCAGTTCCCTTTGGCATGAAAGTTTTTATCATTTTGGGGTTTTCCCCCTTATAACAGCAGTCTTATACAATATTTATACTTTCGTGGTTGCCTAATTTCATTCAGCATAATGTTTTCCAATCTACCCATGCTATGAGGTGCTTCATTGATTCATAATTGATTTTCAGGGATATATAGTATTCCATCATGTGTATGTGCCAAAATTTCATTATATATTCTTCTACCAATGAGCATTCAGGTTGTTTCCATCTTCTTGTTATTGTGAACAGTGCTGCACTAAACATGGGTGTGAATATATTTGTTCATGTTATGACTTTTACTTCATTAGGATATATCATTTGCTTGATTTTTAAAGCATTTCAAAGTAAATGCCAATATCAGTACACTTCACTCCTAAACCCTTTAGGATGCAGGTCATCATTATTCTTTTATATGATCTATACTTGCTTTGTAATACATTGCTTTAATGCATTTATTGATACAGCAGGGTCATTTTCAAACCCAGAGCTACTATGAGATCTCTTTCTGTAAAGAAGAAGAAGAAGAAGAAGAAGAAGAAGAAGAAGAAGAAGAAGAAGAAGAAGAAGAAGAAGAAGAAGCAGCATGTCTACTCTGGTCAAATGGAGTTCCATGAGGCACAACTTGTCAAGCAGAAAGTAGAAAGTACCATGGGAGGAATGGTTGGTGTTAGAGTAGTTAAAGAGGGAAAGAGGGTGGAGGCATGCCTGACCCTTGCTTTTTGACAAAAGGGACAAAAGAGGAGGCCAGAGATGGTTGCTCCTGTCATTGTTAGCAAGTCCTCCATAATGGACTTCATCAAACATATGTAAGAGACATGATCTGGTATGTCCTAGGATTTGTTCATCTATCCATAAATAACTAAGGTATTTCTCCCAAGTCCCCAGGACTGTGCTAGGAACCAAAAATACCACAATGATTAAAACATGGCCACTGCCTTCAAAGAAACCCAGGTATGATTATAAACATGCTGTCAAAGGGGTCAAGGAAGAGATACAAATACAGATACAGAGAATAGATATAAAGGGGTCAGAGAAAGAGAGAGATCTCATGAAAGAAGAAATATAAATCATTAAAAACTTTCTCACTACCATCTTGTGGATCCCAACTCATAGCCATTCTGTAGAGTTTCTGAGGCTGTAACTCTTTACAGAAGCAGATAGCCTCATCTTTCCCTTCAGAAGGGCTGGTGGGTTTGAAGCACGAACTTTGTTAGCAGCCCAATACTTAGCCCCACTCTGCCACCAGCGTTCATCAGAAGCCAACATAGCAGGTGCTATAACAGATGTGTACTCAGAATAATCGGGCACGGCAGTGAGCAGAAGGGAACATATACTTGGGTTTATTGAGGATCTATTATGTATTTTTAAGATTATGCCTCTCTCTTTAATATGCCTCTCTCTCTTTCTTTGTCTATATACAAGGGTAAGTTAAAAATCGTGATACTAGGTTTCCAGTTCATATATGCACGCCCCTTACCAACAAAAATATTAAACATGTTTCTCCAATTAGAGGGAGATTGCAGACAATTTCGCTCAATAATACTCCCATTATGGTGTCTTCAAAAAATCCAATCGAAAGTGTATCTTCCTAGGCCTTTTGCTGGGCCAGTTAAGATCAAAGCAGAGAGGTCAGCTCAGAAGGTTACAGTGACTATTTGGGGGACATTCCAAAGGAGTAAACTCAACATATTTTCTTGAAGGACACAGGATGACCACAGGGTTTTAATATGAAGAAGTTAAACAACAACAGCCAAAAAATCCTTGAAAATTCTATTGGTTAGAAAAACACCAGGAAAGTTTTGCTGGGGAATGTTTTCCCCATTACATCACTGCACTTGCTCGTTCTTTGAGGGTTGGAAGACCTGTCTTATGAGAATTCCATGGTAAAACCTTTTCCCACTTACTCTACAGCCCCGATCTTGACCCTTCAGATTTCTTTTGTTCCCCAAACTCACAGTACATTGAAAAGGAACTCAATCTGAGTCCCGTGAGGATGCTAAAACTGCAGCTTTGACGTGGTGTAAATCAAAGAGCTCAGAATTCTTCAGATAAGGGTTAGAGAGATGGAAACACTGCCTTCAGAAGTCTATCGACCTAGATGTAGAATATGTCAAGAACCAATAAACTTACATTTTATTATTGTTTAATAAAAGCTTCTATGATTTTGTACCAATATATTTTACTTACCCTCATACACATCTCAAATAGACTCTCAGCCTCCAAACTACAAAACCTGATACATATCTTATGTGTGTGCATGCGCTCGGGTTTCTTGCTTTGTGTGTGTGAGAGAGAGACAGAGAGACAGAGAGACAGAGAGACAGAGAGAGAGAGAGAGAGAGAGAGAGAGAGAGAGAGAGAGAGAGAGAGAGAGAGAGAGAGAGAAGAGAGAGTACATGCCCCAGTAGCACAGTGTTTAAAGCATTCACCTGCTACCAGACGGTAGTTGGTTTGAATTCACCTGCTGCTCTGTGGGAAAACAATGTAGCAGGTAGCTTCCATAAAGATTTACACCAGGGGAAAGCCAAAGGAGCAGTTTTCCTCTGTCCTATAGGGTCACTATGAGTTAGAATGAACTCAATGGCTATATGTGTGTGTGTACATATACACACATACATAATGAGCTTTAAACAAACAAAATGTATTGGCTTTTAGTTCTGCAGGCTAGGAATCTGGGGGTAGTAACCATGTTGGTTTCTTCTGAGATTCTGAGGGAGAATCAATTTCATGCTTCTCTTCTAGCTTTTGGTAGCTCCAGATAAACCTTGGTTTGCAGTCACCATGTCATATAGCCTCTGAGATAGTTAAAGTTTATTGTGCCAACCTGGCTGATAAACACATGTGGGATTAATTGAAGGGCGGAGAGATAAATGGCTCAGTGGGCCTCGCCTTTCGAGTTCTCAGGTCTCTTGCTTTGTGATGGTCGCAGCACCAGGGTGCAGCTGCCTTAGCCAGTTCCCTGCTTCAGCTGGCAAGGCTCACTTCCTAAGATAGCCCCAAGGAGGAGCCACATGGACCTATCCTGATGCATTCCTGGGTGCTGGAGCAGCCGTGTGGAGACCCCTGCCAACTCTGAGATGCTTACATATTCACTGATTTGGCTTTCCTCCTGCAGTCAGCATCATTGTTTGTGTTTTGTGAGATGGAGGAGGACTTTGTGGATTGGTGTAGGACATATGGGCTAATGTTGGACTTGTGGGCTTGGGAAGCACTGGGTTTGGATGTTTTCTTGATGTGCACTTACCCTTTACATAAAACTCTCTCTTATACAAGCGTTTCTGTGGATTTGTTTCTCTAAAGTACCCAGACTAACACAGCCTCCATCTCTCGTCTGTCTCTGTGTATCTTCTCTTTTATAAAACAGAGAATATATAGAAGTAGGATCTTACATATATTTAACTACTGATAATATCTTGAAACACCCTATTTTCAAACAAGGTTATGGTCATAAGTACATTTTAGGACTTCACCCTATTTGTTGGAGGATATAATTTCATTCTCAGAAACCAAGCAATGCTAGAAGACTAGGGAGCTATGTGGGGGCTTCCTCAGTCAGTTAGCTACAAGTTATTAATGTTCATGGCCATATCTTCACATATTGGAACCTGATTCCAGTAGAATAAAAGATAATATTCAAAATTTGTAATTTCTGGGAAATGGTGTAAATACTGGCCAATCAGAATTGCTGAGTAGAGCTAGAGGAGGGTCTTGCAGGTGGGTAATATCTGCTATATTAGCCAATTAGTTGCTAGGTTTGGAGGGGAGTCGTGGAGAGGAGCCAAGGTAAGTCAGGAGGATGAGAATGCAGCTATTTGCAATCAAAACCACAGTATTTCTATGTTTTCACAACCAGGAAGATGGTTCCCTTGCCTATCTACTGACCATCAGCCCTTGGTTAGGCAATTTGCCCACAGTAACACAATAAGAAAGTGGTATAGTGAGGACTGAAGCACGTATTGGCTTGACTTCAATTTCCTTCTCTACCAGGCTGCCTCCAGGAGGGCTGTGGCTGACACAGACACAGATTATGGGACGGAAACCACAAACTGCAAGAAGAATGATCTTAAGAGAGCAGGGTCAAGGAAGGCTTCACATATGAGCCAGGGGCCTTAATCTTTCTCAGGGGATGGAGCTCTTTAAGAGTTTGAATTAAAAAACAAAACAAAACATGGGTACTTGTGTTAGTCTGGGGTGACTAGAGAAACAAATTCATAAAGATGCATATGTATATAAGAAAGAATTTTATATAAAGATTAATTGTACATTAAGGAAACATCCCAGCCCAGTCCAGATCAAGTCATAGTCTGATATTATCCCATATGTCTGACACCTATCTATAAAGTCCTCTTTAGACTCACAAAACACATGCAATGACGCTAGATGCAGATCACAGGGAAGTGGTGGGAAGTCTTGTGGATCCAGTGGCATATTGTAAGCATCTCAGTGCTGGCAGCGGTCTCCATATGGCTTTTCCAGGTCTGAGGCTCTGCTGTCCTCAGCCTGTCTCCATATGTCTTGTCAGCTGCAATGTCTCCCATGGAGTGTACAGAGAGAATGTCTCCCGCCTCCAAGGAGGAATACAGGAGTTCCCAGAATCCTCAGGAGAAGGCCATGCCCATACAGAGGCCTCATTGGATATGACCCAATTGACAGGCTAGACTTGACCCCTTCACTCATAATCCTCTCAAATTGACAACAGATTATATAACTACCACAGTATTCATTCCAGGAAAACAAACTACCATCCACAAAATAGTTCATATTTTTCCAAACACCTCAACATTTCCTGAAGTCTGTCTGCAAGTCCCAAGCCATGCTCCTCTAAACTAAACTCACTGCCATTGAATAGATGGATGATAATGCTTTTTTAAAAAATCATTTTATTTGGTGGCTTGTACAGTTCTTATCACAATCCATACATCCATTCATTGAGTCAAGCACATTTGCACATATGTTGCCATCATCATTTTCAAACATTTTGTTTCTACTTGAGCCCTTGAAATCAACTCCTCATTTTTCCCCTCCCTCCCTCATGAACCCTTGATAATTCATAAATTATTAATTTTTTCATGTCTTACACTGACCAATGTCTCCCGTCACCCAGTTTTCTTTTGCCCTCCCCCTGGGAGGGAGTTATATGTAGATCATTGTGATCAGTTTCCCTCTTTCTCCCCACACCCTCCCGTTCCCCTCCTGGAATGGCTACTCTCATTACTGGTCCTAAGGGGTTTATCTGTCCTGGATTCCCTGTGTTTCCAGCTCTTCTCTGTACCAGTGTGCATCCTCTGGTCTAGGATGGTAACTCTTTACAGGAGTAGAAAGCCCTATCTTTCTCCCGTGGAGCAGATGGTGGTTTTGAAATGCTGACTCTGAAATTCACAACCCAATGAGTAATGACTATGCCACTAGGGCTCCTCAGGTTATGCTACAGGATGACAGAAACTACTTGTATGAGTTAGGATTTGGGGGCACTTCCCCAAAGAATTTTCACACTGTAGCAAATTCCCCATAGAAAGGTCTCTTTTTGTAAGATAATCTATCTCTCTCCCTGGCAGTTTTCATATTAGGTCCACAGTTGCAGTAAGCCCAATGGCTCCAAGTGGCAAAAAGACTCCAGATGTTAATTCTTGATGAGAATAGACAGGTTTCATCCAACTTTCTCTGAAACCACAAACTGCCCAGGCAAACTAGGTCACTTAATGCCACAAGAGATTATCTCAAATGAAAAATTAGCTAGGACTAAGGAACATAACTAACCGATTAAATGTCTTATAGGAAGGACGGAAGCTTCAGAGGTTAGGAGAGTGGCAAGGATCCAGACTCCAGAATATGAGTAAAGGTATTCCCATCCCTCAATCATTATGTAGAAAGCTGCTGCTCTAAGAGGCCAATGGGCAGAGAAAAACACGATTCTGGGAGTCAGGCAGACTTGCTGCCACAACATGCATTATGACTCCAGGAAAGTTAGGTCAGCTCTCCAATCCTCACGTTTCACATGTGTTCAGTGGGTGGGCTACTCCTTTCCTTATGAGGTCACCGCAAGGGTTAAAATTTGAAGTACTCCTACAGGGTGCCTGGCATAGATCTGTGTGTCTTGGTTCTAATTTCCAAATTATCATAGCAGTCATGCTCCTGCAATATCATTGATGACACTCAGATTGAACCAAGAATGCATTTTCAATTATCAATGTTCTTAATCTACTGAAGAACTCTTCACAATGGTCAGATCCAATTACCACAAGTATCTCTGCAAAAAAAATCTCTACTTTGCCAAGAGTCTTAAGTCACAGCTGATAGTCTCTTTATTTCAACCTATAGTTATCAAATTATGGGACTTAGAGGGAGGATGGGAGAGGGGAGAATAAACTAACCCAGCTCATCGTTTCCCAGTGAGGGAAATGTCATCCAGAGTGGTTAAATATCTTTCTCAAGTCATACAGCTCATTAGTGGCAGAGTAGGTACTGGAGTGTTGATCTCCAAACTTCTGATCCTGTGGCCTCTGTACTAGAGCAGGTATTCTGTGTAAATAAAAGGAAAGTATGGGAGAAGAAATTTTAAAAATCACCTGGGATTCTATGCGATCAAATATCTATATATGGTCTAAATTCTACCTTGCAAGTCTGGCTAGACCAGAGGATGTGTACTGGTACAGATAGGAACTGGAAACACAGGGAATTCAGGGCAGAGGATACCTTCAGGACCAGGGGTGTGAGTGGCGGTACTGGGAGAGTAGAGGGAGAGTAGGTTGGAAAGAGGGAACCGATTACAAAGATCTACATGTGACCTCCTCCCTGGGGGACGGACAACAGAAAAGTGGATGAAGGGAGATGTCGGACAGGATGACAAAATAGTAATTTATAAATTATCAAGGGCTCATGAGGGAGGGGAGTGCGGGGAGGGGGGGAATGAGGATCTGATGTCTAGGGCTTAAGTGGAGAGCAAATGTTTTGAGAATGATGAGGGCAATGAATGTACAAATGTGCTTTACACAATTGATGTATGTATGGATTGTGATAAGAGTTGTATGAGCCCCTAATAATATGATTAAATTTTAAAAATCTGTATCTGGAATGCCCTGGAAAGAGAATGAAAAGAAAGTGTTTGATATGTAGGGAGTCGCTCAGTATGTGGTTTGGGCTCCTCCGTAATTCCACTTCTTTGGGCATCTGGGTCATCTGGCCTGGGGATCAATATATCACATATGAATGAGGCAAGTAGCTTGGGAAAGTGAAAATTGTACTGACCAGGTAAATGGAAGACTTGGAATCAAATTTCCTCTCCAACACTGATTCCATGTGTGAGGTTAAGCAACTTCCTTGATCTTTTGTGGCTTCCATTTGGTGGTCTGTAAAATGTTGTCTCCAGGGTTCCTTGGCGTTCTCATGTTCTGCTTTTCCTAAGAAGATCTCATGCCCCTCTTGGTCTCACATAAACTGTCCTGAGAGAACTGGTGGCATGAAGGGAGGAAGTAGGAGAGACAAAGGGAACAAGAAGAAGGAGAAATTCGGGAAGAAAAATCCTTGATGGGGCAGGAGAGGGTGTAGGACTACAAGGAACCTTCCCATCTGTCTCTGCTCAGAGAGGTGGCAGCTTGGATTGTGCTCTTGCACATTATGCTTAAGTTCAATTCAAATGCAGAGAAACTCTTGGTCATTCACCTATTCATTCAACTAATACTTAAAATATTGAAATTGTTAACAAGCTGAGCTGTGAATCAAGAATTTACCCAGAGGTATCTTGGAAGAAATGTCTGGTGATCTACTTTCAGCCACTGAAAACCCTTTGGGACACACGCAGTTGTATTCTGACACACATGGAGTTACTGAGTTAGTCAACAGCAACCAAACTTTTTTTCCCATTGATACATAATTTACATACTAGACAATTCACCTACTTAAAATACATATAGCATATTCACAGTTATGTGCAAAACCATAACCATCACCTCATTCAGAACATTTTCATTACCTCAAAAAGAATGGTATGTTGTGCTAAGCGGTATGAAGAAATTCTAATTCCCAGAGCAAGAGGAAGCCATCAATGGTTCTTAAGCAAAGCAGTGGCCCAGATGTGAGTTTTCATTTTGAGAAGGCAAGTGGCAGCAGGGGGAGACGGGCTGCTGAGTGAAATTCAGAAAGACTATGGGTTTCTTTCTCTGTGGATATGCCTCAAAAGCAATCTCTACCCCTGCCACTCATTCCCAGGCAACATACCCATTTCAGGTGTGAAATTTCGAAAGCAGGATTGACTGTGCTTTCCTGCATATGATCTTTTATACAGGCAAGGTTTTATAAAGCTAGTCATCTATGTCTTTTCTTTTCTGTTTTTACTGCTCAACTTTGTTATCGTGAGGTTGAACCCAGGATGGGAAGTGACATAGCTCTAACCACTCGGAAGCAAGAACTTTGGGTCTGCACAGATCTCTCAGGGGCACATGAAGAAACCGGATACTGATAAACAATGCTGTGCCTGGGCCAGAGGCCTAGCCGATGAATTCCTTCAACACATGCATTATTAAAGTGCTAGTCTCCAGTGCATTGATAGTTTGCAGAACTTTAGCCACTGCTTTCCTGTCCTCGCCCTTGAGGTTTCATTGTAGCTCTCTCCCACTCTCAGCAGAGCCCTTCCCAACTATGGAGTCAGCAGGGCAGTTCCCAGGGCACTTCTGAATGAGTGCTAACCAGAAAGAAGACGTGACTATAACAGCTAGGCGAGACCCACCGAAAAGGTGTCCTCTGTCTCTATCCCTTTGCCTCCAAACCAAGGTTGGTTAGGGAACATAGATGATTACCCTTAAGGCAGCAAGAGTTCCTATATAACTCATAAATCCGCCCAATCCCTTTATGGCATTGTTGTGATCATTTCTGTCACTCAGGTAGAGACACTGAGAGAATTAAAGGCTAGTGGATTGACTTGCTATAGTCAAAATTGTGCTGCTAAGACATATGGGTCCTGGGCAAATCAACTCTTTTCATCTTCTCCCTAGAAACCTCTTTTTTTGTTATATCATAGGGCGATTTCAAACTCCAAAATGGCGCTATGCACATGGACTGAAACACTTCGAATACATATACTTAATAACAAACAAACAAAAACCAAACTCAAAGCCATCAAGTCCATTCTGATCCATTGAGAACCTACAGGACAGGGTAAAATTGGCACTGGGTGTTTTTGAGACCGTGACTCTGCAGAAGTAGGAAGGTTCATGTTTCTCCCAAAGACCAGCTGGTGGTTTTGAACTACTAACCTTATAGTTAGCAGCCCAACACCTAACCCACTATGCCACCAGGGCTCCCTTTTACTAAGTCTTGCCTTCCTAGCCTGAATCATTGAATATGTGCTAAAATTATCAGCTGGATTATGTGAATAAGTAAAAATGGAACATTTCTCTTGGGGGCAATTACTGTAGGATTCTCTCTCTCAATATGTGTATGCATATGAGAATAAGTTTTTAAAAAAGCATTGCTACAGAATGATAGGAATCTTAAACATAAAAATAATAACGTGAAGATATGATTTCTTGCCATGGTCTCTTATCTTACTTTTGAAGATAGTGCTTCCAACACTCTAATCCTTCCTAGAAGAATTCTGCCCCTTTGATTTACAAGTCAAAATGGTATTTTTGGCATTCTGAAGGGACTCAAATTGTGTTCCTTTTAAAGTTATTCAAATTTGGGAAACAAAAAGAAATATGAAGGGCTAAGATCAGGAATGTACAGTGACAGGATATGGTTTGCTAATGAAATTCTCAGAAGACCACCCTTGCTACCCACCAAGCATGCTCAAGGGATTTGTTGTGATGGGCGGGGAGAGTGATTTTAGCATAACTCTTCTAGACTTTCTCATCAACAATGCACTTGTCGATTTTCCTAAAATGTATGTGTCTTTTGGAGCCTTGGTGATGTAGTGGTTAAGAGTTGGGCTGTGATCAGCAGGGTTCACAGTTCAAACCCACCAGCAGGTCTGTGGGAGAAAGACTAGGATTTCTACTCCCATAAACAGTTATCGTTTTGGAAACCCACAGGGGGTCAATATGAGTCAGCATTACCTTGATGGCAGTTAGTGAGTCTGTGGCTTTCAATAATATTTTTCAAAAGTATCCCCCCAAGTAGTAGCAGTAACACCTGTCTTGAATTTATCAGGCACAGCAGTTCACTTCAGACAGGATTCCTGCTGGCATAGTAGGTTACACATTGGGCTGCTAATCATAAGGTCAGCAGTTTGAAACTACCAGCTACTCTTTAGGAGAAAGATGAGGTTTTTTATTCTCATAAAGAGTTAAAGTCTCAGGAAGCCACAGAAGCAGTTCTACCTTATCCCATAGGGTTGCTATGAGTTGGAATCCACTTGATGGCAGTGAATTTAATTTTTGTTGTTTGTTTTCTTTTGAAGGAACCTTAAAGGAACTAAGAACAGTCTTACTGCGAGAACTTGTCTGCAGTCACCTAGAGCTATCAGAGAGCAGTCTAAACATGTTTCGTTTATATGTATGTATGTATGTATGTATGTTCATATATGAACTTGAACAAGATTCCTCACAGTTCTCTGTCATATATATATATATATATATATATATATATATATATATATATATATATATATATATCTCCTCACATATGTTTGTATTATATGACTTTCGGTGTCTTTTAGATACTTGAATTGGTTATATGTTTTGAAAGATAGCTTCAAAGAATGTCATAATAGCTAACTTTTATGGTATGTTTATTCTGTATCAATAACTGCTCTACCTGCTTTAAATATTTTAACTCATTTAATTTTGACAACCACCACCCTTTATGAGATAAACTACTTTTTAAAAATTTTACTCATAAAGAGAATGAGAAGCATACAGTGTATGAATAATTTTTTTTCAAGGTTTCACTGGTAGAAAGTGAGAGAGTGAAGGTCTGAACATAGGGAGTCTAACTTTATTCTTAAATTGTTGTGTTGAAAGATTAAAAACAACTTCTGAAGTTTCCCAATGAGAAAATTCTATACATACAATCACCTCCAACACCACTGTGTTCATCTGACTAGTGGGGCAGGGGGTGGGGAGGGAGACAGGACTGACATGGGGAAGAGGGGTGGAAAACTGATCATTTACGTGGTAACCCTGGGTACGCAGATAATTTATCTATAACACAAATAAAATCAAGTTGCCATGGGGCTAGTCTCTTGTTTAGCATTTAGATGTATCTAAAAGAAAAAAAAAATCATGATTCCTCATCACCTTTACAGGAGCTCTAGCAGTCCTGGTGGTATGCTTACAAGTTGGGCTGCTATTCACAAGGTCAGCAGTTCAAAACCACCAGCCACTCTGAGAGAGAAACAAGATTTTCTACTCCCTTAATGAGTTACAGTCTCGGGAACCAAGATGGCATCCAGGTAGAATCACCCTCCTGCTGTTCCTGCTATTAGATCAGAAAATTAAGAGGTAAAGAGGCCAATAGTGGAAGACAGGGTACAAAAAATAGAGTTCAAGTGCACTAGAGTCTATGGATCAGACCTCGCCCTGCAATTTTCACCCACAGATCAATTCAAGGGCTTCCTGAAATGTTCTAAGTTCACTACATCTGCCCATGGGCTCTGCTAATCCCACAATAGTTGCGTCCACCACCCCTTCCTGTGCCCAAGATCTAAGACCCACAGCATGCAGTAGTTTCCCCAGACTGCTATCTAAATGTGGTTATAATCTTGGGCTTGTGGAGAGTCTCAGAGAACTAGTCACATGGGCTCACACAAGAGGTCTCCATCGGTAACCCTCCCCACTCCTGCCTTCATGGGCTTTGCATCTCCTCTCCCCAGCCAGGGACAAAGTGTCTGCATCGGTCATCCCTTTCCCCCTCTGATCAGCAATCCACCTGCCAGTGTGGGTAACAACAGATAATTAGACATGAAGTTGCTGCAATTGGAGGGCTTCTAGGATATTCAGCCGGGGAGCTGTACAGGAGGGATCTGGGGGTGATGCAGGAGGGCAGCCAAGGTAATTCAGACCCAGTGGGCCCCAAACCCACTCAGCTAAGCTGGTCCTACTTCTCTGAGGGACCTTGCAGCACAACCCAATACCAGGGCACACTGAAAGCCCATTATAAAAACTAACAGAAACTTTTAAAAATGCTTTCAAACCAAGGTGTGTTCCTTTGTGTACCTTTGAATGTAAGCCACCAGAAATATGGTCCATTAGCATAGCGTTAACATAACACAATAGGCAGATAGCAGATCCCTTGAGCACAGCCTTTAGAACTTTAACATAACAAAACAGGAAAGGCCAACAGGAACAAAAAAACAAAGGCCAAGACAAAAACAGGTTTTATGGGTTTGGGGCATCACAATGAGTTTTTGAAAGACTAGGGCCAGAACCAGTTCATCTCTGGCCCCACAATCTGCCAACTGCTGCTGCCCTCAATCCACTCTCCGAAGCCTCCCTCTGGTACTGTCGACCAAACTGCGGCAGTTCCTTGCCTGATCATCCTGCACAGTGGCACGCCAAGGCCTGCAACCATCAGGCCACCATTCCCTGAGAGAGCCATCCAACCCACCCTCCAAAAATCCAGAATAGTCTAGGATGAAAGGGAACCCCCAGAGGGACAAAACAATAGCCCAAACCACCAGGGCAGTTCGTCACAGGCAGCCAACAGAAGCCTTTCTACCAACCTCCCAAAGAGAGAGCCCAGAGTTCTTTGACTCCTGGGAAAATGATGCCAAACTCATCCATAATGACTCTCAGACAGCAAACTGCCTCAACAAAAAAATCAGGAGAAACAACAGGCAATGTCAGGGGAAGTCATAAATCTAACAATGTTCATAGAAGAAGCAGATGCTGATCTGCCACAGAAAGAAATCTTCAGAATGCTGCTTGGAGTCATACAGGTGATAAGGGAAGCAATAGAGAAAAATGATGAAATAATAGAGAAGATAAAGGTCACACAACAAAGAAAAATACAAGCATTAAGGGTCGAGGTAACAAAATCAAATAACAAAGTTACATACTTCATCAAAAGATTAGAAGAAGCAGAGGCCAGTACCAGTAGCAGCAACCTCAAGGATAACCAGGCAGACTTCAACAAATGGGACTAGTGGTTCTCAACCTTCCTAATGCTGCGACACTTTAATAAAGTTCTTCATGTTGTGGTCACCCCCAACCGTAAAATTATTTTCATTGCTAATTCATAACTGTAATTTTGCTACTCTTATAAATCATAATGTAAATATCTGATAGGCAGGATGTATTTTCTGGGGTTTTTTTACATTTTATTAGGGGCTCATACAACTCTTATCAAAATCCATACATATACATACATCAATTATATAAAGCACATCCGTACATTCTTTGCCCTAATCATTTTCAAAGCATTTGCTCTCCACTTAAGCCCTTTGCATCAGGTCCTCTTTTTTTTCTCCTCCCTCCCCGCTCCCCTATCCCTCATGAGCCCTTGATAATTTATAGATTGCTATTTTGTCATATCTTTCCCTATCCGGAGTCTCCCTTCCACCCCCTTCTCTGCCGTCCGTCTCCCAGGGAGGAGGTTACATGTGGATCCTTGTAGTCGGTTCCCCCTTTCCAACCCACTCACCCTCTACTCTCCCAGTATCGCCCCTCACACCCCTGGTCCTGAAGGTATCATCCACCCTGGATTCCCTGTGCCTCCAACTCCCATATGCACCAGTGTACAACCTCTGCCCTATCCAGTCCTGCAAGGTAGAATTCGGATCATGGCAGTTGGGGGGAGGAAGCATCCAGGATCTGGGGGAAAGCTGTGTTCTTCATCGGTACTACATCGCACCCTGACTGACCCATCTCCTCTCCTAAACCCCTCTGTGAGGGAATCTCCAGTGGCCAACAAATGGGCTTTGGGTCTCCACTCTGTACTGCACTTCCCCCTTCATTCACTATGGTGTGTATATATATATATATATATATATATATATATATATATATATTCATGATGCCTTATACCTGGTCCCTTTAGCACCTCGTGATCGCACAGGCTGGTGTGCTTCTTCCATGTGGGCTTTGTTGCTTCTGAGCTACATGGCCGCTTGTTCACCTTCAAGCCTTTAATACCCCAGACACTATCTCTTTTGATAGCCAGCCACCATCAGCTTTCTTTGCCACATCTACTTATGCACTCATTTGTCTTCATGGATTGTATCATGGAGGTATGCAGCCAATGATATGATTTTTTGTTCTTTGATGCCTGATAACTGATCCCTTCAGGACCTCGTGATCACACAGGCTGGTGTGCTGCTTCCATGTGGGCTTTGTTGCTTCTGAGCTAGATGGCCACTTGTTTATCTTCAAGCCTTTAAGACCCCAGACACTATCTCTTTTGATAGCCGGGCACCATCAGCTTTCTTCACCACATTTACTTGTTCACCCGCTTTGGCTTCAGCAGTTGTGTTGGGAAGGTGAGTATCGTAGAGTGCCAATTTAATAAAAGAAAGAATTCATGCATTGAGGGAGTGCTTGAGTAGAGGCCCACGGTACAGGATGTATTTTCATTGTTACAAAGTGAACACAATTAAAGCATAGTGATTAATCACAAAAACAATATGTAATTATATATTGTGAAATATTTGTTTCCAGCTATAAATAAATGAAATTTTTTCTTGAAGCATGGTGTAGCATGGGTAATAGTCTTCAGATAGGGTAATCATATGTGAGCGTATGTGTGCATGTATGTGTATGTGAGCATATGCATGCATGTGGGTGAACCCACCTGGAGACAGATAGAAGAGCGATACCTCAGTTCATAAGTATGTGTTTTCCGATGGTCTTAGGCAACCCTGGGAAAGACTCATTGGCCCCCAAAAGAGTTATGAACCACAGGTTGAGAACCACTGGGATAAACAGTCAACCAAGATGATCAGAGAAACTGAAGAAACCCTGAGAACAATATCTGATGCTATGAAGAGGAACAACATTAAAATAATGGCACTACTTTAAAAAGTTACAATGAAGAAATCAACATCAAAAAAATGGTGAGGGAATAATTAGAGGAAACCTTTCCCGACTTAATGAATGAAAATCAGGTAACCATTCAGGAGGCCGGAAGGACACGAGCTAGATTGAATCCCAAGAAGAATTTGCCAAGGCATATAATAGTTAACCTATCCAACTTTGAGGAAGAGAAAAAAAATCATAAGAGCATCTAAGGGAGGAAAAAAGGAAAGCATCTATAAAGGTACCAAAATAAGAATATGTTCAGACCTACCAGCAGACACGATGAAGAGGAGACAGTAGAGTAACATGTTCCAAAAGTTGAAAAAAAATAATGCAAACCCAAGAATACGCTACCCAGCTATATCATCTGTCAAGATAGATGGAGAAATAAGAGTCTTCCCAGACAAGAATACATTGAAAGAAACCCAGCTTTACAAAAAGTCCTTATTGACCAAGTGTGAGCAGAACAACAACACAACCTGAACACAAATAAGAGACCACTACATAGAGCAACTCCACCTAGAGGTCAACACTTGTAAACAGGCCCCAAGATTGCATTGGCTCAGCAGTGAAAAGGCAAGAATGAAACACACACACACACTCACACGCACAAACACTAACACACACACACATTCTTCTCAAGTTCACATGGCACATAATCAAAAATAGATCACAGACTGGGGCACAAGTGGAGCCTGAGTAAACCCAAGCTCCTATAGATCACTCAGACTTCCCTCATGGACCACTATGCCGTAAGACTGAAAATCAACAAAAGGATGATTAAGAAAACAAGGGCAAACAATTTGAGGGTGAATAACTCTCTACTGCATAACGAGAGGGTACTACTGGTCCAGATCAGAGATGAAATTAGGAAGTTTTTAGAAACTAACAAGAATGCAAATATGATGTCCCAAAGCCTTTGGGACACAACAAAAGCAGTTATCAGAGCAAGTTTCATTGCAATAAATGCCCATATGAAAAATGAAGAGAGACTTATGAGTGATATGCTGGCACAAAACCTACAGCAATTACAGAAGAGTCAACAGGACATTCTTACTAACAGCAAAAGAAAAGAAATACTAAAAATGATGCTGAGATATAGAAAGAAAACAATTCCAAAAAATCAATGAAATGCAGCTAAAAGCTAGTTCTTCAATAGGATTAACAGAATCAACATACCACTGGCAAACCTAACCAAAGAAAGGATGGAACAAATTTCAATAGCCTGAATGAGGTATGAATCAGGGATGTTACAATGAACTCTAATGAAATTAATAGGCTAATTACACAGAACTATGAAGGGCTGTGCTCCAATAAATTCAACAACATGGAAAACACAAACAAATACTTGGAAAAATAATCCTTCCCTAGATTAGCTCAGGTGGACATCAAGAACCTCAACAGACCCATAGCAATAGAAGATATAGACAAGGTTATCATGGGATTACCAACAAAAATTCCTCAGGGCCAGTTGGCTTCACAGGAGAATTCTACCAAGCATTCAGGGAAGATCCGACACCAATCCTACACAAACTCTTCAAAAAGAGCACAGAAAAAAAGATGGTATACTCCCAAACTCTTTCTATGAAGCTAGTTGTGATAGTTAAATAATCTATTGTCAATTTGAAATTTAAGAGTGAAGGGGTGGAGTTTAACCTGATAATAAGGTCACAGCTTAATGACCTCATTTGGAGGTGCTAAGGAGATAAATAGCTCATTGGAGGCACCACACATGCTCACTCCCTGGGAGACATTTCTGCAGACAAGACACACGGAGCTACATGATAGCCCTGGAGCTGAAGGAGTCAGGTGGAGACTCCTGCCAGCACTGAGATGTTTACAACACCACTGGAACCACAAGATTTCCCACCCATTGGCCTGTGATCTTCCTGTGTTTGGTGCCATTGCATGTGTTCTCTGAGTCTCAAGAGGACTTTATAGATTGGTATCAGACATATGGACTGATACTGGACTTGTGAACTTGCTCTGGAATGGGTTGGGGTGTTTTCTCAATATTCAATTACTCTTGTATATAAAGCTGTTTCTTATCTACATATGAGTCTCCTTGGATTTGTTTCTCTAGTCTACCCAGACTAACACTTTGGTATAACACTGATACCTAAAGTGGGCAAGAATTCCACAACAATTGAGAACTACCACCCAATATTTCTAATGAATATTGATGCAAAACTCCTTATCAAAATATTGGCCAATAGAATACAAAAGTATATAAAATGAATAATTCACCATGACCAAGCGGGATCATTCTACGGATGCAGGGATGGTTCAACATCAGCAACTCCATCAGCATTATTCACCACATTGACATGAAAAAGCATAAAAATCACATTATAATACCAAAGACACCAAAAAGGCACTTGAAAAATCCAACACCCAATTCCTGTTTAAGATATTCAAACAGAGAGGAATGGAAGGAAAATCCTCAATATAATACAAGCTATATATGAAAAACCAACAGCCAATGTGGTCGTCAATAGAGAAAAGATGAAAACAATCCCACTGAAAAAGAGACCAGACATGGATGCCCTTTGCCCACTTTTATTTAAGATCATACTGGAGGTTTTAGCTAACAACAAGGCAAAAAAAAAAATACATCAAATGACTTTGTCTGGGGAAAGAAGAAGTGAAACTATCATTATTCACAGATCGTAAGATTTTGTATATGGAAAGCCTCAAAAGCTCCATAAGAGGAGGAGTGCTGGGAGCAAGAGCGGAATATGGCAGAGTGGCAGGACACAAAATCAACAAATATAAGTCTGTTGGACTCCTATATACATTGGACATGAGCATGGAAGAGGAGATAAAAAAGGTAGTTCCCTTCATAATAACCAAGCACAGATGGAACTAGCTAGGGATGTATGTAACCAAAAACCCAAAATATTTGTATGAGGAAAAGTACAGAACACTATTACAAGAAACCAAGAGTGACCTCCACAAACAGAATACCCCATGCTCTTGGATTTGAAGAATTAATATAGTAAAGATGTCTGTCCTGCGCAAGACATTATATATGTTTAATGCTATCCCAATACAAGTACAAACATCTTTCTTTAAAGAAGCGGAAAAACTGATTACCAACTTCATATGGAGAGGGACAAAGCCCAGAATTAGCAGATAACTCCTTAAGAGCCAGGGGCTTAGGTGGAGAGCAAATGTTTTGAGAATGATGAGGGCATTGAATGTACAAATATGTTTTACACAACTGATGTATGTATGGCTTGTGATAGGAGTTGTATGAGTCCCTAATAAAATGATTTTTTTTAAAAAAGAAGAAAGACAAAGTTAGAGGAGTTGCTTAATCTGACTTTAGCACCTATTTACATGCACGGTGGCCAAAACAACATGGTAATGGTAAATTCAGACCAATGGAAAAGAACTGAAAACCCAGAAATTAAATCATCAGCATAAGGGCCCCAAAAATATCAAATGGGAAGCAGATGCCCTCTTTAACAAATGGTGCTGGAAAAGATGGATATCTACCTGCAGAAAATTTAAGCAAAACCCTTAATCACTCCATGCACAAGAATAAACTACTCAAGGTGGATCACAGATCTCAAGATAAAACCCCAAACTGTTAGGGCCATTAATGAGAGAATTGGGAAAAACTTAATAACTTTGGTGCAGAGAATTCATAGACTATCAGAAATAGGGAAGGACACAAACACAGAGGAAGCACACATTGACAAGTAGGATATACTTAGGATAAAACACTTGTGAACATAGAAAGAATTCACCAAGAGAGTAATATGAGAGCCCACAGACTGGGAAAACATCTTTAGCAATGACACATCAGACAAAGGCCTTGTTTCTAAAATCTATAATACTCTGCTAGCCTACAATAAGAAAAAAATTAATAGCCTATTGAGGAGGTGGCCAAAGGACCTGAACAGAAGTTTCACTAGGGTTGAAATCTGAATGGCCAGTAAACAAATGAGAAAATATTCCTGCTCATTAACCATAAGGGAAATGCAAATGAATGCAACTATGAGATATTAACTAACTCCCTGAAAGATGGTCCAAATTAAAAAATCAGAAAGCAAGAAGTGTTGGAAGGGTGCAGTGAGACAAGGACTCTCATCCACTGCTGGTGGACCTGTAGGTATGTGCAGTCGTTATGGAAATTGATTTGGCAATACCTAAAACAAATGGAAATCGAGCTACCATATGACCCAGCAACCCCGCTACTGGGCATATACCAGCAGAGTTAAGAAATAGATCATGGCCAGACATCTGTGTTCCAATGTTCATTTTGGCACAGTTCACAATCACAAAGAGTTGAAAACAGTTTATGTGTCCACCAATGGACAAATGGATTTAAAAGCTTTGGTACATACATAGAATGGAACACTACACATCCCTAAAAAGCAGTGATGGATGCATGATGCACATCTTTGCATGGGAAGAGTTGGAGGAAATTATGCTAAGCAAAATAAGCCAAGCACAAAGGGACAAGTACAACATTAGTCCACTGAGGCAAGCTTAAAAAGCCCAAGGGACATAAGAGAAAAGCCACTAACTACATAAATTCCCCTGGCAAGGCAGAGGCTCTCTGACAGGGGTCAGGGAATGCATATGTAAGTGAACTAAAATGGAGGGGGAGAGAAAAAAGAGAGAGAGAATGTGGATAGTGGGGGAAGAGGGCACTAAGCCACCCATGGGAGGGTGTGATTTATGTCTCCAGAAGAAAGGGAGAGAGGGGCCAGACCTGAACCTGGTATGCCAGGCCTTGAGTGCAACATGGTGGCATGAAGCAGTGAACTAGCAGAGAGGTCTGTGGGGCCGGACACAGTACCAACTAGGTGGACCCCTTCACCAAAGATTGCAAAACAGAGGACAGCATTGAAGATACAGCTCTGGGAGAATGGCAGGTCTCCCCGGCCCACAGGGCAGAGGAAAGAGAGAGACAGAGACAGAGTCAGAGACAGAGACATAGAGAGAGAGAACAGCATCCTGGCCCACCAAGATGACAGTCCTGCTCGGAGCAGTCAAGGCACAGAGGACCGTAGGGCTGGCCCCACCACTAGATATGACATCCCTCCATTGACCCACAATGCTACAAGAGACCGCCAGCACTGGATACAGAGTGCAGGAATTGTGCCTGGTTTAACACAACACCCTCCATCCCCCTCTCTGCCCATCCTGGGAGAAACAGGAAGGGAGCTCAACAGAGAGGCAAGGGAAGCAAAGAAACAAAGTGCCCAAAGAATCCCAAAAATGTACTTCAGTCTTAGAGGGCAGGGCTTTATACCTCATCCGGCTAGATTGGAAAGCATACATAATAGTCTTCAGACAGATCTAAGGGTCTGCAGACAGACCTGGAACTATTTCTATGCCTTTTGTTTTTTTCTTCTCCTTTTAAAAATTTCATGTCTACCTATATAAGATAGGCAAGATTTAAAAAATACTGAGAAGAAACAATGGTATGGATGGTTCCTGGGGCATAGGTGAGAGGTGGAGGTAAGGGAGTGGAGAGCCAACAAACCCAGGGACAAGGGAAAAAGATATCTAAAATTGACGGCGAAAAGGGTTCGGAACACCTGGTAGGGTGTGATCAAGTGCAATGTAGCTGAGATGAATTACTGAGAGCCAAATGAAGGTTGAACATGATAGTGAGACAGGCAGAATGTAAAAAGAAATAGAGGAAAGAACTAGATGGCAAAAGGCACCTGTAGAGGTATAAATATAGGCATATATCTATATAAATATAATAATATATAATGATAGGGATATAGGCCTATGTACATATATTTAAATATTAAGTATCAAGGTAGTAGATAGACATTGGGCCTCTACTCAATTCCTCCCTCAATGCAAGAACACTTTGTTTTAATAACCTGGCATTCTGTGATGCTTGACTTCCTGATATGATCACTTAAGTCAAAATGGATGCATAAGTACATGTGGTGAAGAAAGTTGATGGTGCCCAGTTATGAGAAGATATAGCATCTGGGGTTGTAAGGCTTGAAGTTAAACAAGCGGTCATTTAGCAGGGAAGCAACAAAACTCATGTAAAAGAAGGTATACCAGCCTGCGTGATCATGAAGTGTTGACGGGATCAGGTATCAGTCATCAAAAGATCCAAAACAAAAAATTATATCTATGCAAATGAGGGGGGGTCGGTGTGGAGACCCAAAGCCCATCTGTAAACAATTGGACATCCCCTCACAGAAGGGTCACAAGGAAAGGACACGTCAGCCAGGCTGCAGTGTAACATCAACGAAAGAGACAACATTCCTCTAGCTCTTTAATACTTCCTCCCAACCCCTCACTATCATGACCCCAGTTCTACCTTACAAATCTGGCTAGAGCGGAGCATGCACATGGATACAGAGAAGAACTCTGAAAACATGGAATCCTGGACAGATAACTCCCTCAGAAACAATATTGTGTGTAGAGATACCATGAGTTAGGGGGAAGGTAGGGGAAAAAGGCGGGGGGGAACCGATCACAATGATCACTGTATAAATGACTGCCGCCCCCACCCCCACCCCACCCCCAACGAGGGGACAAACAACAGAAATGTGGCTGAATGGAGATAGTGGATGGTGTAAGATATAAAAATTATAATTTATCAAGGGTTCTCGAGGGTGGGAGGGTGGGGGAGAGAAGGGGGAAAGAGGAACTGATACCAAGGGCTCAAGTAGAAAATAAAATGTTTTGAAAATGAGGATGGCAACATACGTACAAATGTGCTTGATACAACTGATGTATGGATGTTTATAAGAGCTGTAAGAGCCCTCAAAAATGATTCATAAAAATAAACAAGAGTTACAGTCTTGGAAACCCACAGGGGCAGTTCTACCCTGTCCTACAGTGTCTCTATGAATCAGAATCAACTCAATGGCAGTGAGTTTGGTTTGGGTTTGGAGTGGCACTGTGAGTTAGGAATTGGGTTGGTGATTCAAATCCAGATTGGTGATTCAAACCCATCACTTGTTCCACAGAAGAAAGATGGGACAATCTGCTTCCATAAAGACTTACCATCTCAGAATTACTATATAGGGTTACTATGAGATGGTGGGTTTGGTTTGATCTTTTGGCATAACCTTTAAAAGTCCTGAAGACCGCTTGGACACAACGACATTAGATCATGAAACATATATGAAGCCTAACTAAAAGTTGAATTCACACACCAGTCTTTCCCAAATCCATCTGTCGTTTTTGTTTTGTTTCGTTTTGTTTTGTTTTGTTTTGTTTTGTTTTGCCTTGCCCACTCCCAATCTATTCCCTAACACCCTGCTAATTTGTCTGACTCCCTTTCTCCTCTTAGCTCAGCTGTGCTCCCATGGAACTGCCCGTCTCCCTTTCTATCATGCACCCTGAGCAGCCAGCCAAGGCCCCAGGTATCAAACAAATAATGGCCTTCCCTCCAGGAGACAGTGGAAAGGGGAGATGGAAAATAACTTTAACTACATATTATTTCCCTTATTTGTGACATATGAAAAGATGGGGGTATTAGAGAGAGACAGTAGATGATCTGTCATTCCCCCAGAAATTCTATTAGTAGGAAACATTATGGGGATTCATGGGCCCACTTCTAAAACAGAATTCCAGTATGTCTTGAGGAGCTGCTGGTATACTGTGTAGAACGTTAGCATGTGAGAACTATCCTCTATGGAAAGCAGGCAGAGTATGAGCACACTGTCAGGAAATTGGGAGAGCCTTTTCCTTTGCTAACTCCCTCAAAAGAAGTAAAATTCCCGTTTCTTCAGTAGACAGAAGAAAATCAAAGATGTGTGGAAACAGTTAACCCAAATGCACTAAAGGGCTCTGTGAACACCATCAGTCTCTGTGACCCTGAGTCCAGAACAACCAGATGGTGCCACCTGGCTACAACTACCAACTGTTTTGAGAGGGATTGTATCAGAAGGGCCTGGAGAGAGTGGGAGGAAAATGTGGAACCAAACTCAAAATCATAAAAAAAAGACCAGGCATATTGGTTAGACAGAGACTGGGGGGACCCATGAGACTATGCCCCTTAGTCATGCTTCAGGTATGGGCATGAACTCGCCCCCGTGGCTGTTTTGAACCAAACATCACATAAGAAGAACAATAATCATACAAAGGAATGCACTCCTCAGAATAATCAACCAGTTGAGATCAAGAGGGCAACATCAGCCCAAGGACAAAATTTAGAAGGGTTAGGAAATAAGGAGGAATATAAATGAGAAGCACAAGGAGGGAGTGGGATAAATGATTGTGAGAATTACAATCAGTGACATGGAACAGAATATGTATGAATTGTTCAGTGTAAACATGATTCTACTCTGTAAACCATAGCCCAATCACAACGTAAAGCTAAAAAAATCCCTATCTTTCCAAGCATAAATAAGTTAGGCAGAAGAGAAAAAGTGTTAGGGATTGGAAAATGGAAGTAAGAATGTGATATTTGCAATGAGGAGAGAGAGAAAGAGGAACTTATTGTTTTGGTTGTTCACTTTGGAGGCCTATGAGTGATGCTGTGGAAAACATTGTATTCTTTCTCTGGTTTTCCCATGGCAGGAACTGTGATGGAGAGTGAGCGGGGGTGGGGGTGGGGCAAAGGAAATGAAGGCATAAACTATCATTACTAGTAAATACTTTCCTCATTCTTATTTTAGTAAGAAGTCCATAGAACTTGAAAACATCCTGTATCAAGAACCAGGATTCTATACCTGTCCAAAACCAGTGTTATAGACACTAAGATAGCTAGGCTGAACACTCAGACATAGCAGCAATTATACCAGATTAAGACTCGTTTGTGGTTTCATACATCAGAATTCCAACGTTAACTATTTCAAGCAAAAATTGGAATTAATTAATGATCATGAAATCTGCTAGTAGATTACTAGTCACAGCTGCTCAGCGCAGGTCTGCCTTCTGTCACATTGGCGTCATCCTTAGATAGCTGTGTCCGTGAAGTGGCAAAGGCAGTCACTTGTATTGGAAGCTTGCATGATCCTTACATTTTATGATCCAAACAAAAGTCCTAGAGATTTCTCTGATTGTCTTGGTTTGAGTCTCATGGTCAACTCTGAACCAATTACTATGGTCAAGTATCAGTGAGACAGAATAGGATGACCCATGTCATGTGTCTACTCTGTGGTGGTGGTATTGGAGTGGGGGGAGGAGACCAATAATTGGTAGCCTATCAAGTAGCGGAGGCACAATTCTTAAAAGGAAATTGTGTGTTGGGAAGACAAACTTGTTCCTAATTTAAAGCACATCTCCTCCTCATAAAACAAAACAAACTCACTACCATTAAGTCAATTCTAACATATAACAACCCTGTAGGACAGGGTAGAACTGCCCTCATGGGTTTCTAAGACTGTAACTTTTTACAGGAGTAGAAAGTTTCATCTTTTCCCCATACTTCTGCCCTTGGGGAGCTTAATGTAAGCGAAGCAATTACTGGGGAAATGCTGTGAGAGATGGTAAGTACCAAGTTCCTTGGAAACACAGAGGTGGTAGTGACTAAATGGCATCTGGGGAAGGCTTCATAAAGGAGATAGATAGTATTTCAATTGGATCTATTTTTATTTCATTTATTTGAATTGAGATATAATTCATAGTTCATTCAATTAATTCTTATGAGAGTGCACAATTCAGTCATTTTTAGTATATTCACCAAGTGTTGTATAATCATTACCACTATTTAAGTCCAGAACATATTCCTCTACACACACATACACACACACGCACGCACGCACAAATAACCCATTCCCTATCCATTAGCAATTATTCCTTATTTTCCCTCTACCCTCCAGCCCCAGTAATCAATAATTTCCTCTGTCCTTCTGAATTCATCTTTACTGTTTCAAGTTGGGCTGCTAACTGAAAGATCAGCAGTTCGAACCCACCAGCTACTCTGTGGGAGAAAGATGAAGTTAAGAACCCCATAGGGGCAGTTCTACTCTGTCCTATAGGGTAACTATGAGCTGGAATTGACTCGATGGCAGTGAGTTTGAAGTTTGAGTACATTTCATATCAATGAAATCATGCATGATGTTTTCTTTTGTGCCTGGCTTCTTTCATGTAGCATAATATTTCCAAGATGCATACATGTTATAGCATGTATCAGTGCTTCATTCCTTTTTATAGCTGAATAACTTCCCATTGTATGGATATTTAGATTGTATTGAGCAGTGTAATTCATCAAGTGATGGACATTTGAATTGTTTCCACCTTTTTTTCCTATTGAGAATAATTCCACTGAGTTGGATCTTGAAGAATGAATAATTGCTAAGCTGTTAAAGAAAATGAAAAATAGCATAGGATTTCAAGTAACCATACTAGTTATTATTTTACTCAAAGTTTTTATGTGTCAGGAGCAGCCTTTATATGTATCGGGTTTCATTTCTTGCTGACCACAACTCCACAACATAGGTACCATTATTATCCACATTTTACAGAGAAGTACATGAACTAAATTAGCCAGCTAACTTTAAAAATATATATATAGGTAGTAAAGGCAGAGGCAGAATTTTAATCTGGATTTATCTGAGTCTGTAGTCAATATTCTTAGCCTCTTTGAGGTGGTGCAGACATACACAATAGTTAGGAACCTGTTGGGTGTAGGGAGCTGCTCGTGGTTCCATGGACACTTTTGGAGGAGGAGACTATGACCAGTTTCTCAAGAGCTCTGCATGCTTTGTTGAAGATTTAGTATGGCTCTTTAGGCACGAGGAAGCTCCTGAGCACTTTCATTAGGGGCCTTTTAATCATAGACGGTTCTGTTTCTTAAAAGGGTGACTCTGACCACAGCATAGAGAGTAGGCTGGTGTCCCCAAGCTTCCCAGGCTACTATCCGCTGTGATCTTCTCATAATTCAGGCCTGCTGTGTTGGAGGGCTAGGGAAGAGGGGTGCGATAGCTCAAACCGCGATGCAGCTGAGGGATTGAAGTACATCACCCCGGAGGGAGCAGGTAAGCAATGTGTTGCGTCTATTCAAGGACAATAGAACAAAGTTGCAAGGGGGAAGTGATAATACTAAGGAAAGATAATTTTGCCCTTCAGATTTCCTGATGTCTCAGGCGTAAGGGATTCATAAGCAAGAATTAAGGTGAGAGGTCTACCATAAGCATCAAATAAACTCTCAAAAGGGTCGATTAGCTAAAATATTTAGAGTGAATCAAGAACTTGGTCTTCAGCAGTATTTGTGGCCACACACTTCACAGGCATGGGGAACAATGCCCTCAGCACCTACATTAATGGTAGCAGCCCAATGGGCTCAGTGGAGAAGGCCATGAGCCTGAGCAGTCAGTCATTGCTTGGACATTGCTGGATACTAACAGCAGGGAGGTATCTGCTATTCCTAACAATGGTGACAATAATGCACATTACTAGCACCAACCAGAGAAGGAGATTAGGAACATAGAGAGCTCCGTGTAGTAGTGAAGAAGTCTGGTCCCCAGGCCGTGACTGCATATGATCAGGAGAACGCCATCAGAACCATTTGTGAAGCACTGGAATTCAAGCAGATCCATGGGGCCAGGACAAGAACGAGATGGGCATTGTGGCAGATATTCTAGTTCTAATTTTTCCTCTTATTCTGAAGGTCTGTGGCCTGAGAAAATCCAGGGACCTACTGCAATAGAGTGGATCAGAGATTATAAATGTTAAAACAACCAAAAAAAGAAGAGTGAGCAAAAAGGGGTGAGAACAGATAGTAGAAACAGTTCAAAGGAAAATTGCCAGACTCTAGTAGCTGAAAATAGGAAACGGGAAGTGTCTGAGGTCACATCCTTCAATGATGGCACCATTAAGCCAAATAGGGAAGTTAGGGAGGGGGGCGGGTTGTGTGGGACAATGGTGAAATCCACTTTGGGACATATTGAGCTAGAGGGCCCCTGGGGTCATTAAAGTGCAGGTGCGCTTTCAAATTTGTGCCAGAAGAGATCTGTAAACCAAACCCTGGGACAAAGTAAGTGAGAGCTAGTCTACCGAGTGAGCAGGAAAAGCGGCAGGCAGCCCCGAGGCAGCGCAGTCCTTCAGTACTTGTTGAGCAACTGAATGCAGACACCGAAAGTCCTCGCTCGGTGGAAACAGCAGGTGAATGTGGCCTGTTGGGAGGAGTAAAAACCAACCTGGTAGAGAAAAAAAATAAAATAGTGTGACCACGAGCTGGTTTGCTTTTGTGTGTGTGTGTGTGTGTGTGTGTGTGTGTGTGTTTACAGGAACACAGACAATATTGCAGTATAAACCAGTCCAAAAGACCTCATCAACAACAAATCCTTTCGGACGGATAGCTCTTGTTGGAATCGGCTCATAGGACAGTGTCACTCTCAGAGAAGAAGAACTCACTTTGATATGTCAAAGCCTGATCTGGTAGATATTTTCAGCACTCCCATCTCTTCCAAGTGAGTCAGCACTGGAGAAAAGCCGAGTCACTGGGGAAAGGCATGGCTCTAGTTGATCTTTTCTTAGGACTAGGCACAGCTGTCAGAGAAAGGAAAGTTCCCATTTGCTCAGCCAAATGACAATGATATCAGGGCTATATTAAAAACTCAGTTAAGATAGAACTATACAGGAAATAGACTTCCGGTGAATTCCCTGTATCCACAACTGAGGGATAGGAGGAAAGTGGTGACTAAGCAGAGTGCATTGGTGGCTTGAATATGGAAGGTCAAAGGCGGGAAGAAGCCTGACTTCAATAGTTAAAAGTGTCAGCAGATTCCTCCTAGAATGCATGCTGGATCTGATCTGGTTTCCAAAATCTTATGTATTTTTGTGTTGTCTTGTTCTGTTTGGTGTTCTATTGGACATAATCGGGTTATCTTGGGAGCATTATGTCATTAGGAGATTACCCTCTTGAAGTTGTAGAATGTGTATTTTTTGTATTGGGGTGTATGAAAACCAGTACCAATGAACCTATAGAGTCAACAAGTGGAATAAGTGTTTGTTGGGGAGGGGGATCTAGAGGTGGTGGCAGGGTGAAGGGGTAATGACTTGAAGGGGTTCACATAGAAAAAGAATGTTTGGAACCTCTGGTAGCAACTCTCCAGTTCTGCTGGACGTGATTGAACCATGGAATGATGTGATATATGTATTAATGCCAATAAATAAAAAGATGAATCTTGATCATCTAATATAATTCCAGCTTGCACCACAGCACTATTATTCAAGCAGATTACAATTTCCCCCTCTCCAATCAGCCACAGATCTCTTTTTGAAAAATCCTTCTGACTGGGTTTTCCTTTGGGCCCGAAAATTTCGCCATCAAAGTTATTGAGTAATAAAGCTTCAGCTTAGCCATAGACTTTCGGGTTAAACTTGCTCAATCCCTTTATTTAGATGAGGACATTTAAGTGCAAAGAGGTTAAATCAGGAATCCATAATCAAATGCCTGCCAAGACCTGGTCAATAATATCAGTAAGTGCAGCAGGACTTAAATTTGCATTCAAACTCTCGATTTTCACTTCTACTAATAAATATGTCTCCCTTTGTCTTGTTTTAAAATCTCATGGCTCTTACATTGTAGTTCCCCAACCCCTACTAACAAACAAACTATCTCTGACTATAGGACAATGAAACACTACAAACAACATGAGGGATGGCAATGGAGATAGGGCTCCACTGGGCAAGCGCCAACTAAAGGGGGCAACTTCTCCCCAGCTTTAGTTAATGGTTGTCTTGAAGGACTGTGAATTCATTGAATGTGTCTAGCCCTCTATTTATCTCTTTTACCTATAGATTGTTTCATACCTTTTCCCAAGCCTTCACTTCTCAGCAGAAACAAGACTGCTGAGCATGAAGGGACAAAGAGCTTTCCTTGACCTTCCCTGTTACTCTGTGAGCATCTGTTAGTTCTTCCGTGTTTCAGATGGTTGGAGAATACTCCAGGCTCTTCGGCCTCGGTCATTTGAAATGCTACAGCTTTGTTTGTCTTCTGGTTCTTTTCTTGCAGGCATCTCCCCCACCTCCCCGCAAGGATTGCAAACATAAAACTAAGAAGATTTTTAAACAATCACATAGTAGTTTCACAATAAATACTGGATTGGATGACAAGATGAGTGAGATAAAGCCGCTTTTTCCAGAGGCTTATGGTTTGAAAATGCCTGCAACATTTTGATATGGATTTATTTTAAGATGGTTGATTTAAAATCAGAAAATTAACTAGTGTCTCAATATATTTTGGGTGAACCCAGATTAAACCACCAGCTTGTGAGGGGATATTAGTGATCTATTGCCATATATAAAATCACCCCCAATTTTGAAAACTTAAAACAATTTTCTTATTGAATCAAGACAATGTCCAGAACCTGGACACAGCTGGGTTGGGTCCCCTGCATCGTGGTCTTTTATCAACAAATGGGGTTGTCAAGAGTCGGAATCAACTGGATGACAATGGGTTTTTAGATGTCAGATGCTACATTAAATGCCAGGCATGCACACATGAATGAATGACTATTTGAAGATTATCTCTGTTACATTTTTTGCAATTTCTGTTTTAATTCCTGCATTTTTAATAACAAAGGGTTAATTGTTAAAGACATGGTTTCAATGACAACAATAACTTCACTTGAACAGGAGTTCTTTTAGCAAAAGAAAAAACAATTGCTAATCATTAGAAAATCTGTGACCATTGGGGATGTCTCATAAAAATCCAAAATCACTCAGAGGCCCAATCATAAAGAAGATTTATCTTCCTATTAATCCATATGGAATAGGTCCATAGAACTGGAATCAGTAGAATTCTATAGATTATCAAACATGGCTTATTGGCACATAACTATGGCTTTTAAATAAATCTGATGAATTACTGGTGAGGAGTTTGTCTCCTTCCAAATCAATTACTCTTTTATAAATATTTGATTTTGGATCACTTGGACTTTTTACACTCACAATGTCACCTCCTTGGATACCACAAAAATGTTGACTAAGGTATTCTACAGAGGCAGTATGTGAATTTTTAATGGTAGTCTCCATTGATGGTCCAGAACACATGACACCACCACCAACATATCCAAATGCACAATGGGCTATGCAGCCATACCGAATAATGTAGCCAACAAGTCAAAAAGGTTTTCCCCGAATACCACGAAGCATACTTCTATGTAGAGTCTACCACCATTGACCATAGGTCTATTCTACAACACATTCACTTTTTAAGGTAGTTGCAAGGCCTCCAGTGTAAGCCTCTACAGCATATCTCAAAACCTATGCAGTAGATCCATGGTCTCAGGATACCTGTTACCCCCTCAAAACCCAGAACGTCCCTCACCCAGGACTCAGATGGGCCTTTCCCACCTGGGCCCTACTGAAGTCCCAAGTCCTGCATTTTTTATATTAGCCTTCATTATTCTTTTGTATTTTCCCTTGTATGGTGTTATTAAATTGCCACTAAAAATGGACATCAACTCTTTCCCACATCCTTCTCCTCTCACCGACAAGTAGAATATATTTCCTCTCCTCTTGAGTCTACACTAGCCAGAAGACTTGTTCTGACGCATACCATGCTACTCAAGTTCCAGGCCTGGCTCCTAAGGGACCTGTCACCTTGAGTTCATGCTTTTGGAGTGTTGAGAACATCATACTACAAGAAATTCCACACTTAGGATGAGAAGAGGCCACGTGGAGACAAACTAAGGTGACCAAATCCATAGCTCTAACCCTGCTATTAATCACATGAGTGTCTCTAGCCAACACCAAGCCACACACCTAAAAAGAGCCACTCAGCTAAGTCCAAATCATGAAATATAATAAATCATTTTTGTGTTAAGCGCCTACATTTCATAGTGGTTGATTACATAGTAATTGATAATCGAAGTATATTTTATTTATTTCCCTTTCCTTTCTCTCTTCCTCTTCACGTTGCTTAAATGCCTTCCAGATAAGGTTCAGAAAGAATGACTTTAGATAACAGGAAAATAGACAAAATGCATCACAGAGCGCAGATATACATGATACAGCAGGCACCCTGAGCAACCCCAATACTTCAAAACATTGATGGAGTGTGGGCAGAGGATGTATTTGCTTTTAGCAAGTATCAGCAGTGATAAAATGCCAAACGACCTTTGGATGTGAATTGCTCCCCTCCTAGGAAATGACATGCTACAGCCACATTCTGCAGACATACCCATATTGATAAATGATAGGTTCTTCATTTAAAATAAAAGCAAGTTCCAAGTAGTAGTGTTATGGAGGGCCAATAGTAAAAGTGAATAGGGATTGATATGTCATTTCATACCTGACTGCATGAAACAAAAGATTGCAAAAACTGCTGAAATCCTAAAAGTATTAGGTATATTTCTCCTACAAGTAACCTACAGTTCTTACATAATTGTGAAAGGGGAAAAAAAGGTTGTGC
This sequence comes from Tenrec ecaudatus, assembly GCF_050624435.1. NCBI lineage: Eukaryota > Metazoa > Chordata > Mammalia > Afrosoricida > Tenrecidae > Tenrec > Tenrec ecaudatus. Next base: position 43,184,248 of record NC_134548.1, on the reverse strand, counting down.
AGAAAGGTTAAATTCCAAAAGAACAATTGTCAGTCAAACCTGCAGATGTTGCTACCACTCATCCAAACCTAGGAGCGAAAGGCACACTCTTAGTTTGCACAACAGAGAAGTGGCCCTTCTCCAAGCGGTGAGTAGATTTTACCATTGGTTCCCGCCCAGCCTTGGCTAAGTTTCCTTAGTTCCCTTTGTCCTTGAGTACTCCAGGGGCATTTGCCTGGCAGTCTATCACGTATTTGTCTTGGGAGGGTGGAGGAGAAGTAAGGAAGGGCAAACACAGAGTCAGCAAGCACTCTTTATTTACTCTTCCCCCATGATATTGTGCCTAAATCTCTAAGAGCTGCCCCTGAGTCTTCCTGTCAAAGCCTAGTATTGCTGAGCTACGTTCAACAGTCTGTCCTTTGGTTCACTTTTGTGCACTTCTGAACAGATGTATATGTAGGGTTTCTGGCAAATGTCTATAAGTCTTGCCTCTTTGCTTCATGGTTGAAACAATGGCCTGAAGATGAAGAGTCAAGGCTTATTAGAGGAGGCAGAAGAGACCTGGGGAAAAGGAAAAGGGAGTTAGTAATTCTGCCCAAAGGAAACACAATGTCTGCACTTGGATGAGGACCAAAGAGACTTTCTGCTTCAAGATTCAAGGGTGAGAATCTCAGTACCTGTATTTAGATGACAGAGGAGCCCTGGTGGTACAGTGGTTATGCATTAGGTGGCTAACCACAAGATCAGCAGTTTGAAACCACCAGATACTCCTTGGGACATAGACTTTCTACTTTCATAAAGAGTCACAGACTCAGAAACCCACCAGGTCAGTTCTACGCTGCCCTATATGGAAGCTATGAGTCAGAATCAACACGATGGCAATGGGTTTTCTTGGTTTTGTAGTTAAATGGCAGCTGAGGCTGAACTTTCAATATTGGCTTCTTGCCTCCCATGGCTGGAACCCTAATGATCTGTTACATGGCCCCTCTCTCCAGTAGGACAGTATAGATTTCTTGCATGGAATTTCAGAGTCAAATTTACAATTAGAAACTCTTAGTCATCTTAAAGGCCAAGCCCTCAACTGGCAAAACACCAGATCTGCAACCTTATATTGGCAAGGAAACCACAGACCAGCTCAGAGACAAAGGGGATGTAAGAATGGCTGCCACCTGTTACAGTGTTTACAGGAAGAGAAGGAATTTGGAGACAAGGTATCACATGTCCCATTTTACTCTCCAAAATTTCCTGGTTTTCAAAAAAAAAAACCCCAAATATCCACATCTCTAGTTTTAGAAGTCAGAACAGTAGTTACCCTTGAGGAAGGAGTAAGACTTGAAATAACCCTAAGAAATGTCTAGGGTACTGCAAATTCTCTCTCTCTCTCTCTCTCTCTCTCTCTCTCTCTCTCTCTCTCTCTCTCTCTCTCTCTCTCTCTCTCTCTCTCTCTGTGTGTGTGTGTCTCAAGTGTGGGTTACCCAGGTATTCTCGTTTTATAAAAAAGCAAGCTGTATGCTTACGATTTGTGCACCTTGCTCTGTGAATGTTATCCTTTGTTTACAAAGATTGAAAGAACTAGGGTCCCTTTCTGAATGATAAATGAGAGTTACCCTGCCCATTCCCCAACTCTAGTGAATGTAGCAAAAGGCCGGTCATGTGCTTATTAGAAACTGAAAGTAGAGGACAGTGATCAGAGCACTGGGTGCCTCTCCCCACCATGCGAGAGGGTCATAGGGTACTTCCTCTTCACCTTAACCAAGGCCACAAGGCCTTCGAGAGAACCACCGAGCACCTGACCTATGCTCCCTGGAGCTAGAGAGACATAAAAAGGAATCTGACTCTCTCCTGGGAGACCATAAACAGACAAGCTTGCAGCTAACCAGCTGTCTTGGAAGTCATGTAAAGAGAGCATGCCTGGTATTTAAAGAGGCCAGGATGAATGGACCTTTCCGCTGAGCAAGATGCAGTCCTCTGAAAGAGATCTGGGATGAGCAGTCCTGAGCAGAGAATCACTTATTGGAGAGTTGACACTATCCTGTAGTAAGCTGCGTAAAAGCCAGTGGGTGCAGGGCGAAGCCAGCCAAGGATGCTCACCCTTATCAGAGGCTAGAAAGAGGTTCTCAGCAAGGCAAAGTCCCCCGAAGACCACAAAATATGTCAAATAAGAAAGAGGCAGTGAAAAGAGAGAGAGAGAGAAAAAGGAGGGTGTGAGCCATGCCTCTCCCTCCTCCCTGCACACGCCCAGGCAGAGGCAGTCTGGAACGAAAGATGGGGTAGAAAGAGGCTTGAAATTGAATAAAAGATTGAAGTTTTCAGGTTAGACCAGATAGGGCATTTTATTTACTGAAATTAGATTGCACTTGAGGCTGAAGGGGAATGGAAACCTATGGGACCTGCTTGAGATTTCACCCCGGACCGAGAAAGTGCTACCTGCGAAATCGTGTTTGAGGAAGCACTGGAAGAAAGTATGAATCGTTTACTTTGCACACTTGCACCCAAGTCCTGATACAAGTACAATGCAAGTTATAATGCATGTCACAGGTCCCTGTTAGCCTGTGACTTCAAATAAGATGACAGTCCTGCTTTCTACTCAATTAAGGCACAGGCCTGCACCAGTCCAATAACCAGAATTAGTTCCCGCGAAAGTGTACTCCCCTCAGCAATGCCCACCCTACCCCTACCACAAGCTGTTTTGTAGAGTTCCCAGGGTTTCTGACTTATGTGCTTCATTAAAAGCTCTCTGTTTCTCCCACCCTCGTTCATGTATTTAACCATGGTTAATTCGCTTTCTACGGGCTAGGCTATGCATGGGGGAAGGAAGTACAATAGTAACCAAAACAATAGACTCCCTGCCCTCATGAAACTTGCAGTCTATTGGGGAAAACTGTGAATAACGTAATCACACCAAGGAATGTAAACAGCACCACTAAAAGTGGAGGGCTGGGGCGTGGAGAGCAGGCATAATGCTGGCAGGAAAGCCATGAGAAAATAGGAGCCATACCTCTTAGTAAGGGAGGTGAAAGAACTGTCCTCAGAAATAGATAGGAGATCTAGAGGCAAAAACAAAACAAAACCCAACAACAACAAAAACCCTTGAAAAAAAGTAACAGGAAACAAGGAGAAAGGGGAGAATATTCCAGCCAGAAAAGGAGTATGTCAGTAGGATAATAAAAGGGGGAGGAGGGTGTTGAGTGCCAAACTCAAGTGGGAATGGTGTACCAGGTGGAGAAGTGCACCAGACCTGGGCTTTAAGGGAGATCATAGATGCTCAAACTTAGTTGGCCTGTTGAAGCGACATCTTCTTCATATACACCACCTTCTCTGAGTATTTTCTCAGTATACAGTTTGAATAAGTATGGTGAGAGGATACAAACCTGACACACACACCTTGTGATTGTAAGCCATGTAGCAGTCCCTTATTCTATTTGTAAACCTGCCTCTTAATCCATGTACAGGTGCTTCGTGAGTACAACGAAATGTTTTATGATTCCCATTCTTCCCAAGGCTATTCATCATTCGTCATAATCCACACCGTGAAATGTTTTGACATAGTAAATAAAACATAATGAAACATCTTTCTGGTAGTCTTCAAATTCAGCCAAGATCCATTTGATATCAGCAATGATATGTCCTGTTCCACGTCCTCTTCTGAATCTGGTCGGAACCTCTGGCAGCACTCTGCCAATGGTGTTGGGTGATCTTCAGTGTAGTTTTTCCCCATGTGATATTAATGATATTATTCTATAATTTGAACATCCTGCTGGGTAACCATTTCTTGGAATGGGCACAAATATGGATCTCTTCCAGTCAACTGGCCTGGTAGCTGCTTTCAAAATTTCCTGCCTCGGATGAGCTGGTGTTGCCAGTGCTTCATCAGCTTGTTGGAGCATTTCAATTGGTATTCCATCAATCCCTGTAGCTTCTTTTTGGCTGATGCTTTTGGTGAAGCTTGGACTTCTTTCTGCAGTACCATTGGTTCTTGCACAAATGCTACCTTTTGAAAAGGTTAGATGTCAACTAGTTCTTTCTGGTGCAGTGACTACATCCTTTCTGTCATCTTTTGATGCTTCCTGCAGCATTCAATATTTTGCCCATAGAATCTTTAATGTGTGTATCACCTCAAAGTTTGAATTTTATCTTGAGGTCTTTCAGTTTAAGATATGGTAGTGTATTCTTCCACTTCGGTTTTCTAACTCTAGGTCTTTGAACATTTCAGTATAATATTTGACTTTATCTTATGGAGCTGCCATTTGAAGTTTTCTTTTTTACTTCATCATTTCATCCATTTGCCTTAGCTATTCTGATTAAGATCAAGTTCAGAATCTCTCCTGAGAGCCAGCCATTTCACTCTTTAATTTCTTTATTGTCTTTTTTAATGAACTTTGGCTTTCTCTTTTTAATTGAGCTATAATTAATATATCATACAATAATTCAATCATATAAAGAAGGGGTTGTACAATCATCACCATAATCAATATTGTGCTTTCTTTCTTTGTGTATGATGTTCTGGATGTCATCCCTCAGCTCATCAGATTTTTGGCTATTTCTGGTCAACGCAGCAAAGATGTTCTCAAAACTCAGGTGGGATATACTCAAAGTAATATTTTGGCTCTGTGAACTTGTTTACATTTTCTTCAGCTTCAACCTGAACTTACACATAAGCAATTGATGGTCTGCTTCACAGTCAGCCCCTGGCCTGGGTTTAGCTGCTGATCTTGAGCTTTTCTGTCATCCCTTCCCACAGATGTAATGAATTGATTTCTGTGTAGTCCATCTGGAGAAGTCCACATGTATACTTGCTGTTTGTGTTGTGGCAAAGAGGTGTTTGCAGTGAGGAAGTTACTGGTCTTGAAAAATTCTGGCACGCAAACTCCAGATTCATTTCTATCAAGAACACCAGCTATTCCAACTATTGTTCCTTCGTCTTTCTGACTTAAAATTTGAATCGCCTATAATTATCCATATATCTTGATTGCATAGTTGAGGAAAGGAAAGATGCTGGTAGAATTTTTCAATTTCTCATTCCTAGCATCTGTGATTGGTGTGCAAATTTGAATAATAGTTGTTGAATTGACTGGATTTCCTTTCATGTAAATAGATTTCCTCCTGTCACAGACAGGATTGTACTTTAAGATAGATCTTAGAATGCTGTTTTTGACTATGATTGTGACACTATTGCCCTTGAATCTGTCATGGACAATAAAAGTCCATTTCAGTACACTAATACCTAAAATCTTTATCTTTATGCACCCCCCATTTCATTTTGACAACTACAGTTTTCCTATATTCATACTTTTTACATTGCAAATTCTGATTATTCATTGTTTTCACTTGTTTCTTCTCATTTTGAGTCCTGCCTCGTCAGCGAATGAAGCTCCTGAAGGCTTTACTTCCCCAGGCTTTACTCCATCCACGTCTTTGTGGTGGACTCGACTTTACAGAGGCAGCGGCTTCAGCCCTGAGGGCTTCATCTCCTGGCACTTTCTCTGACAACGTTCAGCTTCTCAGTATCTGACAATATTTCAATGGTGTCTGGAAGGTTGTCCGTGACTAAATCCTCAGAAGTGAACAGTCTTTTCCTTCTCCTGGTCTGTTCTCAGTCTGGAAGCGCTCCTGAAGCCTGTTCCCTTTGGGCGAGCCTGCTGGCATTGACGTGCCAGCGACATGGCTTTCAGCATCACAGCAAAGCACAAACCGCCACAGTATGACAAACAGACAGACGTGGTGGTGTTTGGCCCACTGCCTGCTTTTCAGCACCCACCCTTGACGATTAAACACTTTTCTACTATGGCGCATCATTCAAGATAAAGTTTAGGCATCTTCTTTTTTCAGTCTCTCTGGATCAGTTAGCTTCCCAGCTGGATGTTGTCACCCACTTTGAGAAACACTGCTCTAGATGTCGTTAAGGATATTATATTTTATGTCTAGAACAAGGGTACAGGGAAAAACCATCGAAGTGTTTTGCAAATGAGGGGGACACATTAAAAAATGACCCTCTCCTCAAAATACAACCGGAATCTGACCAGTTCCCCTACTCTCATTGCCACCAACCCAGTAAAAGCCACCACCACTACCACTACTTCCAAAGTGGCCTGTCTACTTCTGTTCTCAGCTTTACTCTATAATGTATTCTACACACACACACACACACACACACACACACACAAAGGCATCCTTTTTTATTAATTGGGATGAATACATATATCAAAGCATTCCATAGTTCAACTACATCCAGCAGAATTGTACATTTGCTACAAGAATCAATTTCCCAAACAGAGTAATCCTTTTAAAGTGTACAGTGGATCATATCCTTCCTCTGCTCAGAACCTTCATGGCTTCCCAGCATCCTTAGAACATTGCACAACGATCCACAGAAGGTCTCACGGGCAATGGCCCTCATCTGCATGCCCACTCCCCAGCTCTGGTCTTCCCACTTGCTCACTCTGCTCCAGGCACTGATTTCCTTCCTAGCACACGTACGCGTTGAGCGTGTTCCTGTTGCTGGGTATATGCACACACTGGACATGCATATCCCCCAGGGTCTTGTTTTCCTAGGGATGGCAACTTCTAAGTCCTGCACTAAGATGTGGTGGGACACATGTGCCCGTCTCCAATTCCCACTGCACTTATACCACAGGCCCCACTAAGGGCAGGAGTTACAGAGTGATGGAAGGTTACGGAAGGATGAGTAGGGTCTGGTGAACAAGGAAGTTGGAATCAGTCTGCCAAGAAGACCTCTTGGGCAAGCAGGGATACAGCGAGAGACAGGACATCAAGGGAGCTGAGGTACCAAGTGCCCAGCATAGATGTATTTTACTGTCCCAATGGACTTCATTTTCAAAACACAGATCCAAAGATAAAATTACAAGATGGCAAAGACATGGCAATAAATCTCAAGCACAAGGCCCTTTTGAGCATGAGGCCCCGTGTGATAGCATTGGTCAGATGTCAATGCATCTGTGACTTCTGAACCAGAGTGGGATGGCGGCCTTTGCAAGCATTACTCCAGGGTAAGAAGATTCTGGTTGAGGCTCTAAATGGAACCTAAAGAGCTGCTCTGGTCCCACTTTTCACATTGAGCATGTTTTCTTGAATGTAGTGTGACATTCAAGCTCCAACACTTTGCCATAACACTCCAGCCCTGTCTACCATAGCTTAGCTATCCTTACTTTCCCAGTCACTTTAGAGCTGAAGCACTAGCCTTCTCCCTTCCCTCTAACTCCCTTCCTCCTCTCCCCTCCCACCTCCTGAAACCACACATACTTGTGACTCCTTTTTAACTGTTTTGACTTAAGCCTGAGAAGGTGGAGAGGAAGCAGACTAGGCTTGGCTGATTAGAACAAGGCAATGAGGCAGTGAAGGGAGGGGAGTGTGCAGTGAGAGGACACGGAGTTCTGGGAAGGCTGAAGAGGTACAATTTCACCTGTAGGTCACAGGAATTCATGTTCCTTTGATCTGTTCAACCAAAACTTCCTGAAACTCTCAAGATCTTGTTTGGAGATGAAAAGCCACAAAATGTCATTGAAGCAAAGAGAACTTTAGTACATTAAATAAAGATTAAAAGGAAACCTGGCTATTGTTCATTGCCACTACTTAAGGATGTCCAAAATAGACACTCAGTTGATCAAAGGAAACATGTAAGTACAGCTCAGACCTTCTCATTTAGACAGTCAGCTTCTTGGTGTAGGTGTGCACTTATTCAGTGGGGACAGAAGACAATTTCAAACGGAATAAAAGAATAACAAAAATAAATGTTGTTTATCTAGGTGCTCTCCAGCCTGACTCATAATGACTCATATGCAAAAGAGGCCACCCTCAAAGTCATTGTTATGTTTATGCACATTGTTATGTTTATGCACATTGTGGCACCCACTGCTTCCATCCATCTGATGGACTGTCTTCCCTTTATTCAATGACTCTCTTCTTTACCAAACAGGACGCCTTTCAGGAAGTGGGCCCTCCTGCAAACATGTCTAAAATAAGTAGTTTAAGTAGTGGAATACAAAATTGATGCCCTGAAATGTAAATCCCTACCCCCCCCCCAATTCACAGTAATAAAGAAATAATGAAGCCCCTCAGAGGAAGTCTCAACATCCTTGGTGTAAGGAGAATTTTGGTTGTACTTCCAAAACAAATTGATTCCTTCTTCTGGAAATCCCTACTCAAGAAACTCACTACTACAGCATTGTGTTGATGCTGATTCATAGCAACCCTGTAGGGCAGGTTAGAACTGACTGTCCTGTGAGTTTTTGAGACGTCCCAAGACTTCAGCGGTCTATGGGAGTCAAAAGGCCCATCTTTCTCCAGAAGAACAGCTGCTGATTTCAAACTAGAGACCTTTTGGATCACAGTTCAACACATGACCACAGTGCCACCAGGGTTCGTTCTGGAAGTACATAGTACCTTCAATATTCTTTGTCAACATCATAATTCAAATTCATCAATATCTCTCTGATCTTCTTTATTCGTTCATTGTGCTGCTCCAGATGCCTATCGGGCTATTAAAAATGCAATCTTTTGAGTCAAGCACACCTTGGTCTTAAAAAGGGACATCTTTAATATTTTTTCTTTCTTTAAAAAATTCATATTATTGGGGGCTCATACAACTCCTATCACAATCCATGCATCCATTGTATCAGGCATATTCGTTGCCATCATCATTTTCTAAACATTTTCTTTCTACTTGAGTCCTTGATATCAGCTCCTCATTTTTCCCCCTCCGTCCCCTGCCTTCATAAACCCTTGATAATTTATAACTTACGTATTATTATTTTTTCATGTCTTACACTGACCAATGTTGCCCTTCACCCACTTTTCTGTTGTTTGTCCCCCTGGGAGAGGGTTATATGTAGATCATTGCGATCAGTTCCTCCTTTCTCCCCCAACGTTCCCCTTACTCTCCTGGTATTGCTATTCGCAATATTGATCCTGAGGGGTTTATCCATCCTGGATTCCCTGGTTTCCAGCTCTTATCTATGCCCGTGTACATGCTCAGTTCTAGCCGGATTTGTAAAGTTGAATTGGGGTCACGATAGTGTCTGGGAGGAAGCATAAAAGAACAAGAGGAAAGTTGCATGTTTCAACAGTGCTATACTGCACCCTGACTGGCTCATCTCTTCCTTGTGACTCTTTTGTAAGGGGATCACCAATTGTCTACAGATGGACTTTAGGTTTCCACTCTGCAATCTTCCTCATTCACAATGATATGATTTTTTTTGTTCGAGGTCTCTGATGCCTGATACTGGATCTGATAGACACCTCATGATCACACATGCTGGTGTGCTTCTACCATGTGGACTTTGTTGCTTCTCAGCTAGATGGCTGCTTGTTTATCTTCACGCCTTTAAGACCCCAGATGCGATATCTTTTAATAGCTGGGCACCATCAGCTTTCTTCACCACATTTGATTATGCATCCATTTTGTCTTCAGCAATCTTGTTGGGAAGGTGTGCATATCGAATGCCAGGTTAATAGGACAAAGTGTTCTTGCGTTAAGAGAGAAGGGAAGGCGGGGGGAATGAAGTGGGTGTTAACAAACCCAGGGACAAGGGAACAAGAAGTGATCTAAAATCAATTTTGAGGAGGGTGTAGGATGCCTGGTATGGCTTGATCAAAGGCAATGTAGCCGAGAAGAAATACTGAAATGAAATACCCAAATGAAGGCTGAACATAAAAGGGGGACAAGAGGAAAGTAAAAGGAAATAGAGGAAAGAACTAGCAGGACATTCACAGAGGTCTAAATACAGGTTTGTACATATGTAAATATATTTTTATATGATGATAGGGAAATAGATCTATGCAGATTATATTTAAAGGTTTAGTATTAAAGAAGCAGATGGACAATAGGTCTCTACTCAAGTGCTCTTTAATATTTTAAAGAGCTCTTTTGCAGCAAATTTTCACATTGCAACATATTGTTTGCTTTCTTGACTGCTACTTCAATGGGTGTTGATTGTGGATCCAAGTAAAATGACAGAGCAAATCTCTCCATTTATCATGATCTTACATATTGGTACAATTGTGAGGATTTTTATTTTATTTACATTGAATTGCAATCCATATTGAAGGCTGTAGTCTTTGATTTCATCATCAAGTGCTTCAAGTCTTCTTCACCTTCAGCAAGCAAGGCTGTGTCATATGCATATTTAAAGTTGTTAATGAGCCCTCTTCAAATTTTGATACTGCATTATTCTTCGTACAGTTCAGCTTTTCAGATTATATGCTCAGCATAAAGGTTAAATTAGTATGGTGAAAGGATCCATCCCTGCCACACACCTCTCTATATTTTAATGCACACACTATCCCCTTACTCTATTGTAACCACTGCCTCTTGGTTTGTGTACAAGTTCTGAGTTAGCACAGTTAAGTGTTTGTTAATTCGCATTCTTTGCAGTGTCCCATAATTTGTTGTGAGCCATGCTGTTGCATGCCTTTGCATACTTTCTTTGCAAAGAAACATCTTTCTGGTATTCTATACCATCAGCCAGAATCCATGGGACATCAGCAATATTCTTTGTTGTACAACCACTTCTGAATTTGGCTTGGATTTCTGGCATTCTCCTCTTGATATACCGCTGTGACCATTTTAAATTGTCTTCTGTAAAATTTCACATTTAAGTGATATTGATAATATTGTTTGATAATTTAATTTTTTGCCAGATCACCTTTCTTTGGAATGCACACAAATATGGATCTATTCTAGCCAATGGCTCAACTAGCTGTTTTCCAAATTTATTGCCATAGATGAGTGAACCCATCCAACATTGCATCAGTTTGTTGAAACATCTCAATTGGTATTCCATTAGTTTCCAGAGACTTGTTTTTCCAATGTCATGAGTGCAGGTGAAATTTCTTCCTTCACTGCCCTTGGATTTTTATCATATGCTACCTCCTGAGTTGGAGTGTTGACCAATTTTTTGTGGTCCAGTGAGTCTATGCTCAGGTACCTTCCCCCACCCCCCCACCCCCAAATGGGGAAAAGCTCTTCCGGGCAGAGCTTTCGTAACATGCATTTTTCCTACTAGGCAAACATCTAGCAACTCACTTAGTTCACCCAGTGGCATCACCTGGGAAGGTTCTCTCTGGTCACAGTGAATTTTTTTCGTAAAAGCAGTTTCACTCGAACCTCGTTTCCTGTGATGGACAATTTAAGAGAACAGCATGTGGCTGGGAAATTTTGTTTTCTGCATGGGAAAAATGCCACAGAAACTGTTGTGATGTTAAACACAGCGTTTCAAGGACAGCACTATGTGAAAAATTCGATTGTATGAGTGATTTTCACCTTTCAAAAAAGGTTAAATGTCGATTGATGACAAACCTTGTACTGGTCAACTTCCCAAATGAATGAAATGTCAACAAAAGTAATGCACTTGTGCTCAAAGACTGACAATGGACCATTGAAGAGGTGGGGAAGTTATAAATTATCAAGGATTTATGAAGGAGGGAGGGCAGGGGACAGAGGGAGGAAAATGAGGAGCTGATATCAAGGACTCAAGTAGAAAGAAAATGTTTAGAAAATGATGATGGCAACAACTATGCCTGACACAATGGATGGATGGATGGATTGTGATAGGAGTTGTACGAGCCCCCAATAATATGAATTTTTTTAAAGAAAGAAAAATATTAAAGATGTCCCTTTTTAAGACCAAGGTGTGCTTGACTCAAAAGATTGCATTTTTAATAGCCCGATAGGCATCTGGAGCAGCACAATGAACGAACAAAGAAGATCAGTGAGCTATTGATGCATTTGAATTATGATCTTGACAAAGAATATTGAAGGTACTATGGACTATCTTGGAGCTTGGTTAGGTGAATTTTAATGGACAATTAGGTTCTGATTGACCAGGAAAAAGTGCTTCAAGTGGAAACATACCATGCTTTGAAAGAACAGCTCTGAAGCAATCCAGACATCCCCCCCCCCCACACACACACACACAAGGTCATTACTGGCAAGGAGACATGGTGCTATTCTGACAACTCAAAAGACAAACATCAAAGAAGCCAGTGGAAGTCACCATGGTCACCTTGCCCCCAAATAGCTTGTCATATGAAGTCAAAGATCAAGATTTCATTAGTTTGTTTGTTTGTTTGTTTTATGTGAGGGGAATAGTGCTTTTGGAATTCATTCCACCAGGTCACACTGTTAATCAAGTTTTCTATTTAGAGGTTCTGAAAAGATAATGTAGCAGTGTGCAACAAAAAGGCCTGATTTATGGTAGATGGGGGACTGGTTTTTTCACCATGAAAATGCACCTGCTCCACCAGCCTGTGCGATCATGAGGTGTCGAAGGGATCAGGTATAAGGCATCACCAGAAAAAAAAATCTTACCATAGTGGAATGAGGGTGAAGTGCAGAGTGGAGACCCAAAGCCCATTTGTCGGCCACTGGAGATCCCCTCACAAAGGGGTTTAGGGGAGGAGATGAGTCAGTCAAGGTGCGATGTAGCACCGATGAAATATACAACTTTCCTTTAGTTCCTAAATGCTTCCCCCCACCCACCACCACTACCATGATCCGAATTCTACCTTGCAAGTCTGGATAGAGCAGAGGATGTATACTGGTGCAGATAGGAGCTGGAGGCTCAGGGAATCCAGGGTGGATGATACCTTCAGGACCAGGGGTGTGAGGGGTGATACTGCTAGGGTAGAGGGTGAGTGGGTTGGAAAGGGGGAACCAATTACAAGGATCTACATGTGACCTCCTCCCTGGGGGATGGACAACAGAAAAGGGGGTAAAGGGAGACATGGGACAGGGCAAGATATGACAAAATAATAATTTATAAATTATCAAGGGCTGTTGAGGGAGGAGGGAGCGGGGAGGGAGGGGAAAAAATGAGGACCTGATGCAAAGGGCTTAAGTGGAGAGCAAATGTTTTCAAATTGATGAGGAAAAAGAATGTACAGATGTGTTTTACACAATTGATGTATGTATGGATTGTGATCAGAATTGTATGAGTCCCTAATAAAATGTTCTTTAAAAAAAGAAAATGCACCTGCTCACGCAGCCTTCTCAGTGCACCAGTTTGGGGCCCCAAACAGCATGCCTCTCTTGCCCCAGGAACCTGACTCACCTGACCTAACTTCATGTGGCTTCTTTTTGTTTCTGCAAATGAAGACAGACATGAAAGGTCAGTGATGTGATGACATAGAAAGGGTGAAGAAAAAAAATAGGGAGGTGCTGTCAGCCATCCAAACAGATGAGTTTGAAAAATGTTTCCAAGAATGGAATCGCAGATTTGGTAAATATAGGAAGTGTAATGGACAGTACTTTGAAGGTGCTAAAGTTGTTTGGTAAAAAATGTAAATACATAGCTTAGAAAAAAATCCAGTTTTTTTATAACCCCTCCTTTGTGGTTCTTCCATGTTTTATTGATGTGTCCTGTATCAGTCAATATTTTTCCCATGTTGCTGTTGTTTTTAGATGCTGTCAAGTCGGCTCCATCTCATAGAGACCTTACATACAACAAACAGAAAGAAGTATTGCCCAATCCTGAGCTATCCTTCCAACTGTTATGCTTAAGCTCATTTTTGCAAACACAGTGTCCATCCATCTCATTAAGGAGCTTCCTCTTTTACACTGACCTTTTATTTACCAAGAATTTCCTTCTCTAGGAACTGGTCTTTCCAATAATATGTCCAAAGTATATTAGAGGAAGTCTTACCATTTTCACTTGTAAGGAGGATTCTAGATGGACTGTAAAAAAATCATTTTATTGGGACTCATACAACTCTTATCACAATCCATACATACGTCCATTGAGTAAAGCACCCTTATACATTCGTTTCCCTCATCATTCTCAAAGTTCGCCTTCCACTTGAGTTCCTGGAATCAGCTCATTTTCCTTTTACCCTCGCCCTCCCTCCCCGCTTCCCCCTCCCTGTGAACCCTTAATAATTTATCACTTATTATTTTATCTTATCTTACACTGCCCGGCATCGCCCTTCACCCACTTTCCTGTTGCCCATTCCCCAGAGAGGAGGTTACATGTAGATCCCCGAAATTGGTTCCCCCTTTCTAGTCCCCTTCCCTCCCGGTGTCGGCATGCTCACTGTTGGTCCTGGGGGGACATCTGTCCTAGATTCCCTGTGTTTCCAGATCCCAACTGTACTGCTGTGCATCCTCTGGTCTAACCAGGTTTGCAAGGTAGACTTCTTTAAACACCATAATTCAAATACATGACTTCTCCTCTTGCCGTCCTTACTCATTTTACCCATAGAATTCTACAAGGCTTGAATTTTTCCTTCAGTTCTTTCAGGTTGTGAACTGCTGGGTATGTTCTTCCTTTTTGGTTTTCTAATTCCAGGACTTTGTACATTTCATTATAGTACTTTGTCATTTCAAGCTACCCTTGAAATGTTTGTTCCGTTATTCCACATCATCTTTTCTTCCTGTTGCTTTACCTTCTCCACATTTTAGAGGGACTCTTCTGTCAATCTTTTCTGACGGTCATTTTGTTTTTCTTTCTTTCCTTTTAATGACCTTTTTCTGTCTTCGTATATCATGTCCACCCACAATTATGCTGGGCAATGTGCAAAATCTGTTCTTGAAATTATCTCAAAATTCATGTGGGAAACACTCAAGTTCATATTTTGGTTCTCAGGGATTTGTTGTGATTTTCTTCAGTTTCAACCTGAACTTACATATGAGCATTTGATGGTCTGTTCCACCACAAGTCCTTAGTCTTCCTTGTTCTGGCAAATAAGATGGAGCTTCTCCATCAGCTCTTAACACAGAAGCAGTCAATTTGATCCCTGTGTTTTCCACTTGATGAGGTTGACATGTATAGTCAAACATATGTTGTTGAAAAAATGTATTTGCCATGAATAAGTCCTTGGTCTAGAAAAGGTCTATCATCTGATCTCCAAAGTTATATTTCTATCACTAAGCTCATCTGTTCCAACTACTGGTCCTTTCTCTGTGTTTCCAACTTTCACACCAGTAATTATCAATGCATCTTGATTGCATGTTTAATCAATTTCAAAGTTCAGAAATTGGTGGAACTCTCCACTTTCTTCATCTTTGATATTTGTGCTTGGGACATAAATATGAATAATAGGCATGTGCATTGGTTTTCTTTATAGGTGTATAAATATTATTTTGTCACTGATAGCATTGTACTTCAGCACAGATCTTGAAGTATTCTTTTTGACAATTAATGTGATTCCATTCTTCTTCAATTTGTCATCCCTAGTATAGTGAACCATAGGATTGTCTGATTCAAGATGGCCAATACCAGTCCACTTAAGCTCACTAGTACCTCGGATATCAATCTTTAAGCAATCCATTTAAATTTTGACAGTCTTTAATTTTCCTAGATTCAACTTTTGTATATTCTGCTTTCTCATTACTAGTGGATAGCTGCAGGTGTTTCTTCCCATTTTGACTCACATCACACCAGTGAGTGAAGCTCCCCCTAAATTTTGCTCCATCCTCATCATTCAGGTTGATGACATTGAGAGGCAGCTCTTCCTGATCTTAACTGCAGTTCCTTCTACCCCGAGGTGCTCATCTTCCGGCACTGCATCAGATAATGTTCCACTAGTATACATAAGGTTTTCTGTGGCTAATTTCTCAGAAATGTACCACTCTTTCCTTCTTTCTAGACTAGCTTAGTCTGGAAGTGCCCCCTGAAACTTGTCCACCATGGGTGACCCTGTTGATATTTGAAATGCCAGTGACCCATCTTCTAGCATCACAGCAACACACAAGTCACCATGATACGGCAAATTGACAGAAAAGTAAATAAGAGATAGCATTTAAATAATACTGTTTACTACCATATGATTAGCACTCTTTAAATATTTTTAAATATTTATTTTGTAGTTGTCAATTTAACCCTCACAATAAACAGGTGGGGTGTTGTTACTATTACCCCTGCTTTATTGATGGGAAACCTGAGACACAGAGGCTGCCATCACTAGTGGGTTTGTGTGTTGCCATTATGTACACAGGGATAATGGTTTAAAAGAAACATCACATTAGAATTGCTAGTATTAAAATAATGCTTTCTAGATATAGTTCTGGACAGAATGTGTATTTTGGTGCACAGTGGGGAGAGTAAGTACAAAGCAGAACATTATAAAACTGAAAATACACCCGTAAGCTCCTCTGTCTTCTTTCCCATTGTTGAATTATATTTAGTGGCACAGTCTCTGACTCTGTGAGAGGCTAGAGAAATGATGTGGCAACATAAATGGAATAAACAAAGAACACGTCCTTTCCAAAATTCCCAGCTGTCCCTGTTCTAGAGAATAGACAGAAAATTCTGTTTATTCATTTTCAAAAACACTTGCAAAAAGCATGCCAAGGCATGTTGTGACTCACAGTTGACTGGTGGCCCCTTCTGATCCATGCTTAGTGGCTGCATCAGCATGGCCCTAAAAGTCTCTTCATACCAGAGAAGTGGCCTGTCAAAAATAGCAGGAGTGCTATTAAACATCTATATATTCAAGTGAGTTTCCAGAGAGTCACAACATATGATATCAACTCAGTTTTATAAAGGCCCAGGCCAGACCATCTCAAAGGCCATCTATGAGGCAACACGACAGCAACAACAATAGCAGCAGCAGCAGCAGCAATAAGAGAATCTCCTTCACACACTCTAATTTCATACTGGCAACAGTCCTGTAGCATAGATCGGATCATCTCCATTTTACATATGAAAGCATAACTTCAACGATGTCAAATAGCTACTCTGTATTCATATAGCTAGCGTGATGGTTAGATTTTATGTCAACTTGCATCTGTGGGATGGATGGTAGGTATGGTGTACAAGCTATCAATTGGGTCACAGGCGAAATATTTCTCCTTTGGAATGTAACCTTTTTATAAGCGTTGCTGTGGAGAGCTTCTTCCTTTCTTGTTCATCCCCTTCCTGCTTGACTGAGTCCTTTGCCTCCTGTCTGGGGCCAGGGCCCATGTGGTTCGCCGACCCTGGGAACTGTTGGTGTCTGGCCATGTTCCTTGGAGGGACCTTGGATCGCTGCAACTCTACATGGCCTGGCTGTGAACTCCCAGCTTCCCAATACACCGTCCTGCTTCATCTGATGACAGTTGAATGAGTCTGAGAACCTCTAGCTAGGATCCTACCCATGGACTTGAGTTGGGCTGTGTTGAGCTACTTTCGTGATACACCGGTAAAATTATTTCTTAAAATAAAGTTCTTCTTCAGACATATATGAGTGGCACTGGTTTTCCTTCTCTAAAAATCTCAGCCTCACACAGCTAGTGATCCCTATGACCTTTGAAAGGCTCTCATTAAATGTCTCTCTATAGTTCTGCATCTCTAGGGTCATGACACATGTGCTGCTTGAGGTGCATCCCAGGTGCACAGAGATTCTTAAAAGAGGATCAACCTTATAGAAAGTTGTTGTCTTCACATTAATCCCCATCAGTATAGCATGGAAACTCTGAGTTTTTGTATTTTGAAGGGCTTTGACAATCTATCAAAGTCTAAACATAAAAGTCAAAGAATTAAACTTCTAGGGCAGAAAAGGAGAGAGAATCTTTGTGGGATAGGCAAAGATTTCTTTGTAGATGGCAAACAAAAAGCATGAGCTGGAAAAGAAAAATGAAGTAAATTGAAATTCATCAAAATATAAAACTCCTCTTTGAAAGACATCATTAAAAATGAAAAAGCATGGCAATGACAGAGAAATTATTTATAATAATATCTATCTCATGAACTCTTTCAACTCACTAAGACAAAGTCAATGAAAAGATGACAGAAAAATTTGGAACTGGATAACAGTAATAGCCGAGCAACAAAATTCATGTCCTTGAATTGTGCATGTGAAGACTTTGAAATGGCAAATGTTTTGTTACATATATGTTTTCCACAATCAAAAATAAAAACAAACCACAAAAGACGTTATTATAAAGCAAAAAATATTTGGCCAGACGGTTCCCCAAAGAAAAATACAAATGGGCAATAAGCACATTAAAAAGCACTCAGCATCATTACTTAAATGCAAATCAATCCCACAGTAAGATGTTTCTATCTACCCTCTCAGAGTAAATCAAAACTCACTGCTGAGCGCATTCTGACTTATAACAACCCTGAATCTGCATTGACTCCATGGCAGTGAGATTGTATTTTTGGTTTGGAGTTTCTGAGGCTGTAAATCTTTACAAGAGTAGAAAGCCTCATCTTTCTCCCCAGCATTGACTGATGGGCTGGAACTGCTGACCTTTAAGTTAGCAGTACAACACCTAACTCCAGAAAAACCAAGCTCACTGTCATCGAGTTGATACCAACTCATGGTGACCCTATAAGACAGGGTAGAAATGCCTTTGTGGGTTTCTGAGACTATAACTCTTTATGGGAGCAGAAAGCCCCATCTTTGTCCCTTGGAGGGGCTGGCGGTTTTGAACTGCTGCCCTTGCAGATAGCAGTGCAACATGTAATCACTATGTCACCAGGATTTGTATCTAGAATGGCTAAAATGGAAGTCTAAGAGTCCTAGATGCTGAACTTGTCTGCACTGCTAGTGAGGTTGTGAACTGGAGCAATCATTTTGAAAAACATGCTTGGTGTGTTTTTATAAAGTTAAATATACACTGATCACATGACCCAGACACTCCACTCGTGGTATTTACCCCTAAATAAGTGAAAGCAGATATCTACACAAAAGGTTGTTCAAGAATGACCGTAGCAGCTTTGCTCATAATTGTCAAAGACTGTCAACAACACGAATGTTGGTAGCAGGAAAAATACATTTCAGTACATCCAAACAATGAAATTCTACCCCACGATCAAAGGGAACAAACTATTAAGGCATCCAACATCAAGGATGAATCTCAAAATCATTATGCTAAACGAAGGAAGTCAGATAACAAAAGAGAGTACACACTATGATTCATTTACATGCAATTTGAATAGACAAAACCAATCTATAGTAACAGAAAGCAGATCACAGTGGTTGCCAAGTTGGGATGGAGTTTGTATGGAGTTTACTGAAAATGGCTAAAAGAAGAGACATTTGGGGGAGGCGGGTGACAGAAATGCTCTAGATCTTGATGGTGGTAGCTACATTGTTATAAAATTGTCAGAACCGTTCAAACTGTTTTTGCTTAAATTGGTGCACTTCATGTCAATTGTACAGCAACAAAGTTGATTTTGAAAAAAAAACAACCAACAACCCATATTTTAAAAAAGGGTAGAAGCCTGAGGACAGGAGGGCAGTTTGGTGGCTCAGAGTGGCTGTTGATATCATTCATCAACATAGGGTCACAGGAAGTGAACAAAATATTGCATATTGTCAAAGGTCTGATTCCTTAGAGCCAACTCTGATTCAGAGATTGGTATGAGTGAAGTTTATTAGAAAGCCCCTGGATTCACCTTTGTTGGAAGAAAGGAAAGAAAACAAGATAGAGCCAGGGAAAAGTTGGACTGGGAGGCTAAGTCAATACAAGTCTCAGCCACTAGGGGCTCTGAAGCTGGGATGGCCCTGCAGCATTATCTTGAGTTGGAATGAGGGCAGTAGTAAGTAATGGTGGCAACTGTTGGTACTAGACTACTTACTCACCTAAAGCTTAGTCATTGCAATGCATTCAACAGCACCATGGAAGAAGGGGCTGTGTAATCTTCAGTAAATCTTACAGCCAAGGAAACCAGGTAGAGCAGGTCTCCTCTATAACACATGGGTGTGCCATGAGCTAGAACTGACCCAAGACAAGAGTCAATAACAAGAAGAAGCTGACGGGTTTGGGCCAGGTGGGGAGGTCCAGCTTGGGTAACAACCTGGCTCTACCATTCATCATTTTGGGGAGGGCCATCCAGTCGTTGGGGCTTGGAACAAGGAAATTCGTTTTTTTTTCACCTGCAGTGTTTAATGAAACTGCGAGGCTGGTGAGTTTATTTCCAACAGTCCTTTCCAGAACTGAAGACATCCAGAGCTGCCTCTTGCTTTTTCATCACCAAGTCGGGTGTTCCTGCTGCCTGCTGGCACAGTCTTTCTGTCTGAGAAAGGTCTACTTCAACAAAGCAGGTAGTTGGCATGAAACATAAACCCCATTCCTCTCAAGCCCCTGCAAAATAAGATCCCCCCATCGTTTTTTGTACGTATCCATTCACCACCCTCTCACAAGAAAAATAAATCGTTTTCAATGTAGGAAAATGTCACCTGTCCACTGATGTTCTCCCTGTGTTCAAGGGTACTTTAAAAAGGTGGTTGTTAGTGACTCGATCATTCATCCACATACACATTTATTCAGTCACTCAACAAACATCCAGTGAGCACCTCCTATGAACTAGATGGTTTAAGCTAATGTTAAGCTCATCAAGGTGAATGCTCAGGCCCTGAGAAAAAAGAACTTCCCACATTGTGGGATGGGGTTGAGGACAATGGGTCTATAACTCAACAATCCCCTAGTACCTGCTGCCAATCTCTGTCTACCTTCTCTTGGACATCTTTGGCATATCCATGCTCAAAGCACTTTGTGTACCTACCTTCCAGCTCCTGGAGCTTCTGGAGTCTGCTTTGAACAAAAGAAAGCCAAAAGTCCCTTTGCCCCTTCACCCAAACAGAATCTTTACTCAATGGCCAGTATATGTATACATAGTCAGCAACCATAAGTATAGAGTATAAATAAGTATAAATACTCTTGTTCCTTGCCTCTTGTTTAGGACAGTTTTCAGGGGTGGCTGTCATTGTCTGCAGAGCTTTCTCAGAGTCACTAGGCCTCTTGCTTGCTGTGACACTCTGGTTCATCTTCCTTTCTTTCTGTGCCCTACTCTGCCCACAATCCCATAGTGGTTATGCCTGGGAAAGCGTCCTCAAATATTGCTTTTTGAGGACTCTCCATGGCTTACGTCTATGAAACCCAACCTAAGACATGTTCCAACCCATGTAGAACACCAAAGGGGATTGTGGAGGCTCCTGGGAGGGGGTTTGGGATTCAAGGAATTATTCTAAGAAGTAAAAATGTTGGCATAGGTAAGCCTGTGTGTGTGCATTGTGTACATGTCTAGGTGTGCATGGCTCTGAACACATCATCTGTGTACCTGTGAGTGTTTCCCTTGGGTGGAACTGACAGAGAAAAGTTATATGTAAAGAGAGGAGCAGAAGCCAGGGCTTCACATTGAGAATACATGATATCATTAGGAAACTTTGGCAGGAACACAGTGCACACATGGCAGGATATGGGGAGATGTGAGGCTGAAAGGTCCCACATGAATGGAGATCACAAGGGTCTCTATGTCAGATTAAGAACTTCATTTTCAGGGTTGCAAGGAGCCATGGGAGGAGCAGAGTAGTCTTGAGTTGCAGTGGGGGAAGTAGACCTCTGCCCACACATCACCCAGTCATTGGTCATAGATATCCTTGGGAATGGGTTAGGCCCTTGAGTAATAAATAAGGCTCCCCTCTGCTGCAGGTTGTCAGCTGAGACATCAGCCAATCACTTTCCCAGCAATTGAGGTCTCCAGTTCTAATAGAGGAGCCAAGTGTATACCACAGTATCCACAACGGATATGTGACTATGAACTACCTGTGAGACAAACAGTGGGAGGCAAAAAGAGAGCATCTGCTTTTCCATGTCTAGCTCTCAGACATGGGTGGGAAGAAAGCCTAGGGATTGTGTGTCAACTGCTGTGTTCTTGGCCTTTCTGGAGTCATAGATCTTTCTGAAAAATTAATGAGTGTTCTCGACATTCTCCACTATAAATACATTTGGCATACATTTTCAGAGGCTTGTCATTGTTCTTGGCTTGAATTACCCCTGATACGAGGTTCTGGGACTAGTTTCGAACACAAAAAGATGTATTTGGGAAGTGGTCCCAGGAAGCAAGGAAAGGGAATGGGCGGGGGAAGAAGGCCAATGAAGGTCCATAATGGGGAGACGGGAATGTGGGGCTCAAGTCTAAGAAGCCCTGTGGAGCTCACCCTATGAGTGTCCTATAGGTAAAATGCAGCTGTAGAATTGGTCTGCATGCTCCCATTTCCCATTGGCTGTGGACCCTCCATGGAGGTGTGCACTCGATGCACATTCTGGTTGTTTAACACTCACTCCCCACTACAAAGGTCTCTAAATCACAGTAAGAACAAGGCAATAGGGAGCCATTGGATGGTTCTATGTAAGGGAGAGGTGAGACTCGATTTCATCTTTAGAAAGATCACTCCATTTGAAATGGGAAAAGCATGTTTCAGAGGGGCCACCATGGTCCAGTGTCCAGAGCATACCTTCAGGCAGAGTTGCAGGTGTTGCGGAAAGAAGTTATCAGATTGCCCCTAATTGTGATTGCTCCTAATTGTGAAACCCATGGGAGGGAGGCAGCTAGTGTACCAACAACATCTGGCAGGACTTATAGATACCTGCTTAAGAATTTTTGCCAGAGGGGACTAAGAAATACAAAGATGGCAGAAAGCCTGGCAAGAGAAGTAGCAGAAAAGCCAAGACCTCATGCTAACAGGATGGACAGTGGTAGGCGGTAAAGAGCAGAGAAGACCTACTGACCTCCTGGTTAGCCTTCTTTCCTCAATCTGAGTTCTCACTGAACTTAAGCAGGCACTTACTGCTGTCAGTGAACCTAGCCTTTCTGGGAGACCTCTGAGCTCCCTCCTTTTGCTACTGCCTGTTCTGACGTTTCAAAAATAAAATGGAAGGCTGAGATTGCCGACGCTTGGATAACAGTTTGGGAAATCAGGGTTTTAGTTCTCAGAAGCCTGGATGGAAGGGAGTATTTAATTATTCCTGAGTTCAGTGATGGGTCTGGTAAGTATATAGAGGAGACTAGGACAATTGCCTTTGTGTCACAAGAATGCCTTAATTAAAATGCCTGTCAGCTAGAACAGGCAGAATGAAAAACAAACCCTTTTGCTGTAATTTTGCACTGGGCTTTTTCATGTAAATCAAAGGGTGCAAGAAGCATTTTCCATCAGTCATACATGTCAAAAGCCCAGAGGTCTGCAGCTGTTTGTCTGCAGACTTACACAGCTGACCGCTTAAACAACCAATCAAAATTCTTTGGGAAAACAGGGTTTAGAGTCTGATTTCTAGGTTCAACTACTTAAAATGTTTAGTTTGAGTAGAGCCATGAAGTCTCACAAGCATTGTGATGAAGGGGCAGGGTTCCTCAAGGTTGGAGATTTTGTGTGTGTGTGTGTGTGTGTGTGTGTATACGCATGCACACGTGTGGCTGTTATTGTGACTGTAGAGTTTTACTTTGCTTGCTCCTCAAAACACCTACTATAAACAACTTGCCCTTGAACAATGGGCCACTGACCTAGGGAGACAAATATAGTGTATACAAATCTAAGGAAACATTAAGAGGAACTGTTTAACCTTAGAATCATCTGGAAATAAGCAAAGCTAAAGATCCGTTGCTGCTCACAGTGAACCCTTAGTGAAATAGTGTAGTGGTGGCTACTGCCATGAAATGTTCTTTGTGGGACACACTACACAATCACTGCTCAAGGCCGCAGCAGGAAAGAGATCAAATGGCTTGTTGCTTTGGGTAAATCTGCTGCATAAGACCTCTTTAGAGGAGGGGGGGGGGCGCAGACAAAAAAAAAAAGACCTCTTTAAATTGCTAAGGACACGGATGTGAAAACTGACTCATATGAATGTGTAAGTTGGACAATGAATAATTAAGAAGGAAGAAGAACTGATGGATTTGAATCCTGATGCTGTCAAAGAGTATTCAAAATCCCATAGACTGCCAAGAAACAAACAAGCAGAACTGTCTTACAAGAAGTGTAGACAGAATGCTTCTTAGACACAAAGATGGTGAGACTTCATTTCCTGTGCTAAGGACATGATATCAGGAGAGACCAGTCCTTGGAAAAGGATCTCATCCTTGGTAAAGTGGAGGGGCAGTTTTAAAAAATTTTTTTAAGGAGGAACCCCCATGCCATCGATTGGCAGCTAGGCTCAAGTATAAGAACAATGGTGAAGATGGCACAGGACATGGTAGTGTTTCTGCTTTGTGTATGTTCGCTATGAGTCGGACCCAACTTGATGACAACTAACAACAACCGCAGTGAAGTCCGCTGTTCACACTTCCTCCCATTTGGGACAAATGGTCCGACTAATACATTTCATCAGCTTCCCACTAGATTCGAAGACTCCAGATCAGAGGCTGTTACCTCAACCTCATGCCTCTCTGTTGAACCAGCCACCTGCATGTGCATCCTACACAATTACACAGCGCCTGAAGCACTGTGTTTGCAAGATAATTCTGAGGCTGTTGCAAAGTGAGATGAAAGAGCGGAGCTTCTGTGTTTTTCTTCTGCCTCTCTACTGCTGAATGATCTGGACTGAGTTACTAAATTCTTGGACTCACTGTTTTCCCAACCAGAAAATGGATAAATCACCTCTTGTTTACAAAGTCTTATGGTAAGACAACTGGAAATATAATCAAAAGTTTATCAAATGAGATCTCTCAACTAGAATAAAAATTAAACCATGACATTTTGGATAAAACTCAATATTTTGTTAGTCAAATTCCATCAGAATTATACTTAGGTACATTAACTTAATTTAAGAACTAGTGGCAAATTATATTACTATTTGACACATTACTGCTCTGCATAATTATTCAATCAGAGCTCCCTTGAAACAAATTAATGCTGATGCAACCTAGTTTTTTAATATTTCAAAATAGTTCAAGAATAACGAGAAGTAGCAAAATAATGTAATGAACACCCATACACCTATCATCCAGTTTTGTGGCCATATATTCTTCATACATTTTCCCCAATAAATATTACATTAGTGATCTAGTTGAAGCACCCTATATATATGCCTTCCTATTTCTATTCCCTTCCCTCTTTTCCCAGGGCTAAGTACTTAGAGAAGACAATGATGATCCAGTGGCAGCATTTTCACCTTCAATGTGGGAGACAGACTTGATTGTGGTCAATGTACCTCATGTGCCGCCACCACTCATATGGCAGTGGAGGCCTGTGTGGTATATGATGCTTCACGGGTTCCAGCAGCGATTCCACACCAACAGGTACCAGAAAGAAAATCCTGGTGATCTGCTTCAAAAATGCAATCAGTGAAAACCCTGTGGACCACAATGACCTGATCAAAAACTGATTTTGTGGGTAGCACAGGACTGGACTAGGCAGTATACCATGCCACTGTGGATGGGTTGCCATGAGTCCATGGTAACTCTAAGCAACCAATAATTAGAACAAAAACAACAAGCATTTAGAGTTGATGCAATTGATGACCCACATCTCACACCCTCTGATTTCAGCTGTGCTAGCGATATCCTAAAGTGTGCCTTAGAAGTGAGTCTGACCTGCCCCTCCCCACAGAAGAATTTATTTCAAAGCACTGAATATGCAGCTCCAGGAGAGGGACATATCTGATCAGAGCAAACAGGAGCAGATGAAGGGGGAGGAGGAGAGAGTGGAACACATCCTGACTCACCAAGCCTTGAGGATGATGTTCCTGATTAGAGCAGCCAGTCCACAGAGAGGACCACGTGGCAGGCCCCACTATGAGACATGGCGTCCCTCACTGACCCATAGCCCTACAGGGGACAACACCAGAGATACAGTATGGGAAGAGCACCCGATCTGATCCGGCCACACCGAGGCAAAACACTGAGGGGGTGCAACAGAACAGCAAAGGAATGGAGCAGCGAGGTCCCCAGCACATGCTGAAGGTGTATTTTGGGGCCAGGGCTTGGTGCCCCAACAGACTGGACTGGAAAACACTCCTAAAGGCCAACAAACAGTCCTTGAACTAACTACAAGCTTTTCTTTCTTGTTGTGTTTTGTTCTGGGCTTTTTTGTCATTGGTTCGTTGTTGTGTTGTTGTATATTGTTGCTTGGTTTTATTCTGTCTTGTTTTTGTGCATGTTATTATCTCCACAGGTCTGTCTAAATAAGATAGGCTGGATGAACAATCTGGAGGAGAACACAACGGGACCGACAGTTCCAGGGACGGCGGGGGGGGGGGGTGGGTTGGGAGAGGGGAAAGTTGGGACAAAGGTAGTGGTGTTAAACTCAGGGAAAAGGAAACAACAAGTGATCCAAATCGGTGGTGAGGAGGGTGTAGGAGGCCTGGTAGGGCATGATCAAGGGTAATGTAACCAAGAGGAATTATGGAAACCCAAATGAAGACTGAGCATAATAGTGGAACAAGAGGAAAGTCAAGGGAAATAGAGGAAAGAGTTCTGAGGCAAAAGGCATTTATAGAGGTCTAAACAAAGGCATGTATGTATGTAAATATATTTATATATGAGGATGGGGAAATAGATCTATGTGCATATATTTACAGGTATAGCATTAAGGTAGCAGAAGGACATTGGGCCTCCACTCAAATACTCCCTCAATGCAAGAACACTTTCTTCTATTAAATTGGCATTCTATGATGCTCAAAGTGGGTGAATAAGCAATGTGGTAAAGAAAGCTGATGGTGCCCGGCTATCAAAAGATATAACATCTGGGGTCTTAAAGGCTTGAAGATAAACAAGCGGCCATCTAGCTCAGAAGCAAGAAAATCTACATGGAAGAAGCACACCAGCCTGGGTGATCACAAGGTGCCGAAGGGATCAGTTATCAGGCATCAAAGAACAAAAAATCATATCATTGTGAGCTCACCTCCCTGATACGATCACTGAAGACAAATGGGTACATAAGCAAATGTGGCAAAGAAAGCTGATGGTGCCTAGCTATCAAAAGATATAGCATCTGGGGTCTTAAAGACTTGAAGGTAAACAAGCGGCCATCTAGCTCAGAAGCAACACAGCCCACATGGAAGAAGCACACCAGCCTGTGCGATCACGAGGTATCCACGGGATCAGATAAGAGGTATCATCAGAACAAAAAAATCATATCATTGTGAATGAAGGTGGGAGTGTGGACTGGAGACCCAAAGCCCATTTGTAGGCCACTGGACATTCCCTTACAGCAGGGTCTCAGGGAGGAGATGAGCCAGTCAGGGTTCAATGCAGCAATGATGAAAAATACAACTTTCCTCTAGTTCCTAAATGCTTCCTTCCACTCCCCCCTCCACTCTCATGATCCCAATTCTACCTTTCAAATGTGGCTAGACCAGAGGATGTACACTGGTACAGATAGGAACTGGAAACACAGGGAATCCAGGGAAGATGGTCCCTTCAGGACCAGGGGTGTGAGTGGCGATACTGGGAGGGTGGAACATCCTCCCTGGGGACGGACAACAGAAAAGTGGGTGAAGGAAGACGTCGGACTGGGCAAGATATGACAAAATAATAATTTATAAATCAGTACGGGTTCATGAGGGAGCGGGGAGGGGGAGAGAGGGTAAAAACTGAGGAGCTGATGCCAGGGGCTTAAGTGGAGGGCAAATGTTTTGAGAATCATGAGGGCAATGAATACAGAAATGTGCTTTACACAATTGGTGTATGTATGGATTGTGATAAGAGTTGTATGAGCTCCTAATAAAGCGATATTTTAAAAAGAAGAAGTGAGTCTGGGGAGACTTCACAACCTTGGGACAGGCTATTTGGAGAGAGTAGCCCCTAAAAAAGACACTATGCTTGGTAAAGAGGGGGATGATCAGCAAAGGAGAGGGAGGCTGTCAGTGAGATGGATTGACAGTGGCTGCAACCACAGACTCAGACGAACTGACCAGTGCTTCCTTCTGTTGGACATAGGGTTGCTATGAGTCAGAACCTACTTGACAGTACCTAGCAACAGCGAAGCAATAGCCCACCAGCACGAACCACGTCATTTTCAATGGTCCTACTACAAGTCTTTCCTCAAAATGCTCAGGAGCTCACTCAACCCTCAGAGACAGCCCTCATAGGCACATCACAAACACCCGAAGGATCAAAATGAACTAACAGGTCTATGAGCAAGGGCATAAATGCCCATAAACACACCGCTGTCAACTCAACTCTGACTCATAGCAACTATTTGGGACAGAGTAGAACTTCCCCCATAGACTTTCCCAGGCTGTAAATGTGTCTAGAAACCGAGGAAGCCACCATCTTTCTCAGAGCAGTTGATGGGTAAACCATTGCACTACCATGGCTCTGTGAAACACAGACACCCAAACCCAAACACACAGACACCAAGTCCACTCCAACCCATAATATCTCTGTAGGAGAGCATAAACTGGTCCCTAGGGTTTCTGAGATTGTAAGTATTTAAAGGAACAAGCAGCCTCATCTAGCAAAGGAGTTAGTAGGTTTGAACTGATAACCTTGCAGCTAGCAGCCCACCACCTCACCCATAGTGCCCAGGACTCCTGGGCTGCTCAGCGGACAGATAATGCTCAGTGCTCCCGGTGGAACTGAGCCACTTCAGCTATCGCAGTGACCTGAAGTGCATGCCCTTTACTGTCTTTTCCTTCTTTCTTATCTCACCGTCTGCTCCTGGGCATCACTCCTCAATAAAAACCCCACACAGACTGCTGTGGGGCATCCCATCTAAGACATGGGCTTCGTGCAATTTTAGGTTGCTTATGGCCAGGTGTGGCTTTATGTCTGATGTGCAGACATGCACCCAGAAACAATGCCTAACGTTTAAGAGTCGGTGTTAGGCGGGGTTGTCTAGAGAAACAACGTGGGTGGTGCTCATCTATGTAGAAGAAAGAGCTTTATATGACGAAGTAATCTTATGTCAAGAAGGTATCCAAGGTGAGTCCAACTCAAGTCCATACGTCTGGTGCGAACTAGTGCCCTCGTCAGACTCGCAGAGCAGCAAACTGATGATACAGAAAGGCAAAGCAGCAGGAAAGGTGAAGATTACATGCTGGTGGGTGCGTGTGTGAATACAAGGTTGGTGGAAGCGTGGCAGGGTGCCAATACTCTCAGAGTCAAGCAGCCCATGGGCTTCCCTTGGAGGCAGGCAGAGTCCTAGCAAGCAGGAAGGAGGTGGGGGACAGAGAAAAAAGAAAGAAGTTCCCAGGGTCCCTCACTCTTATAAATAAAGGCTTATACCATGAAGGAGGTATTATCAGACTGCAATTCAATTGATTGCTTGGGCCCTGCTCCTACCATTATGCAGGAGAGTCTAATTCGCATCAGCCCTAACCATCACAATGCCTTTGTGTGCTTTAAAACCCCGTAAATTGTATGGTACTATCTTTGTTTTTGCATTTGTGAAGAGTGTGCATTGAACTGTGTTTCCCCAAACCATGTGTTAGAAATCCTGTCCCCTGTACCTGTGGAAAGGGAGCCCTCGTGGTACTGTGGGTTAAGAACTGGGCCTCTAACAGGCCAATGTTGCAAACCCATTCACTGGCCCTCAGGAGAAAGATGAGACTGTCCCCATAGAGATTTACAGCCTCAGAAACCCTATATTTGGATTGCTAGAAGTTAAAATTGATTCAATGGCAGTGGGATCGTACTTGTGGAAAGGTGCCCTGATGGCGCCAGGGTTAAATCTCTAGGCTACTAATCAAAAAGTTGACTGTTGGAACTCACCAGGAGTCCCATGGGAGAAAGATGAAGTAATCCGCCTCCATAAAGACTTACAGCCTTGGAAACCCCCTGGAGCAGTTCCGGTGTGTCTTATGGGGTCACTGTGAGTTGGAATCCACTGGAGGCCAGTGGGTTTGATCTTATATTTGTGGCTATCATTCCATTTGGGAATAGTTTTATTGTCTTTTTTAAGGTGATGTGGTTCCATCAGCTTTGACATATAAAAGAAACAGATTCGGCTCTAAAAGGCAAACAGCAATGGAGAGAAATAGATGCCAACCCATAAAGAGGAGCCAGGGAACAGAAGCTGGAAAAGAAGCAAAGACCATCTCTCAGCTCCTACAGAGAGAGCTAGGCTTCTCCTAGAACCAGTGCCCTGAATTTTTATTTCTAGCTTCCAAAAGTGTGAAGAAATAAAGTTCTGTTTATTGAAGTCACCTACTTGTGGTATTTCAGTGACAGCAGCCTTAGAGAACGAAGACAGTGACTTATGGACTCGTGCTGTGGCTTTCCCACACGTGGAACAGTAACAAAGCACAAAATACATTTCGTTTCCAAATATTGGATAACTGTATTATATCCGACTCACAAAGCTATAAACTAAATCTTTCTCGATGCATAACGCATTAAGACCTAAAGGTACTTTTGGAATTGAAAACCTAAGTACAGAGTAAATTTTCCAATTAGATGCAAATGTTTACATGCACAGAAGACCAAGAATACTATTTTAGCCAAAGTATTAATTTCCTGGGGGTGGAGGATTGCCTTGTTGCAATAACTTTGGGTGTTCTCTCTAAGTGTCTTGTCCTAATAACAAATGTCTGCAATATCGTACTCCTTTTTCTTTGTAATGTAATTTTACATGGATCAGCTCAGTCAAGCATCTCCAACCAGAGACGTTGGAGTGTCCGTTGAGTCTGTTTGATTTATCTGTTTCTCTTACACAGCTAGCTCAGTGCCTTGTACATAGTAAGCACTTGATAAATATTTGTTCCCTTGTACATAGTAAGCACTCAATAAATACTTGTTCAGAGAATGACTGGTTCATCCTTTTATTCATGAGGAAATTGAAGCCCCAAAGATGAAGACATCAAATGCCCAGAGCTCAGTTGTGGTGGAGCTGGAAGTAAACCCAGGTCTGGGAGCCAAATTTTGATTCAGGGCATTTTAGAATCTGCAGGATAATATGTGATACTGAGTGTCTTCTCTAATTAGTGATTACACTAGTCATTCGTCCAAAATTTTCCTCTTTCTAAAGACCAATTTATCAAAGCAGCTAAAATCAAACAACAACAAAAACATATTGCCACTGAGTCAATTCCTACTCATTGCTATCCATGTGTCTAAAAATAGAATTGCTACATGTGGTTTTCTTGGCTATAATCATTATGGAAGCAGATTGGCAGGTCTTTCTTTCACGGTTCCACTGGGTGGATTCAAATGGTCACCCTTCGAGTGAGAAGCAGAACACAAACCATTGGCACTAAACAGGAATCCCATCCGGGTAATCACAAGATCAACTGCCCTACCATCCAGGCCATTCTAACTCATCTCGACCCCATAAGACAGAGTAGAACTACCTCTCTAGGTTTCCAAGATTGCAGCTCTTTATGAGACTAGACAGCCTCATCTTTCTCCCACAGAGCTTCTAGGGGTTTCCAACTGCCGACCTTGTGATTAAGCAGCCCAAAGCATAACCCACTAGGCCATCAGGGTTCCTTATCAGAGCAATATGATAGGCTATTCGCCCTTAACCTGAAATGCTGACAGAACCCAGAATAAATCATATTCTCCGCAAGAAAGAACTACTATCTCTCGCACTCTCTCTTTTAAGAATTATTTTAATTGTTTTTCTATTTAGGTCTAACTTGCCTTTAGTAAAACAAAGAAATCACATTTTGATGACTTTTTAAATATACATACCCATTTATTTGCCCTTGTATCAGGATATAGGACATTTTTAACAATTCCCAAATTGTTTCCGTGCCCCATCTCAGTCAATGCCTGTCTAAAGGGATTATTTGCCTATTCTGAGTTTTCATATTAAGTAAACCATACTGTATTATACTACAACTGGCTTTTTCACCCAATTTTTGGTCTGTGGCACTTCTCAGTGCTGTTGTATGTAGCAGTAGTCAGTTCTTTTTCCGTGTTGTACAGTATTCCATTGTATGAATACACCATAATGTATTTACTCATTCTACTGTTGATGGGCATTTAGGTTGTTTCCAGTTTGAGATTCTAATGAATACAGATGCTATAAATATTCTTTATCAGTCCTTGGGAAGATATAAAAATGCATTTCTTTTGTGTGCATATTTAGAAGCAGCGGCTGGCCACAGAATTACGATGTTTTGCTTTGTTAAATATGCCACTTTGTGGAAACTGCTGAGGGTGTTCCTTTCCAAAAAAGGCTGATGAGAAGCAGAGCTCTGTTCCTAAATGGCTTCTTATTAAAAAACCATAAAGTCAATTGGATGAGACCTTAAAGAGGCAATGACCTGACCACCCATGGGACATCTGGACCCTTCCATAACTCAATTCAGAACTGTCTTGAGCTGGATCACCTTCAGTAAGCAGAATTAACTCTCTCCAAAGGACTTAGATAGTCCCACCTCCTTGTGGCTTACACCCAGTCTTCTCTTTAGGATTTGGGTGCCTTGAGTAGAACCATATGTATTCACTATGCTTATGTCTCACTTCTCCAAGTTTTCTTTTGGCACTGAATAGCGGATCAGAGTTGGCCCAGATAAGACCTTAATATGCCTCTGATTGAAGATGGATTAAGGCTGACTATAGTTTCCATCAATATTGATGATGCTGATATTGATGATGAGCAAACTAAGCTGAAGCATTGCACAATGACAGGTTTAAAAAGTCCTAGGGTCCAGTCAACTATTGATCATCTCACTGTTGATACCACATGTCCTGGACTCTCAAGTCTTTAGAGAGCCTTGGCAATCATCCAAACCAAAATTCATCCAATGACAAATTCCAACGTGATTGCAAAGCCTCCGTTTAAGGACCACTAGGGAAGAGAACTTAGCTCATCATAAAGCCACCAATCCCATGTTTTCACTGAAACACTTGCTGGACAATTCTCATTTTAACTTGAAGCTGCGTTGTTTCTATTTACACTGATTGGTCTTTCTTTGATCATTTGGAAAATCTGGATATTAATTTATGTGTTTTTTATTCAGTCATTCTGTAAATATTGTAGAAGCCCCTTCAACACTGTAGCAAGAGCTCCTCTTTTCACAGATGAATTTAAGAGGAATCGAAGCAGGAGCTAGAGACTTAGGATGAGACCAAAATGCTTTGATTTTTAGATACTATAATTTTTCCCTAGTTACTTTTACTATTTTAAATTTTTCATGACTGTTCTGATCATCAAAACAGGAACGTTCCTAGTGACATCTCCATCCTCCTAACTCTTTACTCTCTGGCTGTTGCCTCAAACCGGATTTGCTCTCTCTTGGAAGCCTCTGTGCTAATCTGGTTGGCCATCTTGTATATTGTGATATTGACCAAGCATTAGTCACATTTGCACGCTAATCTAAGAGAGGTAAAAACATTGGTTTTCTTAACTGAAATACCTAGTTTTAATAACTACCTCAAAGCAAAGAATTAAATATGTTCCTGTAGATGAAATATTGGATAGGGTGCACAATATAAAAAATTGCTTAATAAGAATATGCTCTTTCAGCAAAAAATTATATCAGTGGGTACCCACCTTCCCGATATGATCACTAAGACAAACGTGTGCATAAGCAAACATGGTGAAGAAAGCGGATGGTGCCCAGCATCAAAAGAAATAGCATTTGGGGTCTTAAAGGCTTGAAGATAAACAAGTGGCCATCTAGCTCAGAAGCAACAAAGCCCACATGGAAGAAGCACACCAGCCTGTGTGACCACGAGCTGTCAAAGGGATCAGTTATCATGCATCAAAGGACAAAAAATCATATCATTGTAAATGAGGGTGAGTGCAGAGTGGAGACTCAAAGTCCATTGGTAGGCAACCGGACACCCCCTTACTGAAGGGTTGTGGGGAGGAGATGAGCCAGTCAGGGTGCAGGGTAGCAATGATAAAACATATAACTTTCCTCTAGTTCTTAAATGTTTCCTCCCCCCAACTATCATGATCCCTATTCTACCTTACAAATCAGGCTAGACCAGAGGATGTACATTGGTACAGATAGCAAGTGGAAACACAGGGAATCCAGGACAAATGATCCCTTCAGGACCAGTGGTGAGAGTGGCAATGCCTGGAAGGTGGAGGGAATGTGGGGTGGAAAGGGGAACCAATTACAAGAATCTACATATAGCCTCATCCCTGGGGGATGGACAGTAGAGAAGAGGGCTGGGGGAGACGTTGGACATTGTAACATATGACAAAATAATAATAATTTATGAATTATGAAGGGTTAATGAGGGAGAGGGAGGGGACAAAATGAGGAGCCGATGTTAAGGGCTCAAGTAGAAGGCAAATGTTTTGAGAATGATGATGGCAATAAATGTGCAAATGTGCTTGACTCAACGAATGGATGTATGGATTGTGATAAGAATTGTACGAGCCCCCAATAAAATGATTTAAGTTTTAAAAAACGAAAAAAATGTTCTTTCAGAATCCTTCTCCCCCTGCTGCTCTTGAAATCATGTACATTCAGTCATGCAGGCAAACTGCAGTATGACACCCTGAGCAGACCAATAAATTTGCCTTTCCTTTTGAACCTCAGGTACTAATAGTGAGGCCTTGTAAAAGGCATGTAACTTCGATGAACCCCTAAATATTGAATATATTGCACAAGAGACATCTTAGTCCCAGACATAACTCAAAAGACAAGAAACCAAGACACTGGCTGCCCAAACCCCTACCCTCAAATCTATGCAAAGGACACTACAACCTCTCCGCAGCTTCCGCCTCCAAAGTCCGTTCCATGAGAGGCAACTTTCGTACCAGATCATCCATGTTAAGTAATCCCAGCCACCCTTAGCAGTGTTTCCAAACACTTCTTATTGTGAATTAGGTGGGGGTTACATTTCAGAGCATCACTTCTGTTTTCAACCACTTAAACAATATATCTAGCCGCCCAGGAGTGCCCCACCCCCTGTCCCCCTTCTCTCTTCTTTAGAATTAAAAGAGGGGAAATCTGGTTTTATTGGCATATACTTCACATGTTCTACGATGTAATCATTCCGTCATCTTAAGAAGATTTGTGTACTCCTCTCCGTGATCCATTTCAGAACATTTTCTTCCCATACTCCTTGTTGTTGGCTCCCCACCCTTAACCAGTTTTGATATATTTTATGGAATGCAACACTTTGTATTTTAAGACTATCTATGACCTGGAGACTTCTGAAATTTTCAGAGATAGCCATGGGGAATCAGTAACATTTAGTGCTTAGCAATCTAAAGCATCCTATGGGAGAAGTTTTTCAGTACATTCAGGTCTGCTAATAGAAGTCAAGGTTGAGTAGGATGGGGCTGGAATGTGAGTGCAGCTTCAGGTCATGCCAGGGTGAAGGACATTGCTGATACAGTGGTCTTGCCAACTATCTCTCTGGGTGGAGCTGACCCTGCCTTCTGGCATGCAGCTGGGAATGTGGGACCCAGGCAACATGGAGCTGATAACTAGCCAGTCCTTGGAGTATCCTGAGAAGTTCAACTCTTACTAAAAAAGATTCCAACTGAATGAAACCACCTTGATGATAAGGTCCATAGGTTAGCATGAATGCCAATCTAGTTCATCACCCATTTATTCTTTTAAAAAAAAAAAAGCATACACACACACACACTTTTATTGAGAGTCCTCCTTTTCGGTTGTTACCAGGGAATTGGAAAATAAATCAGGCTGCCTGCCTCTTGGGAGCCTGACATTTATATTTCTGTCCTGGGTTCCCCAGGGAACTGTCTTCAAAAGCCTGTGTCCTTGTCACCCATCTCTCCCACCAGAGCTCACCCTAATGGGTTGAATTGTTGAGCCCCTTGGATTGCAGAAATCCAGTTTCTCTTCAGTATAATCCTGGTCCTTTTTAAAAGTATCGGTTTACTTCTAGACCTGGACAGCAGCATGGGGCAAACTTGGACTCTGCTGAAATCCCAGAGTCTCCCTCCCCAAGATCTTATGAGAATCGGGCCATCTCTCTACATATACGGTCCCGGCCAGCTACACATGTGTTAGAATGGCATCAAACCATTTACCTTCAGAATTTAGAACCAATGAGGAGCGTGCAGCGAGGAGTCGAATAGGAGGGGAAGGTGAGGCGATTGTAAGCAATCTGGGGCAGCATCCTCGCAAGGATAGGCACAGAATCAGAGCCCTGTTGCAGACAACACAATCTCACTGATTTGAGACTGGGGTTAAGCAAGCCTGACAAAGTGGTTCATCAAATCAGAGGCACACCCCACTTCTATTGGATCTCATTAATTCCCAGCCAGGCTTATTGTCAATCCCAATCAATTTGACTGACCACACGGCACTCTCATTTCGTCACACTTCCCTCCGCCATCCGTGTCTCAGTGGCCTGACTTCATTCCCCTAAATAATTTCACTGCTCCTGTCATGCCAGCTACTGACACTGTCTGCTGGGAATCCTCAAAGTCCAGTAGGTGGTGAGCTAGACAGGAACTGGGCACCCTCATTTACCAAAGGCCTATTTTTAATTTTTGGAAAATATTCCAGGCCGAAGTTTCCTCTCGCTTCTTCCCACCCGTTATGGGTATTTTTAGGCTGTGCAGGCTCTTCAGAACAAGTGTCTGGCTTGCTGGGCGCTGCAAATAGATTTCCCCTGTACCTGCCAGTCACGGTATACTACAGGCATGTGTCATGTGGAGAGCTGGTCCTTTTACTCCAGGCATTCGATGGAGAGGCTTTGGCTCTGCTTCTGTGTGCTGCTAATCTGTCTAGAAATCAAAGGCACACCAGACTCAAAGGGGAGGCCCTGGCCCCACAGCTGCCTGCCAAGGTTCTTATGAAGGCCCATGTGTCCTGGCCCAAGAGCGCACTGGCAGCAGATGGGAAAAGCCAGACATCAAGGATCTGAGCAGGGAAAGGTGATTTGGGTGAGAGGAGGGTGGGAAGGGGCACAGGGATCAGGCGTTAAAGATGAAAGCTCCCTGGGGTGCTGCAGTCACCACTGCTGCAGACAAGGACAGATGCTGGAATTATCAGAGGTTCCGTGCTGGGGAGAGCAAAGTTCCACCCAGCCCAGGGGCAAGTCTGGCAGGGGTAACTGAGGAGCTTCTGTGGAAAGAGAGAGGGGTGGAGCAAGCTTGTGAGTTGTCCCCTTTTCTGTCATCCATGCATGCCTCCTGCAGGTCCTGAGAGCAACTTGCTGAGCCCTCCTCAGAAACCACTGGAAACAAGTGTGTTGCAGAATCTATTAGGGCAGTGTGCTTCCAGTGTGGCTCCCCGTCCACCAGGATCGCTTGCAAACTCAGGAGAAATGCACATTATCAGGCCCCACTCACACCTGCTGAGTCAGAAACCCAAGGTGGAAGGCCCGGAGATCTGCATTTTAACAAGTCCCCCAAAATGATGAAACCTCGGGCTTAACTAACCATTGTATTTGGTGGAGGAGTGGGGCAAAGGGATCCAAGGAAGATGTAATTGTAGGAGTGTGTGTGTGTGTATTGTTGTTTCTTTGCAAGTGTATAAGGAAATAGGATACATGGCGATTCACAGTTCCTTCTCGGATTCGTATTTCTGGGAAAAAATGAAAATCCATGTCATCGATATCTTTTTGTAACAAGAAAAATGACAGCTGAGCAGAAAACTGAAAGAAGAATAACTCTTCAAACAGTGTCTGGCACGCAGTAGGATTCCAGTAACTGTGTGCAGATGAAGCGATGAACAAAGGTTCTTAAATCCTGTTTATTAAAGAAGAAGGAGAATGTGAAAGTGGGGTCTTTTCTACCCCAGAAACTTGAAATTTACTGGGAATCTACCAGTTCCCTGGAAAATTCTATATATTACTCCTTGAGAGTGTAGTGTTGTAGGAGAATGCTGTTTGGAAACTTAATAGTTGTAGGATCTTGTACCCATTCCGAGTCTCTGTTTCTTAATCTGTAAAATTTCTGTGGTAGTCTTTGGTTGTTTGGATAACAAACAAGTTCCTATCCATAAAGTTCTTATCATATTCAGCATGCACTACATGTAAACTATTATCATCTATATTTTACTAGCATTTAGATTATTCCCAGGTTTGAGACTTGATTATGTAAACTGCTGTCATCATTGTCATTGTTGTTAGTTACCATTGGGTTGGCTGTGACTTATGGTGCACAACAAAATGCTGCCTGGTCTTCCACCAAATCTATAATCAGCTATGGATTGGACCATTGTGATCTGTAGGTTTCCATTGGTTGATTTTCAGAAATACATTCACTAAGCCTTTCTTCTTAGTCCATCTTAGTCTGAAAACAAACAAAGCAAACCAAACTCACTGTCACAGATTTTTGCGAAATGAATAGCATAGTAAGGATTTCCACTTTACTAAGTACCTTCTTTCATGAGGCATGATTTCCTTTAGTTCGAGCAGAATTGGAAGAGTGTCCTTAGGCTTTAATTGTACCCGTTAGCCAAACCTTTAACAATGGTCAATGGGAAATGTGTCTATAAGTCATACAGTCATTCAATCAGCAACAAATATTCAGGCCCTAGTCATGCACCAGGATATATTAAGGATGGTCACCTAACTGAAGGTGAGGAACTGATCGTGTGTGTGTGTGTGTGTGTGTGTGTGTGTCTTCTTGAAAGACACTCCTCTTTCTTGTCCTTAAATTATTGTGTAAGCTCAGCTTTTGAAGACTGACTTCTAGATTCAGATTTGGGGCTATGAAGGAACATCCGTTGAATGCTGTCCCACATGGATGGAAACACTGTCTCTGACACTTTGTCACAACCTTTATAGTTCTTCCTCCTGATGCCTCTTCTTCAAACTCGGGCTATCTCTCCAAGGCTACAGTAGCTTTCCACTCATTGGCCTGTCAGCCTTTAGTTTCTTTCTTTATCTTCTCAGAGGTCTTCCTGTACTTTCCACCACCCTTCATTCACGGTGGGAACAGAAATGCAGTCATTGCTGGGAAAGGGCAGATTGAATATACCGGAGCTCCTAACTCTAACTAGTTACTTTCTTTCTTGGGAGATAATACTGAACTTCAGGAGAACAATCCTTCTTATGTGAGGCCATTTCCTGGATTAGGTCATGCTCAGATAAGTTTCCCAGGCCCTGCAATTCTCTTCCTGGTGACCTGATTAGCTTTTCTTCGAGGTTGTGGAAGGGGCTATGAGAACAGTCAAGCCCTAGGCCTTGGCTGATGGGCCTAAGCAGCTCAGATGCGGATCTGGAAGTAAAGCAGCCATCTTGGGTCACAGTCCACAGAGCGCTGCTTCTGTTGGCGATGGTGGTTAGCATGCGCTCTGTATATACAGTGGGATACTCGAAGAACCAGGCACTTGACACAGATGACCTCATGTCCTCTTCCCTGCCTCCCTATGGCATCAATGTTATCACCTGCATTTTAGGTAGCAAACTAAGGCAAAGGGAAGGGACATAACTTCCCTAAGCTCATACAATGAGTCAACATTTCTGGCCACTGAATTAGCCTGTATGTGGAAGGATGATAAAAGACCCATGGTTCCAAATCATCTTTTCATTTTCTTCTCTCCAAGAAGGTACACGCACGCACACACACACACGCACACACACACACACACACACACACAGCATATCCCCGACCCACAGAGCTGGTAACACACAATCGCCAAAAGAATCCATTAGATTCTGTAATTTGGGGTATATCATCTAAAATACATAAACCACAACATACTCCTGGGGCGGAGGATGGGAACGTCTGGTAGAAATTCTGGTGCCTGAGGGATACTCGATCAGGACTCCCACGTTGTGAGTTCTGATTCTTGCACGACCATTTACTAACCTGGTGACTCTAGGAACATTTCTTTCTCTCTCCAAGTCTCAACTACTTCATCTGCAAAATGGAAGCTATAATGCCTGTTCTGCCTGCCTGAGGAGGAGAATCTAACGAGCTAAGGGAGGGGGGAAAGTGACAAAGGCTGCAAAGCCCTGCTTTGTCTACACACCCAACAATTGGGAACTCTGAAATGATATATAAACCACTGCTTCATACTTCCGACAGGAGTAAAAACTATGTCTCCAACCAGGTGGCTATAAAGTCGACTTAAAATATTTCTCAGAGATGCAGCATGTTAACTTAAACACATGTTCAACTTAAAATTCAATGTTTCTTGTGAGGACTGCTCCTGAGACCAGGTTTAATGGGACCAAAGGATGAAATCTAAAGGTTGAGTCTTGGTCCAACCCATCCTCCTTTTCCTCTCAAAAATTCATAGTACTTCTTGAATATGTTTCTCAGACTCTCATTGGACATTAATTCTTTCTTCATGCACACACACATATGTATCACATATTATATGCCAGAATTGTTACATATATCTTTTATTTTCATCACTTTATCATTAAATCTCTATTAAGCTGATATTGAAATTTTTATTATACCTATTTTACAAATAAGAACATTGAGGTTTATAAATGTTAAATTTGGGGGCCAAGGGCACACAACTAGACAAAAGGGCTGAGAACTAAATCTAATCTAACCTCAGTGCTCACATTCCTTCCAAATTATTTTTCTATCCAAGTACTGGCCCTTACTCTAGGAATAGACCCTAGGAATATGAATAAAAACTCAGTGAGATAATGTATGTTAAAGCAGTGAAATTGGACATAGACAAAGGTAGGAAATCAAAACTTTTGTTGAAAAAAATTAACCATTACAAAACAGTGCTAAGGACTCACAGTGTGACAAATGAGGGCCA
This sequence comes from Tenrec ecaudatus, assembly GCF_050624435.1. Classification (NCBI taxonomy): domain Eukaryota; kingdom Metazoa; phylum Chordata; class Mammalia; order Afrosoricida; family Tenrecidae; genus Tenrec; species Tenrec ecaudatus. The sequence goes on along the minus strand of NC_134548.1, from coordinate 43,144,047 downwards.
AACAAGAGGACATCAGACAGCCAGTCTGCTGAGAGCAATCTTGAGAGGTTTAACAGGATGAGGAAGTTTCTGGAAGAGGAACAGCTTGAGGTAGAAGTGCCAAAGGAAGAAGGACATGATGACTGGGGAGGCAGTGAGGAGAGCAGTGTGCCTACAACACAAGTAAGAGTTGTGTTGACATTGGCAATGTCATCTTGTGGAAGATTTGGAAGAGCCTTGAACACTATGGTCAAAGTAAGTGAGAAACCAAATGAAATTTTAAAGTAGGGAAGAAATGTAGTTAGACATATTCTTGCTTTTAAGGAAAACAATCCTGGGGCCTACACAATCCTTTGTCTCATCATGTATTCACACAGTGTAGTCAGAGGATGACTTGCTGTCCTCTCCAACTGGACAGTGAACAAGCTGAGGTCAAGGGTTTAGCTTCCTTTGGTTTTTGTTCCTCTCCAGATATTGAATAAAACTCGTCTAATTTCTAATCTTACAGACTAAATGAAAACCAAGGAAAAAATGAAGGTAAGTTGTTAGTCATAGAGAGCTTTAGATGGTAAAATTATTGAATACTTCCTCCTTAAACCTCCACCCCTTTTTGTGATCCAAGTGATTTTTTAATAAAGGATAGAAGCAGTTTCAGGCATTATAGTAAACTGAACATGAGAGAGAGAGAAAGAGAGAGAGAGAGAGAGAGAGAGAGAGAGAGAGAGAGAGAGAGAGAGAGAGAGAGAGAGAGAGAGAGAGAGAGAGAGACCTCGGCACAGCTGTGCTGAGCTGTGCGTAGGAGTCACTGGGAGAGAGAGTCAACCCCTCCCCCCTTTTAAAGAACTGATACACCTTTGTATTTATTAGCAAAACACAATGGTATTTAAAAGTATAGGGGGGATTAGGCAGGTCCTTTTGTGGTCTCCAGTGCTAGGGGCGTGGCAGAACTCAACCCCCAGGAATGTGAGAACATTATTTCAAAGAGTCAGCAGCAGTTACTGCGCCAAGTGCAAAGGTCCAAGTCAAATCTTGGGCATCTTTACAGGAGTGTGGTAGGGTGTGGACTGGAGCTTGCAGAATAACAGGAATGGACATTGCTTTCAGAAAACAATGGAGCCAAAGAGAACCTGGCACCAGAAGGGGCTGGTGAGAGAAGTGGGGAAGGGAAGCGGCAGGAATCCTCCTCGCTGCTCTGTAACTACGTATGGGCAAGTCAGGTGACCCCAGAAGAGGCCCAAAGTAAATAGTGGCTACTTGGATTCCATAAGGGAGACACTAGTCAACTAGTATTGCAATGGGGTGGGATGTCAGACATAAAATTGAAGACAAATGGTTCCAATTTGTGCAGTTGCTGGTGCTTCCATGAGATTGGCCTTTTCTAGGCTCTCCTAAGCAAAGACTTGAAGTCCACAAGGTCTTGTAACTCTAATTTGTGGTACTGTACTCATGCCAGAAGCATCTGTCTCCAGCTTCTGGACAATTCAAGACTCTGCCATAGTTTTAAAATCCGGGCCCACCAACATCACATTGGTGCCTTCCTATAGTTCTTGCTGCTACTCCACATGTTTCCAGGTACTGTGAGTTACCTGCCTCGGATTCCATCATAAGCATCAGACACGAGAAGGATAACAAGCTCCAAACCTGTCCTCATTGGAGCCTTGCAGAGGATTTTGAGCAGAGAAATCCGGCATATTATTATGATCATGGACCAACTTTGTATCACCAACTTCAAGCTTGAGGTTGAGTCCTCCGGCTGAACTGGTAACCACTAGAGTGTCCACGCCCAGGTGCCAGAAAACCCTCCTTGGGAATATGACTTGCAGAGTAGGTAGTCTTCATACAAGTGCAATCTGCCCTCCAGCACCACACACCACACACCATCCCCTTCAAGAACGCAAACACCAGCCGACTAGCATGTCGTAGAACTTGGGGAGAAGTGGAAGGCCTCACTGTATTCAAAGATCTGGACCTGAGTCCTTTCCTCAGCTAGGCCTCCTAACTCAGAACTATAGGTCACTGCCACCCGAGGCCAGGGCCTGATGCTGCACATAAGCCGTTCTGCTGTGTTCTGGTCATTTTCCTACGTGAATTAGTCCTCTGACGCCCTCAGAATGAGTCTGGGGGTTTGGGCTTGTATCCACTTGTGCGCCTTTGAGCTGCAGTTCCTGGGATGGGGTTGGCACAGTCTGGCTCTTCTTCCCTTGACACACTTAATGTTCTACAGTGAGGACAGAGGACTTTTGTCCATGACGGCAATATTACTTAAAGAACCGGAAGTAGAAGCAAGTGCCCAAGGTTGAAGGTACAGAGCCTCCACCTCCCTTCTTCTTCACAGAAGGTCCATATTTCAGTTGCATAAGTGTCCTGGAATTAAGTGTTGATGGAATATATTGTTGAGAAAGTTTATCTCACCTATGAGCCCACTGCAGTGCCCAAAGACCTGAGATTGGACCACATTGTACAGTAACAGTCAGGTCTACGATTTGAGCCCAAGTCAAGTAAAATGGCAAGACTTTATTAGTAAGACTTTGTTTGGGGGCCTATTTCTAGTTTGAAGTATTTGTTTACTTCCTTCCTGTCAAAAGACTGGTGGGTTTCATTGCTGCTTAGTTGATCTTCTCAAGGCCAACCCGAGTTTTAATTCATCATTCTCTCCTTCTGCTCCTTTCTAGTCATGGGCCTCTGGCAGCTTGCTGCTAGCTCTTGTGGCTGAGAGCGGCGATTCTTTCTGCAGACAGCTTTCATAGCTCCCGAACACACCATCCTTTGCCTCATCAACCAGACACAGCCCTCTCTGCTCTCTCGCTGGATAGTTTCCACTGTTAACATGATACATCAAGGAGTCACCTCAGGGGGGTGTTGCTCAGGCATCTCATAGGTGCCAGCCAGCACACCTCAAGAGCCAGTATACAAACAACAGCTATTCTTCTCTCTGTTCTTTGCTTTTGCCTCCAAGCAACCTAGTTTCTTCTACGCTTCACACCAAACAAGGCGTGAGGGAGTTTATAAGGAGCTCAGCAAGTGGATCCAGAAGCAGTCGTGGCAACAACAGTAGCCACAAAGTGGCCAGAGTCCTCTTGTTCCAAAATGGTTTCTTCTGAACTGCCAAGAGAGGCCATATTCCAAGGAGAAAAAAGGTGCACACACGACTTATGCTTCTGGGCTCTCCTTTTCTGCCAGGATTCTCTGTTTTGTCACCTCATTTGCTTCGCCGGCCTGATTGGAGGCACAATGGTATCTGCTCTCACTTCGAGGCGTTGTAGTTTGCCCTGCTCTGTTGTTTCCAGCCTCCAGGGCTGGTCGGGAATGAAGTGGTGCTTCCCCTTGGTGTGTCTGTCTGCCTGTTCCACAGGGTCTGTGGAAAGCCTTGCTTTCCCAAGCCAGCTCACCATGCTACCTGCTTCCCTTTGGGCCACTCTACAGTCGGAACCCCTTTCAGGCTAGGAAGTGGAAAATGGGGAACTTAACATGAAGAAACAGATGTCTTCACTGTGGGAGTATTTATAAGGACTAATCGCTTGCTGGAAGCAAGGGATATATATATATATATATGTGTGTGTGTGTGTGTGTGTGTATGATATGATACATTATATATATTTTGTCTCACACAATTCATTATAGCTGCATGTGAATTTTCTCAGAAACATACCGGCCCAGCGTTATAAGTAGTGAAAATGCCAGGTACACATATATTCCCCTTCTACTAGCAGGGGAAAAAATAATATTTTGGACATTTAAAAGGACTCCTTTCATCTAATCAGGCACAGTCTTCTCTAGTTCACACTCTGACACACCAAGTAACATGACAGAGATGCAGGTGGTCATGGGACTCCCAGCTGAGAACAAGGCCACGATTGTTTATGAAGAGAAGACAGACACGTTCACAATCACCATGTCTACCTACTTTTGTAGCAGGCAAGAGGATCGGGAAGATTTTCAAAGAAGGTTGAAAGTACCTCAGACTGCCAAAAGAACAAACACGTCTGTCTTGGAAGAAGTAGATCCAGAACGCTCCTTAGAAACGGGGATGATGATGAGACTTCATCTTGCATGCTGTGGACATGTTACCAGGAGAGATCAATCCCTGGGAAAGGACAACATGCTTGGTAAAATAGAAGAGCAGAGAAAAGATGGATTGACACAGTGGCTGCATCAATGGACTTAAACATAACAACCATTGTGAGGGTGGAGGAGGCCTGGGCAGTGTTTTCTTCTGTTGCACTTAAGAGTCACTGTGATTCAGAACCGACTTGATGGCACCTAACAACAATAACAGCTTAGAGGAGGGATTGTAGCCAGAGTTCCATAGAGGGCTTGGGAGATACAATTTGGGGATCTATTAGCTTGGGTGGGAAAAACGGACATTTGAATTCTCATTCACTTCTGACATTTAGCGTGCTCTTTGTCCATGGACTTAGCGAACAGACTACAGTTTTTATCAATTGTATTTGAGTCATTGCCACCAGTACATGTTACAGACATGTTTCTATCATTTTACCATTCTTGACAATGTCTTGTATATGTTTATGTTCAGCTCTACTTCAAAATAATGCTAATTATTAGACAAACCACTAGATAATTTTGTTTAATATGCCCATAAGACAAATTTATAACTATAGCACAAATGCATTTGCTAATATTTATATAACTATATTTCACTACAATTAACTCCCTTTTGAATCCCATGCATTTTTGAGGCATTTAAGAGAACAATTTTGAGGAGTCTATTGGCTTCGCCTGAGTGCTAAGGGAATCAATGGCATGCACACAGATATTAATTTTTCAAAAGCCCTCCTGTCTTGGAGCTCCTTGGAGCATCTTGACGTGTTGTTGTTACACGCCACCGGATCAGGTCCCACTTCTAGTATGTCCAACAGAACGATACCCTACCCAGCCCTTCACCATCCTCACAACTATTGTTCTGTTCGAGCCCATTGCTTTAGCCCTGGTGTCAATCAAGTTCATTGAGGGTTATCCATGATTTCACTAGCCCTCTGCTTCACTCAGCAGGATGTGCTTCTCTGAGGACTGGTCCTTCCTGAGAACATGTCCAAAGTCTGTGTGATGAAGTCTCTCTATCCTTGCTTCTAACAGTGTTCTGGCTGTACTTCTTCTAAGACACATTTGTTTGCTGATTTTTTGGCAGTCCATGGTATTTTCAGTATTCTTCACCAACATCATAATTCAAATGCATCACTTCTTCAGTCTTCTCTGACATAAATTCCATAATGAACAAGTAGGAACAAGCTTTTTCATATCATCACTATGACCCAGTAAGCGGATTTATTATCAACTCCATTTAATGGATGAGGAAACTGAGGCTGGAAGCAGAGTCTAATTTAAAAGGCTGTAGTTTTCCTACTACATCACCCCCCCCATACACTCATGATACATATTTTTATGACTTCCAAACATCCAGCCAAACATTCAATTAGCACAGAGAATACTGCTGATCAAATGAAATCCACTGGTGATTTGCCTCCACCATGTCATAAGAACTTGTTGAAACCATGAAAAGAAAGAAAGAGAAAACTCAGTCTAGAGATGTTTTATCTAATTGCGTTCTCAGTTTGATGCCCTCCCCCCACCCCAGTGGCAGAATAGGCCGAGAGCTCTGTTGTTATGGAGCACAAGTTAAATGAGACCATCCGCAGCCCACTCTTCCCACAGCCCTGCGTGCCAAGCATCCATTTGCAGGGACACCCATGCTGAGGTTCTGACATCTCAGGTCTAGACCTCCATATCACCAAACCTTCCGGCACCATGGTTACCTACCCTGCCTTTCCCCAGCTCAAAAAGCAAACACCAAACTCACAGACTGCGAGTCATCCCCTAGCAGACAAGGTGGAACTGCCTCTGTGGATATCTGAGGCTGTAACTCTTTCTGGGTATAGAAAGTCCCACCTCTCTCCCATGGTGTGACTGGTGGTTTCAAACTGCTGACCTTGCAGTTAGCAGCCCATTGCGTAACCACTACGCCATCAGGGCTCCTTCCTTACCCCACCTATTGGCTTTAAACTCCACAGACATCTTGGACTTTTTTTAATTCTGAAGAACAAGGATGTCACTTTGAGGACAGAGGTGCACCTGGCCCAAACCATAGTATTTTCCATGGCTTATGAAGGTTGGTCATTGAATAAGGAAGGCCAAAGAAGTATCAATGCATTTGAATTAGAGTGCTGGAGAAGAATATTGGAAGTATCATGGACTGCCAACTGGTGGCTTTGAACTACAGACCTTGAAGTTAGCACTTCACCACTTAACCCATTACACTGTCAGGGTTCCTTCCTGATGGCACCGAATTATTTGGGGAAGCATGGGTAAGGGAGGAGTGGGGAGAAGAGGGTAAAATCTATGACTGCATTTTACCCTGGATGCTTGGGACGACAAGCAGAGGCCTCTACCCTAATGGAATTAATATTAAATATTCCATGGCCAATAATAAGCCAATAATTCCTCAAAAACCGCAAAGGAGGAATTCAAGACATTATGTAATAGAAGGCCCTCACTTAGTCTGGGGCCTAAAAAAAGAATTCACTGAGGAAACTGTGTTTGTGAACTCATCTTTTACAGTATTTATGGTTTTAATATCCTGCTGGCATGCAACCATCCATTCATTAAGACATGAAATACAAGTCAGACCTCACCTCTGCTGTCTCCTCTCAAGTGTAAGGGTGGTTTGCCTGCCGTATCTAGTTAAGATTCGACTGCCGGAAAGCGGGAGCCCGTGGCAAAGGTGTCTGTCACACGTGGTTAGTGCACAGCCCCAAACAGCTTGAGACGCCCCCAGCCTGTATCACCATGGCTGAACCGAGTGAGATTGAAAAGCACAGCCCACCGCAACTTACGTGGGCCTGGTGGACCAGCCCCGGGCCTCATGTGGCATTCAGACGGCTGCCTACAAACGCGATCAATCAAACTTTACAGTCTCATGTCCCATTTGTGCATGCTGTACGGCATAAATCCAGTGTCTTTTCAGCTAGAAGCATAACCGTCACAGTTAGGATGAGGGATGGTTGTGGTGTGAGGCAGACAGTAGCTCTGGCTGACCCAGGAAGGAAGACCTCCTTTTCCCAAGAGACAGAGATCCACTCAGTGAAGGTTTAAAATTCCTACTTGAGAGCAAAATTACAGTGCATTCAGGAAGTCCTCCTTTTGATAAATGATTCCATGGTATTTTTTAAATCCTCCCCCTTTTTCCCCTCTCCCGCCTGCCATCTTCTGACATCACTGATAATGGGTGCTAAGCAACATGGGAAAAGGAAAAAGAAAAGAGAACAAAGACATCATTGTGCACCCAAATCCAAAATAACACATTGCGTTTTGCAGGGTTTTTCTAACAAATAAGAACAAAACCTCTATGCGCAGAATTGTCCAGGACTCACTTCGGTATTTCTATTGACGGGCACAGACATTTCATGATTTGGTGTGTGGGAGAGGATAATATGCCACCCACATAAAAGATCTCATTTTGTTAACTGCTGACTCTCACACCTGTCTTTAGCATCCTGCTAAATACATTTCAGTGGTCATCTTTCTTCTCTAGAGGAAGGTTCATTTAATGACTATTCATAAAAGAGATTTTCTTTGAACATGGGAGAGTAAGTCAAAAAGTATTGCTCCGGGCATTTCAGTTAGTACACAGGTATATTCTACACAAAATGTGTTGAAACATAACTGCCATCAGTGCATGGCTACAGACAAGTTCTCTCCGTAATCCATTTGCTTTAGTGTCATTTGTGTGTGCCATGGGGGAAAAACAATTTTGAAGTCGGGGCAAAACTTTGAACAAAACAAATCAAGTTTATGGGAATGCTGTTTCACACAAGAGAAATCCTGGTAGTGTTGTAACTTACATGTTGGACTCCTCACCACAAGATAAGCAGTTCGAAACCATCAGCTGCTTCACTGGGAAGAGGTGAGGCTTTCTACACTCATAAATAATTGCAGTCTGGGAAACCCACAGTGGCAGTTCTACCTTGTTATATGTAAGTCAGGTTCCACTTGATGGCTGGGGATTTGCATTTGAGTACCACACAAAACAAATGAATTTAATTTATTTATTTAAATTAATCATTTTATTGGGTGGGAGCTTTTTACAAATCTTATAACGAGCCATCAATTGTATTAAGCATACTTGTACATATGTTGCCATCAATATTTCCAAAACAACTTCTTTCTACTTGAGCCCTTGGTATTAGCTCCTCTTTTTTTCCCCTTGCCTCCACCACTCTCCCGCCCTCGTGAATCTTTGATCAATTACAGATTATTATTGTCATTTCGTGTTTTACGCTGTCCATTGTCTCCCTTCACCTTCATAAACTATCATGATTCTCCTGTGTCCTTTAAGAAAAACTACTAGTTTGGTGGAATCACCCAAACCAAGCACCATAACTTTCTAAGCTTTGTCTTGAGTTAATCTTTAAGGTCTTCTTGGCCTTCCTTAAAACCTTAGGTATTAACTGAAGGAGAATCATGAGAGTTTATGAAGAACTTTTAAGAAAATTGAAAATGGTTGGGGAGAAAAAGGCCAGGCAAGGTGCACAGAACTGCTTTACCATCACAACAATGCTCATTCTTTGAGGATAGCAAGGGCTAGTCTCACTGCCATCATCGATCGTGACTCAATCCAACCCTATATTGTTGTTGTTGTTGCTGTTGTTGATGATATTAGGTGCCATCAAGTCACTTCCAACCCATAGCAACCTTATACACAACAGAACTAAACACTGCTCGGTCCCATGCCATGCTTACAATTGTTCCTATGCTTGAGCCCATTGTTGTAAGCCAACCCTATACAAGAGAGGAAAATTGCCATTGTGGGTTTCTGAGACTGTAACTCTTTATGATAGTAGAAAGTGAAGTCTTTCTCCCTTGGAACTTCCAGCTGGTGGTTTTGAACTGCTCACCCTGCCGTTAGCAGCCCAATGCATAACCCATTGTGTCACCCCGGCTCCTATGGGATAACCTAGGATAAGTTGAAAAACCTTATCCCATCCACCCTACAGCCCTGATTTTGCCCCTTCAGTCTTCTTTTTGTTCTCTAAACTCAAACAACATTGAAAAGGAACACAATTTGAAGATGCCAAAACTGTCCTTTTGACATGGTGACGTAGAATAAGCACAGAATTCCTTTGGGGAAGAATTAAAAGATGGAAATAGTGTACAGACCCAGATATCGAGAACTAAAACATGCATAAACATGTCTTCACAATCAGCAGATGGCTGCAGATAAATTATATCAGCAATACACGTGTCTTAGTCTCTCACTAGAGTGCCTTCAAAAAAGACGTCCAATGCAAACAGTGGTTTGTGGAGGTTCCGTTACATTTTAAAGCAGAGAGACCTGCTCAGAAGGTTATGGCCGCGAGGTTTTGTGTCTTCATTTGCTGTTGTTTTAGGATTCCGAAGTGGGCAATCGTGATAGATTTTCTCAAGAGACACAGGACAATCACAAGTGATTATTAAGAAGAAATTTTAGGAAAATTAGAGACTGCATTCGTGAGATAAAGGCCAGGAAAGTTGCACCGGTGAATTTTTTTTTCCATCATGATAATGCACCTGCTCATTTTCCCAAGCTGGCAAGGGTTACCCGATGAGCATTTCATTGGGAATCCTTACACCATCCACCCTAGAGACCTGCTCTTGCCCCTTATATCTTCTTTGTATTACCCAAACTCAATGAGAATTAGAAAGGAGCACCAAAGAAGTCCTGTGAAGACGCCCAACGGGCCCTTTTGCTATAGGGTACATCTAAGTATTCCATTGTGTGCATTTTTCTGAATTGTGTGCATTTACATTTCTGAATTGTGGGCTTGGGGTTGTTTCCATCTTCTTTTGTCATGATCAGTGCTGCAGTGAGCATCGGAGTGCATCTATCTGTTCATGCCACAGCTCCTACTTCTTCAGGCTGCACGCCCAGCGAAGGTGTTGCTGGGATGGAATTTCCATTACCAGTTGTTTTCGATAGCAGCACACTGCTTTCATATTTGGTTGTACATATTTAGAGCAGTGGATGAGTCTTCCAATCTCTTAATTTTCTGTTTTGTTTTTGTTTGTTTTTGTAACTTGGCTATCGTTGCTGGAGTCAGGTGCTATGTCATCGCTTTTTGGATTTGCATCTCCCAGATGGCTAGTGATCATGATTTTGTTGGCCATTTGGATGTCTTTTTTGGTGAACTGTCTGTTCATATTTCTGCCCACTACACACATATGCTCTTGCAGAAGGTAGATGAATTGTTCCAAATTAATTTTTAGTTGTGAACTGGTTGTTTTCAAAGTAACTTTCATTTGATTTAGTTCAACAGTTGCTTTGTTCTTCCTTTACAAAATGAATTTCTGTGTATTGACCACCCCTAAACAAATTTGACAATCCAATCAAAATAAGTTCTCTGGGACTGATTCTTTGTTTGGGGGTGGGGGAGGTTAATGCCTTTGGTTTCAGCTCTGGTATCTCGCAGTTGGGAATTTGGAGACAGAATCTCAGGACAGGAGAAATCTAAGGTATTTGAGCCAAAAAGAACTTCAGAAAATTCCAGTCCCAACCTTTCAATGTACAGAGGAGCGGACAGAACTGAAGTCCATGTAGTGCCTAGGTAAACCCAAGAAATCCAGTCTCCTCCCATCTACCAAGCAGACCCAATATTGTGCTTTTCCATTTTATTTTTAACTAGCTTTACCTGTGATGTTTTCAGTACTTTGGGCAGACTCATGCTCCCAAAGAACACAGAAATAAAACTCTGGTGGCGGTGTGGGCTAGGTGATAATGTGCAAACTGCCAGCTCGCAGTTCAAGACCACAAACCCGAGTTGCACTGAGGGGGGAACATTTGTTTGCTCCCAGAAAGAATTACAGATGCCCTGGTGACATGGACCTTACACAGTGGGCTGCTAACAGCTGCGCCATGGGAGAAAAACTGGCATTGCTATTCTGTAAAGAATGCCAGTTTTGAAAACCCAGGGGCAGTTCTAGAGTGTCCTGTAGGGTCACCGTAAATCTGCATCGATTCAATGACAGCGAGTTTGTGTTCGTCCACTTGGTTTTGCTTTCAGTAATACGTGAGTGGCATAGCACCCCTGTATAGAGTTACTGTGATTTGGAATTGACTTGAGAGCAGTGGGTCTTGTTTTGCTGTGTAAGTCTATCAGTTGGCAGAAGCACTTCTGAGGGTGCAAACACCCGTTTAGTTCAGAGGGTATGATTGAATAGGGACCAGAGGGTATGACTGAATAGGGACCAGCAGCCTTCGGGAAATTTACCATCACAGTGTGGGGTCTTAGAAGCTCACATATGGACTTATTTCTTCACGAGGGTCTTGTAATTAATTCTAATTAAGGAAAACATTAAGTAATGTTTTCCAATTAGCTCACAAACCGTTTTCGACCCACAGTGGATTGTGTGTTTGTTCTTCACTGGGGACATTAATATTATTAAACACTGATAAAAGACAGCATTCATTGCCTGCCTTCTGCGGCAGCTGCAGAAATGCTTTCTGCATATAGAAAGGACATAGACACACTGGGTTTTCTTGGATTCTACATTTGTTTGGGGTGGCTTTGGTGGCGGGAGGAGGAGCAGTAAATGGAAATCATGAGGAAGCTCTAAAGCCGGTGTGTCGGTCTCTCCCCCGTCTCCTCCTTCCTCTTCCTGCTATTGACCTAATCACACTTTCCTGGGAGGGTGATGCGCTCCGAAGTCAAATGCTACACCTGTGACCAATTCTCAGACAAGACAAGGACGATTCTGCCACATTAGAAGCAATTGGCTGTTTGCAGGAAGCACGATGATCTGTAGTCACATCTCATTAGGGGAGCCTGGGCCCCGTGGTGCACAAGTGAAGCAAACACTGCCAATGTAATTTGTTTTATATGCCTAATTCTCTTCCTTATAATTAACATCTGAAATGCGAAAACAAAACGAGTGCGCTTTGAATGCATCTGGGATCTGTAGAACACTCTCAGGGAGCCGGGGATTTGCAAGCAGCATTCACCTGTGCCACATCCTTTCCCTCAACAAACATGGCGTGAGCTGGATTTGAAATGACCATAGGTCACAGAGAGCCCGCGTGCAGACCAGAGGGCTGATTCCTGGGGTCCAGTCTGTGGGAGAAGAGAGGAGAGGACAGGGTGGCTACGAATCAGTGCCGCTCCACACCTCTTGCATGGATTTAACAGCAGTCTAACATGGAGGGACAGAGAAGAAATGTGGTGTGATGAGGTTTTTATGGGGGGGGAAACAGGGGGGGGAGTTCACCACCTACCCTGGCAGACAGCACCAGTCTCCATAATATAAATGCAGAAGGTATCTGTTGGAGGTCGTCAGATCTGGAATCTACACACGGAAGATAAGCCAGTTGAGACCAAGTCTGCCTCAGAGAGGGGCCGGGCAGCATTCTTGTTTGCACACACCTGATAATTCGAAGAGAAGCAACACCCGTTGGTGAGATGCTATTTAGCTTGCAGACTTGATGAGATGATCAAGGAAGCTGGTGACCACCAGCACAGATAAGGTTAGGTAGCAAGGCCAGCAGGATTGGCGTGACCGCTCTGAACACCCCCTCTGAGCACCAGAATGGCCACTGTTGAATAATCAGTGCCACCTCCCTCCCTGTTTCTCCTCAAGCTCTACCCATGGGAAGAGCCTCCAACTATACAAAGATGGCTCATATGTGGGACAGCCAAAATAGGACAAGGGTCTTCAAGAATTGGTGGCAGTGTGGTAGTCATGTTTCCAGTTAGCAGGTTCATGCTAAACCTCCAAAGAGTCAATGATGTGGTGTGTAGTGGCAGATAAGATTTCATTTTATTTTATTTAGTTTTTTTAAAATCCCCCTTGGTATCTCCAGGCCCTATTAGTCTCAACTCGTTCCAGGCTGACGTCTTTTTGGCAACCCTGTCTCTGCCTCCTCTCTCTTGTTCATACGGCAATGTCAATAATCATTTATTGAGCACCCATGCAATTTGTTGAATGATTTGCATTCATAATTTTATTTAATCTCCATGAAAACCCATGAAGCAGGAATGATGATTCTCATTTTAAGGTACGGAAATTACGGTTTTAAAAGTTAGGCAACTTGCCCAAAATCATCCAGCTAATATATGGCAGAATCAGAATGGAACCCGAGTCTGGCTGTATACAAAGTCTGAGCTTTGGGTGGGGTGGAAGACCCCTTGAAATATCAAAAGAATCCTAGACATCAACAAGCAAACAGTATTTATGGTATGTATGGGTTTCGAAAAAATGAATTAGATGAAGGTCATATTAATTCATTATAAATTAAGCTAAATTTTTAAAATCCCAATCACAAAAGGATCCATCTGCATTTGAGAAACATTTATGAAGGATATATTATCTAGTCTTTCACAAGATCCTCCATATAGACCTCTTACAATAACATGCCCCCATTGCCCACCAGCTGTGGGGCAGGCTGTGATTTAAGTGTGACCAGTTAGTTTAGCACTTTGGTGTGACCCTGAGTTGTAAACTACCAGATAAGCCTTATAACTCTGCAGCTCCCATAGCATTTGCATAATCAATATTCAAGAAAGGAAAGGGGGGAAGGAGGGAAGGAATAAAGTTGAAGGGAGGGGGAGAGACAAGGTAAACTCAGTTAAGAGAGCTCGGCAGGTGATACTAAGTCAACATGAAAGTAAAGGCTAACCGGTTTCTCATGGTCAAAGGTCAAGTCCAGAGATGTTCGCTCGGCTGGAATAACAGACTCGGGAAGGTAGGTCCTGGCAGATAAACTAAGGCAGGAGTCAACTATTAGATAGAGGAGATCAGGGACCAAAGGAACTGGGGGGAGGGGTGGGTGGGAGTGGGGGCGGGCGGTGCAGAAAAAGGAACAAGCAATCCGACAGAAGTGACATTGGTAGAAAGAAAGGCAATAAAGATCAAGCCCTCCACTCACTGCCCACCATCCAAAACAGGGCTTCTTTCAGCATTCTGAGGTGGATAGGAGCACAGCAGGACTCAGAGTTCAAGGTGGTACGAGCCCTTGCAAGTCTCCTGGAAAAGAGCTGATCTCCAGGGCTCTTTCAATGGCATCTTCACAGGGTTTTCTGCGAAGAAAGAATTTGTGGCACAAGTCTACCTGCCTCCTGGAGTTTCACAATGCACGTGAGTAGGTTAAAAAGCCTTCACAAATACAGAGGTGAGGAAATCTATTTACTTTTGATGAACCAGAGTATTCACCAAACTTATCTGACACTGGAATCCTATTTTCCAACCTGCCTGCTCTTATTTCAGAAAGTATTAAGGTTCCAAGACCCCAGCTATACAAACACTACGCTTACAGCCCTGCCACCCTCAGGCAGTGTGCCCCTTACATCCACAAAGTCATGTTCTAGCTCTCTCACCATGCCTTCAGCTTTCTGACCTGCATATGGGTTAGGTTCCATGGCCATTCCTCCTGTCCTGGCCAATGAAATATTGTTAAAGTCATTGGGGCATCTCTTCTGCATAGGCTTCCTTAATCCTTTCCCATCCTGTCAACCCCAATCTTACTCAATACCATCTCCCTTCTGGGCTTCCAAATTCCAAGAGTGAACAACCCAGGTCATGCATTTTCAAGCAGACTGACCGGGGTAAAACTGTGGCTCAGCTGTTTACCTTGAGCTCTGTGACCTTGAGCCAAGTACTTAAGCACTCTGTTCTGAATTTTCCCATGTGGGAACTGGGGAGAATAATGCTACCTGATCAAATGGCTTTTCTAAGCATTGAATGTCTTTCTTTTTAAATGTTTTTTAAAATCACTTTATTGGGGGCTCTTACAACTCTTGTTACAAACCATACATCAATTGTATCTGACATCTTCGTACATATATTGCATCGTTCTTTTCTAGACATTTACTTTCCATTGTGCCCTTGGGATCAGTTCCTCCTTTTTCCCCTCTCTCCTCCACCCCCCCCCCAACCTTCATGGCCCCCTGATATATTGTAAATTGTTAATTGTTTTCAAATCTCACTCTGATCCCCATCTCCCACCCCCTCTGGTTTCTGTTGTTCTTCCCCCTGACCTGTGTGGTTACGTGCCATTCATTGCAATCAGTGCCCGCTTTTCTCCCCACCTCTCCCCATTTCTCCCTACCCTTTTGGTATCTCCATTCCCATTCCTGGGTTCCATGTGTTGAGTTTTATCTCTTGCCTGTACCTATGCACATGCTCCCATCTAGTCTAGATTGGGAGGCGGCACTGAGGTCGTGATAGTGGGGGGGTGAAGAGGCCTCCAGGAAACAGAGGTATATTGAGTGACCCATTAGTGCTCTACTGCACCCTGATTGACACACCCCCTCCCTGCGACCCCTCTGTCGGGGGATACTCCATTGTCCATAGATAGGCTTTGGGTCTCCATTCCAACCCCCCTCCATTCTCACCGATGCATTTTTGTTGGTTTGCTGTTTGTTGTGAATCTCCTGATGCCCGTTGCCCAGTCTCAGGCTTCACGATCTCACTGGCTGGTGTGCTTCTTCCATGTGGTCTTGTTGACACTTAGATTTGTGCCAGGCAGATCGTAAGTTCTCAGTGTTTCTTATAATTATAGTAAAACGAATACCTGTTGCTTTGCCTACCTTTACTTTAGCCAGTGTGCCATGAGTCAAGGCTATGTCTTTAATCTTTGTGCCTCTTGTGTGCCTGACACTTGCTGGCTACAGCATATATTAAATAGATTAAAACTGTCCCCATGGATTTTTTTTTTTGAGATTTTAAATCCTTACAGGATTAGGCAGACTCATCTTTTGCCCATGGAAAGACTGGTGGGTTCAAACCACTGACCCTCTGCTTAGTAGCTCCCTGCATAACCTAATACGCAAGAAGAATACCATACAAAGGAGGGGGGATAGGATAAACCTTTACATGTGTATTTCAAATGTTTCTACTTTAGACTGTAAAATCCCTGTCTTTACAAGACGGTCTCAAAATAGCAGCAGATTGGGAGATTGGCTGTGGGCTCGGTTTCCAGTGCTCTCAGCAGCTCAGCTTCCTAACATTTCTTTCTGGGGCAAGCATTTCTTGATTGGGTGGGAGTTCCGGAATGCCCAGGTTTGATTCCATCTTTTTGATTTGGTGGATCTGTTTTGATTCCCAAGCCAGCCTTTTCACAACAAAGTGATTGTCAGAAATGTCCCTGTTTTGTATTTTTCCATTTTTGTCCTCTAGCCACAAAGAGAGAAATATCATTTCATGATTCTTATTCATTCATAAGGAGAATAAAAACAAAGAGCCGAGTAAGTACAAGGGGGGAGATTTCCAAAAGTCATAGCCCCTCAGGAGTGGGTGATTCTAATTCTAACCACTTAAAGTATATACTCGAGTATAAGTCGACCCGAATATCAGCCAAGGCACCTAATTTTACCACAAAAACTGCATTAAAAATGTGCTGGAAAACTCAGCTTATACTCGAGTATATAGTACATACAGTTTGCAAATACCAAAGAACTTGTATAAGAGTCTTTTAAGTGAATAAAAGTATGCATTAGTAATCTGCACCAACTAGTTACAGCGCTCCCTTTGCCTGCTTTGCCTTGCAGTGACAGACTTATCTGTGTCCTTGTCCTAAACTCACATAGCACAGCATGGATAGACAAAGATGCAAAAAGGACCAAATAAATATCAAGGAAGAAAATAGCAACATCTGTGTTTACCCCTGTTGGCATTTTCATTTCACCCAGGAAGTGTTTTGTAGTTTGTGGTGTGTTTCGATTTGAAAACCAGTGTAGCCACACATCTCTCTAAAACAATAAAGATAAAAAACAAAAATAATAAAAAACCTTCTGTGTGTGAGGTTGGTGTTTGTTTGGGGCGGCAGGAAGATGTTTGATGGCCTAGTTCAGCACTTACAGAATGGCTGGCTCTGTTTTTGTTGTTTTGGGGGTTTGTTTGGTTTGTGATTTTTTGCCTTCAAATAGACTTGTCTTTTACCTTGAAGCAAGTCACCCTAGTAATCTACTCTGCTGTTTTAGCAGTTCTAGAAACAGAACGTACTTGAGTCCAGAGCCACAGATAAGGCACAAGGGTTATTTTTTTTAAGTTAGCCAATCTGTTGCCTCCCCATGGCTTCCCATAATGTAGAAAGGGTTAACATTCTACAGTGCTCAAGCCCTCTACCCTGTACTTGTTCCAAGTGGCTTCATCATCCACACACAACCTTCACTTTTATCTTCCCCAGGAGCATGGACGCAGGTTCAAATGGTGATAATTACCGTAAAACAATTGTGTGGTTCTTCTCCCAATAAAAATCGCTCTGTTAATCAGCCAACTCACAGCCCCTTTGTCTGAGGACCCTTACACCAAACTGGCAGGGTAGAACCCGGCAGCAGATCAATTAGCCCACAAGTGATTGCTTGCAATAACACATTGATTTAGGGTTTTTCCCCTTCCCCCACTCTTCCCCGACCCCCCACACCATTCCCGTTCGACCTGGCAGCTTGTCTAAATAGGCTTCTGCTTCTACCTGACAGCTTGTGGACAAGTGGTGTACAACAGGCCATTAAACCGCAAGGTTCCCAATATGGAGAATACCAAATGCAGACAAAGGCACAAGACTGAAAGATAAAAGGACGAGTGAAAGAAATGTGTTCGGGACTCATGGGAGGCATCTGGGGCATTTCTTTTCATTTGGATATTAGACAGGTCCACAGGATGAACTTGTCTCTGGAAGTCCACCCTGAGACTATTTGGTGTAGAGGTCATTTACCAGGGCTCAGCACCTGTGAAAGGAAGCAAGCAGAATTGGCCAATGAGGGAAGTTTCACTGGACAAAACCAAGGCCAACTCCAGTCCTGTCCACTTCTGGGAGCTCTGAAGTGGTCCCATAGTGAACTGAGGTGACTTGACTTTCACCCCCAGCTTTTCTTCGCCAGTGGAAGGACAAAGACATGCTCTTGGATGAAGGCAACTCCCTGCAGCTGAGACAAACCTTGACCTAGCTGGCAGCTAGGGCTCTCTATCCTTTTGTGGAGGAAGATCAGCATTGTTTATCTCTGCATCTACCAAAGAGATATGCATAATCATTTGATATGTTACATGATTATAAGCCCTGAGTCTCAAGCCTCATGCTTTAAGTTGAACCTCTCACCAGACCAAAGTCACTGCCACTGAGTTGATTATGACTCATAGTGATCCTACAAGACCGACTAGAATTGTCCCTATGGGTTTCTGGGGCTATTAGGGGAGTGGAAAACCTCAACTTTCTCCCAAGGAGCAGCTGATGGGTTCTAACTGCTGGCCTTGTGGTTAGTAGCTCAACGCACATTCCCTTATGCCACCAGAGCTCATTAAGTTGAACCTACCTCATCTTTATTTTATTCCCTCAAGGACTCTAAGAGGTTGATATTATGAGGAACCCCATTTTGTAAATGAAGAATTTGAGGTTAAGACTGAAAACTTGCCAGTGGTCAAGTGACATAAAAAGTGGACAGAGCTGGCATCGGAACTCAGGACTCTGCTTCCAAAGTCCGCTCTCTAAGTAAACTTTCTAAGATCCTAGACTGACTGGGACAGGGAGAGAGCTGTAGACTAGTATTGCATTTCTCTCCTTGATCTTCATCCACAAGAAAGCAGCAGAAGACACTTCTTTTAGGACTGACAGAACTCACCAAATAACCTATTTCATAAGCTAAGAGAAACATCAATATATTCCTATGACTCCCTGCTTTTCTCTGACACAATAAATGCTTACCTTGGCATATACCATCAGCCTCTGGGTGGTGCAATTGGTTAATTCACTCAGATGTTAGCCAAAAGGTTGGAGGTTTGAGCCTGCTTATAGGTGCCTTGGAAAATGGGCCTAGCGGTTAATTTCTGTAAACCCTATGAAACACAGTTCTGCTCTAGCACACGTGGGCCTTCCCTGAGTTGGAATTAGGCCATGGGCAATTGATTTAACTAGTTACGTTCTGCTGTTTCAGGTTGGATTTCCCAGGAGGTCGTCATGGAAACAAAGATTAGTAGGTGGGAGCCTTATTAAGAAGTGATCTTGGGAACAACACCTGGGAACAGCAGGAGGAGGAAGCAGACAAGGGCAAAGTAGAGGGTGGATTGTAGTACAGTCCCAATAAAGGTCGCAACTAACCCCAGGGGGAGATCTGGAGCAACAACCATTCATCAAAAGTTGTCTTGAATTTGGTCTTGCCCCCTTGGACCAGTCAGTCATTGGATTTGGGGTGCCCAAGGAATGGGGCATGACCTTGACTGAGGCAAAGTGGGCATCAGCTGCCAACAATCCCAGGAGTTGGAAGCATGAGTGCTTCAGACCTTAATGGGGGTCGAGGAGAGAAATCACAGTAACCACTACAACTATTTACTTTCAAACACGCTGAAGGATAACTATTATTAGGTGCATTTGATGGAATAGAAAATTCAAGCCGAGACAAGTTACATGACTTAATCCAAGTCATATAAAGCCAGCCCTACTACCATCAAGTCCCTTCTGACTCATAGCGACCCTCTAATAAAGCCAGGTAGAATTGCCTCTGTGGGTTTCTGAGGCTGTAACTCTCTATGAGATGAGACCCAAAGTGTCATCATTCTCCCTGGCCTCCATCTCTCAGCAATCCCTTTCTGAGTGAAACAAAATGCTGCAAGGTCCTGCACCATCCATGAACTGCTGGGGATCAGACCATGGGAGCGCATACAATTTTCATTGGCTGATTTCAGGGAAGAGATCGCCAGGCCTTTCTTCCTGCTCTGTCTCAAAGCTCTACTAAAATCTGTTCAGCAACATAGCAGCACACAAGTCTCCACTGACAGACAGGTGAGAGCGATGCGTGAAGTGCATGGGCCAGGAACTGAATCCAGGTCTCCCATAAGGAAAGTGATAATTCTTCCATTAAAACTACCACTGCCCCCACACAGTACATTGAACATATAGTTAAGCTACAGAAAATCCCTATGAGATATTTCCTATGTGCCTCATTTTGCTAATGAAGTACCTAAACGTGTCCTGGTTAAATAATAATCCAAATCACTTATTTAGGTTTTCACTTCCCATAAAATCGCAGTATATTTTGACAGACAACCATACCTCCAAGAAAAATAACACAAATATCAGGATTGAAGGTATCAGAGAGATTTCCATGCAGCAGGATTTGAAGGATCAGCTTCCCAAAGAGGTAGAAATATCTGGAATTCTGCACCCAAATCTCCCTTAGAGGCATCTGCTGATTCCTGAAGTTTGAGTACAGAGTGTAAGAAGTCACATTTAAAATGACATATAAGACACTGGAAAGCAAACGAGAGGTTTGTGGTGTCTCACAATATGGATAAACAAAAATTGGAATTCAGGATTACCGAGAATTTAAGGGATCAAGATCTCAGAGAGATTAAGGCGCACCCTACATTCTCTGTGGAATTTAGCAGGCATCTTTCCCTTCGTACAAAGATACAGAAAGTAAAAGAATGGAAAAAGTTACAGCCTTGAAACATTAACCAAAGAAATCCAGATTGGGATTCGAAACATTCTTAGAGATAAGGATATTTTTATGAAAGGGCCATTCTGTGAGGCAGATAACACAATTCTTCCACGTACATAATCATAAAAAGCACTGTCCTTGAGTCCATTCCAGTTCACAGTCACCCTTTAGGAAAGAATGGAACTGCCCCTGGGGGTTTCCAAGGCTGTAGATCTTTACAGAAGCAAGCAGCTGCATTTTTCTCCCTTGTGTTTGGATCGGTGTTTGGATATCCTGCTTTCTAGTTAGCAGCTGAGCACTTTACCTCAAGGCCATCAGGAATTCTGTTCATAATAATCTCTCTCTCTCTCTCTCTCTCTCTCTCTCTCTCTCTCTCTCTCTCTCTCTGTGTGTGTGTGTCTGTCTGTCTGTCTCTCTTCCTTCCTGTCATCAAGTCAATGCCGACACGTAGTGACCCTATAGGACAAGGTAGAACTAACCCTGTGAGTTTCCAAGATTTCAGCTCTGTATGGGAGTAGAAAGCCCCATCTTTCTCCTTAGGGGTAGCTGGTGGTTTCTAACTCCTGGCCTTGCATTTAACCTAATGCATAACCATTACATCACCAGGGTTCCTGTTCATAATAAGAAAGCCTCAAAAATAAAGCAAACCCTGGATGAAATTAAAGAGAAAGCAGACAAATACACAATCATGGTTGGAAATTTTAATGCCAACACTCTCATTCTTGAGAACCCAAGACCATCAGAAATCCTTTGGCCCACCTTTTCTCAGATGCATCTTTTGGGCAAGGAGGAATGTATCCAGAGGAATTACAAGGCAAGGAAAATGATATGTATATGCTTTATTATAAGCCTTTCATCAATGTTATAATCTATACCTTGTCAACTCGTTACCACCTTCCACCACTGACAGAGAAGACGGAAGCAAAAAATTCAGGAAAACACAAATTATCTTTCTATCCTCCACCCAGCAAATACAATGAATACTATTTTCAAGTGTGCATGAAAAATTTATCAAAATGAAATACATGCTGAGCTGTAAAAAAAATTCAGAACACATATTTCACGATTAAAATCACTCCAAGTATATTCCCAGGCCACAGTGAAATTAAGCTAGCAATCAATTGATAAAAATATAACTGTAAAATCCTCAAATATTTATAAATTAAATATAATACTTCCCCCAAACCCCTAGGTGTGAGAAAAGAGAAAGGAGTCGCAATAGAACTAGAAAGCCCTTTGAACTGAGGGAGAATAAAAACACTGCCTAGAAAACATGAGGGAGGCGGCTAAAGGCAGGCTTCCAGTGAAATGTACCAGCTCAAAGTCACAGATTTGAAAATTCATGATCTCAGTATTCATCCCAAGACGTTGGGAAAGCATTCACCAAATAGAGCTCCAAAGAATGCATAAGAGAGCCTATAGTAAAAGTGAGACAGCCAAAGAAAATAAGCATATGACCAAGACACTGAGCGAAACCTAAAGTTAGGCTGTTTGAAAAGACAGAATATAATTGACAAGGCCGATTTTGGTTTTACCTAGCCTGAGGCCGATTTTTTTTTTCTTAAACTCAAGTGTTGAACTTAAATTCAAGTGTCCTCTGTCACTGGAAGCACTAAGCAGGCTTGCCAGAAATATAACTCCACCCTAGTGTTGAAAACTTTCAGGAAGGCCCCTTGGGAGTGCCACTGGGGCATGGAGGGCAGGCTTGAGAGTGTGGCTTGGTGCCTAATCCTGAAGACAGGAGACGGGGAGTTCCTGGGCTCACTTTGTGGACCTTCAACTATCAATCAAGAAAAGGAATTTCTCCAAGTGCCAGGGGTACTGTTACCAAAAATGAACATACTCACTCATCTACAGTCTAGGGGTTTTATTGTTTGTTTGTTTGTTGTTCTTGTTAGCTCTCTTCTCTCAAAGTAACTACATGGCTATTGATTAAATCTTTAAATAGTAGCACACCCACTCCACATAAATCAACACCGGCTCCAAGGACCAGGTCACTGAGTGATGAAAATATGTGTTACGCAAGAGTCAGGGTGATGTCTTGTCTTTGGCAACAGATAGGGACTGCCAGCCCATCTCAGAATGAACACAGCATGACTGGTGAGGTATGTACCTCCCAAACAACCATCTCGTGGCCACACTCCAGAATTCTTTGGGGACCCTCACCTCTCTACCTTCTCACTTCTCCAGCCCTGGAGGCTGGCCTTGGTGGCAAACAGCTCCCAAGTCTACAAATAGGTCAATCCTGGCCACCTGGAACCAGCAGAGGCTGGAGATCTGGCAGAGAGACTTTGGGAAGAGATATCTGAGCCTTTGCTCACACCCCACACACCCATGGTCTAGATCAGGGGTCCTCAAACTATGGCCCGCGGGCCACATGCAGCCCGCCGAGGACATTTATCCAGCCTGCTGGAGTTTTTCCCCCTTTTGATTTTTTTAGTTCAAAATAAGATATATGTAGTATGCATAGGAATTTGTTCATAGTTTTTTAAAACTATAGTCCAGCCCTCCAATGAGTCTGAGGGACAGTGAAGTGGCCCCCTGTTTTAAAAGTTTGAGGACCCCTGCTCTAGATCTTGAATTCTCCTTGCAGCTGGCAGCCCTTGCCGCTTGTGTGCCATCCACCTGCTCTATACTTGCAGCAGGCAAGCCAAGACTCCTCTGCCAGATACAGGTTCTACCAACCAGTGGCAATGCATGAACCCCCACCCCCTCACACACAACTTGATTTCCTCAGCTTCCTCTTCTCCTCCACTCAGGAATTCACAAAATAAATCTTTGCTATTGCCATAAATGGGAAATGTTGGCTAATGAAATGGTCAGTAAGTGAAGAGTGAGCATATAATCCTTTGTGTTTGTAAAAAGTTTTATAATTTACAAAATGTTTCAGCTTAGTTTTCTCATTGAACCGAAGTAAATACTGTCCTTTATCAGCGGGACTTGCTCAGGAAAGAGTATGTGGCTAAGGGCTGGACTATTTCTCTAGCATCCTTCCTCAGCTTGAAAAACCCAGGCACAGTTAGTTTCCTGCCTTTGAAGAGAGCTTGAATTTTGAGGTAGTTAAGGTTTATTGCGCCAACTTGGCCGATAAACACATGTGGGATTAATTGAAGGGTGGAGAACTACATGGCTCAGTGAGCCTCGCCTTTCGAGTTCTCGGGTCTCTTGCTTTGTGATGGTCGGACCAGGGTGCAGCTGCCTTAGCCAGTTCCCTGCTTCAGCTGGCAAGGCTCACTTCCTGCAGGACATCCTTGAGGAGAATCTGCATGGACCTACCCTGATGCAGCCCTGGGTGCTGGAGCAGCCGTGTGGGGACACCTGCCAGCGCTGAGATGCTTACACATTCACTGATTCAGCTTTCCTCCTGCAGTTGGCATCATTGCAGGTGTTTTGTGAGATGGAAGAAGATATTGTAGATTGGTGTCGGTCAATGGGCTAGTGTTGGACTTATGGCTTGAACAGCACAGGGTTAGAATGTTTTCTTTTCTTTTTGTTTAATTAGGGGCTCATACAACTCTTTTCACAATCCATACATATATCAGTTGTGTAAAGCACATTCATTGCCCTCATCATTCTCAAAACATTTTCTCTCCACTTAAGCCCTGGCATCAGCTTCTCATTTTTCTCCCCCCTCCCCCTCCCCCCTCCCTCATGAACCCTTGATAATTTATAAATTATTATTTTTTCATATCTTACACTGTCCAATGTCTCCCTTCACCCACTTTTCTGTTGTCTGTCCCCCAGGGAGGAGGTTATATGTAGATCCTTGTAATCCGTTTCCCCCTTTCCATCCCACCGTCCCTCCAACCTCCCAGTATTGCCACTTTCACCACTGGTCCTGAAGGGATCGTCTGTCCTGGATTCCCTGTGTTTCCAGTTCCTATGTCTACCAGTGACCATAGGCTGTTTTCTTCATGTACACTTACCCTTTATACAAACTCATGTGTGTGTTTCTGTGGATTTGGTTCCTTACCCAGACTAACACCAATTTGAACCGATTTTCCCTTGAGCTCCATCTTGTAAAGGGATCCAAGTGGCTTTCGCAGAAAGGAAGGCAACTGTCACTTATTGGGTTAGTAACTAAGTGCTTAACCGTTACCTCGCCAGGGCTGCTTCTGTGTGCCCGGGCTTTGATATTAATTCATTGCTTTACCCCTCTTGCGTTGCTCGGAGAAGAAAACCAAAGGGCCACAGGTTTAAATAACCTCAACAGGCCACGGGGCCTTAACTGGCAGTTGCAGTTTTGTATTTATGCCAAAGCTCAGTTCCTTGAGAGACGATATAGTCAAGTAATGGAAAAGAATGAATTCTGCAGTCAGAGACCTTGATGTCAGTGCTGGGTCTGCCACTTACACTGCCTTGCCCTCGGGTAAGTTAGCTGATCTCTATTGTAAGATAATGCTGGAACTTACATCCGGAGACTGCTGAGAATTACATAAGATCCTGGTAACAAGTGCTAAGCGCAGTGCAGGACACCTACACGAATGGCTGCTGTTCCTACTCCTATGATTACTGTTGCAACTGATGCCGCGGTACCAAGATGTTTCATAACTCATCCGCCCTGGGCTGCTTCCATTTAACCCAAATGCTGACCCGATGACTCCACTCGCCTCTTGCGATGCTATGCTAAAGAGCCAACCAAATACACCAGCTATCAAAAGAAAGGAGGGGGGTGCGGCTGCTGGTGAAGCGCAGGCCTCAGCAGTCAGGACCCGTGGGTTTTGTTTTGACCAGTGAGTCACCTAGTGACCAACCATCACACGGATCATTGGCCACCTCACCTGGTGAAGAGTAAAGACATAAACAAAACCTCCAGCTTAGCACATGAAAAGACACGACCCTTTGGGCCAAAGGTTTCAGAACCACGATTCCCACTTTTCGTAGTGGCATCATTTCTTCCTTCCATCACAGACTTTCCTCCTAAGCTCGCCTGCCCAGCTGGTCTTCAAGTCCTGCTGAGCACAGCAGCCCAGCGAGGATATGCCATCAACACAGAAAAACGAAAAGATTTTCACACTTGAAAACTCAGAAAGGAGTCCTGGATGTGGTCAGATATTGTTAGATTCGGGGAAAGAAGGCGAGCTCGCCTTGGGCGCATGGAATAATCACGACCAGTTGAGATGCAAAAGCGGCAAAAGGAGTTTATTTGCTAGCTCGAGCTGGGGCTTCCTCCCTCTACTTCCCCTCGCAGCGGGGACCCAGCGTCCAGAGGGAATGGGCCCCGAGTTCTTTATTAGCTTGGCTTTTATGGGGCAAGGGACAGGGGGCAGTCCAGTGTTGTTGTTTTTCAAATTCATTGGAGAAAACTTTGGGCGCCAGCGTTGTCCAGCGGTGGTTGGTGAGTAGTTTCGCGTGTGCCTCCTCGATTGGTCAATCGGTAGCGGGTTGTTGCTTGAATTGCACTGGTTAGGTTATGCTCTGGCGCTGCATCCCGTTGGTCAGTTTGAAACAGGCAATGTCTCATCCGACAGAGTTGCCTTAGTGACCAGCAACCTAAAACTGAAAGGTAGGCCTACTTGGGTTTCAGACCCTTAGAAGCCTGTCGTGGTGCAAGGTCAGGCAAATACAGACAAAAATATAATCTACATCTATACAAACAAAAATACAATCTAACAATGTGTACCAAATGAATGTGTCAGTAGATTGGCAGGTATTCCTCCATTATGCTCAAAATGGAACCCAACATCTAACTGTTTGAGCATTTGGGCCTTTCTCTTCCATGGGGTCCCTAAAAGCCTTCAGGTTGGTAAGAAGCAGCAGTCTGCAGACTGGAATAATGTCCCTAGTCCACTCCAGGTAGTGAACAGTGTGCACTTGAACTCGCAATGCCTGCTAGATTTGGGCCTCATCAAAATTATGATTACTTGGCTATTTTGTGACAAGGAGTCCTGGTGGCATAGTGGATTGCACGTTGGACTGCTAACCACAAGGTCAGCAGTTCAAAACCACCAGTTCCTCCACGGGAGGCAATTCACAGTTTCTACTCTGGTCAAGAGTTATAGTCTCAGAAATCCACAGGGGCAAGTCTATTCTGTCCTTATAGGGTCACTGTGAGTCAGAATTGACTCAATTTCAGCGAGAGTTTGGGTTATTTTGTGACTGATTTCCTAGATAGGTCTGGCATAGAGCACAGAACCTGGCACATTGAGAGTACGTGAATACCCGTTGAATGAGTGAATGAACAAATGGCATATGATTGAACAAACCAACACTTGGACTTAGTTCACGTTGCACATTTTACTTCAGTTCTGTGTACATTCCACTTTCCTTTCCCAGGTTTTATTTCTCAGTGGAGGCTGAGTTGACATCTCCCACAATGTTGGATTGGAATTGGGAAGTGCACGTGTGAGTGTGAGGCGGGGTGCCTCTTTTACCGTAACCCCCCCCCCCCCCCCACACACACACACACACACACCTCCACTACATAAGCCGGGGCATTCACAGGCTCCTCCTGCATTCCTTGGATGCAGACACAAAGAAAATAGTCCATTCAGTGACTCATCTTGTTTTAATGCTGCCTTGTCCTGCACAAGTGGAGATATGGCAACTGTGAGAGCCGCAGCCACCACCAGAGCCACCTCCTAGAAACCAAATACACATCTGGCAGAGCTCCCTTGCTTCCATCTCCCACAGAGAGGAGCAGATCAGCTAAATGCTGATTAAGTCATAGCTGTCTGTGGACTGGCATTTCACTCTGAGGCAAGCCGACAGAGATTTCCAGCAAGCCTAAAAGAGACGATGCGCGCTGTACATTTCTTTCCACTGCTCTCAATGGAGAGGCGGACAAGAGCCTACCTTACAAGGAGTGCTCTAGAACAGGAAGTGTCCCAAGCGCAGAGTTAAGGGAGTGACCTTCTGTTTGGAAGTTGGCGCACCTGATAAGAATCCAAACCCAGATCAAACTCGCTGCTGCTGAATCAGTGCTGACTCACAGTGACTCCACAGGACAGAATAGAACTCCTCAATGCATTTTCACGGATGTGGATCTCTGTGAGAGCAAAAAGACTCCTTTTCCTCTCGCAAAGTAGCTGGTGGTTTCAAACTGCAGACCTTTTGGGTAACAGCCCAGCAAATCCCCCACAACACCACCAGCGTTCTGCCTCATAAAGAGAGTAGCTTTAAAACTTTAAGCTTGTACCCAAGCAACAGCTAGTATAGGAGTTTGTACACTGACACACATGTCACTCATTTACACATTCATACAAGTTGCACGTGCAGGGCTCAGTGGCATGGCGTCTGCGGCCATTCTCATCTCTGACTAATAATGACGGGGAAGCTACCTGCCTTGCTTCTAGAAGATTTTAACATTGGTCATTCTAAATTCTGACTAGAAAGAAAAACGAACCAGAAAAATAAAAACACTTGATTCAAATGAATAGATACTGCAGGCGCCCCACCCAGATCCCCTTTCCTAACAGGTGCACCCAGCCCCCAGCTGCTGTGAGAGTTGGCTGCTAAGAGCTCACAGCTGCATCCTTCTCTTGACGATTGTCCTCAAGCTAACAGAAGCGGCATCCCTAGTCCCAAAGTGCCTTCCAGTCCCTGAGGCTCACAGCCAATGACTGACTGCCATGGAGTATAAAGTCACCCTCACTGCCTCCCCTATTTTGTTTCTAGTGCCTTTCTGTGTTCCAAGAGTCACGTGGGTTCGGGCTGAAGGTGGCCTCTGATTGAACCATATCCTGGCTTAACTCTTCCCCTTGTCCTAGCTTTCTCCCCTCTCCCCGCCCCCCCCCTCCTTTCCTGAGAGCATTCCCCAAGTTGAACTGAAATAAGAATTTCCTTTTCAAGCACCGCTTCTAAGGTTTAGTTCTTAAACTAGACATGAAATACAACAAACACTCACACAACGCTTATCCCACACACTTGGCATGTATCACCACATTTAGTCCTCACCAATCTAGCCCTATGAGGTGGACGTTACTATCACTTCTGCTTTGTAGCTGAGCAAAGTGAGGCACAGAGATGCTAAGTAACTTAGCCAATGGCACACAGTAAGGAGGCTGGGATTTTTGAACCTAGTCATTCCAACTCTTAACTATGTTTCCAACATGGGGTTGTTAACTGCAAGGTCAGCAGTTCAAAACTACCAACAGTTCAGAAACACACAAGGGAAGTTCTGCCTTGTTCTATAGGGTTGCTACGAGTGGGCACCTTCGAGTCAATTCTGAGCCATTGCCATTGCCATCCTGGGACAGGGTAGAACTACCCCTTTTTCTGAAACTGTAACTCTAAGGGAATTGAAAGCCCGTCTTGCTCCTGTGGAGTGGCGGGTGGTTTTGAACTGAGGACCTGGCAGTTAGCAGCCCAAATTGTAACCACTACGGCACCAGAGATCCTCATAAAGATACACAGCCTCAGAAACCAAAAGGGGGCAATTCTACTCTGTCCTGTAGGGTCACTATGTGTCAGAATCAACATGATGACAGTGGTTATGTCTCATTTTTAATTAGCTGGCATCAACTGGCCTCCACCTCATGGCAATCCCATGCACAGTGAACAAAAATGTTGCCAGATCCTTCACAATCCATGATCTATTGGAGTCCGGACCCTTATAACCCACAGGGTTTTCATTGCCTGGTTTGAGGGGCATAGATCCCTTGGCCTATGAGTCAGAATTGACTTGATGGCAGCAAGGTTTGGGTATGTTCCACTGGAGAAACCAAGTGTCATTCATGCCCACTCCCTCTACAAGCTTTAATATATACAAGGAATCAGGGAAGTTTTGAAAGTATAATCACAATGGCTTGCTCTATTGCACCTCCCCCAATCCTGGGCAGCATTATGTAAAGATTAATTTCACACTTGAGCAGATGCTGAGAAGCCTGCCCTGTGATGGGTACAGAACTACACTAAGAGAGAAAAAGTGCGGAAAGACAGCTCCAGAGTACAGCCTTTTCCACGTGACATCCTGTCTAAATGCATGTTCAGATGTTCACAATGGTGAGAGAGAGAGGTAGCCAAAGTAAGGGATAGGCAGAGATGACTCAACAGGAAAACTGATAACAGGCCAGAGGGGTTGTGCTATGTGAATGGAGGTGGCCACTGTTGCAACAACGTTGGAAAACTGTTTGGCAGTGTTGCCTACCCTGACATACTGGTCAATGCAAGCCTGGTATAGGATCCAGTGTGATAGGTTTGATGTCAACTTGGCTGAGCCAGGATTCTCGCATGATCTACTCTAACGCAGTGTGGTCAGCTCCATGATGCAGTTCTCGTGAAGCAGCGGTGGAAAGAATAACAAACAAAAAAAAAATCCACTGGCATTTTGTCAATTGACTCACAGTAACCTTTATAGGACAGGGTAGAATGGAACAGGCCCTGTGAGTTTCCAAGAGTGTAACTCTTTACAGGGGTAGAAAACCTCATCTTTCTCCAGTGGAACTGACTGGTTTTGATTTTTTAAACATTTTATTAGGGGCTCATACAACTCTTATCACAATCCACACATATACATACATCAGTTTTATAGAGCACATCCGTACATTCTTTTCCCTAATCATTTTATTTTTTTCTCCTCTTTTCACATTTTATTAGGGGCTCATATAGCTCTTATCACAATCCATACATATACGTACATCAATTGTATAAAGCACATCTGTACATTCTTTGCCCCAATCATTCTCAAAGCATTTGCTCTCCACTTAAAGCCCTTTGCATCAGGTCCTCTTTTTTTTTTCCCCTCCCTCCCCACTGACTGGTGTTTTTAAACTGGCCCCGTGGATATCAGCCTAATGAATAACCACTATGCCACCGGTGCCTCTGTGTGGGGACTAGACCTCTTTCATCTGGTCACCATGTTGATAAAATAGAGGCAAGTTTCATTCAGGGTGTGGCCTACTGTTAGTAAAAATTCACAGTGTGTGGAAGGTAGCGCAATTCTAGTGCTAGATTTGGATCCTGCATCTGGTTCCTCGACCTCCTATTGCCTGCTGATCCCAGGAGCCTTTGGAAGACTCTCAATCTTGGACTCATTCAGCCTGGCATCCACCACCCGGTGGGCCTCTCGCTTTATCTTCCTGCTTCCCATCAGTGCAGCAGCCACAGGAGGCAGAAGAAGCTGCCAGCTGATATCTGACTTATGGACTTGAACTGCACTGGACTTTCCCGCACGTACAACTGTGTGAGCCATTTCTTGATAGACATCTCTTTCTATATACCTACACATACAAACCTCGCTGGGTTTTGTTTCTCCACAAAGCCCAGCCTAACACACCCAACATGGCCACTTCAACAGAAATCGATAAGTAGGTTTCGCTAAAGACACATTTAAAGCAGCACTCCCGCTAATACTAAAGCATTGGAAACTACCCAAAGGAGCATCGAGGGAGAAAAGATAACAGGGCTGTGGTAAATGTACACAATGGATCGTGATACTGGAATGAGAACATCTGAATTACAATTGGCCATGTGAGAAAGGGCTGCATTTCACAAGGTGAGCAGTTCTAAGTCGCCCACCACCGTGAGGAAGAACGATGAACATATTCCCTCTTGTAAAGATGTACAGCCTCAGAAACCCACAGGTACAGTTCTACTCTGTCCTACAGCATTGCTCTTGGTCGGGATTGACTTGATGGTAGCAAGTTTGGTTTGGTGCTGTGCAGGGAAGCCAGTACAAAAGAGTGAATACTTTATGATCTCATGTACATCAAGTTTTCAAATAGGCAAAACGTTTGTGTTAGAGGGCATGAAGGTGATTACACTTGGATGGAGAAGGGCCAGGGTGCTTTCAAGGTGCTGATCACGTTCTGTTTCATTTGGGTGCTGATTCATGGGTGTGTTGACTTTGTATAATTCTATCAAATTTTATAGTCATGATTTGTGCACTTCCTGTATTTATACTATACAAAGTATGCTCAAAAGCTGGTAGAGGACAATTTTGAAAGAGAAAGCCTCCCCACATGACAAGTTGTCTTCTTTTAGCAGAAGGTAAATGATTTCAATGAATAAAAAAACAGTGATTGCAATTGCACTTTCAAATCCCCTGCGGTTGTTATGAGAGGCCTTTGGGTCGATTTTGACAAAGTACAAGTGTCCCATAAGATCTTCTGGGCTGTAATCTTTATAAAAACCGAGGGCCAGATCTGTGTCCCTATTGCTACTGGGTGGGCTTGAATCGTCAACTTTTTGGAAAGTGGCTGAGTGCTTACCCATTTAGATAACCAGGGTCCCTTTTAAATTCCATGTGAAAACTGAAACGCATCGCCTTCGGGTCGAGGCTGACTCATAGCAACCCTATAGGGCAGGGTCAAACTGCTCCCTGTGGGTTTCCAGACTGGAACTCTTTACAGGAATAAAAAAAACTTCATCCTTATGTAGGTCAGAACCTGAGTTTTCAGAATTGAACTCTCCCAATTCCTCATATTCTTCCCGACACCAATTTGTGGAATGTTTTCTATTTTCCGAAACACAGGGTATAGACCGTTTACTTGTTGGGTGCTCTTGGGTCAGTTCCGATGCAGAGCAACTCCATGTGCAGCAGGATAAAACGTTACCTGGTTGTGAACCGTCTTCATAATCATAGCTATGTTTGAGCCCATTGCTGGCAGCCATGGCAGCAATCTACTTCATTGTGGATTTTCCACTTTTTCACTGCCCTTCCACTTTATCAAGTATCATCATGTCCTTCTCCAGGGGCTGGTCCTTCCTGATAGCGTGTCCAAAGTACCATTTACTTAAAAGTGGCAAAACACTCAAGAGGCATTCATTAACCACCAGAATGAAAGGTCTGTCTCTGTCCAGCCCCCTGTGTGTTTACCCAGGACATTGATTGATGGTGGCCATGAGTAAGCAAGGAAGCAGAGGGGGTGGGAGGCAGAAATAGTGTCAAAGCTGAAAAGAGGACCTTGAGGTCTACCTTTGGAGTTTAGGTTCCTCTATATCATCTCCCCTCCCTTCCTCAACTTCAAAGAAACCAGCAATGTAGCTTCCACTAACTCCATCAACTTATTTCAATACACAGCAATGTCCATGATGTGCAAAAATTGGCTTTCTTGGCTCCTTCAGCATCTGTCTCAGGCAGTCGCAATGGATTATCTTTCTCATAGGTGGGGTGGGGTGGGGGGGAGCAACAGCTGGTGAGTCATCATGTAATTTTTCTTTCTTTCTCCCTTTCTTTCTTTTTCAGAAAGATCAAAATACAATGGCTT
The DNA here is from genome assembly GCF_050624435.1 of Tenrec ecaudatus. Taxonomy (NCBI): domain Eukaryota; kingdom Metazoa; phylum Chordata; class Mammalia; order Afrosoricida; family Tenrecidae; genus Tenrec; species Tenrec ecaudatus. The sequence goes on along the minus strand of NC_134548.1, from coordinate 43,111,508 downwards.
TGGACTTCACCCAAGAGGAGCTAAAGTCACAACTGAGAAAATGTTAACGTGGGATAATATGCCAGAAATTACTTTTGTCCTTTGCCTATAGGTCTAGAAAAATGTCCATTTATATTTGTGAGTATATTTGTCAAGCATTAAATGAGGGAAAAGGCAGATTTCAGAAGAGTAACAATAGCATTACTCCACTTGAAAACTTTAGATGCTTTAGTGTATTATGTAAGATAAAACACTAGATTGCAGCATTATTCTTTGGCTTTATAAGTATCTAGTGAACAATGGCTATGGGATAAGTATTGTGCTAGGTGCTAAAGATGTGGAAATGAATGAGACAAAGATTCTATTTCTCTAAAAGCTTAAAATCCCCCTGGGGAGATCTAGATGGAAGGGGATAAATTGCTGGGCCAGAGTCATGCTCTTCCAGCAGAAATTGGCTACTCTTCAGCACAGAAGGCCACGTTCAGAAAAAAACAAAAAAAGGTAGCTTCTGAATTTCCCTTCCATCCTAGTGTTCCCCACTTAGAGCTGCTGCTATTTAAGATGCTTCTTGAACTTTGCCCACAAAAAGTATTGGTGAATGAAGCAAAGATGGAACTAGCTTTTAATTGTTGTTAGGTACTGTTGAGTCAGTTCCAATTCATAACCAGAAGGAACCACTACGTGGTCCTGCACCACCCTCACAATTGTTCTTATGTTTGAGCCCATTGTTGTAGCCACTATGGCAATCCATCCTGTTGAATCCATATTCCTCTTTTTTGCTCCCCACTCCCCACTCCATTACCAAGCATGATGTCCTTTTTCAGCGACTGGTCTCTCCTGTTGACAGCTCCAAAATACGAGACGTAAAGTCTCGCCATCCTGGCTTCTAAGGAGCATTCTGACTATACTTCTTCCCAAACAGATTTGTTTTTTCTTTTGACAGTCCATGATACTGTCAATGATTTTTACCAGCACCATAGTATTTCTTTGGTTTTCCTTATTCAATATCCAGTTTTCTCATGCATGTTAGGCAATTTCAAATACCATGGTTTGGGTCAGGTGCACTTTAGTCCTCAAAATAAAAATATCCTTGCTTTTCAACACTTTAAAGAGGTCTTATGCCGCAGATTTACCAAATACAACTTATCTTTTTATCTCTATTTTTTAATAATTTTATTAGAGGCTCATATAACTCATCACAATCCATAAATACATCAGTTGTGTAAAGCACATTTGTACATTCATTGCCCTCATCCTTTCTCAACACATTTGCTCTTCACCTAAGCCCCTGGCATCAGCTCATTTCCCCTCCCTCCCCGCTCCTCCCTCCCTCATGAACCCTTGATAATTTATAAATTATTACTATTTCATATCTTGCCCTGTCCAAAGTCTGCCCTCACCCACTTTTGTGTTATCCATCCCCTAGGGAGAAGGTCACATGTAGATCCTTGTAGTCAGTTCCCCCTTTCCAACCCACCCTCCCAGTATCACCACTCACACCTCTGGTCCTGAAGGGATCATCTACCCTGAATTCCCTGTGTTTCCAGTTCCTATCTGTACCAGAGTACATACTCTGGTCTAGCCAGACTTTTAAGGTAGAATTTGGATCATGATAGTGGGGGATGAGGAAGCATTTAGGAACTAGAGGAAAGTTGTATGTTTCATCGTTGCTACATCGCACCCTGACTGGCTCGTCTCCTCCCCAAGACCCTTCTGTAAGGGGATGTCCAGTGGCCTACAGATGGGCTTTGGTTCTCTGCTCTGCACTCCCCCTCTCATTCAATATGATATGATTTTTTTTGTTCTGATGATGCCTGTTACCTGATCCCTTTGACACCTCATGATCTCACAGGCTGATGTGCTTCTTTCACGTGGGCTTTGTTGCTTCTGAGCTAGATGGCCGCTTGTTTACCTTCAATCCTTTAAGACCCCAGACTCTATAGCTTTTGATAGCCGGTCACCATCAGCTTTCTTCTCAGTCTTTTGAGCTCTTAACTGCCTCTCCCATGAGCATTCATTATGAATCCAAGCAAGACAAAATCCTTGACAACTTCAAACTATTGGTCCCGTTTTGGGGATGTGGGTCTTCTTTACATTGAGTTGTAATTTATACTGAAGGCTACAATCCTTGATCTTCATCAGCAAGTGCTTCAAGTCCTACTCACTTTCAGCAAACAAGGTTTTGTCATGTTTGTCATATTAAGAGCCTGCATGTCACAGGTTCTTAACAAGCCTTCCATCAATCTTAATGCTGCATTCTTCTTTACATAATCCATCTTCTCTAATTATTTTCTCAGCATGCAGCTTAAATAACTATGATGAAAGGATACACCTTTCCTGATCTTGAACTATGCACCATTCCTGTGTTTTGTTCACAGAACTGCCTTTTGCTGCTTGTACAGGTTCCATGCGAGACAATGAAGTGCTCTGGCATTGGCATTCTTCCCAAGGCTATCCAGAGTTGCTTTTTGTTTTTGTTGTTCTTGTTTATAAAATGGAGATGTTTCTTAGTAATAATGATCTTTCTTTTTACCCTGGAAGGTGCAAAAGTATTGACACTGTTAGCTTCATTAATGTTCACTAAAATGTACCTGTTCTATGTATGCAAAAGGGTCAGAGTTGTTTTCTTTCTTTTTTTAAACATTTTATTAGGGGCTCATAAACTCTTATCACAATCCATACATACACATACATCAATTGTATAAAGCACATCTGTACATTCTTTGCCCTAATAATTTTCAAAGTATTTGCTCTCCACTTAAGCCCTTTGCATCAGGTCCTCTTTTTTTCCACCTTCCCTCCACGCTCCCCCCTCCCTCATGAGCCCTTGATAATTTATAGATTATTATTTTGTCATATCTTGCCCTATCCGGCGCAGAGTTGTTTTCTTGTATGAAAAAAAGTCCACAGGCATGCACCTTGGAAGCCCCCAAAATGATCTGGCTCTTTAAAATTTCTCCAATCTCATCTGTTATGACTATCACCCATCTCCTTCCTACCTCTCTCATAATTCTCTGGGAAAATTAGCCTCAAACATCCCTTGCTCATCATAAGATTTTTCTGCAAGTTGTTCTTTCAACTTAGATTCCATTGTCCTTGATCTTTTCAAGAATATAGCTCAATGATATCTTCTTGTTACTCAAGTATCAGCTTAAATGTCACCAATTCCTGACCATCATGGAAAGTAGCCTCCACCCATCACTCTGAATCACACACAGTATCCCGATGATTACTGGTTTTTGCATGTATGTTTTGCCTATTTCCAACCCTCGTAGAATGTAAGTGAAGTAACAATGGAGACAATACCTATCTAGTTCATCACTCTGTCCCCAGCACATAGGAGAGGACCTGGAATTTACTAGGCATTCAATACATATTTGGTAAACAATTTAATGAAAAGATAATGAATGGTAAGGTGTTGTTGTTAGGTGTCAGTCACGAAGTCAACTCCAACTCATGGCAACTCTATGAACAACAAAATGAAGCACCGCCCATTCCTGTGCCATCCTCACAATTGTTATGTCTGAGACCACTGTGAGTGTGTCAGTCCATCTTGGTGGACTGACCTCTTTTCACTGGCCCTTTCTACTTTAGCAACCATGCTGTGCTTTCCTAGGGACAAGTCTTTCCTAATAACATGCCCAAATTATGTGAGATGAAGTCTTGCCATCCTCATTTCTAAAGAGCATTCTGGCTGTACTTTTTCCAAGATTGATTTGTTTGTTCTTCTGGCATCCTATTGCATTTTGAAACATTTTCCCCAACACCATAATTCAAATGCATTAATTCTTCTTCAGACTTTCTTATTCATTGCTCAACATTTGCACACATAGAAAGCCCTTGAAAAGACTATGGCTTGGATCAGGTGCATTTTTGTCTTTAAAGTGACATCTTCGCTCACTTACACTTTAAAGAGGTCTTGTGCAGCAGACTTACCCAATGCAACATATCATTTGATTTCTTGATTGCTGCTTCCAGGAGCATTAAGACAAAATATAAATTGGAGATGTGTTAAAGAATTATATAATATTGGTAAAATTGGGCTACAACCTAGCTAATAAACCTGCTATTACAATGTTTTTCAAACTACAAACTGTGACTTATATGTGGGCCATGTAATAAATCCAATGAGAGAGGAAGTAGTGCATTTTACTACATGCAATTCGTTATAAGATAGACTAGACTAGAGTGGTATGATGGAATGGCACAGAACAGGAAATATTAGAGTGAATTATACATAATAAGTATTTGACATGCACATATGTGCTGGGTAGCAATCTAAATATATATCTTAGGCATAATGATAAATAATTGGAAATCACTGTTGTAAAAGATTAATGACAAAAATATATTTATTTTGGAAATGATGACAACATGTGTACAAATACGATTGATACAACTGATATATGGAACGTTATATGAGCTGTAAGAGCCCCAATAAAATTATTTTTTAAACAGAATATATATTTATAATGTATTAAATGGGAAAAAGTTCAGTAAAAAAGAGTAAAGACAGAATAATTCAATTTTTAAGTAAGCATATTATATAAAATTAAATATCAGATTAAAATATTATTAACTTTAAGAAGAATTGCAGATAGGCATAGAAAACCAACTAAAAAAGTATTAACCACACTTTCATTAAATTTTTTGAGTGGTATTAATGTTTTCTTCTTTACATTCCTCTTTGTTCTCTAAATTTTGTACATTGAACATGAAATTTTTAAAATGTATATAATTTTTCAAAGATACTGCATCTTTTATTCAGCCTCTTAAAAACAGGTTTTTCTTTAATAATAATATTTCAAAGGTGATATCATAAATTACTGCAAATTACTTTTTACAAAGCGCCTCTCTAAAGCAAAATTATCAGGAGCCCTGGTGGTTTGGTAGGTTACTCACTGAGCTGCGAATGACATGGTCTCTCATTGGAACCACCAGTCATTCCTCAGGAGAAACACGAGGCTGTCTAACCCTTCTAGCATTTAACATCTCAGATACCCAAAGAGGCAGCTCGGCTCTGTCCTGTAGGGTCATTGTAAGTCATAAAAAGGAACAAGACATTGGTCTTGGTAAAGTAGAGAAACAGTGAAAAAGAAGAAGACCCTCAACAGGATGGATTGACACAGTGGCTGCACCAATGGACCCAAGCATAACTATCGTGAGGATGGTGAAGACATGAGTGGTGTTTCATTCTGTTGACTATAAGGTCTATAGGAGTCAGAACTAACTGAGAAGCATCTAGCAACACCATATAGCAAAAGTATGACCAAAAGTACACTACATTTCTGCAAAGTGCTCTGTCTCACCTTATCTTGTCAAAGCCCCGTATAATACACAAAGGGCAGGAAGGCCACGATCATCTTTATTTCACAGAAGAAGAAACTGAGGCAGAGAGCAGTTAAAGGACTTGGGTATAGTCACAAAACAAGCTAGGAATAGACCTCACAAAGAAGGGAGGGCCTCAGATTGCTAACCCACTCTATGCTCCCTTACCTCCACTTAACATACTGCAACCGTGACACCTCATTGTGTTATATAGGGCAGAATGATGGACTCTTCACCTCTGACATTGAGTGACAGTTCCTTCTCTCTGTTTTAAAATAATTTTATTGGCATATACAACGCATAGCATGCAACTTAATCATTCCATCATAGTAAGGTTTATGAAAGCATCACCACAATTAATTTTGGAACATTTTCTTCTCATATTCATTGTCATTAGCTCCCCATTTCCCCCGATCCTCCCCAGCCATGCCCCTAAGCAATTATCAATCCTGTTCCTATCTCTACAGATCTACCTATCCTGGATTTCCCCCGATCCTCCCCAGCCATGCCCCTAAGCAATTATCAATCCTGTGCCTGTCTCTACAGATCTACCTATCCTGGATTTCTTATACATAAAACCATACAAAACGCAACCAGAAGGCAAACAAACCAAAGAAATCAACAACAATGACGAGACAAAACATAGAAAAACATCAAGCAAAAGGAAAGCAGAACATATTCTAAACGGAAACAACTTTAAAATGGGTCAAAAGAGAGATCAAATAGTGTGTTACATTTTAACCCAACTTCGTCTGCCATCGTTGACTTCACAATGCTCTCTGTCTGGCAACAAGGCTAGTCCTGTGCCTGGGTTCACAAGTTTAATCCATGTGAGTGGAAGCCCAAATCCATTTCCAGGATTTATATGTTTCCTTTACTCAGTCCTTGGCAGTTCTTCTGGGTTCCCTAGAGTGCCAGCTCGAATGAATGGCTAGAATGAATGGCTCAGACTTGCCTTCAGTCATATCCTTGACATTGACGTCATTAGAGAATGTCCATGTTTGAATACTCATTTCATACACCAGAGACACCATTTGTGTCTCGAAATTGAAATCCTTGCTATCTCTTTGAACTTTTATTTTATTATCTCTTGAATGGAGATAATGATGATAATGGTTATCTTATTTCATCCTTTGTCATTTGAGAAAATCTATGTAGGGTTGTTGGGAAGATTAAATGAGCTAACACATCTGAAGTACATAGAAAGTGTCTGACATGATGCTCACTACACATTATTGAAAAACAGTTGAAGCTATTATTGTTAATATTGTTGTTATTATTATTATTATTATTATTATTATATAGGTTTGGAAGAAGCAGTGGCCAAACCACGTTGACACTGTCTTCTCTGACTCCTCATTTCCCTCCCCTCCCATCCCTCCATAGTGGAATTCTCTCTAGCAGTCTTCTGGTAATGACATCTAAGTTAGTTGGCTTTCAAAATCTCTCTAGGTATTCTACTCCAAGAAATCTCTTGATTTGTCACTCTTGTGTTTGACGTAGAAACTGGCAGTGCTTGCTGTGTTCTACAAATGTGTATATATGAGTCTTATTGAGGGGTGGATATATCCAAAGAAAATATTAGTGGTAAAATATCAATAGCAGTCTCTATCATAGACATTCTCATGTTGCCTCCCCAGTCTTCATTATCCCTTCTTCTTCCAGGAACAGCCCAGCTTTTTATTTGGGTATAGATCCCACCCTTGACCCAAAGTCTGTATGGTCTAGGAGGGGATCCACCTCTAACACCAAGATCAAGCTGAAGTCACGTTGTCATGTTCAACCAGTACATTACCATGACCACAGTGATTAGTCCCAGGAATGGGCCCATGACCTCTGCTAGTCCAATTAGAGGGAAGCTTGGGACATTGACAGAAGCTACCAGAAAGCTCAAGCTCTAGCTCTCCTCTCTCTCTCTCTCTCTCTCTCTCTCTCTCTCTCTCTCTCTCTCTCTCTCTCTCTCTCTTTCTCTCTCTCTCGCTCCTACAAGGTTAAAAGAAATAATGAGACATCATAGTCAATTTCATACTATCAGGTTGAGTCTGAAGAGGAAACCAGTACATAGAAGAGAGTGAAGCCTAACTTCAAGATCAAGAGAGGTGGTTGAATCAAGCCTTACCTGAAGCCTGCCCCCATGATGAATTTCTCAGTTTGTGTCAACAAGCAATTTCTGTTTCCCTTTAGGCAATTGGGGTTTTTTTTAACTCTTGGAAAGAGTCCTAATTGATGAATTCTCGTAACATAAATATCCTCAGAACTCATTAATAAAACAGCTGGATACCCTAAAGGAGAATGAAGTCAAATTTAAACATAAAACATGGCAAAGGGGTATTATAGTTTCTGCATATTGTTGGGAAATCCAACTAGAATGACTTTTGTAGAAAGCTAGCTTCTACCTGGCTTTGTTTTGATTGAAAATTACCTTTCTTTACTCAGCGTTAAAGGTGTTGCTCTTAGACTAGTTGGACAGCCCCCCACCCAAAGGCGAGCAAAGCCAAGAAAAGAAGCAAAGACGGTTTTATCACGATTGGAAGAACACATAAGCAGATGAAGGCCATGCCATCAGGTTCGCAGAGGCCAGAAAGGAGTGGGCTCAAAAAACAACTGGGCTCACTATCTCATCTTGAAGGGGAAAACTGTTTGATCTAAGGCTGTGGTCTTCACAAGGGCTTGTTTGGCAAAACTCACAGTTTGAAATCTCTTATGCAATTGAGTGTGTGGAACGTTTTCATATGGGACCGTAATGGACAGCCTCATGAGAGAGGGAGAGCGGTGACATTAGGAATGCTTCAGCGGGCTCTGGATTGCCTTCAGGAATGAGCACCGTGGAAAGAATTCCTGCATTGAGAAGACGGTTAGACAAAATGATTTCTAAAGTTCTTTGTAACTCCAAGACCAAATATGTGCTGCAAAACCATTGCTGTTATTGTTGTTGTTGTTAGGTGCCATCAAGTCACTTCGAACCCAATGCACAGCAGAACAAAACATTGTCCAGTTCCGTGCCACAATTGTTTTAATGCTTGAGCCCATTGTTGCAGCCACTTTGTCAATCCGTTTCCTTGAGGGCCTTCCTCTCTTTTGCTGCCCCTCTCCTTTATCCAGCATGATGTCCTTCTCCAGGGACTGGTCTGTCCTGACAATATGGCCAAAGTATGTAAGACAAAGTCTTGCCATCCTTGCCTCTAAGAAGCACTCTGACCGTATTACTTCCAAGACAGACTGGTTCATCCTTTTAGCAGTCCATATTACTTTCTCAATACCTTCTCAAATGCATTGATTCTTCTTTGGTCTTCCTTATTCAATGTCCAACTTCCACATTCATAGGAAGCAATGGAAAATACCATGGCTTTGGTCAGGTGCACTTTAATCTTCAACGTAACCTTCCTGCTTTTGAACACTATAAAGAAGTCTTGTGCAGCAGATTTGCCCACTTAAATGTGTTGTTTGATCTCTTGACTGCTGCTTCCATGAGCATTGACTGTGGATCCGAGGCAAATGAAATCCATGACAATGTTGATCTATTCTCCATTTATCATGATGCTATCTATTGGTCCAGTTGTGAGCGTTTGAGTCTTTTTTACATGTGAAGCTATTGTTCCTCAACATATCCTCCATCTAGGTCTATATACTCCTCAAAGGAGGTTTTCTGTCTCTAACCTTTCCCAGAAGAATTCCGCATGCTAGCATTTACATTAGGTCAAAATGGCAGTTTAGGCATCCTTGAGAGACTCAAATCAGGTTCTATTTTTAAATTCTTTGATTTAAAAAAATTAAAATTCTTTGAGTTTAGGGAACAAAAAGCAGTCTGAAGGAGCAGTATGATAGCATTGATAGGGTAAAGTTCCCAATGAAATGATCCTAGGACAGCCCTTACTGACTTGAAGAAGGAGCTGGTGCATTGTCATGATGGATCAGAGAATTCCTTGGTGCAACTTTCCTGGCTTTTCCCTCACCAACGCAGTTTTCAATTTTCTCAAAACTTTTTCATAACAAACCTTCAAGATATTCCTGTGTCCTTTGAGGACATCTATCAAGATGGGACTCCAGAACCCAGTTGACATAACCTTCTGCACTAACCTCTTTGTTTTGAATTTCACTGATCCAGCAGATCCCCTTGGAAGTTGCTGTTGTGATTAGACCTTTTTTGGAAAGCACCTTAATGAGCCTGACAAGTGCATTACTGAGAGATCTTGTCTGCAGCCATCCACTGATCACAGAGTCGTGTCTAAATATGTTTTGTTTGAAATAGGCCAGTGATCATATGAACTGGAATTCTAGTAGCAATACTTTCTGACTTATCCTCGTGCATAAATTTTCGCTTAGAAATACATATAAATCAAAAGCCAAAGCCATTGCCATCTAGTCACTTCCAAATCATCATAACCTTTATAGGACGAAGTAGAAGTGTCCCTGTGAGTTGCCAGGGCTGTAAATCTTTAAAGGATGAGAAAGCCCCATCTTCCTCCAACAGAGGGACTAATGGTTTCAAAGTGCTGACCTTGCAGCTCACAGCCCAATGCATAGTCCAGGACATCATCAGGGCACCTTACAGCTATGTATATAAAACAAAACACCCAAACCAACTGCTCTCACCTCAACCCCAATTTATAGCTGCCCGATATCATGTTTCTGAGGCTGTAAGACTTCATAGGAGCAGTTAGCTTTATCTTTCTCCCTAAGGGATGCTGGCGAGTTTGAACTGTTAACCCTGTAGCTAGCAGACCTTGCAGTTATCCAACAGGCCTCCTTGTGTATATGTGTGTGTTGTGTCTATTTATGCATATACATTCATACATATACACATATATGTATACAAACCTACATATACACATATGTAGATATGAGCTATACATATCTGTATATAACATGTGTATGCATATGCAATATATGCACACACATGTATGTCTATGTAGATATGCACCCGCACATATACATATAATATATTTTGTTTGTTCTTGCTAGTTTCTGTTGTGTCAACTTAAACTCAGGGCAACCTTATTTATAAGATGATAGATAAGTAATAAATAACCTGGAAAACAAGAAATCCTATAAAATTGGCAGAGGGAAAAAGTCTGATTTTTGTTGACTTTAGATTATATCCCTGTAATAAATCATACCCTCTCCCATGCCCATCCGATTCGATACACCATTTACCAATCACATAGTTGGGTTATTTCTTGGGGAAGCAGCACAAGGATCCAGCCTCATTTACCTTTCCCTCGTCTCAGATAAACAAAGAGGCTGCCCTTGCCTAGTTCTAAGAGAGGCTGGTAGATCAGAGTGACGAGAAAATGCAAACCATCAGGGGCAGGAATAAAAGGAGAAATGGGACAGCTGGCTCAAGCTACTTTCTTTTCATCTTCTCTCTCCATCTGAAACCACCCTCCTCGGCAGCCTCAGCAGCAGTGTGAACTAGAAAGGGCTACTTGTGATTCTGCGTGAAGCCCAGCTCCATTGCATGCCTGAGTCATTCGTAGGCTGTGTGCAGCAAGATCACGCCCTGAGTTTGGCAGCCTGAGAATGAGCATGATGGCTAGAGAAATTTGGACAACCATGATCTCCCGGTGTGGGGAGAACAGAGAAATGCCTGGCTGGAGACTGTTTAGAGGGACATCACATTTGGAACCCTGGAAAATGTGCCTTAGTGCAAAGAGTGCCATGCATTTATTGCCCAGTGTTCACAAGAGTTCTCTGTGTGGTGAGGGAGTGAATGGGATTGTATTTCACATTCATTTCTAAAAGCTGCTTGCTCAGATTCACTGCTGTCCCATTCATTGTGACTCATAGAGACACTATGGAATGAGTAGACCTGCCCCTGTGAGCTTCTGAAGCTGTACATCTTTACAGAAGCAGAACGCCTCTGCTTTCTCCTGCGGAGCCCAAAGCATTAGCAGCCCAATGTGTGACCTCCTGTGCCACCAGGCCTCCGTGAAAGCTGCTTGGGGAGCCCAGAATTCCAACTGAAGTCCACGTAGGTCATCTTGGAGTGTTGAGGAAAGGGAAGGAAGCTGGCAAGAAGACTGAGGAGCTGAGCTGTTCTTGGACAACACCATCCACAGTTTAGATGCATTTCTGTCCAAGAGAAGCTTGGCTCCTCCTCCTCCTAGTGAATACGGATGGGATCCCTCCTCTCCAGACTCAACCTGGAAATGGGTTTTCACCATTAGCTCCAGTTTGATAATAAATCACAGAGAGACAGAGAGAGAGAGCAAGCTTTTTTGGGTTTGTTTTTTTTCCAAGATAGAACTCAGTAATGGGGGGGGGGGACAGTACTGAAATTGGGGGAGGGGGCATAAAAACAAAATAGATATCCCATTAATTCCCCAAATATATCTTTAAAGCTGTCTCATTAAACCTTATGACTAAAAGACATTTAATTAACAAACTCTTCCTCAGAGACTCATAACTTGCAGAGTGAATTGTGGCAGAGAAACCTTACAGCAGTGTCCAAGTGGGTTTATGTACTCTGCCTGGTGATATCAGTTAGTGAGCTGGGCCTTGGGAGTTATACAAGGAATTTAACTAAAAGAATGCTGCTTGTGCCGATTCCACACCCAAGCCAAGGTCAAGCCATTATATTGAATTTGAGGAACAGCATACATAATCTAGTTGGGTAATTCCAGGCCAAAGAAGATTCTCCTCATTCCTTCAAATATCTACCTTCTTACTGCTTTTGAATGGATTCTGACTCATATTGACTTTATAGGGCAGAGTAGAGTCGCCCTGTGGGTTTCAGAGACTGTAATTTTTTACTGAAGCAGAAAGCATCAAAGCTGGTGCTTGAATTGGATCTACTGACCTTGTGGATAGCAGCCTAACACATAGCCTGCAATGCCACCAGGACAACTTTTCTTCTAGTTAACCCTGCCCCACCTACACAAAAAAATAAAACCAGAAACACACTGTCATTGAATCGATGTCAACTCATAGTGACCCTTATAGGGCAGGGTAGAATTGCCCCTGTGAGTGTCTGAGATGTGTAACTCTTTACAAGAATAGAAAGTCCTTTCTCTTGAGAAGTCGTTGGGTGGTTTCAAACTGCTGACCTTACAGTTAGCAGGCCAACACAGCACCACTACATCACCAGGAATTCTTCTTTTGATTATAAAGCCTAAGTACACATTTTCCCCATTATCACATAATTGTAGCTATATGGACCTCACCCTAGTAATAGACAAATTTCTGAGTCTTTAAAAGGCTCCTTCACATGAATTTGAAAGTTTATTGTTAGTGGCTTAAAACACACATACATTCTCTCTCTCTCTCACTCACACACACACACATACACACACACACAGCTTTGAGCTGTTTGTTTGTAAAGGCAGATTTATTCTCCTTGCAGTAGAGATTATGAGAATGCTTTCTTTTGCAACGATGTTGTTATTCAAAACTCAAGCTCAAACTCACTGCCACTGAATCAATTTTGATTCATAGCGACCCTATAGGACAGGACAGAACTAGCCTTCTAGGTTTCTGAGACTGTCACTCTTTACAGGAGCTGAAAGCGCCTCATTCTTTTGATCTTTCTCCCAAGGGGTGACTGCTGGTTTCAAACTGTTGACCTTGGAGTTAGCAGCTCCATGTGTAACAACTACGCCACTAGGATTCCTATTATGAGCAGCCCATTCTGACTCAGGGATGCTATATGAAAGAGTAGAAACACTCTAAAGGGCTTTCTAGGCTGACATTTTTATGGAAATAAGATCACCAGGTCTTTTCTCCTGCAGTGAGTTTGAACCACCAACCGTTCAATTAGCAATTGAGTGCCTAACTGCTACACCTCTAGGGCACCTTTAGACAGATTTGATATATTGTGCTTTTAAAAAACATAACAAAGTACATTTTGATTGGCAGCTGAGACATTTTATCTTGTGGCTTTAATTTATCTAAGAGGCCTTTGCTATAGGTGAAATGTATAATTGGCCTAGTGGACTATTTCCATTGTATGACCTTAGTTTGTTTATTAACATTAACAATTGGTTTTTGAAAGTTTCTAATAAATATAATCTTATAATCTTAAATGTAAATATGAGTGAATAATAATCCTATTAATACAGTACATTTTTCATAGCTACGTGTATTAAGCTATTTCTTTATAAAATAGGACAATGGGCTGCAGAGAGGGTTTTTCCCTTACTATAAAGTTTATTTTTAATAAACAAAGTCAGATTTGTTCTTTTAAAAATATATGTATATCAAAGCCCAAATTATTTGCCATTGAATCAATTCTGGCTCTTGCCACCCCAAGTGACAGGTAGAGTAACCCATAGCAGTTGGCTAGGATCTTTAGAGAATCCCTGGCTGTGCAGCAGGTTAAGCGCAGTGTTGTTACCTGAGAGGTCCACTGATCTAACCCCCCAGTCGTTCCTCAGGAGGAAAACGAGACAGTGGCCTCTCTTGTGATGGACAGTCTCAGAGCAGTTCCGCTCTGCCTGAGGCGGCATGAACTCTATGGCGAAGGGTGGGGTTTGGTTTGGGGCTTGGTCCAAAGTGTCCATGAGTGGGTCCAAACCACAAATTGTTAAGTCAATAGTCAGGCACAAATCATCTGTCTTCATTTAATCTTATCTTCTCCTGGGCCCATTTCCTCTCCAACACAGGAGTCTGCTCATGTATCAACGTACACATTTCTAAGTTGGAGCCCCGGTGGCATAGTGATTACTCATTGGCCTGCGAAACATAAAGTCAGCAGTTCAAAACCACCAGCCACTCTGTGAGAGAAAGATGAAGCTTTCTACTCTCATAAATAGTTAGTCTCAGAAGCCCACAGGGGCAGTTCTACCCTGTCCTATAAGGTCACTGTGAGTTGGCATTGACTCAATAGAAATGAGTGAGTCAGAAGTGATATTCATAACAGAATTGGCTTTATGTAAATAGACTGAGAGGATTTCAAGCTCCTCCTAATGATAACCTGCCTTTTACTTTGGAGGGTTCCTCAGTGTCTCTTACATTCCTCATTGCAAAACAGAGGTCTCATAAACGCTTATTAAATTGAATGCAGGACACTTCATGAGCTCCAAGCCACTTGTGAGTCACCTTTGTCTGTGCAGCTAATTGACAAGCATGCCTTGAGATATAAATGGAACCAGGTCGCATAGAAACTGTTGGAGGTCACCTACCTTCCAGACCAAGATTCCTCCAAGAATGTCCTACCACCCACCAGCTTCAGAGTCATCGGGGCATTTATCCAAAATACAAATTCCTCGCCTTTAAACAAACAAACCACAACAAAAATCTTCACTGCTATGCAGACAATTCTGACTAATGGCGACCCTAAAGGACACAGTAGAATTGCCCCCTGTGGATTTTCAAGATGGTAGATCTTTCCAGAAGTAGGAAACCTCGCTGTACTAAATGTAAATTGTGTACCTAAGGCCCAATACGCTGCTTGCTAAGTTGGAGAACTCTTCTATGCAACCTGTATAGCTCAAGTGCTTATGGTCCAGTGCTCCTTCTTCCTTCCTTTCTTCTTTCCTTCCTTTCTTTCTTTTTAGTGTTTTGTGATGGGTTCGGCAGAGATTTATAGAGCAGATCCTAACTTTACATTTAACAATTCAAATGCATTCCGATTTGATTCATCCACTGCAATCCCTTCAAAGTACCACTTGGCTCACCTCCTCTCTACACTTTCTGTTTCCATTTGTTTTCCTTTCCTAATGCTCTAAATTTATCTATGGGTGAATGTTGCACTTTTGATCTTAAATGCTTGACTGTTCTAACACAGTGGTAAGTTCAGTGCCAGACCCAAAGGGTAAGGGCCATGGTCTTGAGAGTCCCATTAATCTCTATCTGACTAGTAACCTTGGTTTCTTTTATAATGTTGAGTTCTGTTTCACATTTTTCTCCCACTCTATCCAGGGCATGCTAATGTGTACCTTTTCAGAGCAGTTGCTAATGGCAGCCAGGCACGACCTCGTTCTTCTGGTCTCGAGATTGTGGACAGGGATGTCTGCATGGTTCATCAGAGTAATTGTTGGAATGCTACCTCTCGTATAATCTTGAAGCCCCAAAGTGTGACAGACAAATGGAGACAAGCCAGAGTAAGGCTTGACTCAAGGGTAGACAAATAACTTCTATAAGGATATCCTACAGGAAATCCCTCAAATAAAAGTTCACGAGGCTTAGTACGAGTCTCCAAACATACAAAAGAATGCAGCTTCAGAAAGAATACTAAACAGAGTGCTTCCATACTGGGTCTCCAGAAGACATGGGAGGTATGCTACACTGGGAAACCTCACATTAACTCTTTTTTTTAAATATCATTTTCTTAGGTGCTCATACAACTCTTATCACAATCCATAAATACATCGATTATTTAAAGCACATTTGTTCATTCATTGCCCTCATCATTCTCAACACATTTGCTCTCCACCTAAACCCCTGACATCAGCTCCTCATTTTCCTCTCCCTCCCCACTCCCCCATCCCTCATGAACCCTTGATATTTTATAAATTATTATTTTGTCATATCTGGCCCTCTCTGACATCTCCCTTCACCCATTTTTCTATTGTCGGTCCCCCGGGGAGGAGGTTATATGTAGATCCTTATAGTCAGTTCCCCCTTTCAAGCCCACCCTCCTACCACCCTCCCAGTATCGCCACTCACACCACTGGTCCTGAAGGGATCATCCTCCCTGGATTCCCTGTGTTTCTATTTCCTATCTGTACCAGTGTGCATCCTCTGGTCTAGCCAGATTTGTAAGGTAGAATTGGGATCATGATATTGGTTGGGGGAGGAAGCAATTAGGAACTAGAGGAAAATTGTATTTTTCATTGTTGCTACATCATACGCTGACTGACTCGCCTCCTCCCCTAGACGCTTTTGTAAAGAGATGTCCAGTAACCCACAAATGGGCTTTGGTTCTCCACTCTGCACACCGCCCCCCCTTCATTCACTATGATATGATTTTTTGTTCTGATGATGCCTGATACCTGATCCCTTTGACACCTCGTGATCACACAGGCTGGTGTGCTTCTTCCTGGTGGGCTTTGTTGCTTCTGAGCTAGATGGCCACTTGTTTGCCTTTAAGACCCCCAGATGCTCTATCTTTTGATAGCAGGGCACCATCAGTTTTCATCGCCACATTTGCTTATTCACCCATTTGTCTTCAGCGATCGTATCAGGGAGGTGAGCACACAATGATATGAATTTTTGTTCTTTGATGCCTGATACCTGATCCCTTTGGCACCTTGTGATCACGCAGGCTGGTGTGCTTCTTCCAGGTGGGCTTTGTTGCTTCTCAGCTAGATGGGTGCTTGTTTACCTTCAAGCCTTTAAGACCCCAGGCGCGATATCTTTTGATAGCCAGGCACCATCAGCTTTCTTCACCACATTTGCTTATTCAACTGCTTTGTCTTCAGCGATTCACATTGACTCTTCATGTCATTGCCAACAGGTTCCCTCCTAAGGCTCCATGATGAAATTAAGCAGTGTGCAAACAGAGATTCACAACCCAAACGCAAACCAAATATTTG
The DNA here is from genome assembly GCF_050624435.1 of Tenrec ecaudatus. Lineage (NCBI taxonomy): Eukaryota > Metazoa > Chordata > Mammalia > Afrosoricida > Tenrecidae > Tenrec > Tenrec ecaudatus. Next base: position 43,094,727 of record NC_134548.1, on the reverse strand, counting down.
ACCATTGAGTTGGTCTGGACTCATGGTTCCCCATGTGTTACAGAGTAAAATTGCTCCATAGAGTTTTCTGGCTGTGATCTTTATGGAAACCGATTGCTAGGTCTTTCTTCTGTAGTATTGTTGTGTAGGTTCAAACTTCTGACCTTTACTAATCCTGTGTAATCCATGTGCATGTGGAAGAAGTTGTGAATAATATCAAATTTGGAGTTCACATTGGCACTTAGAGGATGACAGAAAGCTGGCACTCAGCCACCCTCCTTCTTGTTCCACCTGCATGGCTACCCTACACTGCAGGAGCCACAAAGATATCCATGTGGCTCTTGCAGCCACTAGCCACATTTCTTCCACAGATTTCCCTCCAAACAGCCACTTCTTGTCACTCCTCATGTCTAGGAGAAGACATACCGACTGTGCAGTCAGCCCAATGTAAGTCCTGGAAGAAGGCTCAGACAGGGCTTTGACCAGCCAATTTAGAAGTCTGAGAACCTTAAGGAGAGTTCTAGAAGGAGAGCAGCCCCTTCAGAATCTTGCCTGAGGAGGAGGACATGATCAATAGGGGAGAGCTTCTAAACCAGAACTTCTCAATCTTTAATATGCAAACCAATCACTTTGGGGAACCTTTTAGCAATGCAGATTTTGATTCAGTAGATCTGGAATGGTGTCCCAAATTCTGCCTTTCTAAGAAGCAGGTGATGCTGATGCTGCTGGTCCACGAATCACAGTTTGAGTATCAAGGGCCTAACGCTTTGGTCTAAGGACAGATGGTTACACGTGACACAGCTCTGGGATCAAAAGACATTTAGTGGACCTGATTCAGATTACTTAGTGAAAGGAAGGGAAGAGGAGGGGAGTGAGGAAAGTGGGGAAGAGAGAGAAAGGAATGGATAAACAAGGAAAGAACGAACAGGGTGAGGAGGGAGGATGGAATAGAAGGGAAGGGGAATTTTCCCTAGAATCTGATATGAGATCATTTGTATTGAATATAGTACAGCAGTTCGTGTTTACTGAGACTCACTTAACATTACCAGTCTTTTTTGCATGTTTCTTTCTTTCTTTGTTTCTTGCTATGTTTGTCCTTCCAGGTTTATAATTCATTCAAGGACAGTGATCAAGTAGTCTAGCTCTTTTCATCATGTGAACTTACTTTCAGCAAGGCGTAGACTGAAATGAAACCTAGCCTTTTGGGCTCACAGTCTCAGATCCTCCCCACCCCCACCCCCTTATCACCATCCTGTCTGTTAAATAGAGGGAAACGTTAATTTGGAAAAAGTTGGTAATTTCCATTTCACTCAAGATTCGGAAAGTCAGTTTGAATTCCCTCTGTACTCTTTAGTTGTGAAATCATAAACTTTTAGTCATGGAATTTTAAAGGGTCCAAAGGAATTTTCAATTGATGTGGATAATATTCCAATATGAATAAAAATCTGATCATATAAGCTGTGCAATCTCTATTACTTTTAAAGAATAGAACACATTTAAAATAATCAACAGCCAGTCTAAGACTCCCATATAATTCAATGAAATCAACAGTTTTTAAAATTGTTTTATTAGGGGCTCATACAACTCTTATCACAATCCCTACATACATCAATTGTGTAAATCACATTTGTACATTCATTGCCCTCATCCTTCTCAAAACATTTGCTCTCCACCCAAACCCCTGGCATCAGCTCCTCAGTTTCCCACTCCCTCCCTGCTCCCCTCTCCTTCATGAACCTTTGATAATTTATAAATCATTATTTTGTCATATCTTGCCCTCTCCAACATCTCCCTTCACCTACTTTTCTGTTGTCCATCCCCCAGGGAGGAGGTTATATGTAGATCCCTGTAATCAGTTCCCCCTTTCCAACCCACCCTCCCTCCACCCTCCCGATATCGCCACTCATGCCATTGGTCCTAAAGGAATAATCCTCCCTGGATTCCCTGTCTTTCCAGTTACTATCTGTACCATTGTACATCCTCTGGTCTAGCCAGATTTGTAAGGTAGAATTGGGATCATGATATTGGGAGAGAAGGAAGCATTTAGGAATTAGAGGAAAATTGCATGTTTCATCGTTGCTACATCATACACTGACTGGTTCATCTCTTCCCGGAGACTCTTCTGTAAGGGGATCTCCAGTGGTCTACAAAGGGGCATTGGGTCTCCACTCCGCACTCCCCCACTTCATTCACTATGATATGATTTTTTTGTTCTGATGATGCCTGATACCTGATCCCTTCGACACCTCGTGATCGCACAGGGTGATGTGCTTCTTCCATGTGGGCTTTGATGCTTCTCAGCTACATGGCTGCTTGTTTACCTTTAAACCTTTAAGACCCCAGACGCTATATCTTTTGATAGCTGGGCACCATCAGCTTTCTTCGCCACATTTGCTTATGCACCCATTAGTCTTCAGCGATTGTATCAGGAAGGTGAGCACACAATATGATTTTTTGTTCTTTGATGCTTGATAACTGATCGCTTAATCACCTCATAATCAGACAGGCTGGTGTGCTTCTTCCATATGGGCTTTGTTGCTTCTGAGTTAGATGAGTGCTTGTTGACCTTCAAGCTTCTAAGTCCCCAGACACTGTATCTTTTGATAGCCAGGAATCATCAGTTTCTTCACCACATTTGCTTATTCACCTGCTTTGTCTTCAGTGGTTGTGTTGGGAAGGTGAGCATCATAGAATGCCAATGTAATAGAAGAAAATATTCTTGCATTGAGGGAGTACTTGAGTGGAGGTCCAATGTCCTTCTGCCACTTTAATACTAAACCTATAAATATATGCACATAGATCTATTTCCCCATCCTCATATATAATTATATTTGCATATGTACATGCCTTTATTTAGACCTCTATAAATGCCCTTTGCCTCCTAGCTCTTTCCTCTATTTCCTTTGACTTTCCTCTTGCCCCACTATCATGATCAGTCTTCATTTGTGTTTCAGTAATTCCTCTTGGTTACATTACCCTTGATCACACCCTACCAGGCCTCCTATACCCTCCTCGCCACTGATTTGGATCACTCATTGTTTCCTTGTCCCTGGGTTTGTTAACACCACTACCTCCCCCCCCCTTCCCCCTCTCCCATGCCCCACCAGAACTGTCAGTCCTGTTGTTTTCTCCTCCAGATTGTTCATCCAGCCTATCTTATTTAGACAGACCTGCAAAGATAATAACACACACAAAAACAAGTCAGAGAAAAACCAAGCAACAATATACAACAAAACAACAACAACAAACCAATGACAAAAAAAAACAACAAAGCAAAACACAACAAAAAGAAAAGCTTTTAGTCAGTTCAAGGAATGTTTGTTGGACTTTAGGAGTGTTTTCCAGTCCAGTCTGTTGGCGTACTACACCCAGGCCCCAAAGTCCACTTTCAGGATTCCCTCGGGACTTAACTGCTCCATTCCCTTGCTGTTCTGTTGCACCCCCTTAGTGTTTTGCCTCAGTGTGGTGCAAGCCAACAGGTTTTGAACTTATAATAAACAAAGGGAAAGAAATAATCCCAGGTCATTTACATAAGACTGCAAAAGATGGAGACTCTCACTTCTATATTACTGAAGTATCTGTTTCAATTACTGGTGTTCCTTAAGGGAAGAACTGCTGTGAAGTGATGGCCCAGACAATACCTAGGCCATATTAACTCTTTGCACTGAAATCCCCACAAAGGTGTTAGTGTTCCTGAAACTCATCTTCACATTGGCAAAAGAGATATTTTGCTATATAGACATATCACTCTATTGACTATTACAAGATCAGTTTTGAGAGTAAACATGGAGTGATGAGACTTCAGGATGTTTTTTTTAATATTTTTATTGGGGCTCATAAGGCTCTTATCACAATCTGTACATACATCAATTGAGCAAAGCACCCTTATACATTCGTTGCACTCGTCATTCTCATAATTCACCTTCCACTTGGGTTCCTGGAATCAGCTTGGTTTCCCTTTTTTCCCCCGTCCCCCTCCCTCCCCAATCCCATCCCTGGTCCCTTGATAGTTTATAAATAATTATTATATCTTATCTTACACTCCCCGGAATCTCCCCTCACCCGACTCCCCATTGCCCATCTCCCAGAGAGGAGTTTACACATAGATCTCCGAGATCGAGATCGGTTCTCCCTTTCTACACCCCATTCCCTCCTGGTGTCGCCACTCCCACCGCTGGTGTTGAGGGGTTCGTCTGTCCTAAATTCCCTGTGTTTCCAGATCCCTACTGCACCACTGTACATCCTCTGGTATAACCAGGTCCGCAAGGTAGAATTGGGGTCATGATAATTGGGAGGGGAGGAAGCGTTCAGGAACTAGAGGAAGTTTTTTAGTTTCATTGTTGCTACACTGAACCCTGAGTGACTCATCTCTTCCCCACTACCCCTCTGGAAGGGATGTCCAGCAGTCTACTGATGGGCATTGGGTCCCCATCATGTACTCCCCCTCTTTCACGGTGATGTGATTCTCACCACCACCCCACCTTTGTTGTTTGAGACCTGGTCTCCTCTGCCCTTCACGATCACCTATGTTGGTGTGCTGCTTCCGTGTGGGCTTGGTTGCTTCTGGGCTAGATGGCCACTTGTTTGCTTTCAAGCCTTTAAGTCCCCAGACGCGATATCTCTCAGTAGCCAGGCACCATCAGCCTTCTTCACCACACTTGCTTATGCACACTTTCGTCTTCAGCGATTATGTGAGGAAAGTGATCACACAATGATTGTTTTTGTTCCTTGGTGTCTGCTACATGGTCCATTCAAAACCTTGTATTCGCTTAGGCCATGTGCTTCTTCTCTGTGGGCTTTGTTGCTTCTGAGCTAGATGGCTGCTTATTTGCCTTCAAGCCAGGAGATCGATACCCTAGTCAAACAGGTGCATCCCACCATGTTAGAGAAGTCACGACTAAGGTGATTCTCTTTGACTCAAGTTTGAGAAGCATAACTTGTAGAAATTAAGAAAAGTAATGTAGTCATTGGTATCTGAATATGGGGAACTGGCTGCTTCAATTTGCGTATGGTCTAACTGAAAAGCATCTAAAACAATGTGACAGCTTTGCAATTTGACTAAGTCCTGAAGTTAGAAATCCAAAAAGGAGTATCATGCTCAGAAGACCTCAAACTGAAAGAAATGAAGAAAAAATCCAAGCCTCGAGTTGAAATGTTGAAGGAAACCATGAGCAAAATACTGAAGGATAATTAATGAATGGAATCTACAGAGTCACAGTACCAAAAAGAACATCCAACCATATCAAGAGGTAGCATATGATCACGAACCATTGGTAATGAAAGAAGAAGGTTAAGCCTCACTGAATGCATTAATGAAAAACAAGGTCCCAAGAATTCATGGAATACCAATTGAAATGTTTCAACAAGCTGATGAAGCTCTGAAGTATTCACTCACTCATCTGTGCCCACAAATGTGCACGATATCTGGCCAACCATCTGGAAGCTATCCATATTTGTGTCCATTCCAAAGAAAAATGACTCAATAGAAAGTGAAAATTATCAAGCAATATCATACAAGTGAAATATTGCTGAAGATAATTTTAAAATTTGTTTCAGCTGTACAACAGGGAGCTAACAGCAATTCAAGCTGGATTCAGAAGAGGATGTGGAACAAGAGTTATCTTGCCTGAAAGCAGAGGATGCAAAAAGACATTTACTTGTGTCTCATTGAAAATGCTAATGCATCCAACTCTGTGAAGCATAACACACTATAGATAACACTGGGAAATAATGGGGCAACTCCAGAACATTTCCTTGTGCATGTGCAGAACCTGTACAACGAGTACAACAAGGTGATACTGCATGGATTACACATTAAGTACTCAATCTGCATGTGGAGAAATAATCTGAGGAACTGGACTACCTGGAGAAGAAAGCAGCATCACTGTAAAAAGATGACTCATTGGCAACCTGTGATCCGCAGAAACACAACTTGACCAATAGAGTAGCTCATGATAAATGGAGCAAAGATTGAAGTGGTCACGGACTTCCTTTTATCTGGATCCACAATCAACACTGATGGAAACAACAGTCAAGCAATCAGAAGACATAATAGTTTGAGCAGTTCTGCTGCACGAGACCTCTTTAAAAAGTTAGAGTAAATATATCACTTCGAAAACTACAGCGTACCTGACTTACGCCCTGGTATTTTTAATTGTCTCATGTGCATGTGAAGGCTGGATGATGGATAAACAAGTGGCCATCTGACTGAGAAGAAACCAAGCCCACATATAAGAAGAATACCAGCCTGTGTGATCGTGAAGGGTCCATGGGATCAGGTATCAGGCATCAAAGACAGAACAAAAATCATATGAATGTGAATGAGGGGGGGAGGGTGCGGAGTGGAGACCCAAAACCCATCTGTAGACAATTGGATATCCCCTTACAGAAAGGACACAAGGAAGAGATGGGCCGGTCAGGGTGCATTATAGCACCGATGAAACGTATAACTTTCCTCTCATTCTTTAATACCACCCCCCCCCACTGTCATGACCCCCAATTCTACTTTACAAATTCGGCTAGATCCGAACATGTACACTGGTATACATAAGAGCTCAAAACACAGGGAATCCAGGACATGTAAAACCCTCAGGAACAATAATAAGAGTAGTAATACAAGGAGGGGAAGAGGAAGGTATGGGGAGAAAAGGGAAACCGGTCACAATGATCTACATGTAACCCCCTCTGAGGGAGATGGACAACAGAAAAGTGAGTGAAGGGAGAGAATGGTCCATGCAAGACATGAAAAAAATATGAATTATGATGGGTTCATGAGAGAGTGAGATAGTTTGTGCCAACCTGGCCAATAAACACATGTGGAGCTAATTGAAGGGCAGAGGGATAAATGGCTCCGTGAGCCTCCCTTTTCTGGTTCTTGGGTCTCTTGCTTTCTGATGGTCGGACCAGGGTGGCGCTGCCTGGGTTCAGGCTCACTTCCTGCAAGACATCCCTGAGGAGAAGCGACATGGACCTACCCCAATGCAGCCCTGGGTGCTGGAGCACCCATGTGGAGACCCATGCCAGTGCGGAGATGCTTACACACTCACTGATTCAGCTTTCCTCCTGCAGTCAGCATCATAGTGTGTGTTTTGTGAGATGGAGGGGGACTTTGTGGGTTGGTGTCGGACATATGGGCTAGTGGGTTAATGTTGGACTTGTGGGCTTGGGGAGCACTGGGTTGGGATGTTTTCTTGCTGTGCACTTACCCTTTATATAAAACTCTATCTTATATATGAGTTTCTGTGGATTGGATTCTCTAAAGTACCCAGACTAATACAGAGAGGGAAGGTGGGGGAGGGGGGATGAGCTGATACCAAGGGCTCCAGGAGAAAGAGAATGTTTTGAAAATGATGATGGCAATATATTTACAAATATGCTTGACACAGTGGAAGTGTGTATGGATTATGATAAGAGCTGTAAGAGTCCCCAAAAATGACTTTTAAAAGAGAAGAAAGCTGGATGATAAATAAGGAAAATCGGGGATGAATTGCAGCATTTGAATTATGATGTCAGCAAAGACTGTTGAACATACCATGGACTACCAGAAGAATAAACAATTCTATCTTGTAGAAAGTACAGCCAGATGTGCCATAGAATCAAGGAGGTCAAGACTTCATTTAACACACTCTGGACATGTTATCAGGAGGGACCATGCCCTAGAGAAGGACATGACGTTTGCCTACGTAGACAGTGAAAATGGGGAAATCTCTCAAAGAGATGGGCAATACCGTGGCTTCTAGAATGGGCTCAAGCATAGCATCATCAGTTGTGAGGACAGGCAGTGTTGTGTTCTGCTGGACAACAGCAGCCCTGCCCATGGTATGCTGTTTCATCTATGTTGCTCTCCTTTGTTTTCCTACAGTAGTGTTTGGCAGTTTTAATTGAAGAAGTCTTGTATCCCCCGGTTAGGTTTATTCCTAAGTACTTCATATTTTGGGTAGTTCTTATAAATTGTTTCCTGATTTCCTTTTCAGAATTCTCTTGGTTAATGTAGGGGAATACAACTGCTTTGTGTGTGCTGTTCTTTTACCCTGCCATGTTACTGGATCCTTGTATTAATTCCAGTAACTTTCTTGTAGAAACTCTTGGATTTGGTCTGCGGTTTTGGTTGTTGTTCAGAATTATTTCCTATTTTTGTCTTCTCCACGAATGTCTCAAGGCCACTGAGATCATTTTTAAATTCAATAAATGTGTCATGTACTTATAAGGGAAAAATGATATCTAAGCATTTCTAACATCCCCCAAAGTTTTGTGGTGTCCCTTTCCAATCCATCCCCTCCTCCAATCATTGATCTTCTTTCTCTCCCTATAATACCATTTGCAGAATGATGTCCTATGAGTAAAAGCATGCAGTATGTAGTCTTTTGGCTTCTTTCACTTAATATAATATATCTTTCAGGTGCATCCACGTGGTTACAGATATAAATGGTATGCTCCCTTTCATTGTAGAGGGGTAGGTGGTCCACAATGCCACAGTTTGTTGATCCATTTAGCAGTTAATGGACATTTGGGCTCTCTTTGTGTCTCTATTTTAAAGAAATCTGCTCAAATATTTGCATACATATCTTTGCAGGTACCTAAGCTTTTCCTTCTTTTAGATAAACATGCAATGTAAGCTCTGTTTTGATCAATGCTGCATTGTTGGCGCTTCACTCATTGCTTGGCACATGGTAAGATCTCGATACATATTTGTTGAATGAATGAATGAACACACACAGGAATAGCATTTTCAATGTTATGAAAACCAATTTTCGTGCCCTGAAGGACTCACATAAAACCTCAGAATTAAGCTGCCTGTACACTGCATAGATGTTTATAAAACTCTTATCTGAATAACTTCTAGGACAGTGTCTGTTTCCATTGCGGAATTCATGGAACAGCACTCATCTCTTTCATCAGCTAATCCCCAGACCTCAGCAGGCTCAGCATTACCGCACAGAGGTACAGGGATTTTAATGCACTGCCCTGTACGCCGCTCATGCCTGGGTTTGCTTGTTTGATTGAAATTCTAATTCCTCCCTCCACCACTTGATTTCTTTCAAGCCCTTGGCCGCTAAACTCATGCTGACTTCCACGGACATGCTATCAACAGAGGCAGGAACAGAGTTGTTGAAACAAACTCACATCCTCCTTTTTCCTCCTGGCCAGTACCGAGTCTCACTGGCTAATGGAATCCCATGAGTATCCATCCTATTCTAGGAGTTTCTGAACTTTCAAACAATGGGCTCTATCCTTAGGTGCTTTTCTTCACAACATGTTTTCTCACAGATGTTGGCATGGCTTGAGCTCCCCTCGTCAAGCCAGTAGTACCAACGGACTTCTATTACAAGTAATAGCACAAATCACACTGACCACGGCCCAGACCTATGTAATTCACAGAAACCCGTGGGCTGTCGGGTGTGTTCTGATGAGGACGTTTCCTCAGAGATCTGTCTCTATCTGCCACCCCTGCTTCCTCCTGGGAGTCATGCCTGTTCTGCTACTTCCCACTGAGCACTGCCATTAAAGTTGGGAACCTTGAGCTGCTCATAAAGGTATGAGATTGGCTCTCACTTTTCCGAGGTGCCCTGTATTAGAGGGGTCCCACTGTAATGGGGAGTGTGTGGACAGGTTTGTCAAATGGAATGAAACAATTCCATTTTCCTTACAAACCTTCATGCACCACTCCTTTGGCAAGTATTTATTAGGTATCTACTGTGTACCAAAAGATTCCTTTTGTCCCTGTGCATTGGTTGTATATTGTTCACCAGGCATTGTTTCAAGGTCATGGAACAAAGAAGGGAAAAAAGATTGGTCGAAATGAGTCAGATTTAACTCAATAGCAGAGAAGAGGGGGGTTGGGGGCACTTCATATGCATTCAACCCCACCTCCTTCTTCAGTTACATTTTAGTGTTTTTTTAATTCACTTTTATTTAATTTATTTTTTAAAATCATTTTATTGGGGGTTCATGCAACTCTCATCACAATCCATACTTCCATGCATTGTGTGAAGCCCAGCTGTACATTTGTTGCCATCATCATTCTCAAAACAGTTGCTTTCTACTTGAGCCCTTGGTATCAGCTCCTCATTTTTTCCCTACCTGCCCACCACCCCTTCCCTTAGTATTTTCAATGAACTTTCCTACAGCAAATTTGGTCCCCATTTCCGAATTTCTACAAATGTCCCCATTTTACATTTCCCACAGCATGTCAGTATTCTCTTTAATTCCATTCTGGTTGTCCCATTCCATAGAGTAGATTCTAAATATTTTGTGTTGTCATTGAGAATGTTCATATACACAGCAAAACACAGACTAATTCCAGCTTGTACAATTCAGGGACTTTGATGACGAGACCGTTCTCACGCTCTTTTTTTTTTGAGTGGTTCCGCCCTCATTAACATAAACGCACAGACCCTAAGCTTCCTATCTAATCTTTCAAGTGGCTGTTAACAATTTGATCTCAGAGACAGTTCGAAGAAAGGCAAAAAACTCAAGGCAGACCTTTTTACTAAGCAAGCTAAACTAGTGATCAGTTTAAAATATCCTTTGGGGATAGTTTCTTTTTCACTTAAGGTGTTAAGATTATCTCAGGAGAATCATTTCAGGGGCTCACCCAGCCTCCATGGCTCCAGAGCTTCTAGAGACCATGAGATTTTAAAATCGCATTCTGCATTTCCCCTGCTTTGATTTTTCTATGGAATACTTGACCAAAATGTTTAGTAATAGTAATTGGGCACCATCTAGGTCTTGTGGTCTCATGACAAAAAGATTTATTATTTGATAACTGAGGCAATTAAGCATACAGTCCATAGCCTCGTCCTATTCCTGACTCCTGTCCCTGTTGCTTCAGGTGAATAGAGATCAAATGCTGCACTTGCTACTTGCAAGCTTTTATGACCTCAGGAACTGTGCAATGAACAAAGTCATAAATCAGAAGCACTAAACACAGCAACTGAGATGTCCTATGAAACCATAACCATAAGCCTCCAAACCAAGAAACCAATTTGAGGATGTGTTTGAATGCATATAGGAAACCTCAGTAGCACCTTTTTTGTCACTGTTGTAAATACATCAGCACTCAACTTTTGGCAACTCAACTTTTCACCGGTGTACAACTTATCAACATCAGTGATAATAATTAGCTCTGCAGCCCTACCCTTGTTTAATATAGTATGTCCATCACCGTTAGCCCCTTTTCTCCTCCTCTGTGGCAGTTAGATTTTATGTCAACTTGAACTTCTGTGAAAGCGTGCGGGTGGAATCCAACCTGTAAATCAGATTGCAGCCTCATGATGCCTCCCTGGGTGTGTGGCCCGGTTATAAGAGAGACACAGAGGACCTCTCCCTTCTGACCCATTTGCCTTCCTGCTTGCTGGGATTCTGCATCCACCTCCAGAACCAGGTCCTTGTAGGCCCCCCAATCCCAAGAGCTGTTGGCTCCCTACTATGTTTCCACTGACCATGCAACTCTGCATTCACCAGCCTGTGATATTTGTGCCGCACAGCTACGTGAGTCTGAAGAAGGACCAGGGTAGCGTTGGATTTATGCACTTGAGTGGGCTGCGCTGGGCTGCCTGTTGGCTATAAAAGTCTTTCTTATACATATATGCATGCCACTGGATTTGTTTTTCTGCACAACTTGGCCTAACACACCCTCTCTCCTACGCCTGGGTAGCACTAATAAACTTTGGTCTCTATACATTTGCCTTTTCACTTAGCACAATGTCTTTCAGCTCCACCCATGCTAAAGCTTGTATGCATCCATTCTTTCTCCTATAGAGTTTGAGTATTTTTATTGCACATACATGCTACATTTTGTGTATCCATTAACCTGCAGATGGACACTTAGATTATTTCCACTTTCTGGCTGCTGTGAACGGTGTTGCAATGAACATTTCTATGAAAGCCTCCTTTTTAGTCTCTGTTTTCAAGTCGTTTGGATATATACTGACAGTGGAATTACTGGGTCAAAGGATAGTTCTACTCTGAGAGTTTTGAAGACCCCCCACCATACAATGGCTATATCATTTTACATTCCCATCAGTAATGGATAAGACGTCCAACTTCCCCACTCCTGGGAGGGTCAGCACTTGTTATCTTCAGCTTGTTTTGTTGGTGTGTGTGCCCGCGTGCATGCGTGCCTGTGTGTGGTAATCTTAGCCATCTTAGTGGGAGTAAAATGTTTTCCCACTGTTTTTTTATTTGCATCTCTAAGATGATGTACGATCCTGGAGACATTTAATGTACGTGGTAGCCATCTGAGTGTACTTCTTGGTGAGATGCTTACTCAAGCCTTTTGCTTATTTTATATTGAGGTTATTTATATTTTGTTGTTAAAGTCTCAAACGTTTATATGTATTTTGGCAGTTAGATTCTGATGGATTATATAGCTGCTGACAATATTGTCCCACTGAAGCTTGCTTTTTTTTTTTTTTTGGTTAAGTCTTTTGATGAACAGATCTTTTAAATTTCTATGAAAAAAAATTATGAAATCCCATTGATTCTTTTTCTTTTGCTACTTGTGCTTTTGTTATGATAGTGCATAACCTCCTGCTGTAAGGTAAGTATGATTGCATTTTCCCTGTTTGTTCTAAGAATTTTATTGCTTTCGTTTGCACCTTAGGTCCTTAATCCGTCTTGAATTTGTTTTTGTGTATGCTGTGAGACATGGATCCTGTTTCAATTTTTTGGCTCTGGAAATCTAATTTTCCTAGCCCCATGTATTGAAGAGGCTCATCTTATTATTCTTGATGGATGTAGCACCCTTTCATTTTCCTTGGATTTATCCACAAGCTATGCCTATGGAGGCAGCAGGCAAAAAAAATCATAGTATGTACAAAATCAGCTGACCGCAGATATCAGGTTTTAGCTCTAGACTCTCAATACACTTGTAGTTGATTAATTTGCCCATTGTCACACCAATACCAGGTGCTTTTGGTTACTGTAACTGTTGCCATGTGTTCCATTGACTATGCATTTGACTGTGAGTCTTAACAAATTATGGACAAAATTGTAAAGAATGGGGATTCCAGAATATTTCATTGTGTTCATGTAGAACCTATACATAGATCAAGAGGCAATCATTCAAAGATAACAGTGGGCTATTGCGTGCTTTAAGTACAGGAAATAATGTCCCCATACTTATTCAAGCTTTCTACTGAGCAAATAACCTAAGCAACTGGACTCCAGGAAGAACACATCATCAGTCTTGGAGGAAAGCTCCTTAACAACCTGCAAAATGAAGATTACGTAGCTTGATTGTTGAAAGTTAAAAAGACTTAAAGCATGTATTGATGAAGGTCAAAGAATACAGTATTCAGTATGGATTCCACCTCTACATGAAGAAAACCAAAAGTCACCCTCCAATAAACAACAAAATGATAGACAGTAAAGATTAAAGTTATCAAGGATTTCACTTTACTTGGATCCATTGACAAGCAATGCCATAGCGGCAGCAGTCAAAAAAATCAAGTTATGGTTGGGCAAATCAGCTGCGCAAGGTCTCTTTAAAGTGCTCAAGAGCAAAGATGTCACCTTGAGGGCTAAGGTGCGCCTGAGCCAGCCATGGTCTTTGCAATGTGAACAATGAATAAGGAAGACTGGAGAACTGATTGGTTTAAATAATAGTGTGGGTGAAGAATTTCTAATATGCCATCTCTTTTACAAGCAGCACATTCAGAATACTCCTTGGAATCACGGATGGCTTAGTGGCTCTCATAAAGAGAAATATCTCATGACACCATTATTATAAAGAGGAAAGAAAGCAAGAAAAATGGTTTTCACATCAAAGGCAAATATTATGAAGGTTATGGCAAGGGTGGGATGGGGGAATGAGGCAGGAAGGAGGGATAGGGAGGGATAGAGGGAGGGTGGAGAGGGAACAGAGAAGGAAGAGTCCTGTATATGTGTTGATATTGTCACTGCTCCGAAGCAATAGGCGATGCAACTCTATAGAGCATGTTTTTCTTTGTGTTATAATTTACAAATAAAAGAGAAAAATAAGTAAACCATTTAACTTAAGAGAAAGGAGAAAGGATTACAGTCTTGAAAACTCTCCAGTTCCCTTACCCATGAGATCTAAAGACTGATTTGCGTCTTAAAAGAAGAAGGGAAATTAAAATTGAAACCGTGTTTGTGTGACGCATGAGCTGGTTTCAACCGATTGTTTAAAAGATATAAAAAAAGCAAGGATAGCAAGCCTTCATTTCATGTCCCTTGGTGTTGTAAAGAGGGATGATTATCTTAAGAATGACATTTTGCTTGGTAGAACAGAGAGAGGGCCAATGGAAAAGGGGAAGGTACTCAGTGAGATGAACTGACACAGTGGCTGCCGCAATGGACTCAAACATAGCAATGGTTGTGAGACTGGTGTCAGAATGGGCGGTGTTTCACTCTGTTGTGCATAGGATTGCTATGAGTCAAAAGCAATTCAATGACACCTAAGAAAAACAAACTATGATAATGTGCCTGGCTAGTGGCTGTCAAGGAGGCCCTGGGACTGAAGCAAACAGGACAAAAAGAAGGTCAGTAAGCAGAAGATGTGGTGAGAGATCAGACAGATGATGCTTGGGTAGCATTCTGGAGTGTTGTCAGGTGCCATCAAGTTGGCTCCAAGCCTATATGCAACAAAACCAAACAAACCCAGTCTTGTGCCAACTTCAAAATTTTTCTTGTTTGATCTCATTAATGCACCCCCTGTGTCAATTCACCCACTTTTTCACCGCCTCTCTACTTTACCAAGCGTAATGTAATACTCCAGAGACTGGTTTTCCTGATACCATTTCCCAAGTACGTTACATGAACTTTAGCCATTCTTGCCTGTAAGTGACATTCTGGCTATACCTCTTCCGAAAGAGATTTGAAGTCCACAGTATCAATATTCTTTGCCAGCACCACAATTCAAATGCACTGATTCTTCTGTCTTTCTTAGTCAATGTCCAACTGTCACATACATACGAGGCAAATGAAAATACCATGGTCTGGGAGCGTCTTCAAAATAACATCCTCGGTTTTCAGCATTTTAAAGAGGTCTTATGTAACATATTTACCTAATGCAATGTGTTGTTTGATCTCTTGACTGCGGCTTTCATTGGCATTGATTATCGAAGCAAGCAAGACAAAATCCTTGACAACATGAACCTTTCCACCATTTATTATGATGTTATTTGTTGGTGTGGTTGTGAGGATTTGGATCTTCTGCATATTGAATCATAATCTCTACTGAAGGCTGCAATCCTTGATCTTCATCAGCAAGCAAAGTTGTTTCATGTGCAGATCACAGGTTGTTAATAAGCCTTTCACCATCCTGATGCCCCATTCTTCTTCGTAGACTCCAACTTCCCTTATTCTTTGCTCAGTACACAGATCGACTAAGTATGGTAAGATGATAAAACCCTGATGCACACGTTTCCTGATTTAAAACCATGAACTATGCCCCTGTTCTGTTGGTACAAGTGCCTCTTGATCCCTGTGAATGATCTACATGAGCACAATGAAGTGTTTTGGAAATACTACTCTTCTCAAAAAGACTCACAGCCCTGAGATAGGGGTTTCTGAGATGGTGAATCTTTATAGGATTAGGCATTCTCATCTTTCTCTCATGGAGCTGCTGGTAGATTAACATCCCAATGCCCAACTCACAGCATCATAAAGGGTCCTTCAAATGGAACACCCAAGCCAAACTCCCTGCTATGAAGTAGATTCTGACTCATAGAGACCCTACATGACAGAAGTAAACCGCCCCTTTGAGTTTCTGAGACTTTAAATCATTACAGGACTGGACAGCTTCGTCTTTCTCTTGAAGAGCGACTGATAGGTTCAAACTGTTGATCTTGTTAGCAGCTCAATTTTTAGTTTGATACACCACTAAATGAAATACACCAAACCAAACTCACTGCAATTGAGTCAAGGCCGACTCATAGCAACCCTATAGGACAAGGTAGAACTGCCATTGTGAGTTTCTGAGACTCTAACTGTGATAGTTACATAATCTGTTGTAATTTGGGGATGAGAGAATTAAGAGTGAAGGGATGGAGCTTTGTCTGTCAATTGGATCATAGTCAATGAGGCCTCTCTGTGGGCACATGACCTTCTCCTGAGAATTCTGGGAATTCCTGACTTTCCTCCTTGGAGGCTAGAGAGACTCTTTCTGCTCATTCCCTGAGAGACACTCCACTGACATGACCCATGGCACTACGCTGATAGACAGTGTGCGCTGGGAACTACAATGCCACTGGATCCAAAGACTTTCTACCCATTGTCCTGTGATCGGCCTGCATTCAGCGTCATTGTATATGTTTCGTGAGCTTGAAGAGGACATTATATATTGGTATCGAACATATGGGCTAATATGGGACTTATGGGCTTAGACTAGACTGGGTTGGGTTGCTTTCTTAATGTATAATTACCCTTTATATAAAACTCTTTTATACACATTATTGTGTTTATGACTTGCTGCTCTGGTCTTCCTGGACTAAAACAGTAACTCTTTGCATGAGTAGGAAGTCCAGTCTTTCTCCCGAGGAGCAGCTGGTGGTTTCAACCTCCAGCCCTTTCAGAGCCCAGGCCAACACGTAACCACTGTGCCCCCAGGGCTCCTCAAATGGCATAGAGGGGGCCTGAAATAGCAATTCAACCTTCCCCAGGACCCTGACATGACTTCAGAGACAAGCCGAGAGTCAACATAGAGCTTGCGCGACCCTGGGGTATGCACGCACAGTCACACTCCCTGTCAAGAGCCCAATGCTCCCTTAGTGGGGCAAGCTCTTTGGAGCTGGCTGCTTTCTCCCCGGCTTTTGCTTCTCTCAGGGATTGTGCCTGTTTAGGGGTCTCCTTAGGTCCTCCAGCACAAGGATTTCGCAGGATTGTTCTTGCAGCCATCTAGACATTCCCAATCCATCTGAGTACCAGCAAAGGTGCCATTGGCACCCCATCAGCTGATCAGGAAGACTCAAATCAACGGCACCCTCTGTGAGTTAAAATTGGTCTGACCTAGTTAAAAGAAATCAATGAGAAAAGTGGAGGCCTGTAGATAACAAAGCTGCAGCTCCTCAACTACCTCAAGCATTTTTGGCAAGAAGAGATCTGGGAAATGGTCTCAAGATTGTTAATGGTATTGAATCACAGAAAACAGGATGGGATGAAAACAGATCCAGTGATAGACCCAAAATGGAGTTTTCTATTCTGGGTTGAAAAATAAAATGAGGAGGGTCTGGCTTTCAGGAGACTGCCCCCATTTCCATAATTATGGGAAATTGTGGGAGTTACTTAGAAAACACATGAATCATATGGCGGAACTGTTTTTAGACCAAGTCATAATTTCAATGTGGGAAGTGGTTTCACACCTTTGTACCAGCATCGAAACATGTACTACTTCCAAGCATCAGGAGCTCAAATTTGATCCGCTTTTTGTTTTGGTTTTTTTTTTTCTTTAAAAAAAAAGAAAGAAAGAAAGAAATGTGCAGCAAATTGCTTTTCCTAATTAAGGTAGATGAAGACATAAGCACGCATACTACTTACCACTCTGGGGTAAAATTGACTTTCAAATGATATTTAATGGATCAGCTTGATGGTAATGTTCGGCAGTTCCAGGCAGGAGGCCTGGATTTGATTCTCTTATTGCAGGAAGGGGAGAGGAATGTGTGTGTATATGTGTACTCGCACGTGTGGCCGCATGTGCTTGTTTACAGCAGTGGGAAAGGGGGGAGGGTGACAGGCTTTTCTCAAGAAATCTTTCATCTTTTTGAATATATATAATCTGTGTTACACCAAAGGAAGGCAAGGACAAGATAACAAGTATCCCAGGGCCAAGTGAAATTTATATATACATATTGGTATACATATTATATAATATATTATATATACATACTATACTCACTGCCATTAAGTCGAGGCTGACTTGTAGTGACCCTATAGGACAGGTAGGACTGAGAGAGAGGAGAAGGTATTATTATAACCTTTAAACGCTTTTATGGAATAGTTCTCTTAGGCTTTTACTGAGATTTTAAAAGAAAGCAAGTGGAAACTGACCTTTCTTATGAAGGGAAAAGGGACATACTAGTAGTAGTAATATAGCAAACTTATTTTGGAACCCTTGGGCGACTCCAATGGAGCTTAACTGCTAACAGAAATGTTGGAGGTACAAGTACACCAGAATTTCCTTTGAAGAAAGTCCTGGAGATCTGCTACTACGGCTATGACTTCCACAGCCTTGAAAACCCTATGTTGCACACTTCGACTCTGCACACATTGGTTCAACGTGAGTCAGGACGAACTGAAAGATACACCAGTGACTACACTAAATCCTTTATATGCATTATGGAGTTTAATTTTATTGAAAATCCTGTGAATCAAGTGCAAATATTTTCCACAGTTAAGAAAGAAGGAAGTAGTTGCTTGCAGAAGTAAGGGGACTTTTCCAAGTTTAATAAGTGGAAAAGCCAAGGTTCAAGGTTGCAGCTAACTCCAAAGCACAAGCTCCTGACTGAAGACCCACACTTAGACCCTCAAACTCACAGAGGTGCTCTGCTTGAAGGATCACCATCAATAGGGCTGATATGGGTTGGAAGTGCCTGGATGGCAGTGGGTAAAAGTAGTTAAAACTCTCTAGTTAATACACTGTGGCGGCGGGGCCATCGTTATGCATTCAGGAGAAGCATATGATAATGTGCTTCTGTAAACATCACAGCCTAGTAAACCCTATGTGGTAGTTGTGTTCTGTGACACAGGGTTCCTGACACAGACTCGGTTCCTTGGCACACAACACCATCAAACCTATGAAGCAAAACCATTTGTTTCCAAACTCCAGGCAAGAGAACCTTGCATTTAAAGTGAATTTGTTCATCAAAAGTTAAAAGTTCAAGACTCAAAATCCAAACCAAACTCAGTGCTATCGAGTGGATGCCAACTCATAGAGACGGCATAGCACAGAGTAAAATTGCCACATATGGTTTTCTAGGCTGTAACTGGTTTTTACGGGAGTAGAAAGCCCAATCTTTCTCCTGAGGAGCTGCTGGTGGTTTGACACTGCTGAGCTTGCAGATCGCAGCCCAACACATAACCACTATACCACCAGGGCTCCTTTAAGAATTCAAAGGGGTCCATAAATTTGCCAAAAAATGCTACTTCTTTATTTTAGCTTGTTTGTGTTGTAAATGTAGGTAACAAAACACAGTCGGTATTTGGAATACCTATGTCATCAAAAGAAAAGCTTTCAGAAAATATTGCATTTGTTGCAGTTAAACAAAAAATATCATATTTGCACATTTTACCTCTGTAATCAATCTAGTTATTAGTCCTACCTACACATCTTGCTATTAATGTGTTATTTAAGAATACTGTGCATGTAGATCACTGAAGACAAATGTGTGCATAAGCAAATGTGGTAACGAAATTTTATGGTACCTAGCTATCAAAAGATATAGTGTCTGCAGTGTAGGAAGTGCACAGGATCTGATCACTCCACACTGAGGCAAAACACTAAGGGGCTGCAACAGAACAGTAAGGGCATGGAGCGGCAAGGTCCCCAGAGAATGCTGAAGGGTGTGGTGGGATCAGGGTGTGGTGCCCCAACAGATTGGACTGGAAAACTCTTCTGAAGGCCAACAAACAGTCTTTGAACTAACTACAAGCTTTTCTTTCTTGTTATGTTTTGGGTTGGGTTTTTTTGTCATTGGTTTGTTGTTTTGTTGTATATTGTGGCTTGGTTTTGCTCTGTCTTTTGTGCATGCTATTATCTCTGCATGTCTGCCTAATAAGATAGGCTGGATGAACAATCTGGAGGATAAAACAACAGGACTGACAGTTCCAGGGAGACATGGGAGAGGGGGAGGTGAGGGGGAAAGTGGCAGTGTTAAAAAAACCCAGGGACTAGGGAACAATGAGTGATCCAAATCGGTGGTGAGGAGGGTGTAGGAGGCCTGGTAGGGAGTGATCAAGGGTAATGTAACCAAGAAGACTAACTAAACCCAAATAAAGACTGAGCATGATAGTGTGATAAAAGGAAAGTCAAAGGAAATAGAGGAAAGAGCTAGGAGGCAAAGGGCATTTACAGAGGTCTAAATAAAGGCAAATATATTTACATATGAGGATGGGGAAATAGATCTATGTGCATATATTTATAGGTTTAGTATTAATGTAACAGAAGGACATTGGGCCTCCATTCAAGTACTCTCTCAATGCAAGAATACTTTCTTCTATTAAATTGGCATTCTAGGATTCTCACCTTCCCGACACAACTGCTGAAGACAAAATGGATGAAATAAGCAAATATGGTGAAGAAAGCTATCAAAAGATATAGAGCCTGGGGTCTTAAAGGCTTGAAGTTAAACAAGCAGCCTTCTAGCTCAGAAGCAACAAGACCCACATGGAAAAAGCATGCCAGCCTGTGTGATCATGAGGTGCTGAAGGAATCAGGTATCAGCCATCATAAGAAAAAAAATTCATATAATTATATGCTCACCTCCCTGATACGATCACTGAAGACAAATGGGCAAATGTGGCGATGAAAGCTGATGGTGCCTGGCTATCGAAAGATACAGTGTCTGGGGTCTTAAAGGCTTGAAGTTAAACAAGAGGCCATCTAGCTCAGAAGCAAGATAGCCTACACGGGAGAAGCACACCTGCCTGTGCAATCACCAGGTGTCGAAGGGATCAGGTATCAGGCATCATCAGAACAAAAAAATCATATCACAGTGAATGAGGGTGGGAGTGCGGGGTGGAGACCCAAAGCCCATTTGTAGGCCACTGGAGATCCCCTTACAGAAGAGTCTCGGGGAGGAGACGAGCCAGTCAGGGTGCGATGTAGCAACGATGAAACATACAATCTTTTCCTCTAGTTCCTAAATGCTTCCTTCTCCCCCACTATCATGATCCTAATTCTACCTTAAAAATCTGGCTAGACCAGAGGATGTACACTGGTACAGATAGGAACAGGGAGTCCAGGGAGGATGATCCCTTCAGGACCAGTGCTGTGAGTGGCAATATACGGAGGGTACAGGAAGGGTGGGTTGGAAATGGGGAACCAATTACAAGAATCTATATGTGACGTCCTCCGTAGGGGATGTACAACAGAAAAGTGGTGAAGGGAGACGTCGGACAGCGCAAGATTTGACAAAATAATAATTTATAAATTATCAAGGGTTCATGAGGGAGGTGGGTGGAGTTGCAAGGGAGGGGAAAAATGAGGAACTGATGCCAGGTTCTTAGGTGGAGAACAAATGTTTTGAGAATGATGAGGACAATGAATGTACAAATGTGCTTTACACAATTGATGTATGTATGGATTGTGATAAGAGTTGTATGAGCCCCTAATAAAACGATTTTTTTAAAAAAAGATATAGTGTCTGGGGTCTTAAAGGCTTGAAGATGAACAAGCAGCCATCTAGCTCAGAAGCTACAAAACCCACATGTAAGAAGCACACCTGTGGGACCACGAGGTGTTGAAGGGATCAGGTATCAGGCATCAAAGAACAAAAAGTCATATTATTATAAATGATCGGGAGTGTAGAGTGGAGACCCAAAGCCCATCTGTAGGTAACAGGACATCCCCTTACAGAAGGGTCTCAGGGAGTAGACAAGCCAGTCAGGCCAGTCAGCATGCAGTGTAGTAATAATGAATCATACAACTTTCCTCGGATTCTTAAATGCTTCCTCTCCTCCGGACCCCTCCACCCTCACTATCATGATCCCAATTCTACCTTACAAAGCCAGCTAGACCAGAGGATGTACACTGGTACAGATAGGAACCAGAAACACAGGGAATCCAGGACCAGTGGTGAGAGTGGTGATACCAGAGGGTGGAGGTAAGATTGGGTAGAAAGGGGGAACTGATTATAAAGATCTACATATAACCTCCCTCTGGGGGAAGGACGGCAGAAAAGTGAGTGAAGGGAGACGTCAGACAGTGTAAGACATGACAAAATAATAATAATTTATAAATTATCAAGGGTTCATGAGGGATGGCTGAGCAGGGAGGGAGGGGGGACAATGAGGAGCTGAAACCAAGAGCTTAAGTGGAGAGCAAATATTTTGAGAATGATGAGGGCAACGAATGTACAAATGTGCTTCACACAATGGATGTATGTAAGGATTGTGATAAGAGTTGTATGAGCCCCCAATAACATGATTTTTTTTTAAAAAAGAATACCATGCATTTTTATTTCAAATATTTGATTCTTAAGTCGATCTTGATGACAAAATGTCAATGTAATTGTCTTCCCTTGAGATACCAGGCATTTTAAAATAGGATTTTGAAGCTTTCTGCCTGTCATGACACATAGAAAACATTAAGAAATTTTTTAAATGCTAATTTTATGCTATGTAAATGCTATCACAGTTTTTTTTTCCTTCCCACCCCCAGCCCCCTCTATCACAGTTTTAAAAAGAAGCAGCAACTCAAGTTTAAGGGTCTTATGCTCCTGGAAATGAAGACATTGGCTATTCGGTGACACTCACTTTCCATGCACAAGGCCTGGGTGCTATTCCCACCCAATGCAGTCCATGCACAGTCACTAGTTATCTATGTATAGAGACTTCCATGTTACTATAATATTTAACAGCTTTCTGGGAAGATTCCACAATAAGACACACTAGGAGGAAACATGTTACAAGCTACTTCCCAAAATCAGACAATGAAAATTCTATGGATCATAATTGTTTGATCCCCAGGGGATCTTGGGGATGGCACAGGATAAGCAACATTTTATTACATTGTGCATGGGGAACCCACTCAATGACAGTTAACAACGCCACATTCCAGAGAAGGCCATTGTGCTTATCTACATTTTTTTCCCCTTCTAACTCGAGTTTGAGTGTTTCTGTGTAATTCAATGAATTACAAATTAATGTAAAGGAGGCCCGAATCCTTACAATTGAACCAATAGAAAAGATCATAATAAACGGAGAAAAGAAATAAGTTATCATGGATTTTGTCTCACTTGGATCCATAATCAATGTTCATGGAAGCAGCAGTCAGGAGATCAAATGATGTGTTGCATTAGGTAAATCTGCTCCACGAGTCCTCTTTATTGAAAAGCAAGGATGTCACTTTGAGGGTTAAGGTGCGCCTGACCCAACTCGTGGTATTTTTACTTGCCTCATATACCTGTGAAAGTTTGACATTGAATCAAAAAGACTGAAGAAGAATCAATGCTTTTGATCTGTGGTTCTGGTGAAAAATATTGAAAGTCCTATGGACTACCAAAAGGACCAACAAGGCTGTCTTGAAAGAAGTACAGCCAGAAGGCTCCTTAGAGGCAACGATGGTGAGACTTTGTCTCAGATACTTTGTACATGTTGTCGGGAGAGACCTAGACAAATACATCATGCTTGGTAAAGTGTCAGCTCATGGAAAAAGAGGAAGGCCCGCAACAAAGTGGATTGACACAGTGGCTGCAACAATGGGCTCAAACATAGGAAAAAATTTGAGCCTGGGACGGGACTGGGCAGTGTTTCATTCTGTTTTGCATAGGCTTACTAGGGATTGGAACTGACTTTATGGCACTTAACAAAACCAACATGTAAATCTCAAGACTCGTCACTTCACAAGGTACCTGAAGCAGTCTCAGTTCCATAGAACAGGTTGCTTTTGTGTGTTGAAGGTTGTTAACAACCCCAGAAAGGTTGGCTGAGGGAAAAGGATCTAATAAAACCATTGCCTTTCTTGGAATAATGGAAACTAAATAAAAATCTGGTTTGGGGGAGTTGATCTTGTATCTCCCTTGGGTTATGCCTACCTCAGAAATATAAGAGAGAATTTCAGAAGCAAACTATAAACAAACTATGAAGATCAAAACCAAACTCGGTGCTCACCTACATGTCACTAACAGTACATCCTCTGCCATCCAACACTGCCTTACTCATTTAAAAGCATGCATACGGGGCAATTGCATACCATGGCTTGGGTTAGGCACCCCTTAGCCCTCAAAGTAACATCTTTATTTTCAATGCTCTAAAGAGGCTTTGTGCAGCAGGTTTACCCAATGCTACATATCATTTGATCTCTTAACTGCTGCTTCCATGAACATGGATCCAAGCAAGACAAAATCTTGACAACTTCCGTCTTTTCTCCATTTACCATGATGTTGCCTCTTGGTCCAGTTGTGCGGCTTTGGGTCTTCTTTCCATTGAGTTGTAATCCATACTGAGGGCTGCAATCACTGATCTTCATCAGCAAGTGTCTCAGACACTTTTAGCAAACACCATTGTGTCATCTGCATATGGCAGGTTGTTAATAAGCCTTCCTCCAGTCCTGATGTGGCGTTCTACATATAATCCAAATCTCTGATAATTTTCTCAGCATTCAGATGGAATAAGTATGGTGAGATTATACAACCTTGATGCACACCTTTCCTGATTTTAAACCATGCACACCACTGTCTCATGATCTATGTACAGGAAGTGCTCTGGAATTCCTATGCTTCTCAAGGCTATCCTTAGTTTGTTATGGTCCACACAGCCCAGTGTCTTGGTATAGTCAATAAAGCACAACTAAGCATATTTTTTATATTCTGTGCATTCAGCCAAGATCCAGCTGATGTTAGCAAGAATATTCCTATTCCAGGTCCTCTTTGGAATCCAGGGTGAACCTCTTGTAGCTCCCTGTAAATGTACCACAATCATTGTTTGATGACCTTCAGCAAAATTTTACTTGCCTGTGATATCCATGATATTGTTCTATAATTTTAGAATTTGATTGGTTCACTTTTCTTTGGAATTGGCACAAATCTGGATCTCTTCCTATCAGTTAGACAAGTAGCCATCTTCCAAATGTCCTGGCATAGAGGCGCAAATGCTTCCAGTGCTTCATCAGCTTGTTGAAACGGTTCAATTGGTATTCCATCTATTTCTGGAGCCTTGTGTTTGGCTACTACTTTCAATGCAGCTTAAACTTTTTCCCTCAGCACTATTAGTTCTTGCTCATATGGTACCTCCTGAAATGGTTTGATGTTGATCAGTTCTTTTTGATGCTTCCTGAATCATTCAATATTTTACCCATAGGAGCTTCCAAAATTGCACCTCAAGGATTGAATTTTTTTCTTCACTTCTTTCAGGTTAAGATATGATGACCATCGTCTTCCATTTTGGTTTTCTAATTCTAGGTCCTTGCACATTTCATTATAATATGTTACTTTGTCTTCTCAAGTTGGTCTTTGAAATTTTCTTTTCAGCTCTTTTACGTCACCATTTCTTCCATTTGCCTTACCTACTCTACGATTAAAAGCAAGTTTCACAAGATCTACTTTGATCCTTCTTTCTTTCTTGACTTCCTATTGATAAGTGGTTTTATTGAGATCTAATCCCAATACTATATAATTCAATAGGTCGATTATATCAAGAAGAGTTGTACAATCATTACTATGATCAATATTAGAACATTTTCCTTTTATTGTACTCCTAGTTATTAGCTCCCCATTTCCCCCCAACCTCCCCTGCTGTACTCCCAAGCAACCATTAATTCAGTTACTCTCTCTATTAATTCACCCATCCTGAATTTCACATATGGAAAAACATTCCAAAACAAAGCAGAGTCAAAAAAAAAAAACCTAACAGCAATAACAAAGTAAAATAGTGAAAAGCTCCAGTTTGGAAAAAAAAACCCAGAAAATATTAAAAACTAGAACAACTTTCAAATGGATCACAGGGGAAATCAATGATAAGATATTAGGTTTTAGCCTGGCTGCATCTGTCATAATCCACTTTCCAGTGCACTCTTTATGATAGCAAAGTTATTCACATCCCTGGTCTATGTTCAGAGGGGATTCACACAGAGGCTTAATCTATGTGTAGATCCTTCTTACGTATTTTGGGCATCCACTGCCATCCACAGCCTTCTGCAAACCAGGAGTTCAGTATTTGATCTCTGATACCATTCACCCATTTAGACTTGGATTATAGTTATTACACTCCTTGGATCACACAGGATAGTGCACTTCTTCTATGTGGACTGAGTTGTTGCCTCTCTTGGATGGCTGCTTGTTTGAAGTGAAGCTAATAAGATTCCAAATTCTATTCTTTCTGATAGCTGGGCACCAACTAGTTTCTTCACCACACATTGCAGTGGCGCCCATATTTCAGCCATCCCTTCATGAGGGTGCATATCAAAATTAGTCTTAGGAACTACATAATTGTTCTTAGATTGGGAATAGATTTAAGTATAAGCCCCAAGTCCATTCATACATCTATGGTTTATCTATGCCTCGAGTTCTCTGTATTAGTCTGGGTAGACTGGAGAAACAAACCCAAGGAGACTCACATATGTATAAGAAAGAGCTTTGTATCAAAGAGTAAATGTATATTAAGAAAACATCCCAGCCCAGTCCAGTTCAAGTCCATAAGTCTGATATTAGCCCATATGTCTGAGACCAGTCTATAAATTCCTCTTCTGACTCGCACAAAATATGCAGTGACGCAAAATGCAGGAAGATCACAGGGTGGAAAGTCTAGTGTCAGTGGAAGCATCTCAGCACTGGCGTGGACCTCCATGTGACTCTGCCAGCTCCAGGGCTCTGGCTCCATCAGCAAGTTTCCAAGTGGCTTGTCAACAGGTATGTCAAACAGAGACTTTGCCTCCATGGAGGAAGACAGGAGTTCCCAGAATCCTCAGGAGAAGGTCATTCCCTAACAGATGTCTCATTGCCTATGACCTGATTAACAGGCTAGACTCCACGCCTTTGCTCAAGTTGATAGGAGATTATGGAACTGCCACATTCACCATAGAGACATTGTCATTTTATGCCAGAGAATATTATCAATCATCTCCCTGGGGCATTCGTCCATTCTGTTGATAATATTATTAATTTAGCCAATGATAAGGAATTTAAAACACAGTTGACAAAAGGAAATTCTGTAAATGTAGGCTGGCTATGAATCATAATACACGAATTATTGGCATGCACAGATGAATGCTTCAGTGACTAGACACTATATACAACACAAACAATGGGGGTTGACATATGGCAAACTTGCAATATTTATTGACAGTGGCAGAACCAGGCCTACCAGATTAATACATACCTTAATAAAGCAAGAAGAGCCTTGATGACTGCCAGTTCTATACGCTTGGCACAGCAGGTATCTTCAGCCTTAAGTCTAAGGGCTACAGGTGAGTTTGAGGTAGAGCCCAGTTCACTTAGTAGGGTTTCTACATCCAGTCCTCCTGGTTTGACCTATGGGATGTTGTGTCCTTTGAAAGCACAGGGTCTACAGTGCTAGTAGTAAGTAGTAGCACATGGCCTGGGACACAAGGTGCTGAATAGAACTAGGTCTAAAGTGATTAATATAGGAACATCATACCAGGCATATCCCCACTCCCCTCCCTTGAATTTTATTGAATTGTTCAGTGGTTTTCCCCATTGCATTTTGCTTTCATCATGAACTATGTTCTTGATGTCCCCCAAAGCTCATCGGATCTTCTGTCATAAGTGTTCAAAGCAGCAGCTCTATTCTTGAAATAATCTCAAAAATCAGATAGGATAGGTTCATGGTTGTATTTTGGTTTCTGTAGTAAACTAATTTTCATTTTCTTCACTTTCAACGTGCACATACATATGAGCAATAGAACGTCTGTTCCACAGTCAACCCCTGGCCTAGTTTCAGCTGCAGATATTGAGCTTCTCCATCTTCTCTTCCCACAAGTGTAGTCAATTTGATTTCTGTGTGTTCCATCTAGAGAAATTCATGTGTGTAGTTACCGTTTATGTTGCTGGAAATAAAAGGGCATTTGCTGTGAACATTTCATTGGTTTTCAATATTCTATCATGCAACCTCCACCTTTGTTTCTATGACCAAGAACACATTTTCTAACGACTGTTCTTTCCTCTTCGTTTCCAACTTTTGAATTACAAAAATTATCCATGCATGTTTGATCAATTTCTGACTCATGGTGCTGATAGAATCCTTTAATTTCTTCATCACTAGTTTTTGTGGTTGATGTATAGCAAGATACAATTCAGGATCATGAATGACTCAGGATACAGTTCTTTTGTCAGGGCAGCATCTCACTTGGGTCTCATGATGAGCCTCTTACTTACAAATTTTGCAAAGTTCTTTGGCTTCACAGCTAAGTGCCAATAGGCACCCTAGACCACCTTCAGGCTTGGCCTAAAGGCTTTCGGCTTTCCCACTTCATGTACTTGGAAGTCCTCCTTGCCATCTCACGTCTGTCTCCTAGTTCTGCTGCCGTCAGTTCTCTGCCACACTGCCACCAATTCTCACTGATATATGCCATTTTTTGTATTTTATATCTCTGTCTCCTGGGCCTAGGACATTCTCAGTGCAGATGCCCTGGATCCAAGAGGCATGCTTCTCTCCTGGCTTTGCTTTCTTGCTGGCAATGGTGTCCCTCCTTTTAGCCTCTAGAGTGGTGGCAAAACTAACCTTAGCATGCTGGAATTTATTCCCATGGCCCTACCCCACAAGGGTGTCATATACCTTATTTGCATTATTTGAAAATTATCCAATGCCTTTTTGGTGGGCTCCAAGAACTTTCTTTGCAAAGCTCCTCCCAATGATGTTACTTTCAGAACGAAGATGCACCTGAACCAAGCAATGGTATTTTCCATTGCCTCATATGCATGTAAAAGTTGGACGTTGATTAAGGAAGACCAAAGAGAAATCAACACTTTTGAATCATGGTGCTGAAAAAGAATATTGAAAGTACCATGGACTGATAAAAAGACCAGCAAATCTGTCTTAGAAGAGGTATGGCCAGATTGCTCCTTAAAGGAATGGACTATGGGACTGTTTTAAATATTTTGGACATGTTGTCAGGAGAGACCAGTCCCTGGAGAAGGACCCAACATACTTGGTAAAGTGGAGGGGTAGCAAAAGAATGGAAGCCCTCAATGAGGTGGGTTGACATAGTGGCTGCTAAAATGGGTTGTGGTGTGGGAATGATTGTGAGGATGGAGCAGGACCATATGGTGTTTCGTTCTGCTGTGCATAGGGTTGCTATGGGTCCAAATTGACTGGGCCTAACAACAACCCCATCATTTGGTAAGTTACAAGACTATGGAGAGAAAAATTATGTAAGAGCATCAGGACATCTCCAGGTGGGAGTCGAGGCTACCCTTGAGTTCAGCTGACATTATGAAAACCACCCTCTACATACTGAAAGAAATGAATTGGAAAGTGGAACAAGCCCATTTGGAATAATGATGTGCTAAATTTAGGAGTTAGGAGCCCTGGTGTCATAGTGGTTACACCTTGGGCTGCTAACTGCAAGGTCTGTAGGAAACCACTAGCTGCTCTTCAGGGGAAAGATGGGGCTTTCGACTCCTGTAAGCAGTTACAGTCTTGGAAACCCACAGAGTCAATTCGATCCTGCCTTAGTGGGTTGCAAGGAATCGGAACCAACTTGATGGCATCAAGTTTGAGTTTGAAGCTTGAGGCCTAATGTCACCAAATATCACTTGGTACTGTTCTAATGATATTTATTAGACTCACCCAAATGTCCATGCTTGAATAATTTTATGATAGTTGTTGCATCCTGTTGATATGTGTCTACTTCTTCAGTCTGCCTTTTTATACTGCATTTTCATAGTTTTGTTTGGTTTGAGGAAATACCATACAAAGGGGCTTCAAAACATTCATGGAAATGGGGAATTAAAAAAAAGGCTCGTATGAAATGTTGCAGACAATGAAAGCAGTAAGGCAGAATGTCACAATCCTCATCAATGACTTTCTTTGTAGGCCTGAGAACGGAGAAGGCAGTGGTGCCCCAGTAGGGAATAATATAAATTTTCCATTGAGAAAAGGATACTTCTGTGAACAAAAAACAATCATCGCTAAAGGACCTCTCTCCCAGGGGCAGCACCAGAGGAGATCTCAAGAGATTTCAATGCAGAACCAGAACAAGGAAACATGATTTGTGGATTCACAAGTTATAAAAGCTACTTCTGTTGATTTTCTATAAATGTCATGTGAAATAAATTGCTCTATAGCTTGAAGATTGTTTTGCAAGTAAAAAAATGTTTAGGATGGCATTTTCCTTTAGAGGAATGAATTTATACTGAACTGAAAGACTCGAACAGCCTTTTGCGTTTTTTTCCCCTCTCATGACTCTACGCACACGTAGGAAGGTTTTCCTACCCAGGCTGGAACATGCCAGAAATGACCATTTCTGGCCCAGGATTACAGGAGTGGTACATGTTCCCATGCAGCTGTTACTCCCTTCTACACTTGAATTTCCAGCTATTGCCACTATCAAACAATCCTGTTTCGTATTGATTCAATAATTTGTAGTCACTTTCTATAAATCTAAACCTGAGTGTGCATTTATTTGCCTTTACATGAAAAATGACTGTGAGGCTCAAATAATAAAGTTTTGTACAATGACCTTTTACTGCTCAACCACCCATGGTCAACAGAGGTTAATGCCAACAATGCTTCCCTTATTGCTGGTTACCCAAAAATCAGACCCTGGAAAGAACTTAGGATCAGCAGTTTGGGAGGTGATCTCAGGAAGCACCTTTAAGAGGGTAGAGAAAATGAGATATGAAAGGGAGAGACGAACATAGAAGGGCGCTTTAATACGTGGAATTCTGCTGTGGGCAGCAAAAGCTCAATTCTGAGAAATCTGAAGCATATCCTAGCACACACTTCAGAATTACTTCCCTTAAGAACCCCTGGAGGCTCAGTGGCTAAGCACTTTGCTGCTTACAGAAACGTTGATGGTTCAAGCTTATCAGCTGCTCTATAGATGAAAGATATGGCAGTCTGTTCCCAGGAAGGACACAGCTTTGGAGCCCCTATGAGGCAGTTCTACACTGCCCTATAGGATCACTATGAGCCAGCTCAGCTGCACACAACCATGAAGGCAGGGAAGCTAGGGTGCTTACCCACTAACT
Source organism: Tenrec ecaudatus (assembly GCF_050624435.1). Classification (NCBI taxonomy): domain Eukaryota; kingdom Metazoa; phylum Chordata; class Mammalia; order Afrosoricida; family Tenrecidae; genus Tenrec; species Tenrec ecaudatus. Next base: position 43,063,921 of record NC_134548.1, on the reverse strand, counting down.
CCAATTTCCTATTAGCTGAGGGGTTTCTTTGGAGATGTATTAATCTCCAGAAGAACGCCCTCAGGCAGTGACACAAAGGCAGCTGAAATTCATGATGGAAAGTAATTGATGTGCAGTTGGTGCTAAACTCGGGTATGGACAATGGTGCCTGCTACAACAGCCACCATATATTGCACACTTACCATATTCCAGGCACTGTTCTAAGCTCATATATTAACTAATTTAATCAAGACAATGCTTTAGCACCTTCTCTCGAAGTACCTTTGACTTTGTTACTTACGCAACCCATCAGCTGCCTTGAATATAATTCAGTATTCCTGAGTACATCAGGTAACAGGGAAAGCTGTAATCAAATCACCTATTCCCACCCACTGCCACTGAGTCAATTCCAACTCATAATGACCCTATCTGGCGTCTCCAACTCTTTGTAAATCTTTATAGGAGCAGACATCCTCTTTTTATCTCCTACAGAGTTGCTAATGGTTTGAACCGCCCACCTTGTGGTTAGTAATCCAATGTTTACCTGAAAGTGCTACCAGGTTTCCTTAATCACTCATTCAAGGGGTCAAAAAAGCTAAAGCTACTTTTCAATGGCCTAAATGAAGTCATCGCTTTGGAGTAGTGAGGTAGATAAGAGTAGTCAGAGCCCTTTCCAAATATAATCTTATATTGGCTTCCGAAAACTTCTTTACAACTTTTCAAATCTCATTCTTCTGCTGCTTTGATTTCCCTTGGAATAAAAGTACAAAAAATATTTTCAAAAAGCAAGCTCTGCAGGAGGACATATTCCTGTATTTCCAGAAGCAGGGAAATGTACCTTTGCACAGCATAGTCATTGTTATATAACGTTTTATCAGGGACACTCAGTGCTTTTCTATCAATAGTTTCCCATCTCACTTTTCAGTCATGTTGACAGGGAAGCCAATGCAAGCTTTCTGGAATTTGTGTTTGTCTTTTATCATCATTCATGCCACTCTCTAAAGTGACAGCCCCAGTGGCACCGTGGTATTTATCATCTCCTCTTCTGGGGACATTGAAGAAGCTAAAATTGGGTCAAACTTTCCAAGCATAACTAAATACCAATCTTAGATCAATAGGTACAGACCTACTATCCCCCTGATCAACTCTTCCTCTGGACTTACTTGGGCCTACACCAAAGATCTGGTGCTCAAAGTCAGTTAAGAATGCAATTTTATAACCAATATCTTTTCTTGCCATGGTGTACTAGACAAAAAAGGGAGAGTTTCCCTCTCAGGCCCCTTTCTCCAGTTCCATCAGGGGGGGCATTCCCTATTGGAGAAGATGAAAAGTGCTAACATTTTTCGGTACTGTGTTGGTTCTCTCTAAGTTACTTTAGTAACACGCATGTCTAATGAAGACCCAAGATGTACATAGCACAATAATATTTCTCCAGAACTAATCTGGAGAAAGCATGAAATCCTTGTCCTATTTTAGCTACCATCCAAACACCTCAGCTCTGGCCATGAGACAGCTAGCTCCCAATTCTTAAATTTAAAAGGGAAATTAGTAAAACCCGGAAGTACAAGTCACTGTCAAATAGTTTTGGTTTGTTAGGTTATTATTAGGTGCTGTTGAGTCAGTTCCGACTCATGGTGACCTTATGTACAAAAGAATGTTGACTAGTGTTAACTAATATGTAGCTGGTACACTTGAAATTGGAGTAGGCCTTATGTTTAACATGGCAGCGATGAGGCATACTCACCAGGTTTAGTCAGTCAGGAAGCTTCTTGGGAATCATAGGTAGAAAACCATTCATGCAATCTTGACAAACACTTGCCAAATACTCATGAGACAGCTGTGATCCTTACCACCTGCTAAATTCAAACTCTTGTTCATTCATGATTCATCTGACAACTAAGATCTTACCACTGTCAGCTCTTGTTTCAGAAGAAAACCTCAAGCTCACTGCTGTGGAGTCGGCTCCAACTCATAGTGACCCTGTAGGACAGAATACAACTGCCCTTGTGGGTTTCAGAGACTGTATGTCTATGAGAGAGTAGAGAGCATCAGCTCTCGTTTAGAATTTATATTCCGTAAACAGCCTGGCAAAGGTTTGCAGAGCTGAAATGCTCACCTCAGTTCTGTACTTTGTAGACTTCCAGCTGAAATTGCCAGCCAGTCAGTGCTGTTTGGAGTGACTACGGTAAAACTTACAAGTCAGAACCCTTTCGTTTAGCCAAATTGTTATGTTGTTAATTGCCTTTGAGTTGACTCAGACTCTTAGCAACCTTATGTATAACAGAACAAAATATTGCCTGATCCTGTGTCGTTTCCATGGAGTCATGGAATGATTGAGTACATTGTTGCAGTAGTGCCTTCCAAGCTAGGGGGGCTCATTTTCTACAATACAGATCCCCAAATTTATTGAGCTTTTTCAGGGAAAAAATTACTTCAGGGCTGCCCCCACCCCAGGCAATTAAAACTTTTGTGCTCTACCACTCTGCCATATAATCCAGGATAAACCACAGGTATCTGCTTTTGCAGCACCCCCTGGATCATTCCAGCACACACACACCCATGGGGCAGTATTCTACACCAGTGGTCCTACACCTCGGGGGTCGAGCGACCCTTTCACAGGGGTCACCCAATTCCTAATAGTAGCAAAATTCATGTTATTAAGTAGCAATGAAAATCATTTTATGGCTGGGGGTCACCATACCATGAAGAACTGTATGAAAGAGTCGCCGCATTAGGAAGGTTGAGAACCTCTGGTCTATACCATATCAGACAAGATTCTGTGGCGATCTCTAGGTTTTTTGTGAATACATTTTTTAAGTTGATAACCAAACCTTAGACTATGTGGATCATAACAAACTATATCTAGCTTTCAGAAGAATAGGAATTCTAGAATTCCAAATAATTTCATTGTGCATAGGAGAACTTGTACATGGACGGAGAGAAAGCTGTGGGAAAAGAACAAGGGGATCCTGCATGGTTGACCATCAGAAAAGGTGTGCACTAGGATTGTATTCTCTCACCACACTGATTCAATAGGCGTGTTGAGCAAACCCTCCAAGAAGTTGGATTATATGAAGAGGAGTGTAGCAGCAGGACTGGAGTAAGGCTTATTAACAGCATGCCGTACACAGATGGCACAGTCTTACTTGCTAAAAGGGAGGAGGACTTGAGACACTGGCTGATGAAGAACAATTTACTTCAGCCTTCAATATGGATTACAACTCAACGTAAGGAAAACATTAATCCTGAAATCTCGACCAATAGGTAACATCACAGTAAATGGAGAAAAGATGGAAGATTCTGCCTTGCTTGGATCCACAGTCAATGCTCATGGAAGCATCAGTCAAGAGATCAAACAACGTGTTGCATTGGGTAAATCTGCTGCACAAAACCTCTTTAGAGTATTTAAAAGCAAGGATGTTACTAAGGTGAGCCTAACTCAAGCCATGGTATTTTCAGCTGCTGCATATACATGTGAAAGTTGGATATTAAATGAGGAAGACCAAAGAAGAATTGATGTGTGTGAATTATGGTACTGCTGAAGAACAATGCAAGTACCATGAATGGCCAAAAATGAACAAACAAATTTATCTTGAAAAGCACAGCCAGAATGCTTCTGAGAGGCAAGGATAGTGAGACTTCTTATCACAAACGATGGACATGTTGTCAGAAGAAACCAATTACTAGAGAATAACATCGTGCTTGGTAAAGTAGTAGGACATTGAAAAAGAGGATGACCTAAGATGCGATGGATTGACACAGTAGTTGCAACAATGGGCTTAAATATAAGAGCAATTGTGAGGATGCCTCAGGACCAAGCAGTGTTTAGTTCTATTGTACATAGGGTCACTATTAGTTATAACCAACTCAATGGCATGTAAAACAACAACCCAGGCCTTTCTTCATAGTCTGTCTTAGTCTGGAAGCTCCACTAAAACCTGTCTACCATGGGCGACCCTGCTAACATTTGAAACACTGGTGGAAATCCTTCCAGTATCATGAAAAGACACAAGTCACCATAGTACAACACACTGACAGACAATAGGTGGTGGTCATCCAAATTAGGTCCTTGCAAGCCCCAAGAAAATGTCCCCCAAAGGGGGAAGCCTAGTTATGCTCCCCAGGAACAATTATTGTCTCCTACACACAAATAGGGTGTTCTGCACACAAGGTCTTGGCCTCAGATTTCCTTGGGGGCAGAGTCCCAGCCCTTCTCAGGCCACTATGTGCTGAGCCCACTCACTACTGGCAGATTAGAGAACAAATGCTAATGTGCAAATCCTCAAAGAGAAGACTATCGAGACAGTAAAACTGTCAAAATACCTAGAATTAGTGACGATTCCAGTCCTAATATCTACTGATGTCAGGTGGCACAGATGCAGTCAATTCCTTTCCCACATGTCTTCAGCACTCACCTCTAAGCATCAAAGGCTGCCTGCTGCCAGCAGCTCTCCTGAGTTTATCTGCTTCTCTTCTCTCCTCTCCTCTACTCCCCTCCCCTCCTCTCCTCTCCCCTCCCCTCTCCTCTCCTCTCCTCGCTTCTCTTCTCTTTTTAATAGATTTAACTTTTAGAAGAAGCCCTGGTGGTATGGTGGTTATACAGTGGGCAGCTAATCGGAAGGTCAGCAGTTCAAAACTACCATCCAATCTACAGGAGAAAGATGAGGCTTGCACCTAACAGTACCAGGACTTAGGAAGGAAAAACTGGGTGTGGGATCTATGAGATCTCACTGTTACTATCTGCACCTCAAGGGTGAAGCATTTTTCTGTAAATCTAAACATCAAAACCATTCTCAAAAACGTTCTGTTCCATCAAGGCCATTCCAGCACACCCACCTCTCCTGTAGGACAGAGGAGAACTACTATCATAGGTTTTTCCAGGGAGAAATCTTTACAGGAGCAGATTGTCAAACCTTTTTTTCCTGCAGAGATACCTTGCAAGTAGCAGCTGAGCTCCTAACTATGTGTCACCAGTACTCCTTGTCCTAAAATAACCCAAACACAAACCAATCTCACTGACGTCGAGTTGATTCCAACTCATGGTGACTCTATATGAAATGGTGGAAATGCTTCTGTGGGTTTTAAAGACTGTAAACTGAGAAGCAACAAAGCCCATATGAAGGAAGCACACCAGCCTGTGTGATCACGAGGTGCCAAAGGGATCAGGTATAAGGCATCATCAAAAAAAATCTTACCATAGTGAATGAAGGGGGAAGTGCAGAGTGGAGACCCAAAGCCCATTTGTTGGCCAATGGAGATCCCCTTACAGAGGGGTCTAGGGAAGGAGATGAGTCAGTCAGGGTGCGATTTAGCACCGATGAAGAATACAGCTTTCCTCCAGTTCCTAAATGCTTCCTCCCACCCACCCCCCACCATGATCCGAATTCTACCTTGCAAGTCTGGATAGAGCAGAGGTTGTACACTGGTGCAGATAGGAGCTGGAGGCACAGGGATCCAGGGTGGATGATACCTTCAGGACCAGGGATGTGAGGGGCGGTACTGGGAGGGTAGAGGGGGAGTGGGTTGGAAAGGGGGAACTGATTAAAAGGATCTACATGTGACCTCCTCCCTGGGGGATGGACAACAGAAAAGGGGGTGAAGGGAGACACTAGACAGGGAAAGATATGACAAAATAAAAATCTATAAATTATCAAGGGCTCATACGGGAGGGGGGAGCGGGGAGGCGGGCGGGGGGTTGGGGGAGAGGACCTGATGCAAAGGGCTTAAGTGGAGAGCAAATGCTTTGAAAATGATTAGGGCAAAGAATGTACAGATGTGCTTTATACAATTGATGTATGTATATGTATGGATTGTGATAAGAGTTGTATGAGCCCCTAATAAAATGTTTTTTTAAAAGACTGTAAACTGTTTTGTTTTGGGTTTGGTTTATTTTTATAACTTCATGAAGATTACATTATTGTTGGGGAATGGAGCCAATTTGGACATACTGAGTACATGCGTCATGTGAGTGGAAAGCCTCATCTTTCTCCTGCAGAGTAACTGGTGGTTTTGAACTGCTGACCTTGTAGCTAGCAGTCGAACCCATAACCAACTATACCACCCCAACTCCTTAGTATACACTTAAGCAGTAACTAAATTATTTGAATTTTTTTCTGCACAGGAGATGACTTTCTTCTCCCCCAGTTATCTATTTACTCAGTCATTTATTTATATCCATATGGACTCATGAACTAATTTTATTCTTTGAGTTACAATCCAATACTACTTTATCCAGTTTGGGTCACAGGGAGCTTTCAGTTGGCCTTTGTGTCCCTTTGACATAACGCCACTTTTTTTTTTCATTTCCTTACCTTTTGGCACTAAGAGATACCCCAGCTCTATCTTAGATACTGTCTGTCCTACTTGTAGACTCAGTCATTTCTCCAAGCAGCCTTGGTTCATTTTACTGTAGAATGGTATTAGAAACCAAGATCTGGGGACTGTGTGTACTCATTGCTACTGGTGTGTTATTGCTTTGAGTGTCTTTGAGGTGATAGTGAAAATATATAAGTATATACTAATTCATGCACAGATATTTTTCAGGAGCTCTGGTAGTGCAATAGTTAAATGTTCAGCTGTTAACCAAAGGATCATGATTCAAACCTGCCACCACCTGCTCCAGGAGACAAAAGATCTACCAAACTTCTCCTATAAAGATTTCAGCCTTTGAGAAGTTCTACTCTGTCCCATAGGGTGACCGTGAGTCTGAATTGACTTGATAGCATCAAAAAACAACAAGACATAATTTTCTACAAATAATTCTATGTGCAGCTATTTATCTTCTATAATAAACATGAGTTCTTACTGAGATACCCAAAGCTAATCCATTGTCACGTGGCTCATACTAGGCTCCTTTCTTACTTATCTGTAAATTCTTACTCCTGTAGTGAGAAACATGACTCCTACCATTCACCATCCATTTACTTAATTGTTCCATTTCGCTATACTAGTGTAGCAGATCAGAACTGTTAATCTGGACTCCCTGTGGGTACAGCATTTATATGCTCTTCCTTTTGCCTTTCATTTTACAGAATCCACTCATTTCCAAAGTTACTTAGTTCAGCAATGACCCCCTAGCCTGGCCCACCATCCCTTTGAGCAAGATTTTTTCATATATTTGAAATAGTTAAATTCTTTTGACATAGTCTACATTCCATCCTAGGATCCCCACCTGGAGACATTTTTCTTTGGCAATGATAAACATGCCTCCCATTATCCTCAATCCATTTATTCATTATCTCAAATCTAGAAGCACAAATAATTTCAGAATTGCTAAACCTTGTTATTGTCGCTATTATATGCCATCAAGTCAGTTCCAACTCCGAGTGATGCTATGCATAACCGAACAAATGGAACAAAATACTCCCCAATTCTGGGACATCTTCACAAACATTGTTATATTTGAGCCCATTGTTGAAGTGACTGTGTCAATTCATCTCATTGAGGGTCTTCATCTTTTTCCCTGACCCTCTGCTTTACCAAGCATGACGTCCTTTTCCAGAGACTGGCCCCTCCTGACACATGTTCAAAGTGTGTGAGATGATGTTTCCCTACTGTGTTAGGCCTGGTTGACTGAAGAAAAAAATCCAGAGACAGTCATATATGTGTAAGAGAGAGCTTAATATCAAAGGAAAATTGTATATTAAGAAAATATCCCAGCCCAGTCCATATCAAATCCATAAGTCAGATATTAGCCCATAAATCACTCTTCAGACTCACAAAGTCACATGCAATGATGTAGAATACAGGCAGATCATAGATAGGTGGGTGCAAAGTCTTGTGGTTCCAATGGCGGTGGATGCATCTCCAGGGCTCTTTCTGCCGTCAGCATGGCTCTATGTGGCTTTTCAACAGGAAGGTGAAGCAGAGAGAGAGTGTGTCCCACCTCAAGGGAGAAGGAAAGGAAGTTCCCAGAATCCTCATGTGAAGCCCATGACCACAAGGAAGCATCATCAGAATGTGACCTGATTGACAGGCTAGACTCCACCCCCATACTAATTTATCAAGTTGACATGAAATTATGTAACTACCACACTTACTTTCACTCTAAGGAGCATTTTGGTTGTGCATATGACAAGACAAATTTGTATGTTCTTCTAGTTGGTGATACGTTCCATTTCTACACTAGCACCATCATTCAAATACATCGCTTTTCCTTGCATCTTCCTTATTCATTGTCCAGATTTCACAAGGTCATCACACCTCATCCCTCAAAATCTCAAAGTAATATCTTTGGGTTTTAATACTTTAAAGAGATATTGTGCAGCAAATTTGGCCAATGTAATTGTTTGATTTCTTGACTGATGCTTCACCTACTATGCAGAGTACAATATGTTTAGTAGGGGTTTTTTCTTGTGCAGTAAGATTTACATACAATAAATTGCACAGATATTAAGTGTACATGTGATATTTTCAAAATGCCTATACTTATGTAACCCACACCATTATTAAGGTATAAAATATTTTCATTACCTCAAATAAGTCTCTCTTGCCTCTTTACAGTCAATTCCTCTCCTTGGAGCCAACCGCTTGCCAATTTTATTAACCATCAATTTGTTTCACCTGTTGAGGTAGTTAGTTGATTGTGCCAAACTGGCCGCTAAACACATGTGGGGTTAATTGGAGGGCAGAGGGATAAATAGCTCAGTGAACCTGGCCTTCCTAGTTCTCGGATCTCTTTCTTTCTGATGGTTGCACCAGGGTGCAGCTGCCTTAGCCAGTTCCCTACTTTCGCTGGCAAGGCTCACTTCCTGCAAGACATCCCTGAGGAGAAGCCACATGGGCCTACCCCTATGCAACCCTGGGTGCTGTAGCACCCGTGTGGAGACCCCTGACAGTGCCTATTTGGTAGCTGGGCAATAATGTGTCCTGCCTTATGACTACTGGACTACTGAGGCTATCATAAGAGAGTGTGGTCTTCGATAGCTTTACAAAGGATTCAGAGAAGGGCCGATGCCAATTCTACACAAGCTATTCCAGCATATAGAAAGGGACAGTAAATTCTCAAACACATTCTACAAAGCTCACGTAACACTAATACCCAAACCAGGAAAAGACCCCAGAAATATATAAAACTACAGACTGATATCCCTCATGAACACAGACACAAGAATTCTCAACAAAACCCCGTCCAATAGAACCTAACAACATATCAAATAATAATAATACATTATGACCAAGTGGGAATCACACAAGGATGTGAGGCTGGTTCCACACTCAAAACACAGTGAATGTAATCCACCACATTACCAAGAAAAAGGATAAAAACCAAATTATTATATCAATTGATGCATAAAAAGCCTTTGACAATATCCAACATTCATTCCTAATAAAAGCACTTTTTTTACATTTTATTAGGGGCTCATACAACTCTTATCACAATCCATACATATACATACATCAATTGTATAAAGCACATTCGTACATTCTTTGCCCTAATCATTTTCAAAGCATTTGCTCTCCACTTAAGCCCTTTGCATCAGGTCCTCTTTTTTTTCCCCTCCCTCCCCAAAAGCACTTTTTAAAGATAGGAATAGAAGGGAAATTCCTCAAGACAATAAAGGCTATATATTAAAACCAATGGCCAATATTACACTCAATGGGAAAGGCTGAAAACCTGTCCACAGAAAAAGAGAACCAGACACGGATGACCCTTATCCCCACTCTTCTTCAACATCATGCTGGAAATCCTAGCCAGTACCATAAGAAAACAGCAAGAAATTAAGGGAGTACAATTGGGGAAAAAGAAGTGAAACTTTTGCTACTTGCAGATGATCTGATATTCTATAGAGATAATCCCAAGGTCTCCAAAATAGGACTATTGGAAACAATAGAGGAGTTTAGTAGAGTAGCAGGACACAAGATCAACAAGCAGAAATCAACTGGAGTCCTATATACTAGCGATGAGAATTCCAAAAAAGACATCAAGAACACACCACTATTCACAATATCTACACAAAAGTTAAAACATCCAGGAATAAACCTAATCAAAGAAACAAAAGACCTATACAAAGAAAACTGCAGAACATTAATTACAAGAAACCAAAATAGACCTACACAAATGCAGAAAGATCCTGTGTATGGATAGGAAGATTCAATCCTGTGAACATGTCAATACTACTTAGAGTAATTTACAAATTCAATGCATTCCTGATCCAAACCCAACATCATTCTTTAAAGAAATGGAAAAGCTAATTAATAATCATATGGAGAGGGAAGAAGGCCAGGATAGGCAAAGAACTTCTCAAAAAGAAGAATGAAGTCGGTGGTGTCGCACTAACCTGAACTCAAAACCTACTACTGAGCCACAGTTGTCAAAACAGCCTGGCACTGGTATAATGATAGATACATAGACCAATGGAATAGGAAAGAAATCCCAGACATTTAAAAATCCACCTATAGACAACTGATTTTTGACAAGGCCCTAAAAATATTAAATGGGAAGAGGGTGGCCGCTTCACTAAATGGTGCTGGAAAAACTACATATCCATCTGCAGAAGAATGAAACAAGACCCATATCTCATCCCATGCACAAATATGAACTCAAGGTGGATCAAAGACCTAAATATAAACCACACAGCATATCAGGATCATCAAGGAGAAAATTGGTTCAAATTGAAGGGCCCTGGTGCTGGTCATATCTGAGCTACCAGATAGAACAAAGGATGCACATGCTGTGGAAGGCAAAATGGAAGAATGAGATCTGTGAAAAATAAAACAATTGTGTACATGGAAATATTTCATCAAAAGAGGAAAATGAGCCCACCGATTGGGAAAAGATATTTTGCAATGACATACCAGGCAAAGGACTAATTATTAAAATCTACAGAATACTATAAACCTACAACAAGGGGGGAAATAACCCTTTTAGAAGGAGAGTAAAGGAACTGAACAGTTCCTAATAGCTAACAAGTATGTTAGGAAATGCTCTCGTTCACTAGCCATCCAGGAAATGCAAGTTAAAACAATAATGATATATAATCTAACATCCATAAGCCTAAGCCAAGTAAAAACAAAGCAAAATCGAAAAACCTGAGAATAACAAAGGCTGGAGAGGGTATGGAGAGATTGGAAGTCTTATACACTGCTGGTGGGCTTGTAAATATGTACATTCACTATGAAAAGAAATATGGATGATTTAAAAAAATAGTTGACAATAGAAATACCATGTGGCTCAGTAATTCCATTGCTGGACATATACCCCAAGGAAGTAAGAGAGAGATCACAATCAAATGTACGCTCTCCCATGTTCATTGCAGCACAGTTCAGAATAGAAAGAAGTTGGAAACAGCCTAAATACCTATCAGTAGAAGAACAGATTTAAAAAAAAAAACTTTGAATATACACACAATGGAATTCTTCGGATCCCTAAAAAACACCGATGAAACCATGAAACACCTCATGACATGGAGGGATCTGGAAAACATGAGTGAAGTTAATCGATCTCCAAAGGACAAGTACAGTATGAGTCCACTGCTGTAGGGACAAGCATCAGGACAGGCACAAGCTCAGGCTTGCAGAACATACAGTCTGCTGGCCAGGGCAGCCAGACAGCCTGGTAGAGAGGCTGATGGGTGCCAATGAGCCATGCACCACTAGGTGGGTATTTTGAAGGTCACTTTGGTGGAGGGCTCCTCATGTCAACTGGGATCAGATTGTTAAGGGATGAGGAGTGAGGGTTGACCGCATAGTGACTACCATGCCAAGTTATGATGCGCCCCACCCCATGCCCCGGATAGGTTGGCATCCCTATCAAAATGATGAGGGACACTGATGGGAAAGTCAAGTCAGGAGAACGTAAAGGGTGCAGACGCGTCTTGGAGAAGACAAGTGCATGTCTGTTGGTAGAAAAGTGGGGAGGGCCAATATCCAAGTGTGGGAAAAATGAGTAGCAATACTTTTAAGGCCCCTACAGGGGGAATATCCCTGGTAATATGCTCCAAATTAGCCACATTGGCCCAGTTTCTGTGCTCACCCTGGATTCCCAGGCCAAGTGTCAGAGACTGGGGAATTTAACCCTGGATCTTCATCAGAGGAATCTGAGGTGGAAACTCCTCTAGGGGAACTGGACTCTACCTCAAATGCACCTGTAACCTGAGGACTGAAGACCGAACATTCATGGTGTTTGAAGAAGCAGAAGACAGCCAAACTATGAGCATTGAACAATGGGTGGATGGACCAACAGTGACTTAGTACATCAATGCCTTACTTGCTGTATTAAGCTATATATTATTCCAGCAGACCTGCGATTGAGCATGGCAGTGAATATTATTGCCAACAACTCCCACTGTTTGTGTAAATAGAGTCCAGGCACGTAAGGATTTAGTCCATATGGGTGAATAACTCAGGTATTGCAATATTGCCTACACTAGTCCAATATCCCTCTCTCAACATTGTATTAAAAATTACTACCAGCAAGAAAAAAATAAATAAATAAATAGATAAATAAAAATTACTACCAGCAGCTAATAAGTGACACTATTAATGCAAGGTCCTTATGCTCCAGGGAGATGACCGATAGAGACACTCCACCAAAAATTAATAAGAAGGACTCTAAGGGGAGCCAGAGGCCGATAGAAACATAGATCCAGAAATAGATTTAGGACTAACACAAATCCTAGCTCCAATCTAAGAACAATTAGTTCTTATAACATACCCCTGCTTGATATTCGCTCCCAGAAAGGGAACACAGATTATATGGATACTATAACGAAGTGTGGTGAAGGAATTAGATGGTGCCCAGCTATCAGATGAAATAGTGCCTGGGGTCTTAAAGGCTTGTTTCCAAAGAAGTGGTCACCTAAGTGAGATTTCAACTAAAGTCCACAGGGAAGAAGCACATCAACATCCATGATCCCAGGACTGTACATTGGATAATTCCCTTCCCGAAGAGGGAATAGTGTCAGAGCTTAAATTGTGAGATTCTGGTTTGCAGAATGCTGTGGATACATTTATGAAACCTACACAGGAAATAGTCTCCAGTGAGCTCCTTCTATCCATTATTGAGGGATGGGAATAAACTGGCTACCAAACAGATAGTATTGGAGAGATGACTCTAGGAGATCAAAACGATAAACCTGATTCGAATGGTTAAAACCTTGTCACTTGAACCCCCTCTAATAAATTTTGGGCCTGATCTGGTTTTCAATATTTTCGGTGATGGTTTGTTTTCATATTGGGGTTTATCTCTGATGTATTTTGTCATAGTTGGTAGTCCTCTTGAATTTTTGATATGTCTTTTTCTGTTTTGTTTCTGCTTTTAGGTATATGAAACCCAGGATTAATGAACCTATAGAGACAACAAGTAGAATAAGGTTTCCTGGTGCGGGGAGAGGGGACTATAGTGCGGCAGGGAGCTTATATCAAGGAATTCAAGAAGGAAGAAAATGTTTTGAAACTGATTGTAGTAGCGATTATAAAATATTTCTTGATGTGAAGGAAATATGGCATGATATGATATCTGTTTGAGCTCCCCCCAAAATGATTGGAAGCAAAAAGAAATGTGGTCTTTTGGGCCCACTGAAGTTGCTGACTTTGATTAACTCTATCATTTGAAAAATCCCTGTCAGCACACTTATTGCAATATTAATCCAAATGGCTTAAATTAAGAAAATACATCAACTAGGCCCTGCCTCTATCGAGGACCAGAAGAGTCATTTCCAGTGGCACATCAAGTCAGAGAAAGAAAACACATCACAAATACATCAGGGAGCTTTTCAAAGAAATAGTCCAGAGCAAAATCCATGGCCACCTCAGCAGGCCAGAGTTCTTACCGCATGGCCATGGCTCACTTTGACAAAGAGCATTCAAGACAAGCTCTCCGCCTCCCCTCCCCCCTGCACCTCGCCCACACACATCCACTCTAGTTGATTTCATTTCATATTTTCCAAGTGTTTCTCTTAAAGAGGTTTAGATTCGGGAAGGGGAATGGTATAGAAATAAGGAGGAAAACATTTTGAGATCTACTATGGTGGAGATGCCTTTATACAATTATTTGAGTTCCTTCACACCCTAAGACCACACATGTAAAAGAAATAGCTTCCCTGTGCCACCGAAGCCACTGAATTTGACTTCTGGGTGTTTCTAGGTCAGTGAGTGACCAGAGCCTTCTGAAATCTGCTACAGCCCTTTATTGAGCTGCTGATGCAAGGCAAAGACCATGAATGTCTCACGTAGATGCTCTTTGATGACTATCAGAGCAGTAATTCTGTGCTCTCTGTAATTCCAACTTCACGAGAAATACTATTTTTAATATAATGTCTTGCTGATTCCTTTATCACCATCATTACTAAAATCATGAGCCCTTGCCATGATGCTTGTCTCATTTGGACTCCTCTTTGGATGCGGTCACTCATTGGACCGTATGTTCTGCTGCTGATTCCAGACGCTGTTCACTGTACCATTGTCTCAGCTTGCACATGAGCAGCTCTTGCCACCCATCAAAAGTGAGTCCCTATCATAGATTAATGTGCAATCAAATCCAGCTGCGTGACTCCCCAAAGGCACCTGCTGCCCTGACCTAGTGCTCCAGCTAACATCTACACTTGAGCCAAGAACAGGCCCTTCACCCCACTCGTATATGCTAACTGGAGTTCCTCCCCTATTCTGAGTAGACTGGGAAGGGGAGAAATCTGTCATTTGTCTTCCAATAGTTAAAAAAATAAAAAACCTTCAAATGCCACTTACCACAAAGTCTTCTTTTCTTAATCCAAATGAGCCACCATATATTGTCCTTAGGTCATTATCCCAATCGCCTCTAGCCTCGAGCAGATTTTGCTCTACCCTGCCCCGTAAAAGCCACCATAGATGAGCTATGTGATAACCCCAAGGCCAGTGCAAGTTCTAAGACCGATGAAATGGATAACTCATGCTGAGTGAGGAACCAGCCAACCAGAGGCACAATCAATTCCCTCCAGATCAAAGATATCAATGAGTGTACGAGGCTCCCTTATCTTACCTTTCTTTGTTCAGTATAGCTGAGCTCTGAAAGTTCGGTGGTCCTGTGATCATTAGTGCATGTACATGGTCATGTGCATGAGCCAGGCCAGTTCCCAGATTACTAAGGCTACTTAGGGCCACCCAGCCATAGTGTAGAAGTCCTGGTAGTGGGCTATGTGTTAGACTGCTAACCACAAGCTCAGCAGTTCAAATCTACCAGTCACTCCTCAGGAAAAAGAAGAGGTTTTCTACTCCTATAAAGAGTTACCATCTTAAAACCTATAGGGGCAGTTCTACTCTGTCCCATAGGGTTACTATGAGTAGGAATTGACTCGATGGCAATGAATTGTTATCACTGGACTTACTAAGAATTTCAACTGTCAAAGGCCTAGCCAAAGTTGTCCACAATAGGCCACATGGGACATTTAAAAAATATGTTTCTTTTCCTCTGCCTGTGCCAGCTTACTACATCGTGAACTTGTGACTGCAACCGTCTGTGATTATGCACCGAATCTCCTTTCATCTGAGTTCCTATTGCACTGACGTTCCTCCTTCTGCTGTGATGCCCCATATCATGACATGACGTTTGCTGCACAGATTTCTTGAGAGCCAAGCCTGGGCCTTACTTGTCTTGAATCCTTAGTACTTCGTGTTGATCTGTTCCAGTTGTTTTACATAAATGTTCACAAATTTGCTGTTGAAAGTTTGTACCCAGCACAGTGGCTGGGTTCAGTGGGAGCCCTCGGAAAGATGGGCCTGGATCTCTTTGTTAAATGTTTTGCACAGAAATCAGCACAGGTGACGAAGTATTTGGTAAGTTCCTTTGAAAACCACAGCGCAACTTATCTGCACTTTCAGTACCTGTCTGCATTTTCTATGCAGTTTTCTTTGTTAGGCAAACACATTGGCAAATAAAAGAAAAAAGGGAAATCAGCAACGGAGGGATCTCTTGCCTGCTTACCTTGTAAAGCTAAGTAGGAACAACTCTTGACCTGTGACCTCATTGCTCTTCCCTTTGGAAATGAATCTCCAGGGCGATGGTTTTAGATTAGAACTGAATGACATTAAGGCCAGGAAAAGCCTTGATACATGATGGAACCCATTTCCCCAGCTCTCCCAGGCCACCTGCCAATGCGGCAGTAGAGCATGCGGTAACCCTATCAGCCAGCTTCACAATTAGAATGAATTCATAAGAAACAAAAGATCTTGTTTTCATGGGAAAATATCCTTTGTGATATCCAACAAAGGGAGAATAATTTTGAAAGCATGTGACTTGGGGTCCCATCCTACAGTTCTTGCACAGACAAAACTCTCATTGACTCTATCAATAGAATTGTTGCTACATAAAAGTCTTTTGCAAAATTTCCATGATGCTTCAAAGCGCATTTTAAGTGCATCAACCCCAGCATCCTATACCCTCCCCCATTTTAATAAAGCTGGAGAAGGTTTCTCTTAGATTGCCCTATTGTGCAGCGGAGACAAACAAAGCGCAGGATTGGAAGCTGATGGACATCCACCCATCCCCCACCCCTGCATATATCATCATACCAAAATCCATTGCAATATAGAGAAGGTCAAATTTCAACTGGATTTCTGAGCTTGAATTTTCCATTTCAAATTGCTCTTGCCAGGTAGACAGAAAACGGATTTCTTGCAGGCTTCAATAAATACCATCTCCAAGTAAAATCCACATTTTTCAAATAGATAACAGTATAATGATTGGTATTGCTATTCCAGCTATGGTTGAATAGCAAGCAGTCCATTCCTTTTTATGTAGTATGCTCCTTAAGAGCCTCAAAAGACGAAATTGGGCTTTCAATGCTGCTGGAATGAAGGACAATGGGTCCGATCTCTTCTTTTGAATTCTCTTAGCAAATGTCCTGCATAAAATAGAATGCAACGCTAGGAAAGACTTCCCTGCTGCAAAAAGAGAAAAGGCAATATCTGCTCTAATAGGTTATCCATTCTCCCCCAGAATGGCGTTGTTGCTCACTCGCTTGATGCAATTTTCAGTAGGCACCATATTCTCAAACTAAAGGGGGAAAATCTCACTTCAATTCATGAGTTTTCACCCAGAAAAAGTCAATATTATGGATTTACAAGTGGGCTTCAAAGAAAATAGGGGGGCCTGTGGCCTTTCCCCTGGAACTTTTAAAGATCATAAGGACCCTTTCCCCATCTGAGATGGTGTAGGCCAGGTGTTAGAAGGGCAAAAACAAAAAAGTTACAGCTAAAATTTAAATCCTTATCCCCTCATACAACATTCCCTGATTCTCTCTCTCTCTCTCTCTCTCTCTCTCTCTCTCTCTCTCTCTCTCTCTCTCTCTCTCTCTCTCTAGCTAGCTCTCAATCCCTCTCTCCCTCTGTCATACACACACATATATACACATGCATGCACACACACTTTTTCTCTCTTTGAATTCTTAAAAACACACTCTGCTCTACAACATCTGGTTCTTAATTGCACACTTATTTGGAAGTAATTTCATGTCTATGTATCCTTTCTTCTGAATTAGAAGAGATAGAACCTAAGGCAAGAATTACATCTTCAATTTCATTTATATTCTTTCCCAGAACAGTAATATTAATCACTATAACAACTAACATTTATCAATCACTTAATGTATATCAAGCACTGTTCCAGTTGATTTTTATGCATTATCTCAGTTGATCCTCATTAGATCCCCATTGGGGGTAGTGTTTGCTCAGTGGTAGAATTCTCGCCTTCCATTCATGATTTGATTCTAACCAAGGCACCTCGTCATCACCTGTCTGTCAGGGGAGATTTGTATGTTCTTCTCATGTTGAAAAGGTTTCAGCAGAACTTCCAGATGAAGGTGATCTAGGAAGAAAGGTCTGACCAACTATTTACAAAAATCAGCCAAAGAAAACATTATTGATCAAAATGGTCTGATCCTCAGTCAATCAAGGGTGTGGTGAAGGCAATGTCTCATTCAGCGGTGCCCATGGTTGCCAGTTCAACAGCAGGTGAAAGCAGCAATCACATGAGGAAGTGTGGGTCCATATTAAAAATAAAGAAACTGGGGCATATAACAAGATTTTAGTAATATAATCATTGACTGATCTAGCAGATGAGCCCAGTAAGAAGGCGCTAAAACTAATAGCAAAGAAGCTGTGGCCAGTGACATTTTCCTAATGATTCTGTATGATCTTTATCCTTAGTCAATATAGGTAGCAGTGACAGCTAATAGTTTCCCAATATTTATTTTCTTCTTCTTCATTAGAAGCAAAACCCAGACGCTCACCTCCTGCCCAGACTCAGAATCCTTGGTAGCTAGTGAGACCTTATGACTAAGTCCTCACCATGGAAATGTAGATAGAAGTGCTCTCTGATATCGCTAAGAACATGTTTAGTACAGAGGAGGAGTCTCTATCTTCTTCCCCTTCCTCTTTCCTATGACTCAAAACACATATGAGAGGGCTTCAAAAAAGATCCTGGAAAAAAATCCATTATCATTTAATTTCATTTTTCCATAAACTTTTTTAAGTCCCCTCCTATATAATGCCGGTATTCAGCAGCCATTTGGGACCATGAAGTCATCTGGGGAGAAGTGCAACACAGGTGAGCAAGATAAAGCCATGTCAGTGCCTGACCAGGTTCAACCACCACGCACCTCTGACTTCCTGCATCCAAACTACGTGTATTGAAAGAGAAGGAGACATTTACTTTGTTAAAGCCACAGTGATTTTTTTCCTGTGGTACGCAGCCAAACTTAAAGCAAAATAACAGCTGGAGTATACTCATATATAACAACCAAACTGTTTCTTTGATGCGTATAACAAAAGGTTATGTTCATATTCGAAGGAGCTCCAAATGTTCTTTTAAAAAATAAACAGCCTTTGTGTTTACTCACAGAAAATATTCTTTTGGATTGTGGAAATAATATGTTTCTGTTTGAGGGGGAAAAATAGAGAAGTGCAAAAGAGGAGAAAAAAATGATTAGGGCAAAGACTGTACAGATGTGCTTTAGACAATTGATGTATGTATATGTATGAACTGTGATAAGAATTGTATGAGCCCCAATAAAGTGTTAAAAAAAAGAGAGAAGTGCAGTAAGAAGAAAATTACCCTTGCCTTTTTGTTAGTTTCCCAAAGCTGCTTTAACAGAAATGCATTTTCTCGGAGTTGAGGAGGTCACAAGCCCCAAGTCAGCACACTGGCTCTAGGGGAGGCTTTCTTTCTAGGCTGGCTCTTGGAGACGATCCTTATCTATTTTCTCTTCTTTTCCCTCAAATCTTTGGTGATCTTCATGTGGCATGACATCTGTCTGCCCCCATCTATGTTTGCTTTCTTCTGTGTCTTTTATCTATCTTCTGCACATTTTTCTTTATATTTATTTCTCTTTTTTTAGGTTTCCTTTTACTTGTGGAATATAGCACATACAAAGTAAAATATGCTGTAAATTTGTTTACATGCATACACGTTTACATACAACCCATCTCATCAAAAGAGTGAACCTGCACATAGACCAAGAGGCAGTTGTTCAAACATAAGAAGGTGATGCTGCATGGTTTGAAATCAGGAAAGGTGTGTGTTAGGGCTGCATCCTATCACCATATTAATCCAATCTGTATGCTGAGCAAATAATTAAAGAAGTTGGGCCATACTACTAAGAATGAGGCATCAAGATTGGAGGGAGGCTTATTAAAAACCAACAATATGCAGATGAAACAACCTTGCTCACTGAAAGTGAAGAGGACTGGATGAAAATCAAGGACTGTGGATTACAATTCAATATAAAGGAAATATAAATCTCTCAATGGGACCAATAAACAACAATGGATAAACTATTGATGTTTTCAAGGGTTTCATTTTACTTAGCTCCACAATCAGCACTCATGGAAGCAGCAATCAAGAAGTCAAGCAATGTACTGCCTGAGACAAATCTGCTACGTAAGACTACTTTAAAGTGTTAAAAAGCAAGCTGTCACTTTGAGGACTAAGCTATGGTATTTTCCAAACCAAAACCAAACGCGCTGCCATCAATACTGACTCATAGTGTTGACCCTGTGGGTTTCTGAGAATGCAGCTGTTTACGCAAGTAGAAAGCCCTGTCTTCATCCCTCGGAGCTGCCCACCATTTGGATCACAGCCCAACATGGGAAAACAGTACAATGAATAAGGAAAACCACAGAATTGGCACATTTGAATTACGGTGTTGGCAAAGAATACTGAAAGTACCATGGGCTGCCTGAAGAACAAACTAATGTTTTAAAAGAACAGCCAGAATGTTCCTTAAAAGCAAGAATGGTGGCAAGCAGGTTGGACTTGTTATCAGGAAGAGCCAGGCCCTAGAGGACGAGGGCATCCTGCTTCATAAAGTGGAAACCAAAAGAGCAACAACAGAAACCAAACTCACTGCCATTGAGTCAATGTCGGCTCATAGAACGTCAGTGAAAAAGAGGGAAACTGCCAAGGAGATGGATTGATGCAGTGGCTACAAGAATGACATCAAGTCTAGTAAGCATGGTAAGTGTGGCACTGGACCAGGCAGCGGGGTTGATAGGAGCCCAAACCAACGAGAAAACACCTAGCATCAATGAAACATCCAGATAGAATTACACATGGATCAGAGAAAACGTGTCTGGAAGGAGGTTAATCTCTTTTATTTTTAACAAAAACATTCCTATAATGTGCTCTTAATCCACCTGTTAGAGATAGTGGAGAGATTGGGATGCTGTGCCTTTGAATGGTATAATGACCAGTTTCTCCAAAAATAGCTAAATACCTAAATCTAGTCACCACCATCCTCCTTCCAGAGGATCATGAAATACCTACACACACACACACACACACACACACACACACACACACACACACGGGAAACGAAAATGAATTCTAGGTTGAGATTTGAAGCCTCCCACAAGATTCTATGGTCTTTATAATGGACCTTGTGGATCGACCGTTTTTCCCCCTAGGTGGTTGTTGCCAGGGCCAGTGAATCCGTTCCAACTCATAGCCACCCTATCAAAACAGAAGGAAACATTGCCTGGTCCTGTGCCTTCCTCAGCCGCTGGGTCAATCCTTCTGGAGGGCCTTCCTCCTTTTCCCTGATCCTCTACTTTACCAAGCAGGGTGTCCTTCTCCAAGAAGTATTCCCTCTTGGTAGTGTGTACAAAGTTACTTCGCCTAAGTGCCTGCAGCCCAAAGCAGCCTGTAGTGATGCTGTGGTTCACCTGCCCTTGCGTTTAGGATATTTTCATACTCCAACCCCATGTAATGAGAAATAAGAACCTTGGTTGGATATGCGCCAAGAGTCAGCTTATCATTTCGACCACATGCAGGGCAGTAAAAGAAGAGGGAGGAAGGGAACCTCCCATATGGACAGCAACAAGATCACCACACCCAAGCTCAGACTTTGTGTCATACAGTGACAATGTCCAAAAGTGGCCACGTGGCTTTGGCATATCCCAGAATCTGACAAATTCAAAAGAATACTCCCCTTCCCATGCTGTAAATTGAAGGAAGGAGGGGAAGCAGGGTGTTCCTCCTCCTGTAATTTATGCAGCCAATAGAATCTTAGCTTTGGGGCAGCTTTGTAGACTTATTGGCTTGCATTAAACTTGGGACCAATTAAATCCCCTAGGTCATTTTCATAAGAAATTCAGAGATCCCCTCCATCATATACTCAGGTAATTAAATTATGAACACTTAATGAGAAATTTGAATTTATCTCAGTTAGTTGTAATCTTGTTGCTTTTGTTTCCTAATTCCAGTCTATGAAATTATCTTTGAGAATTCATTTTGTCACTCCCACTATATTCCACCCAGCTGAATTTGATTCATGTGTCTTTTGTTCTTCATTGAAATAGCTGATAAAAATTTAAAAGGAAAACAGCAAGGTCAGTGGTCTGGAAGCTACTACTAAAAGCCTTATTCTAAGTTGGCCCAGATCTAATTTTTTAAAATTGTCCATGTAGTCATAAAACTTCCCAATCATAGGATTATTTGTCAAGTACTTTTGATATTGCCCACAAATCCCTCATGACTTCCAAATAAGGGATTTAAGTCACACTATCCTAGTGAACATCCCATTATGCTGCCAATCTTGGGATCCTATTTTTGAAAAAGAAATGAAAATAGTTTGTTCTTAATTATATATAAATATGGCACCAGGGAGTCAGGTTAATAAAAACACTGATCACTAATATTGTCTGCAAGAGAACACATGTTCATGTGTCTATATGACAAATCATATCTCGAATTGGCTTGCATGAAGCAGGGAACAAAGAAATGTTAGAACTCAGTAGCAATATTTTCTCATGTACACTTGCCACAACGGCATTTTTAAAAAGGCAAAACAGTTAGTCATTTTATCTGGTTGCTTGCGTATTTACATTTGGTATATATTTGGATTTCATACTGCATTTTGTGTCCCCAGAACTGTCCAAATTACCTGAACTTAACAGCTGCTTTTATTTAGGAGCCCTCTAAGTGACAGGACTTCAATTAATAATGAGTTCTGAGATCGAATTATTCAATAGATCAATCAGTAGGAATATAATCAATCAATGGGAAAGCTGTTCTGCCGTGCATCAGACATTAAGTGTAATTGTCTTCGATAAAAACCAATGCATAGAGAGAAACATATTTATTAAAAGATATGACCTATTGTACACTTTTCTAAATATTCATTAGATAGCTTGAGGGACCAATACTTTTAAAGAAACATCGATGGCTCAATGGTTCAATGCTCAGCTTCTAACAGAAAGGCTGGAGGTTACAACATACTCAACATCTCCATGGGAAAAATAACCGCAGGTCAGCTTCCTTACAGATGGCAGGTTAGGAAAATCTATAGGTTAATGGTACTGTGTCATATGGTTTTGTAATGAGTCAGCACTGACTGGGTATCACACAACAACAACAACACCCCCTTTTCTTCTTTTATTGTGTATTTCCTTTGCCTTCCCTCGTGTTAGAGTATTGGGCTTCAATTAGAAACTACTAGCCACTCAAAGGGGAAACGATGATGCTTTCTACTCCCATAAAACGATATCATCTCAGAAACCTACAGAGGCTTTACTACCCTGTCCTATAGAGTCACTAGGAGTTGGCATTGACTCAATGGCAGTGAATTTGGTTGAGACACCCAAGTTAACATGTGTCTATCCTCTAGCTCATGACTCCTCCTCCCTTCCCCTCTCACCTCTGGTAACCATCAAAGAATATCTGGTTTTTTGTTTGTCTTAGTATGAAAAGTCTTCTTGATTCTTTTAAAAAGTGGTCTTCTTTCGTGATTGAGTCATTTGATGCAGCATAATGTCCTCCAGGTTTATATATGTTTTTTTTAACAATTTATTGGGGCTCATACAACTCTTATCACAGTTCATACATATACATACATCAATTGTATAAAGCACATCTGTACAGTCTTTGCCCCAATCATTTTTTTCTCCTCTTTTCTTTTTCTACATTTCACCAGGGACTCATACAACTCCTATCACAATCCACACATATACATACATCAATTGTACAAAGCACATCCATACACTCCCTGCCCCAATCACTCTCAAAGCATTTGCTCTCCACTCAAGCCCCTTGCATCAGGTCCTCTTTTTTTTCCCCCTCCCTCCCCTTTCCCCCCTCCCTCATGTGCCCTTGGTAATTTATACATTGTTATTTTGTCATATCTTGCCCTATCCGGAGTCTCCCGTCCCCCCCTTCTCTGCCGTCCCTCCCCCAGGGAAGAGGTCACATGTGGATCCTTGCAATCAGTTCCCCCTTTCCAACCCACTCACCCTCCACTTTCCCAGCATCGCCCCTCACACCCCTGGTCCCGAAGGCACCATCCACCCTGGACTCCCTGTATCTCCAGCCCCCACATGCACCAGTGTACAGCCTCTGCCCCATCCAGCCCCGCAAGGTAGAATTCGGACCATGGTAGTTGGGGGGAGGAAGCATCCAGGATCTGG
The DNA here is from genome assembly GCF_050624435.1 of Tenrec ecaudatus. Taxonomy (NCBI): domain Eukaryota; kingdom Metazoa; phylum Chordata; class Mammalia; order Afrosoricida; family Tenrecidae; genus Tenrec; species Tenrec ecaudatus. Next base: position 43,040,068 of record NC_134548.1, on the reverse strand, counting down.
GGGAAAGCCGCATCCTTCATTGGTACTACCTCGCACCCTAATTAACCCATCTCCTCTCCTAAACCCCTCTATGAGGGGATCTCCATTGGCCAACACTTGGGCCTTGGGTCTCCACTCTGCACTTCCCCCTTCATTTAATATGGTATGTATATATATACAGATATATATACATATACACACATATACACATACATACACACACACATATATATATACATACACACACTTATATCTTTTTTTTTTTTTGCATGATGCCTCATACCTGGTCCCTTGGCACCTCATGATCGCACTGGCCGATGTGCTTCTTCCATGTGGGCTTTTTTGCTTCTGAGCTAGATGGCCGCTTGTTCACCTTCAAGCCTTTAAGACCCCAGACACTATCTCTTTTGATAGCCGGGCACCATCAGCTTTCTTCACCACATTTGCTTATGCACCCATTTGTCTTCAGCGATCCTATCATGGAGGTGTGCAGTCAATGAAATGATTTTTTGTTCTTTGATGCCTGGTAACTGATCCCTTCGGGACCACTCGATCACACAGGCTGGTGTGTTCTTCCATGTGGACTTTGTTGCTTCTGAGCTAGATGGCCGCTTGTTTGTCTTCAAGCCTTTAAGACCCCAGTTACTCTCTCTTTTGATAGCCGGGCACCATCAGCTTTCTTCACCACATTTACTTGTTCACCCACTTTGGCTCCAGCCGTTGTGTCGGGCAGGTTTATATATGTTTTAAGGTGTTTTGAAGACTCATCATTGTTCTTTTAATTATGCTTAGTTTCCAGTGTGTGTGTGTGTGTGTGTGTGTGTGTGTGTGTGTACTAAAAATACTTATCCCTTCTTCACAGATGGGTAGATACTTAGGTTGTTTCCATCTTTGTGGTGTTGTGTGCAGTGCTGTGATGAACATGGGGCACATATAGCAATTCATGTCTTGGCCCTCATTTCTCTAGAATATACAGCAAGTACACACAACAACAATACTTTTAAATAAAACCTCTAATGTTGCTTAAAATAACTTGCTGAAAAGAAGCTTTGGCTCACTCTGCTTGCAAATAAGCTCACTGGGTTTCTATGAGTTTTGATGGTCATGATTTTTCCTTTAGTTGAAAAATTGATCCATGTGTCCCTAGGAGTGGGTTGTGAAAAATCATAGAAAACAGTTTAGAATATTTTGCCATCACTTAGAGCACACTCCTCCAAGAATCAGTCTTCTCTCCCTCATTTTATCAATTGTTGGAAGGCCCTGGTGCCTGAATCTAATGTCAGATTTAGGGAATTAATGGTGAGTGATTTCTCAGATAAAAGCATTAAAGCATAGTGCATAGAAAGTTGCCTCAGACCAATATTTACAACCAACTCCCCTGACAAAATTCCACTTGGTTTCCAATCAAGCTAGCTCTGCTTCCCCAATGTAGGCCCACCTCTTCATGGTTGTCACTCTAATTCCAGTGTAAAAGGAGCTGTGATAGTCTAGTGGGTTGCATGATGGGCTGCTAACCTTAAGGTCAGCAGTTTGAGACCACCAGCTGCTCCAATGGAGAAAGATGAGACTTCTTACACTTGTAATGTTCAGTCTCCGGAACTCACAGGAACAGTTCTACCCTGTCCTACAGGGTCACTATGGGTCAGAAGTCACCCAATGACAGTGAAGTGTTTTTTTTAATCATTTTATTGGGGACTTGTACAACTCTTATCACACAATCCATACATACATCCATTGTGTCAAGCACATTTGTACATTTGTTGCCATCATCATTCTCAAAACATTTTCTTTCGACTTGAGCCCTTAATATCAGCTCCTCATTTCCTCCCTTCCTACTCCCACCCTCCCTCCCTCAGGAACTCTTGATAATTTATAAATTATTATTTGTCATGCCTTACACTGTCCGATGTCTCCCTTCATCCACTTTTCTGTTGTCCATCCCCCAGGGAGGGGGTTATAGGTAGATCATTGTGATCATTTCCCCCTTTCTCCCCTCACCTTTCCCTTCCCCTCTTCGTATTGCTACTCTCATTATTGGTCTTGAGGGATTTATCTGTCCTGTATTCCCTGGGTTTCCAGCCCTAATCTGTACCCATGTACATCCTGTGGTCTAGGCGGCTTTGTAAGGTAGAATTGGGACCATGATAGTGGTCAGGGGTAGGGCATTAAAGAACTAGAGGAAGATTGTATGCTTCCTCATTGCTGTACTGCACCCTGACTGGCTCATTTCCTCCCTGCGACCATTCCGTAAGGGGCTGTCCACTTGCCTACAGATGGGCTTTGTGTTTCCACTCCACACTCCCCCTCATTCACAATGAAATGATTTTTTATTCTTTGTTGCCTGATAGCTGATCCTATAAACATCTCATAATCACAAAGGCTGATGTGCTTCTTTCATGTGGGCTTTGTTGCTTCTCAGCTAGATGGCCACTGGTTTATCTTCAAACCTTTAAGACCCCAGATGCTATATCTTTTGAAAGCCGGGCATCACCAAATTTCTTCGCCACACTTGCTTATGCACCCGCTTTGCCCTCAGCGATCGGGTCGGGAAGGTGAGCATCATAGGATGTCAGTTTAATAGAACAAAGTGTTCTTGCATTGAGGGAGTACTTGAGTGGAGGCCCAATGTCCATCTTTTACCTTTGTGCTAAACCTATAAATATATACACACATATCTATTTCCCCATTGTCATATATAGATATACTTACATATGTACATGCCTGTATTTAGACCTCTATAAATGCCCTTTGCCTCCTAGTTCCTTCCTCTATTTCCTTTGACTTTCCTCTTGTCCCACTGTCATGTTCAGCCTTCATTTGGGTTTCAGTAATTCCTCTCAGTTACATTGTCCTTGATGAAGTCCTATCAGACCTCCTACACCCTCCTCACCCTCATCGCCATAGATTTTGGATCATTTGTTGTTCCCTTGTCCCTGAGTTTAGTAACACCCACTTCCTTCCACCCTGCCCCACCCACCTTCCCCTCTCCCATGCCCTTCCCCTACCCGCCCAATCATCGGTCCATTGTTTTCTCCTCCCCATTGCTTATCCAGCCTATCTTATCTAGATAGACCTGCAGAAATAATAATATGCACAAAAAACAAAACAGAGCAAAACAAAGCAACAACAAAAATAATCCTCCAACAACAACCAAAAGAAAAATCTGTAAATAGTTCAAGTTCTGCTTTTTGACCATTGGAAATGTTTTCCTGTTGAGTCTGATGGGGTGCCACACCTGGCCCAAAGTCTATTTTTAGTATTCCCTGAGAACTTTGTTGCTCTGTTCCTCTTGAAGTTCTGTTGCACACCCTTAGTGTTTTGCCTCAGTGTGGTGGGGTCAGATCGGACACAATTCCCACACTGAGTCTCCAGTGTTGCCCCTGTAGCGCTATGGGTCAGTGAGGGATGTTCTGTCTCGTAATGGGGCCAGCCCTAGGGTCTTCTGTGTGCATTGGCTGCTCTGAACAGGAATATCGTCTTCAGGGTTTGGTGGGCCAGGATGCCACTCTCTCTTCCTCCCCCTTCATTTGCTTCCGTGTGCTCTAATCAGACATGGCCCTCTCCCTGAGCTGTAGCTTCGGTGCTGTGCTCTGAAATGAATTCTTCTGTGGGGAGGGGGGGGCTGTCCACATAGTTGGGATTGGGGTCGGCCCATCAGAACTCTCAATAGGGCCCCTGCTTCGTGCTGGTATGCTGCATTCACGTATTAGAGCACCAGGTTGGAGTCTGATCCCTCTTTCCCTGTGGAGATATAAACAACAGACCCAATGACTGAGTTTTTAATCCTTATTGCTAACTTCTTGCTCCCTTTAAAGATATCTATTTTAGAGTGAAATGCCAAATTATCTATTCCCCTTGCATACCATTATTATACTCTTCACTGCCATATTCACGATTAATGTGTTACATCAAACTTCTGTTAAAGATACAATCACTGTTCTTCCTCCCCAGATTATCTTTGAGTTCCGGACACTTGGATTCATCAAACAAACCCATTCTCAACAAAGTATTCTCTTTTGTTTAGATACGATTGCATGACATAAACCTTAAAATCAACTTGAAAGTTGCTCTTGCTCTAGCAAACGCAACAAGTCCAGAGGGATTTAAGACCAAGGGCAAGATGAACAGCCTTAAGAGAAATCTTCTCAGTAGACCAAAGTAGACAAGAGGTTGGGGGGCTGGTTCTTTCTCCAGAACAAATTAGATGTTTGTCCCCAGCCAGGCGCACTCAATCATCCTAAGACTTGGCGTCCTCATCTATGAAATGGACATATGACCACATTTGTTGTGAGCATTATATCTAGTACTATTATCCTCAGCATGGACACTAAGAACTCAAGCCATACCTTACTGGCTATACCAACTGCCTTTGGTCTTCTACTGTCTTTAATAGTCATCCTTTACTTTTCCAAGACCATCCTCCCCAAGCAAATGGTTTGGTTGTTCATCAGAGAAGCTTCTGAAAGACCTATCCATTCTCAGTCAGGGTGCAAGGTAGTACCGACAAAGAGCACAGCTTTCCCCCAGATCCTGGATGCTTCCTCCCCCCAACTACCATGATCCGAATTCTACCTTGCAGGGCTGGATAGGGCAGAGGTTGCACACTGGTGCATATGGGAGCTGGAGGCACAGGGAATCCAGGGTGGATGATACCTTCAGGACCAAGGGTGTGAGGGGCGATGCTGGGAGAGTGTAGGGTGAGTGGGTTGGAAAGGGGGAACTGATTACAGGGATCCACATGTGACCTCCTCCCTGGGAGAGGGACGGCAGAGAAGGGGGGGAAGGCAGACTCCGGATAGAGCAAGATATGACAAAATAACGATGTATAAATTACCAAGGGCACATGAGGGAGGGGGAAGCAGGGAGGGAGGGGGAAAAAAAGAGGACCTGATGCAAAGGGCTTAAGTGGAGAGCAAATGCTTTGAGAATGATTTGGGGTGGGGAATGTATGGATGTGCTTTATACAATTGATGTATGGACTGTGATAAGAGTTGTATGAGCCCCTAATAAAACGTTTAAAACAACAAAAAAAAGACCCATCCATTCATCATTGGAAAGCATCAGCATATAATATGCAGCCAGTCATTCCTTGAATTGCTCATCTCAGAAGCTAGGACTGGCTGTTTACAACCCTCCTAGACTAGCATCTGGTGATTCTTATCTAATCCAAATGAAGTGACCCATGCTGTGAAAGATTTGTCTTAAATAAAATGTCCCAATTACAATCAACACTGGCCTGCATTCCCTGCTCTGTGACATTGCCAGAGAAAGAAGCTCATCTTATCTTAGCAGTGGATGTGTTGGTGATATTTGGGGAACCAGCTTTCAATACCTCCCAGAACCATTGTAATGATATGTGTAAAAATGCCTTGCATGCTGTGGATTGCAATGAAAATATGAAGTGACAGAATGGCCAAGAGCTAGCCACTCCTTCCTGTGGGACATTAACAATAAATTTCTAACTTGCTAGGCACCAGTGTGCCAGGAGGGGTATAAATACCTCTGGAAATGGCAAGTCCCTGAAAATATTGTAAGATATTTTCCCACCTTTTACCCACCTACTATTGTAAGTAAGGACACAGCCTTTTCACCCATATCTGCCACCGGACAATTCTAATCCTCTTATACAAATAAGCTGCATTGTCTAGTGGCCAAATCAAAGTTGAGCATTGAATCCAGGGCATAACTGGACAATGGGTGTGCAGGTAGGTGGATGGCTACTGCAAGATGCCTCCACTTGAGTGGCGAAATGTAGGGCAAGCTTTTCAATTTTAGGATTTGGATCAAGTGTGCCAGCCTTATACCCACTAAAACAGCTTAGTTTGAGTTTATAGTATATTTTTCAACTTCATCTGGCTACACAAATGTTATTGACTCATCACTATGCATCATTTCCATAGATCTTGTGGAGTGAACCCACCCCTCCATCATTTTTCATACATACCTTAACAATTTGCTTATCCATACATCATAAACATAGCAGTTTCACCTCGAAGAATATGGCAAAAACAAATATGTTAGCAAAGCAGCTTTCAATAACAAAAGCAGTCTAATTATATTAAGCCCTCACTGCCATCTCTTCAATTCTAGCAGCCCTATAGGGCAAAGTAGAACTGCCCCTATGGGTTTTACAAGATAGTCATTCTTTATAGGATTAGAAATCCTCATCTTTCTCCCATCGAACAGCTAGTGGTTTTGAACTGCCGACTCATGGCTCCTTTTAATTATATTATCCGGAAAGCCCCAAATGTTTCACATTATCATCACGTTAAACTTTGAGCCCAATGACAACCCTGAGTAGCACCCACAATAAGGAGTGTGGTAACACAGCTTGACTCATATTTGTCTTGACCCAGTGTTTTCACATCATAGATCTAACAGAGTTTCTGTCTGACACAAAAAGGGTTATCTGATCTTATGTGTTGCTTGATGGGTAATTAACAAAAGAATACATATAAAAAACTAACAAATGCATGGAAAAATATTCAATGTTAGTAGGTAACCAAAAACTATTAATTAAATCAAATCATATTGCTTATCACATTAGCATAGTTACAAAAGATAATGCCAAGGATTCTCAAGGGTGGAGCCGAATGACCACTGTTAGGCAACATGCGTGGGAGTGCAATACATGGATACACTCGGTCTAAAGGAATTCAAACCAAGCCATGAATTTCCTGCTACAATTCTATTTTAAGGAAAGTATTCTAGATGCAGGCAGGTATGGCAACATTATAAAGAGCAAGTGTATTGGAAAGTTCAATCCAAACTCCCTGCCGGCAAGTCAATGCTAACTCCTAGCAATCCTACAGGACAGAGCAGAACTGCTCCTGTGGGTTTCTCAGACTATAACTCTTTATGGGTGGCGAAAGCTCATCTTTCTCCGTTTGAGCAGTTGGTGGTTTTGAACTGCTGACCTTGTGGTTATCGGCCTAACTATGCCACCATGGCTCCTCTGACATCTTGGAAGCAGACTAAATTTCCAGCAGCAGGGCAATGACCCAGAGTAGCCACCAGGGATTCCACATTTATTACCTACCAAAAACTATGTCAGGGCTTTGCAGATAGCATTTCATTTAATCTCAACAAAAGCCTTATTAAGTAGTTGATATTATCCCAATTTTATAAATAATGAAACCATTCACAGAGCTGGAAACTGCAGTAATCAGGATCAGAATTCATCTGGTCTGTTTGATTCCAGAGCATTTACTCACAGTATACGATAGACTAATATGCATTAAGATGAATATAAGGAAGAAAAGGGGAGCGGGGTCACGGGGCACTAACCCACCCAAGGGGAGGGTATTGTTTATATCTCCACAGGGAAAGTGGGACCAGACTTCAGCCCAGTGCTGCAAGGTGTGAATGCAACATTCGGGCATGGAGTAGGGAACCAGTGGAGAGGTCTGGGAGGCTGGCCCCAGTACCAAAAATTAAGTGGATTCCTGCCCCTCCCTCAGAAGAATTTCTTTCAAAGGACGACATTGGTTCTGCAGCTCTGGGAGAGGGACGTATCGGATCAGAGCACACGGGAGCAGATGAAGGGGGAGGAGGAGAGAGTGGAGCACAACCTGGCCCACCAGGCCGTGAGGATGATGTTCCTGATTAGAGTAGTCAGTCCACAGAGAGGACAACATGGCTGGCCCCACCATGAGATATGATGCCCCTCCGTGACCAAAGGCACTACAGGGGATAGCACCGGAGACACCGTGTGGGAATTGCACCTGACCTGATCCCACCAAACCGAGGCAAAGCACTGGTGGAGTACAGCGGAACAGCAAGGGAATGGAGAGGCAAGGTTCCCAGGGAATGCTGAAAGTGGACTTTGGGGCCAGGGCTTTCCTCCAGGTCCTAAATGCTTCCTCCTCCTCCCCCCCCCCACTACCATTATCCGAATTCTACCTTACAAGCCTGGATAGAGCAGAGGTTGTACACTGGTGCAGATAGGAGCTGGAGGCAAAGGGAATCCAGGGTGGATGATACCTTCAGGACCAGGGGTGTGAGGGGCGATACTGGGAGGGTAGAGGGTGAGTGGGTTGGAAAGGGGGAACCGATTACAAGGATCTACATGTGATCTCTTCCCTGGGGGACGGACAACAGAAAAGGGGGTGAAGGGAGATGCCGGATAGGGCAAGATATGACAAAATAATAACTTATAAATTATGAAGGGCTCATGAGGGAGGGAGGAGCAGGGAGGGAGGGGGAAAAAGAGGACTTTATGAAAAGGGCTTAAGTGGAGAGCAAATGCTTTGAAAACGATGAGGGCAAAGAATGTACAGATGTGCTTTATACAACTGATGTATGTATATGTATGGATTGTGATAAGAGTTGTATTAGCCCCTAATAAAATGTTTTTTAAAATTTTTTTTAAATTTTTTAAAAGAATAAATACTGAAAGGTCTGTTAAAAAAAGATGAATTTCTAGTATCGGGGTAAAAATGTAATGTTGAGAGAAATGCTTCAAAATAATGCCTATTTAATCTTACCATTGTAAACACACATGTATGCGCACGTGCGCGCGCACACACACGCGCACACACACACACATATTGGGTAAACCATTTTCTCAAAATACACCAAATTGGGTTGTCACTGTTAGGGAAGATCAAGTCCATTCTGACTCAGGCCAGCCCCATGAGATTGCCCTGGCTGTACCCTTCAAAGGGATAGATCACCAGGTCCCTCTCCCATGTAACCTTTGGGTAGAGTTTGAACCAACACTTTTAGATTAGCAGCCAATGTGTAGCCAGCCATCAAGTGCCCTTCATCAAATATTAACAGTAGTTATGTCTGAAGGATGTTCTGTGGGGGGCTCTATTTTCTGCTTTACAATTTAAATGTAAAGGGTCACAAGAAAGGGATGAGTCAACCAGGGTGCAGTATAGCACCGATGAAACACACTATGTTTCTCTAGTTCTTTGAGGTTTCCTCATCCCCCACCATCATGACCCCAGTCCTGCCTTTCAGTTCTGGCCTAGACCGGAGCATGTACACTAGTACAGATGAGAGCTCACGACAGACATGGAAACCAGGTCAGATAAACCCCTCAGGAACAGAAATGGGAGCAGCAATACCAGGAGGGTGGGGGGAGGTAGGGGGAACAAATCACAATGGTCAATGAATAACATGCCCCCACACCCACTCTGAGGGGGGACAACAACAGAAACGTGGGTGAAGGGAGACAGCAACCAGTGTAAGATATGAAAATAATAATCATTTGTAATTTATTGAGGGGTCACAAGGGTGGGAGATGGGGAGGGAGGGGAAAAAGAGGAACTGATACCAAGGGCTCAAACAGAAAGTAGATGTTTAGAAAATGATGGTGGCAAAAAATTTTTTTAATAAATAAAAAAAAATTTTAAGAAAATGATGGTGGCAACATTTGTACAAATATGCTTGATGCAAGTGATGTATGAAATGCTATAAGAGCTGTAAGAGTCCCCAGTAAAATGATTTTAAAAATAAAAAAGAAGAACCGTACCAAAGTAAACAGACCATAAATCATAGTCTGAATCATGGCAGACATGCCACATGGGAGACCCCTGAAAACACACCGTGAATCAGAATCAACGCCATAGTGTCCTAGTTCTCTAGTGCAGCTCTAACAGAAATACCACAAACGGAGGGTGACTTTAGCAAACAGAAAGGTATTCTTTCATACTTTAGGAGGCGAGAAGCCCAAATTCAGAGTGCTGGCTAATGGGGAAGGCTTTCTCTCTCTGTAGGTTCCAGAGGGTGATCTGTGCTTCCTTTCAACGTCTTTGGACCCAACATTCCTTAGTGATCTGCATGTTTCTTGGCATCAATCTTCCCTTGGGTCTAGGAATTTCTCAGCATAGGGCCTCTGGGTCCACTACACCCCCAGCTCTACTGTCTTGGTAGTAGTCAGATCTCTCCTTCTCTGCTCGATTTTCTTTCCTTCTATCTCTTGTAAGATAAGAAACTATGCAAGACAAAGCATATGGAAGCTCCCCTTACAGCAGATCAGACCTGTGAGGGTATTACATCCCACTTTAGTACTCTTAAAAGGGTTGGCTGATCACATTAGATCATATCATGAGGGGATAATTGAGTCATTACATATCTACCAAATTATATCATTCCCTAGCTGAGAATCATAGCCCAACCAAGTTGATACATATCCTGGTGGGGGTGGGGGATAGGGGCACAATTCAATCCACAACAACTAAAAGTAGTCACAACATGGCATCTTCACCATGACTACGATCAGCTCAGGAAATGGGGACACAAAGTAGACACCAAGTTGACATAAGGCACACAAAATTTTAATAGGATTTTATTATGTTTCAGGTGAACATTTGTGCAGCAAATTAAATTCCTCTTCAACAATTTTATACACATTTTTCTGTGCCATTGGTAATACATTTCACAATCTGTCAGTACGCTTACTATTTTCACTCTGCTCTATTTCCATTGGTCTCACTTCCCTTCTCCCCCTTGCTTTCTCATCTCTGCTTTGGGGTGGATGTTAACTGTTTGATTAATTATCACTCATGGGTGATACTATTTATAAGTCTGTGTACTATTTGGCTGAAAGGTGACTTGTAGAAATAGCTTCAATGACAAATTCAAAGGGTATATAAGAGTATATGTCTTCAATGATTCCTCTAGCCTCTAGCAATTAAATAAGTCTGGCCTTTTGTAAGAATTTGGATATTGTTGTATGGTTTTCTCCCATTCTTTCAAGGGCTTTTTATTGTGTCCCCGGTTGAAACTGTCTGCAGTGGTAACTGGGCACCATTTATTTGTTCTGATCTCAGGTTAAACATGCTGTTGTACATATGGGCCCATAGGTAATTTTTATGGTGGCTGTGTTCTTGCTGGCTTGGTAGACTCGACCTGAACATGCCAGCAAAGGATAATTGTTAGGTAGAGGTTGGTGATCCTCTTTTTGGCAGCATTATTGTTGAAGCCTCATAAAGATTAAAGCATTCATTAAGTCATGATAGAGAAAACATTCGCAACTAGTAAAAGACTGAACAACATAAACTATTGAGGTTAAGTTGATTTTTTTTCCACATCCTTTTCTGTGATTTGGATTCTGTGACTTCCTGTCACATTTAGACAATGTGACTTTTTCTGTCACATTGGGTTCTGTGCCCAATCTCTATCCAGATGGCAGAACCTTCAGTGAAAGGACTGTGGCTGTGGCTTTATCAACTCATTCCTCTTTCAGCTGCCAGTGGGCTCTAGGCTATTGCACTTCTCTTCCTACTCCCAGTCCATGAATTGGAGTTACTTTTAGTCTCTACTTCTGGTCCTGCTCAGCTTTATGAAACTTATTATGATGCAAACATTTTAAACTCCATGTTTCCTAGATACCCTTGAGATATTTAAGTTGAGCATAAACTCACTTTATGAAAATATAACAAGATAAAGATGTAGAAAAATTGATTCAATTTTCATTACTCTATGAAAAGCCATACAAGACAACCAAAACAAGCTCCTAAAATTGTAAGTATATTATATAATGGAAGAGATATTGTATAGGTAGACTTTTCTTTTTTTTTTTTTACAGGTAGACTTTTCATAGACTCTTAGAGTTGGACAAAGTAGTGTTAAGATCGTAAATGCTAACATATTGGATTAGAAATATGAACCTGTCATGTGAGATCACTACTTAATTCGCCTCTTAAACTTGAAATCATAACAAACTCCCATCTCAGAAACACATCTCTTCCTTCTCTGATCCTAGCTGACAAGAAAGCTTTTTATATTTGATGAAATGATCCATGCCTTGGCAAAGCCTAGTGTTTCTTGTCTGTCCATAAGCATGAAGCAGAACACTTTAGGGATCCTCTTCTCTGTCCAAACCCAAATGCCAATATACCTATATCCACAGTACACAACTTTTCTACTTAAGATATAGATCAATGCCCCTCCTCTGAATTAAACAATTCAGAATACTTTGGGATTCACTCATCTAGAAAAATGAGAAGATTCTAGCATTACTGCCAAAAATCTATTTGGAATGAACAAAGATAGTCGTTTCTTAGGATGACCGTAACAAAGTATTACGATCAATGTGGAATAAAACAACAGAAATTTGTTCTTTCACATATAAAACCAATAGAGACCTTGAGACTATTAAAAATTTAGAGTAAATTCACATTGAGTCCAAAAGGAAATCAAATGACAAGTTATTCCATTCCAGTCTGAGTGCAGTTGCAAAATCTACTTTACAGTGCTCTATGGCCGTTACCGTTCCTAGCCGGTGTGCATTGGTGATTGATTCACTGCAGGTTGATCCCATATAGAGACCCTGCAAGAATAGCTCTCCATGAACTGTGTAATTAGCCTTCTGCAGGCTTGGATCTTTGGATCACACAGCCTGGTGTGCTTCTTCTAGGTGAACTTAGGTGACTCCTCATATAGATGGTTGCTTGGTTTGAGATGAGCCTTTAAGACACCAAATGCTATTATTCATAATAACCGGGCCCCATCTGGTTTCTTCACCAGACTTCACTATGGCACCCAGCTCTTCAGTTGCCATGCAGGTTCGTGTCGTAAGAACTAATTGTTCTTATATTAGGGAAGACTCTAAGTCTTTTATTATTATTATTATTATTATTATTAATTGGGGCTAATACATATATAAAATCATTCCATAGTTCAAGCCAGCAGAATTGTATATTTGCTATTATAATCCAGTCCCAATCATTCTTTTTCTATATGGATCCCTTGATGTCATCACCCCTTTATGTGAGCAGACAACCTCATTTTTCTCCCACAGAGCAGCTGGTGGATTTGAAATGCCAACCTGGTGATTAGCATCCCAATGCTTAGCTCACACCTCCACCAGGGCTTTGTATGTTTCAGATAACATGTCTCAATTAGGCAACTTTGAGCTACCTTATGAGTGTCACCACCTTAAAGAACCTCCTGACTTCTAAGCCTAAAGAGCTCTATTTACCATTAAAAGAAGTGCAGACTATTAAGCAAGAGGGATATCCTGAGACATCAAATTTCTAAAAAAGCAATGCCCAAATTGAGTTCCAAATACAAACTACCCCTATGTGATCACAACAACAAAAAATCAAAGAAACGAAATCAAAATGGGGTTGGGGGGAGAGAGCTGAATAAAAGAACCTGGCCCTTGTGTTCCCCACACCTGGTCGTTTAGTTTCTTGCTCCATGGCTGGAAATCTTCTCCATCGCTGGTGCTCCAAGAATCTATTCTCTCCCCATGGTGTCATTCTACTCATAAGCTCCAATTCCTAGCAGTACAGTGGTTTCAGGGTAGTCACATTTCTTACATGGTAGTTGCTTAGAAGGGACACAAAATGGAAGCTTCCAGTCTTAAATTCAATTCGGAATTCAAAACTGGCACAATGTCACTTCCTCCATCTTCTATTTGTCAAAGTAATCACAAACCTGCCCAGGCTCAAGCAGAAGAAACATAAACATTAAGGGGAAAAAGTGTCAAAAGTTGTGGTCATCTTTAATTTGCCAAAACTTAGGAGCCTGAATGCATTGCTTGTCTGCTTGAAACAATGGTACCACAGGAATACGGGAGAGTTACAGAGATATACTTGAGCCACTGGTACTTTTCTGCTCTTAGTGGACTCAAAACTAAAAGCCCTACAGGACAGGTTAGGACTTCACCCATCAGGTTTTGAGATGCTCTTAGTGCAGTGTGTCTACAGTGTCTTCAATATGTCTTACCATTGTTGATGTTGGCCTTATTCCCCTGACCTGAGGAAGCTTTGTCAGGCATCTGCACTATAAAGTTATTCTCTCTCTCTCTCTCTCTCTCTCTCTCTCTCTCTCTCTCTCTCTCTCTCTCTCTCTCCTTAAACGGCTTTTAAAAAAATAGATTTATTTAGCTATATATAATTTACACACAATAAAATCAGTTCACCACATAATCATACAATTTGATAAGGATTTACAAATACATATGCCAGAAGTTCTTAAGCAAAGGGGATTTTATCTCCCTGCAAACATATAAAAATTACTGCTGACATTTTGGTTTGTTATACGCAGCGAGCTGGGCTGCTGCTGGCATCTAGAAGGTAGAAGCCAGAGATGGTGCTAAACATCTTACAGTACACAGGACAGCCCCATGACAAAGAATTATTCTATCCAAATTGTAATCATACCGAGGGTGAAAAATCTGTATGTACACTTATGTAAGCACTCACTCTCTCGGTACCATTGAGTTGAGGCTGACTCATAGCAACCTTATAGGGGCAGAATAGAACTGCCGTTTAGGTTTCTGAGGCTGTCGATCTTTACAGGAGTAGAAAGCCTCACCTTTCTCCCCTGGAGCAGCTGATGGTTTTATGCTCTTCACCATGTGATGAATAACCCAACAAATAACCCACCAGACCAGCAGCGCTCTTCCCCAAGACATTGCTGTACCCTAAAACTCTCTTGTGCTTCTTTGCAGTCAATTCCTGTACCACTTGACTGTGGCAATCGCTCTTCTTATGTGTTTTGTGTGTTTTTCATAATAGAGTGGTTTTGCCTGTTGTTGATAAGTGGAATTATACATTTCTTTTTTCTCTATGGCATATTGCTCAACATAATGTTGAGATGCGCCCATATTTTTATATGTATAAGTAGTGTGTTCTTGTGTCAAAAATTCTATTCCATTGTGTGGTTATCATTGTTGTCCACTAACAACCCACAGGTGTAACAGAGCAAAACACCGTCTGATCCTGCACCATTGTCACAGCCCGAGCCCATTGTTACAGCCACTGTGTCAATCTAGCTTGTTGAAGGCCTTCTCTTTCACTGTCCCTCTGCCTTGTCAAGCATGATGTCCTTCTCCAGGGACTGGTCTTTCCTGACAACATGTCTAAAGTACATGAGATAAAGAAAGTCTTGCCATCCTTGCCTCTAAGGAGCTGTGACCATACTTGTGTGACTATTAATCAATGCAAACTCACTGGTATCAAGTCAATGCTGACTCATAGTGACCCGTGTGAGTTTCTGAGACAATAACTGTTATGGGAGTAGAAATTCCAGTCTTTCTCCCATGGAGCTGTGGTTTAAGACTGTCCAATAGGCAGAACGCAGCCAAACTCATAACCACTGCTCCACGAGGGTCCTTTATGTGACTATGCTGTATTTAATTAAAGGGCATTTGGGTTCGTCCTAGCTTGGGGACATTATACATAAAGTTTCTATGAAAACTGTGTACTACTCTTTCTGATATGTGTATTTTGATGTTAGTTTCTTGGGGTGGAATTGCTAGGTTATATGGTAAGTGTAACTAATAGGTCTTATATTTTTAAAATAAGAAAGACAGAATAAATGGTTCTTTGTCTTTTTTTGGAGTAATGAATTCTCTAACTACTGCTACTTTCTCATCTCATTCCACAAGGAAATTAGTTTTGAATTAAACAAGAAAGTGATGTCAGAGATCTCATCGTTCATTCTTTCTATCCCCAGGTGGGAATTCTTACAAGAGGTGATCAGATATCATCAGTTTTCTTCTCACTTGCACTTTGCCAAGCAAACGTTGATGTCTCCTAAGTTCAGAACCAGAAAGAGCGATGTCTCTGGATCTTTGGGTAATGTGTGTTGATTTTTTTCTTTTTAGAGGATGTTTATTGAAAATGGCTTGCGGTATTGGCAGTTGTGAGAACAGATCTAACTTCTGCTTGGAACTACTATAAATTTTTAAAACAAACCAAACCCTAACATCACAATATGGCTATGTAAGGTGCCTCCAAGCCAAATCCATTAGATTGAGAATGAAATATTTATTATGATCTGAATAGACAATGACAAAGAGAGAACTTTAGATTTTCCTTCAAATAGTACCACTAAAACTTTGAGCGTTTACTTTCCCACAGTGAGTTTGAAAATTCAATCTTTGATTTTAATAGGACAAAAGAACCATTAAAGAATATACAGCTCCTAAAAATTCATAAAAAGAAAAAGATCAAGTTTAAAAGTAAAGACTTATTTTGCATAAGAAGTATACTCAACCATGCATGAAGTAGAGAAAATAATTCCTTTGCCTTAAAAATATTTATAAGTTACATTATGAAACGATCCTTTTCCAAAGAGGCTAGAAAATTATATGAGTTTTAGAAATTTATCTACTACCATCATTTTTAAAAGAGCATTGGTAAAATTATTAATTTTCTGACCCAAATTTAAGACTTTAGAGAGGGATAACAAAAAACTCAGTGTAGTGAAAGGAAGAAAGATCTAGAAGTAGGAAGATCTAAACTCTAGTCTTGCGTGCCTCACAAATGAGGTTATGGGAAATGTACTAGATGATCCCTCAGGTTCATTTCAGCTCTCCGCTTTCATGAATTCCATTGTCTGGGTTTCAAACACACATGAAGAATAGACTACATACATTTGGATAAGCAACCTTTCATCAGAATGTTTAACTGCACCTCAAGGAATGGAGTGATCCTAGTAGGGGAAAGGGCATTATTCGAAGCATTTGTTAAAGTCTTCTCTTATATAGAGTTATTACTTAGCTTACAGAAATGTTAATACTAAACTGTCCTCGTTGATTTTTTTAGCGGCAACCGATGAATACTTAGCATTTTCATTTACATATTTATTCCTAGAAACATTGATGTCCTTCTGTTGTAAGATGCAGCCTTCCTACTACCTTGAATGTTTACAAAGTGCTTAAGTGTCATATCCAAGATAATTCTCATGGGAGACTCCTTCAAATCCGACTGGGTAATTTCAATGGAAAGAAATTGCTTTGGGACGAAAGTATGTACAAATGAAGTTAACTTGGGAGTGAATATATGCCATCTTATTCTTAAACGAGGATGAGAAGCTAAGAGGGGAACAAGTATTGCTAGAGAAGCTACAGCCGAGGCCATCACTTCCCTTCTAAGGGGTAAATAAGGTCATTTCTGAGGCCATTCCTTTGTTGCATCCTCAGAATTACTATTTTTGTCATTTCTCAAGGCACTATATCACTCTATTCATATCTGAGTTTTCAGTCTGTGTGACACATCTCCTTCTAGGCAATATTCCTTGGTGAGATACAGCCCTTATCCTGGTGTTTTTCAACTGGGGAAAATGTGATTAAAGGGCACATTTCTGATGTTCACCTACTAGTAGGAGCCTCAGTAACTTACCTGGTGCAAAATTTTAAAAATATATAACCATTTTATTGGGAGCTCTTATGGAGGTCTTATGAATATCATAACATTCCATAGTTCAGTCACATCAGCAGTATTGTACACTTGTTACCACAATCTTTTTCAAAACATACTCCTTCTTCTTGACCTCCTTGCTGTCAGCTCCCCTTTATCCCCTCCCTCCATGCATCAAACTATTTTAATTTTACCCATGAACATATGTAAGTCTAACAAAGTCAATGAGGTAGAACAGAAACCATAAAAGTAGGGGGAGGAAATATGAAACAACTGGAGGATAGTTATGTGTTTCATTAGTACTATACTGCACCCTGGATTTATCATCCCTTCCTTTTGGCCCTTTTGTGAGGGACTGTCCATTTATCTTACAGGTGGATTTTGGGGCTCCAGTACATCCACACTCCTTTACATCAATTTGGTTGCTTATTTGTGACTTTCTGATAGCTATTCCTCTTGACACCTCATCATCACTTGGGCTGGTATGCTCCTTCTACGTGACCTCTGTTGCTTCCCTGATAGATGGTCACTTGTTTAACTACAAGTCTTTAAGACCCAAGATGCTATATCTTTTAACAGCTGGGCACCATCAGCTTTCATCACCACATTTGCTTATGAACCCATTTTGTCTTTCACGATCTTGTCCAGAGGGTGAAGATCCAACAATGCTACATTGTGAGAATAGACCGCTCTTATTACTGAAGTAAGATTTAAGTAGAAACCCAAAGTCCATCTGCTTCCTGACTCTGGGGGCAGCGCTTGATCCCTCATCTGAACTGGGTGGCGATTACTCACACGGGGTCCACAGTGAAAGCCTAAAGGAGTAAGGTGGGGGGCGGGTAAGCTGCTTCATACAGACTGCATGGAGAAAAATGGGGACTTATGATGTATGCCTTTCAGACACGAATGCTGAGGACTAAAAAGACATATGTGCTGTTAGGTAAGCTGGTCCCAAGAGATGGAACCCTCAAAGAAAAGGGGTTTGGGACTGAAGGGTTATAATAGGCCTGGCTTGTCATTTAACAGAGATATTCAGCTATTCTGGGTCAGAATGCTAGTTAGAGATAGTCCTATTAGTTTGGTCCTTCTCTCTCTCTCTCTCTCTCTCTCTCTCTCTCTCTCTCTCTCTCTCTCTCTCTCTCTCCCTCTCAGTTTCTTTTTTGTCTATCTGTACAAGATAGGTAGGATAAGCAATATCAAGGAGCTAGCTATGGGACCGATGGTTCTGGGGGGAATGAGAGGGAAGGAGGCAGGAGGAGGAGGAGGAGGAGGAGGAGGTGAGGGGTGAGCTATTTATGACAGGGACAGGGGAATAGTAAGGGATCTAAAATAGACAGCAAGGAGGGTAGCATTTCTGGTCCTGTTTGATCAATCAAAATGAATCTGAGTGAAATTTCTGAGATGTGATTCATGGGTAAGCATAATAATGTGGCATGAGGAAAGAATAAAGAAAAATATATTTATAGATATACAGATGTATATTTACATATATACTTAGATGTATTTGTTTATAATTTTTGCAAAGAAGCAAAGATTTTTTTCCCAATCATTTTATTAGGGACTCATACAACTCTCATCACAATCCACACATACATACATCAATTGTGTAATGCACATTTGTACATTCATTGCCCTCATCATTCTCAAAACATTTGCTCTCCACTTAAGGCCCTGGCATCAGCTCCTCATTTCCCGCCTCCCTCCCTGCTCCCCCCCTCCCTAATGAACCCTTGAGAATTTATAAATTATTATTTTGTCATATCTTGCTCTGTCCGACGTCTCCCTTCACCCACTTTTCTGTTGTCCGTCCCCCAGGGAGGAGGTTATATGTAGATCCTTGTGATTGGTTCTCCCTTTCCACCCCACCCTTCTGATATCATCACTTTCACCACTGGTTCTGAAGGGATCTTCAACCCTGGATTCCCTGTGTTTCCATTTCCTATCTGTACCAGTGTACATCCTCTGGTCTAGCCAGATTTGTAAGGTAGAATTGGGATCATGATAGTGTGTGTGTGGTGGCGGGGGGGGGGGGGGCAGAAAGCATTTAGGAACTAGAGGAAAGTTGCATATTTCATCATTGCTACACTGCACCCTGACTGACTCGCCTCCTCCCTGTGACCCTTCCATAAGGGGATGTCCAATTGCCTACAGAGGGGCTTTGCGTCTCCACTCCACACTCCCCCTCATTCACAATGATATGATTTTTTGTTCTGATTATGCCTGATACCTGATGCCTTCGACACCTCATGATCACACAGGCTGGTGTGCTTCCTCCGTGTGGACTTTCTTGCTAATGGGCTAGATGGCCGCTTGTTGACCTTCAAGCCTTTAAGACCCCAGATGCTATATATTTTGATAGCCGGGCACCATCAGCTTTCTTTGCCACATTTGCTTATGCACCCGCTTTGTTTTCAGCAGTTGTGTTAGAAAGGTGAGCATCATGGAATGCCAGTTTAATAAAGCAAAGTACTCTTTCATTGAGGGAGTACTTGAGTGAAGGCCCAATGTTCATAGACTACCATAATACTAAATCTATACATATGTGCACATAGATATATTTGCACATGCTCATATATAAATATATTTACATATTACATACCTTTATTTAGCTCTCTATAAATGTTCTTTACCTCCTAGGTCTTTCCTCTATTTCCTTTGATTTTCCTCTTGTCCCACTGTCATGTTCAACCTTCATTAGGGTTTCAGTAATTCCTCTCAGTTACATTACCCTTGGTCATGCTCTACCAGGCCTCCTACAACCTCCTTACCACCGATTTGGGTCACTTGTTGTTCCCTTGTCCCTGGGTTTGTTTACACGAAGGAAAGATATTTTAAGGGTCCTAATTCATACTGTTGTACATAGGGTAGCTATGAGTTGGAACCAACTCGGCAGCACTTAACAACAATTTTCCCTAGGAACAGAAACAAATAAACAATAAAATCTTCTGCAAAATATATTTAATATGAAAATGTAACTTATTTTCCTTTGAGTGATTAAAATAGCAGGTTCAAATATCTCAGTATCTTATATTTTTTCATCTTACTTTACATGGTTGGGAAAATAAAGGAACTGTCTTCTTGGACAAAGTGAAAAATACAGTAGCCTCATACATATGGGGATAAATCATATTTTGAAAGTCATTGTGTCCAGAATAAGTAAAGATCATTATATTGTCAAAAAAAGGTTAAAGTAAATAACTTATCCTCCAATTGGCATGGGCATCGCATTATCACCTGAGTGAAGGTGTAAAATGTAACCAAAAGGTTAAATTTTTTTGATGTAAGATTGATGTAAGATTGATGTAAGTTCAGGATGTCCTGAACTCTCAGGACAAGGTATCCATCCAGGAATAGAATCATAGGCTCATCATGCAAAGGAAATGTCTGCCACAAGCAAGAACATTTTGGATAAGTTTCTGTTCTCAATTGAAAGAGAAGTGCTTCCTTTTGGCAAAAAGGCTAAATCAACAACTGTAGACAATTATTTTGTACTTGGTACAATCATCACATCTCCATAACCCACTTTTAGCAATAATGTGCTTCCATGTGAGAAGAATCAATAGTAAGAAATTGACCTTTTTCTAGAAAAGGCTATAATTCCTACTAGGCATTATATTGTATAATTAGGTTTTTCTCTTCCGAATTGCAAACACATCTTAGGAGAAAGAATTAGCCTACTGAGGTGGGCATGCATTTGACCCTACAAAAGACACATACCAAAACATTTTCTTTCTACTTTTCTGAGAAGTGTTTGCCAGAGGGAAAATGTTGAGATGGACTCTCCTTCTTCCTCTCTTCTCATACATCTTGGCTCTGACCTTGCACGTGGACGCCCATGTTCTCCTCAACACCAGGCTTTCCTTTCCAGCTATGCTGTGCTCCTCATGGTCTCCTTGCAGAGAACTGTCTTCGACGCCGGCCATTCCATCTTATTTTCTTTGACTCCATTTTCCCACGGTTAAGGATCCAAGCATCCAGCCACCACTGCGCCATGCCAAATCTCTTAACTCTCCAAGAATGTTTACTGAACTTTCCCTTCCTCTCTCTATTAAGAATTACCACCAACCTCATCCACACAGTCATCTTGCCTTTCTCCTTGACCTTAGCTCAGTTTTTCTCCTTCTTGGCTATAAACACTGCAAAATCCAAAACTCCTTCTTGCAACTTTACCAGAAGAATGGAATAACAGTACGCCCATTCTTCATTGCCACTGCCTGCATAGTTTTTCTTTTGCTATAAGCACTTTTAAATGTTTTGACAAGTGTCCACATAATTGTTGGCCGAGAAATGTGGAACAATCTCCACTTTACAGTGCTCCATACCTAAAAGAAAATCCCTCCCTACCCCATTTTACCCAACACAGGTATTTCCATGGTAAATCTTTGTTTTAATAGTTTTATTGTGCTATAATCAACATAATACACAACTCAATAATTCAGTCATATCAAGAAGGGTTGTGCAACCATCACCACAATAAACTTTGAAACTTTATTTTTTCGTGGAATATCTTAATATACACCAGAAATGTATTTTAGAGAAAATCATTTGTATTCACTAGAGACTGGTTATTGTGTCTTGCATTTCTTAACAGAGCAATCATAGGGACCTCATGCTCAACCCATTTATCCCAGAACAGAATGGGAAGCTATGTAACCACAATCCACCTCTCCCAAAGGAAATTTGATTTGTATTAAGTTAGAGCAAAGTTTCCTGATAACTAAAGGTTATGAGTCTCAGTAGTTTGGGAGGCATTATATACTGACCTTCCATTTTGTGATCTGATCTAAAAAGTCAATCCATTGCAAAGGGAGTTTGTTTAGTGATGTGGCCTGCATCTGGTCTATAACTGGATGCTCTGACAAAACTTGCTCCCTTTCTCAACCACACAGTCTGCACAACCTTATGATAGCTAGGTTTATTGCGCCAACTAGGCCTATAGTAATATGTGGGTGTTGTTTGATCAGGTTGTAGCTTGATTGGAGGGTGACCAATATAAATGAAGACAGCCAATATAAATGAAGATGGTCGGCATCACATCTCTCTTGCTCCCTGGTGATCAGACCAGAGTGCTGCTGCTTTAACTAGTTCCCTGCCTCAACCTGTGTACTTCTGTGGGCCAAGCCAATCCATGGACCATGCCGCTAGACCTTGAGGCTCCTGCGAGACCTACTTCACTATGCTGCTGGTGTGTGTATCACTTGAGCTTGAAGCTGGTGGATTCTGTCCCTGTGTATCACGTAGGCTAGTGGACCCTGTACCTGTGCATCGCTTGGGTTCGGGATTGCATTGGACCTTCATTGCTAAGCGCTGGTGCTACTGACTATTGCTGACCCACCCTGCTGTCTTCTGCCTTTGGCAGATCTGCCTGTCTTGCCTGACAGAAGACTCCACTGTCTGCTTCACTGACCTTGGACCTGGCAGCCCAAGTGAGTTGAAGGACTTCCAATATATTAACTGTTCCACGAAAGTGAGTTGAACTGAGCTCTCTGTACTACTGTGTAGACTAATTAGCTGTTACATTCCTTCTTCCTGTTAAAAATATTATATATATATATATGTATATATATATGTATATATATATATACATATATATATATATAATCATAGGTGTCCTGCTTTTGTTTCTCTAGAAAGCCCTGCTTAACACAACCCCGGACTCAGTTCTTGGAACATAAACCTGCAGAAATCTCTGGCCTGCCACCTGATCTATAGGTTTGAGATTTGTCCAACCCTGGCAATCCAATAAGTTAGCAGATGCTTCTAACCTGCCCCCTGGGTGGAAGATTTTAGGTTTGTAAGTCCCTGCAAGCATATGAGCCAGAAGAAGTCTTCAGTCTTCTGCCTGATCCAGGGATATGAATTCTGCTAACCCTTATATTTGTGTGAGTCATTTCTTCATAACTGTGTCAGCCATTTTCTCACAATTGCATGAATCATTTCCTTGAACTAAATTTCTCTGTATAGATCTATATACTCTTCACTGGCTTTGCTCCTATGGAGAACACAGACTGACAGTAACTCAGAAGTTGGTATAAGTATGGATGCCCCCCTCCCCCTTCAGCCCATGTGTCCCCACTGCAGGGCCATCATGCTTTGCATCACTCAGTCATATGAAAGCATTCACATTCGCTATATCCCCCACTCAGTAACATTACATTAACTAATATAGTTCTAAGACTACATAAACCGGTAGGAGCCCTGGTAGCATAGTGTTACACGTTGGGCTGCTAACCTCAAGGTCAGCAGTTGGGAAACCGCCAGCCACTCTAAGGGAGAAAGATGAGGCTTTCTACTCCGTCAAGAGTTATAGTCTTAAAAATCCACAGGAGTAGTTCTACCTTGACCTATAGGGTGCCTGTGCATCTAATTTGATAGGAATCACTGGATTTCTGAAAAGCGGGGAAAGTATACTCAGAAAGACCTATTAGGAAGCTAATGGAACCATCCAGGTAGCTTGGGCCTTGATGCCAGTCATCATCGTATTGGTAAAAAGCATTGATTATGGGCATTTTATTCAGGCAGAGCCAACAAGGTTTCTTGCTGGATTTGGGTGTGGGGTGTGAGGTGCGAGGGGGCGGCGATTCAAAGGTTTGTCTAAAGTTTGAGGTCTGAACAACTAGAAGGATGGAATTGCTGTAGCCTTAGAGGGGAAGGCTACCTACAGGTTAGAGCCAGCTGTGGGGCAATGTCTAACACCGAAATCATCTTCCTCGTGAAACCCTGTGTCCCCAGGTCCCCTACACATGCCCATTTTCTCTATCCTAATATTTCCTGATTATTAGTCTACACTTGATCTTCTCTGTTGCACTGCAAATTCCTGGCACCACATCTGAGTTCTTGACTTTGACTTCTTAACACAGACAGAGGAAGGAGGGAAAAGAAGAAAATAAACTGGGAGGGACTGGGACTTCGCTTTAGAACTTTGATCCTTCTGAGCTCGTATCGAGCAAGTGCATGCTGTTGCAGAATGTTTCTCCTTCACAAAGCTCTTCCTATTTATTGTATCTCCCCAAAGCCCACTGGGAAAAGGAAGGGTGGAGACAACCCCAGTTCCTTTAGCCACCTTGCTATATTCGACAGACTCTGAGGCAGGGATTATTATAGTGTGTGTGTGTTAATTTGAAGTTGTGTTCTTTAAAAAATCTTTGCTTGTTAGTATATGCACTGATGAGAATTCTAATCTACTAATAAGCAATCACAAAAAGGAAGAAAAAAGAGGAGAAACAAAAAAGTCTAAAAAGTCGAGAACTCTAAAAACCCCACAGAGCAAATAATCAGGGGGGAAATAAACAACAACAACAACAAAAACCCCGGCACTGATTGCATTGTCTTAGAAAGCCTAAGAACAAACTAAGTGAAATAGAAGGAGCTATTTCCTATAGGATTTCCTTTTTCTTCCTTCTGTGGCCCTCAAACTTAATGAAAAGCCAGTAGGGCACAAACAGTTATGACCATCCCTACTAACCAAAAGGTTGCCATTTCCAACCCCCCAAGAGGCGCCTCAAAAGAAAGGCCTGGTGATCTGCTTCTGAAAGATCCCAGCCTTCAAGACACTGTGGAGAGTTGTTCTGCTCAGCACAGATGGGTCAGGCATGAGTCAAAATCAACTCAACGGCAATTGGTTTAGAGCTTTGTGTTAGCTAGTTGGTTATGTGAGGTTAAGCACCCACTCCAAAATGTTACACAGTGTAGTTTGATTTTAGTCATATCTTGAAAACACAGCTTCATTTATAAGAACTTCCTGGACCTTTTATTTCAATATTTCTGTATTGTTTTTAGCTGTGTTGACTTAGACCCTGACTCATATCACCATGAATCATAAGAGGATTGAACTGCTGTACTCCATAGGCTGATTTTTTGGAAAGTAGATTGCCAGGTGTTTCTTCTTAGTCTTTCTTACCCTGGAGGCTCCACTGAAGCCTGGTCAACATCATAGTAACACACAAGCCTCCACGACAGATGGAGAGTGGCTGCACTGTGTACATTCACTTGAAATTGAACCTGGGTCTCCAGCATGGATGGAAAGAAACCTAGTACTGAGCCCCCATTGCCCTCAATTGCGCATTAAATTCAGACTCACTGCCATCAAGTGGATTCTGACTCCTAGTAACCCTGTAAGACAAAGTAGAACTCCCTCTGTTAGTTTCTAAGACTGTAATACCTAACAGGAGTAGAAAGCCTCATCTTTTCCCCGCACAGTTTCAAACTGCTGACCCCAAGGTTTAACTCATAAACCACCATGCCACCAGGGCTCTGTAAGCAATAGAAATAGCAATGACTTAGAAAGTATAGGAACTTATTTCTGGATCTTATAAACAAAGTCCAGATACAGGCCATGCACAATAATCAATAAGCCAGGTTCACTAATTGTTCTGAGGCTCTCAACACATTGCCTCCACCTTGTCACCCAAGAGGCTGCTGTAGCTCCAGTCATCCCATAACATAAGGATAAGGGAACAGAAATATTTGCTCACACTTTAAGGACATCTCTGAAAAATCATATGTGACACTTCAGTCTGCAGTTCATTGGCTAGAACTTAATTACACGGCCATGGCCATTTCCAAGGCAATCCTTGAAAATCCAAGGAAAGTTAGGAATTGAAACTTTCATTTGGAGTGACCAGGTTCTGCTAAAAATCCGGAACTAAGGAGAAATGAAGGTATTCAGAAACAATAGTCAGAGAGATATTTACTCATCTGTCAAATAAGAATACTACTGCTACCTACTTCACAAAGTCCTTGTGCGGGAAACAAAGGAGAAAATGCCTGAGGTTTGCACCACTCCTGGCAAGGGCATCCAAAAAGTGTGCACGGAGTAGTTGTTCATTGCTATTTACCACTAAAGCGTGAGTTCTTAAGATTGTAAAATGACCCCCCGCCATTTTACAAAAGAAGGAACTAAAGGTCCAAGAAGTGCATTAACCCTCACCGACAGGAAACAGCACATATTGGCAGATCTGGGGTTCAAATCCAGATATTTCAACTCCAAGTCCTGTTTCTTTCAGTACTGCTGACATTTTCATTCATTGCCATTCACTGTTTTCCAATTCATGGTGACACGACAGGGCAGGGTAGAATTATCCCTGTGAGTTTCCAAGACTATAAATATGTATTCTTTTAAGACTGTGAATCTTGGCCCATTCCCTTTGGACGCTGCATCCCCGCTACGCCAGTCAGCGGAGGAAGGAAGCCCTAGCTCGATCTAGGTAATAAACTCTTTTTGCCGCTTTAAAAAGAAAAAGACTGTAAATCTTTAGGGGAGTAGAAAGCCTCATTTTCTTCCCAAGTAGCAGCTGGTGGGTTCAACCTGCTGACCTTGCAGTTAGCAGCCCAACGGATAATCCACTAGGCCACTAAGGCTCTCTGTTGTTGCTGTTAGGTCCATCAAATCATTTCTGACTCATAGCAACCCTAGGTCTGACAGAATGAAACACTGCTCAGTACAGCACTGTACCCACAATGGTCTTCACGCTTGAGCTCATAGCTGTAACCACTGTGTCAATGCATCTCCTGGAGGTCTCTTTGTTTTCGCTGTCCCTCCACTTTACCAAACATGATGGCCTTCTCCAAGAGCTTCTAATAATATATTCAAAGTATGTGAGACCAATTCTCATCATACTTGTTTCCAAAGAATATTCTGGACATATTTCTCCCAAAGTAGATTTGTTTGTTCTTTTGTCAGCCCATTGTACTTCCAGTATTCTTCGCTAGCACCGCAAGTTAAATTAATTGGTTATTCTTCAATCTTCCTTACTCAATGCCCAACTTTCATATGCATATGAGGTGATTGAAAATCCCCTGGCTTGGATCAGATCCTCAAATGGCAAGTTAAGAATACAGAATAAGGGGGGAGCAGCGGTGAGGGAGGGGGAAAAAGGAGGACCTGATGCAAAGGGCTTAAGTGGAGAGCAAATGCTTTGAAAATGATTAGGGCAAAGAATGTACAGATGTGCTTTATACAACTGATGTATGTATATGTATGGATTGTGATAAGAGTTGTATGAGCCCCTAATAAAATGTAATAAAAAAAGGAATGCAGAGTAAAGTATTTTACTGAAATATGCACAGGGTTGGGAGTTAGAAAGTGAACACAGAATACATTCGGTATATCACAAGCTGAAAGAGCTGAAGAAAAGCTTCAAATCTCAAGCTGCAATATTAAAAGATTCCATGGGTGAAACAATGAACGATGCAAGAAATTTCCAACGAAGAGGGAAGAAATACTGAATTACTATACCAAAAAGAAGTAATTGACCTTCAACCATTTCAGGATATAGCACATGATCAAGAACCAATAGTACTGAAGGAAGAAGGTTAAGCTACACGGAAGGCATTAGCAAAACACAAGGCTCCAGAAAAATGACAGAATACCGATGGAACTAGTTCAAGAAAGCTGATGAAGCACTGGAAGCAACACTCATATATGCTAAGAAATTTAGAAGACGATCCATATTTGTGCCCATTCCAAATAAAGATGATCCAACAAAATGAGGAACTTATCAAGCAATATCACATACAAATAAAATTTTGCTGAAGCTCATTTAATAGCAGTTTACAGCAGTACATAAACAGGCTGCTGCCAGAAATTGAAGCCAGATTCAGAAGAGGTCATGGAACAGGGTCATCACTGCTGACATCAGATGGCTCTTGACGGAATGCAGAGAATACCAAAATTACTGGTGTTTTATTGATTAGGCAAAGGCATGCTACTCCCGGTGTCCTAACACACTATGGATAGCACTGAGAAGAAGGGGAAGATTCCAAAGCATTTCATTGTGCTCTTACGGAAGCTGGACATGAACAAAGGGTCAGTAGTTGGCAGAATAAGGAAATACTTTGTGGTGTGAAATCAGGAAAGTGGGCGTCAGGTTTGCATCTTTTCACTCTACTTATTCAATCTGTATTCTAGGCAGATCATATGAGAAGTTACACTCTAGAAAGAAAAACCCAGCATCAGGATTGGAGGAACACTTGTTAACAACCTGCAACATGCAGGTAACAAAGCCTTGCTTGCTCAAAGTGAGAACATGAAGCACTTGCTGATGAAATGCAGTCTGAAGTATGGATTGTAACTCAATGTGAGGAAAACGCAAATCCTCATAACTGGACCAATAAGCCACATTGATAAATGAAGGATTTCGTTTTGTTTGGCTCCATCATCGATGCTCATGCAAGCAGCAGTCAAGAGATCAAGCAACACATCACAGTGGGCAAATCTACTGCACACGACTTCTTTAAAGCTTCTATCATTAGCAAACGAACTCGCTACAACTGAGTTTTCTGACTCATCCCGACCCTAATACACGTCATTTCCCTCTACCTCGCCTTGTCACAACCATCTTCCTTATTATGACTCTCGTGTTTAGCAAGACAACCTCTGTGTCTCTCCATTGAAAACGTTTTACACTACATTTTGGCTATAATTTAATGAGAAGTACCAACATTAAAGAAATGACTAATTCATGAGGACTGCACAATTTATCTTTCATACCTGGTGAGATCATAAATGGCATACTCTTTGGAAATTTCTCATCAAGTTCAGCATATGTTATCTACTCACTGTGACTGAGTGCATTCTGACTCATAGTGACCCTATAGGACAGAGTAAAACTGCCCCTGTGTGCTTCCAAGACTATCACTTCTTATGGGAGTAGGAAGCCTCATCTTTCTCCAATGGAGCAACTGGGGGGGTTCACACTGCTGACCTTGAGATTAGCCATCCAAGTCATAACCCACCAGGGCTCCTAACACTCTTTCAGGAACCATCAATCTCATGCCTGCGTATTTATAAAAACAAACCAACAAACAAACAAAACGTAGAGGGGCTTGAGCTAGAATATTTTTTGACATCTTGATTCAACATAGCTAAAATAAATAAATAAAACAAAACCAAGTCAATGCCTTTCAAGAGGAGAATTGTTAGCCACATTGTGAAAATCTATAACATGGAATATTCCTTAGCAGCAGTAAGGGAAGAACTACCGGTTTATGGAATGTGTGGGTAAATTCCAGAAATACTAGGTGGCGTGAAAAAAGAAAAGCAGTATAACCCTACACTATATGATTGTGTTTATATGAAGTTCAAGAACAGGCATAGCTAACAGATAGGAATAAAAAAGTCGGAATAATGGCTGCCCAAGGGAGAATTGATAGAGTGGTTTCTTGACTGAGTGTTGGTTGCATGAACTTGGCAAAACCCAACAAACTATGCACTTAAAATAAGTGCACTTTATGGTATTAATTAAAACCCTATAAAAAACAAAGTAATGATCAAATAAGAATAAGAGGGTTGCCAAATAAAATCTACACAAGAAGATAACAAAAATATTTGGGAAGGGAAGGAATTGAGACTGGGCCATAAAGAAAGAGAAGGCGAGTCTAAGATTTTAACACCAAGTACAAAGATATTATCTTGTTATATTTGAGGCAAGCCCTTTTAATAATACAATGGTAGCACTATGGGCAATGTCTTTATATGCTGGGCTATTTTCTCCAAGATTCAAGCATACAATAAGAAAATTAAATCTCCACACAACAAGGTGAAAGGAACCTTTCAATCCTGTTTTTGACAAGTTGACATGTTCCAAATTCTTTATTTTAGCCAGCCCAAAGGCAATGAATGGATTAACTGCCAAAAAGTATACAACCGTTTCATGTCCTATTAGGAATTACTCATCTAAAGCTGACCACACCTTAGAGGCCAAGTTTCTTCATCTGTTATTGATGGTTTGTTTTTTTTAATTCCTACAATTCTGAAGGCTTAGAACAATGCAACATTCTGCAGGTCCGTTCTTATGGCTCTGGAAGTCAGGTGTCTGAAATAGGGCTCATGGGCCTCAAAACAAAATGCCAGTAGGGCTGTGCTCCTTCCGAAGACTCTTTTTAAGACAGAATCTATTTTCTTTACCTTCTTCATCCTTGAGCAGCTGTGCACATTCCATGGCTCCTGGCCTCTTTCACCGTCTTCAAGACTGGCTGAAATCATCTCCCACGGCATCACTTTAACTTTTCCCCAACATTTACTTTTAATGACCCTTGTAATTTACATGGGACCCACTTGACTGCTGTGGGTAGGCACTGTAAAGCCAAAGAAGAGAACAGAATTCTGTGAGGTTCTGCGTTGTCCTCACAATCATTGCTGTGTTTGAGCCCATTGTTGCTGACTCTCTACTTCGCTAAACATGATGTTCTTCTCCAAGGACTGGTTCTTCTTAATAACATGCCCAAAGTAGGTGAGGAAAATAATCTCATCGTCCTGACTCCTAAAGGTGCATTCTTCTAAAACAGATGTATTGATTCTTCTGGATGTTCAAATATATTGTGATATTCTTCACTGCATCAATTCTTCTTTGGTCTTCCTTATTCATTTTCCATTATTCACCTGCATGCATAGGAGGAGATTGAAAATGTCACGGCTTGGGGCAGGCATACCTTGGGCTTCATATTGACGTCTTTGCTTTGTCTTGGGCAGCAGATTAGCCCAATCCAAGCCATTATTTGATTTCTTTATTGCTTCTTCCAGAAGGTTGATTGTGCATCCAAGTAAAATGAAATCCTTCACAACTTCCTTCGTTACTCCGTTAACCATGCTACGTCTTGCTGGTCTAATTGTGAAGAGTTTCGTTTTCTTTGTGTTGCGGTGTAATCCATGCTGAAGGCTGTGGTCTTTATTATTCATCAATGGGTGCCTTGAGCCTTTCTTCTTAGCTTTCAGCAAGCATGGCTTTTTATCTGCAGATGGCAAGTTGCTAATGAGTCTTTCCCCAATTCTGATGGACCGCTCCCCATAGCATAGTCTGGCTTCTCCAATTGTTTGCTCAGCACACATCCGGATTAAGTCTAGTGAAAGGAGACAACCCTGCCGCGTATCTTTCCTGATTTTAAAGGACAGAGTCTCCCCTTGTTCTGTTTGGATGACTGTCTCTTGTTCTGTAGATCAATTCCACATGAATACTGGGAAGTGTTCTAAAATTCCTATTATTTGTGGCGGCATCCCTAATCCCTTAGGATGCACACATTCCATTGCCTTTTGCATACTCACTAAAACACAGGGAAACATCTTCCTGCTATTCTCTGCTTTCAGTCTTCTTCCACTTTTAAAAATCCTTGTGAAGCAACGATGAAACATACAACTTTCCCCTAGTTCCTAAATGCTCCTCCCACCCCAACCCCCCAACTATCATGATCCCAATTCTACCTTAAAAATCCAGATGGACCAGAGGATGTACACTGGTACAGATGGGAACTAGAAACACAAGGAATCCAGGACAGATGATCCCTTCAGGACTAGTGGTGAGAGTGCTGATACTGGGAGGGTGGAGGGAGGGTAGGTGAGACATCGGGAGCTAATTACAAGGATCTACATATAACTTCCTTTCTGGAGGTCGTTCAACAGAAAATGGGTGAAGGGAGACATTGGACAGTGTAAGATATGACAAAATAATAATGACTTTTAAATTATCAAGGGTTCCTGAGGGAGGAGGGAAACGGGGAGGGAGGGGAATAATGAGGAGCTGATGCCAGGGGCTCAAGTGGAAAGCAGATGTTTTGAGAATAATGATGACAACAAATGTGCAATTGTGCTTGACACAACGGATGTATGTATGGATAAGTGTTGTATGAGCCCCCAATAAAATGATTTTTTAAACATTCTTAAATTTTGCCCATTTGTATAATTCAGAATAATCTTCCTAAGCTAAGGATAGTTGATTATTACCTTCATTTCATCTCTAAGCTCATTCACCTCCTGTCACACAAAACAGGTATTCACATGTTCTGAGGATTGAGACAGGGACATCATGGGGTGCCTTTATTCTGCTTATCATAAGGTCCTTCAAAAGAACTGTAAAATGTCACTAACAATGCTCCTACAATCGTTCATCATTTCTAATTTTTCTTTACTTCTACACCAGCCATCAATAGGTTTCCAAAGCTCTGGGTTTAGTATAAGAAGTTACTTTTATTACATAAAACAAACCCTACTCCATATGATAGGTGTCCCTGGGTTGCACCAACAAATGGTTAAATACTCCACTGCTAGCCAGAAAGCTAGTGATTGAAGTCTTCCCAGAGCTCCCTCAGAAGAATGGCTGGCTATGGGAGCTTTGAAAAACCCTATGGGAATGCAATTCTACTCTGCAGTACACGAGGGTGCTATGACCTGGAATCTGTTCAACAGAATTTTGTTTAAGTTTGACTTGCTCTTGATTATTTCATATATGTCATTTTACATTCAACTGTTGTCATTTCATTGTACTATCTCCTGAACTTTGGGGAAAAAAAGATCTCTGTTTCAGTTATTTATTGCCGTGTAACAAACCACTCTGTGATGTACAGGAATGACAATATTTAGTTTGCACACGAGTCTGCCATTTGGGAAGGCCTTGCTCGGCAGAACAGCTCTTAGCTCCTCCATGCAAAGTCAGCTCAGGTACCTGGCATCATCTGAAGTGAGCTCACTCCCATGTTTGCTGGCTGTTGGCCAGGACCTGCGTGAGGCTGTCTGCCAGAATGGTCCCTCTACATGGCCTGAACTTCCGCACAGCATGGTGGCTGGGTTCCAAGATGGAGCCGAGCAGATGTATCACCTTTTATGGCCTGGCCACAGAAGTCAAGGCTACATTCAGACGTGAAGGCAGTCAAAAAGCCCCACTTATGTATCAGGGGAGGAGATGGAGTGTCCACGTCTACAGGGGGAGCATTGGGGGCCAGAACTTTTAGAAAATACAATATCCATGCCACTTTTCCCTTTCTATGGTTCCTCTCTTTCCTTGCATTCTATTTGCCACCTGGATGGAGTTGTTCCTTTCTAGTCCCTCTTTCTCCACTACTCCATTCTCTCTCAAAGGAAGCCAGCAAGATGGCACACACAGTGTCATTAGGTGATGGAAAAGAACAAGGATAAGCCCTCCGAAGGTCACCTAACTGCTGGGATCGAGAAGATTCAATGATTTGGGATTTGTAGAAATGGCAGTTTCATATGCTTCCACCCAAGAAAAAGGTACCCCTCTGCCATCAGAGGAACATAACTTCCTCCTACTTCTCAGGATTCCACAGTATCATGAAATGCACTTTGCTGTTCTCTACTGTGCCCTTTACTCAGGCAGATCCAGGGACAGGGAGGCAACATCTAGTAAACTGGATAAAACGAAGCCAGGCAAACTTGGCCCATTGCCTCCCTTTTTCCACTTGGGGGCAAACTGGCTTCTGGAAGCAAGCATTTGCCTCCACTTTCAGATCCAGTAGGAAAAAAAGGACTGCTGGCTTCTGAGATTCTCTCCAGGGCCCGATACCTGGCTTAAGCATCCAATTTCTGTCATACCCCACCACCACCCCACCAAAAGAAAAACAAAACAAAATATCGAAGCTATAAAAAGGAATTATCAACAAATACTTATCACAATAGAAACTAAACTATATGTCCTAAGCATTATGAGTTGCAAGCAGCCAACTCGATTAGATGCCACAAAACACTGCACCTGGTTTGGGATGACTAAGGTACACTCACTACGTTCTTTGCATTATACACATAGTTTGGCAGCGATGGGGCAGAGACGTGTTCTTTCAGAATGTATATACTTTATTTTCAGAAAAGAGGACTACAATTTAATGGCATGTGAATAATCAGAACGTTTTCACTCCCTGGATCTGCACCGACAATACAGTCCTTCCGTTTTATATCTTTCCTGGATCCGATGGCTGCTTAGGAGAAGGGGGAAAGTCATTCTCCAAGGACACAGCAAGTTCCATCAGGTATTTCAGCATGGTGGAAAAATAGTCATGTTTTAATTGGTCCTATTGAGCTCACCCACAAGCTACAACCTTCTTCACCTCAGCAGTGTGGTATTCAGAAGGAAAAAAAGAAAAACTACAAAGTTGGTTGCTATCTTTGAAAACATCAAATGAGACATGTCCAGTTCCATCCCATTAACTGAATACCCGTGGATAAAAGTGCACAGATCAACACTAGCAAGATTGAGAGTGAAAAGTAAAATCGATTCTAGAAAATACTCCACCCCCAACATTGTTTACTTATCTAGGGAAAATAAGGAAATCAGGGAGGTGCTGTAGTTTGCAGGAGGTTTCCCAGACTTCTTATCTCCAGAGTTAGAAACTACTTTCTCTAGGCAGTCCAAAGAGCCCAAGGTCAGAAAGTTACCTTCTGTAATCTTCTTCTGAACAAAATCATATAGACATTCTCCAGTCAAAAGTCTTGCCTCTTTGGGATTCTTAAAGTTGAGCAAGCAAATGAATAACATTGTTACAAGTGCTGGACGGAGCCTCGAGATAGTAGCAAAACAAATAACAAAATATGCGAAAAAGAACTGGAAGGTATCAAAAACTATCCTCTTAAAAATAGAGAATGCCCAAACAGGAAGGGCTGACGAGATAGCTGTGGTTTCTGCAGGCCTTGTTTAGACAGATGCACAACATTTTTCTCTCTGCTTGAACTTCACCAAGGCTTTTTTATTGCAACTAAAAAGGAAACCGCTAACTCAAAAGAAGAGAACGAAAGAAAAATTGGGGAGACGAAATCTCCCACTTGGACCTAGAGTAGCTGCTTTCGCTGTCACTGCCCCTGTTCAGCAAATATGCCACCTATTCACAGCACAATGAAGTTTTGTGTGTGGACCTAGGTAGTTTCCCTTTTTCTTAACCAACCTTTCATGAACTAAATGCCATTCTTCAGTGGAGCAGGGGAACTCCTAAGTAAGGTATCCAATAGGGAGAAAAACCATGAAATCTTTTGTGGACACTGGAAGAGGCCTTGGAGCTTGAGCTGCATTAACTTCTTAATTGCCTTTGGGCAGGCTTCAAATAAATCCTTTGTTTATCCTGAAACTCAGGGCACCGGGACAAAAGAGCAAATGAGGTCCCTAGCCTACCTTCCCATAAAAGCACCATCTGGCTCCAGCCTTATATGTTCATGTATGGACAACTCAGCATGTCTAAGCTCCATCCACATCTCCCCGTTAAGCCTCAGGCCAGCGACCTGTCCACTACTGAGTGGATACCTATGAAATTCCTGGAATGGAATCAGTCATTTGGACAGATGTGCCTGGGGTCCCAGGTAGCCACAGTGTCATCTAGAAAGAGAGTCGGAAGCTCTAAACATTTCCTGTACCATAGGGAGAGGAGGCAAGGCAGAGGGGGATCTGAATAGGAGTGCTAAAGTCAGAGACTTGGGACAGGGCCTTAGGTGCATGAGTCAAAGGATGGCATTGCCTTCTAAATATAGAAAATATCGCCGGGAGCAGTTTGTCATGGTCTGCACCACTGATCAGAAAGTTCTAGACCGGTCAAATTGAACAAAACGAATCCAGTGATTAGAATAACACGAGAACAACCTTGAAATGTTCCTGAGTTAAGGGGGGGAGGGGAAGATTATTGGTGCATGACTTTAAAAGAGAAAAATATTAAAAGCTTAAACTGTCTTGGTGATTAAAGCAGTTTAAATATAATCAGGCATTGTATAAAGTTTGAAACCTTAAAGATTAGTCAATGAATTTTGAGAGAAATAGGTTTGAGGTTTTCTAAACGTCTGACCCCCCCCCCCCCCACCTTTCATATGTACTGATAGAAGCAAAAATTAACGCTAAAATTTTAGACAAAATGTACCTGTTCTATTTCTTCCATGCATGTAATGATTCAACTCACTACCACTGAGTTGATTCCAACTCGATACCCTTTATTTTGCTCACCTAAAAATAACCACATTAAAAGCAAAACCAAAAACATACGTGATGCAAGATTTGATCCTTTCATCCACCATACTCTTATCCCATTTGCAAACATCTAAGAACTGCTGGCAATACCAAAAGGAGAGAATATTATTTCCCCAATTATCATTGCTCAGCAACATAAGAGAACATGATGAGGCCTATGCAAATGAAGTTTCCTTTTTTTTTTTTACCACTAAGTGTCCACAGTAGGAGCTCTGGTGGCATAGTGGATTATTTGATGGACTGCTAACCACAAGGTCAGCAGTTTTAATCCACCAACTACTCCATGGGAGGGAGGCAAACCTTTCTACTCCTGTAAACAGTTGCTGTCTCAAACATTCACAGAGGCAGTTCTGCTTTGTCCTCTAGGGTTGCTATGAGTCCAAATCGACTCAATGGCAGTGAGTTTGGTTTAAAATGGTCAACAACAGGCTAGTGTTCAAGTTGGCCCAAAGAATAATAACCCTCGGCCTCAGTGCCATGCACTCTAACAAACTGGGTGTGAAGGAGTAAATTAGGCCACACACCTAAGAAACACCAAGAGCAAGGCAGAAAGCTGTTTGTAAGGTAAAAACGGGGTTTCTCAAATCTTGTGAAGTTTTCATGCAGAACAATCTTGCTGTGAAAGGCCATCGAGTCTACCCCAATTGAGAGCTACTCTGTAAAACAGAGCAGATCTGCTCCCCCCCTTCTCCAGTTTCCAAGGCTGTCCTCTTCTCAATAGCCAGCAGCCTCATCTCGCTCCCTCAGTGAGTTCAAACCGCCCCTCTTTCCATTTGCAGCCAGGTGTTTAACCACTGCACCAGGATTCTTGAAAATTCTTAGCAAGTTAGATATATGAAAGGTAATCCATTCTCACCCAAACTTTTCCTTCCTTCCAGTTATCTGTGTCTTCCTTTTAGTTATAAACTGCCATGGAGCTGGGTAATGTCAGCTAGCCATCTCTCCTCTCAAGCTCCCTTTGAATGATAGTCAAATGAATGTATTCATAATGTATTCAATTGAAGTTCGTGGATATCTGAAAGTTTCTGCAGAAGGTAGGCAGTCTCATCCCCCCCACCCCACCCCACCCCAACCCCTGAGGGGCTAGTGCTTTCAAAGTGCTCACTTTGGTGTCAGCAGCCTAACACAACCACTGCACACTGCTGTAGCACCTGAACGTTCTTGCTCTCCTCCAATAGCCATGTGAGCTCATGTGTTCATTTTCTCCCTTTCTCTTTCACCACGAATAAATAAAGCTTAGGACAATTATATGTTCAAGGGAAAGCATAATTTCAATCAATAATCCTGAACCAACATTTACATCATTTCCCTTGTCAAAATCGAGAGGGAGTGCTACACTTCACTTCAAAACTTTGAGGCATTCAGGTCAAGAATTTGCAAGGGGTGTTTTTTGTTTGTTTGTTTTGGTTGTTGCTATATACTACACAAGTATATTACAGGAACATATTCTGTTTTTAAGGTTTATGTATTTATTATTATTTTAATTAGTATTTTAAAAAATTGTTTTATTAGGGGTTCATACAACTCTTATCACAATCCATACATACATCAATTGTGTAAAGCACATTTGTACATTCATTGCCCTCATCCTTCTCAAAGCATTTGCTCTCCACCTAAGCCCCTGGCATCAGGTCCTCATTTTTCCCCTCCCTCCCTGTACTCCCCTCTCATGAACCTTTGATAATTTATAAATTATTATTTTGTCATATCTTGCCCTGTCTGACATCTCCCTTCACCCACTTTTCTGTTGTCCGTCCCCCAGGAAGGAGATCACATGTAGATCCTTGTAATCGGTTCCTCCTTTCCAACCCACCCTCACCTACAGGAGAATGTTCTCAGGAAGTATACAGAATACAGAAATGTAGATGTTAGTAGCAAAACTCAACTATATAGTTATTCATTTCACAAGCTTATTTTTAAAAATATGTCATGGAAGAGTGCCTTTTACATAGGACTAGAGAGTGATTCTCAGCCAAGAGAAATGATGACCACAGTTAGAGAGCATTGGATTTTTTTTTTATGAACCATTAAGGGGCTTCCAGGCCCAGTCAGTACTGTTCCACCAATAGTAACGAGTATTTTATTCAAGATCAGTTTATGAAACAAAACAAGGAAAAATCCCAGACAGATTCATCTGTTATGACTTCTCAAGGTATTTAAATGTTTCCCTACCTTCTTCAGAAACTTTCAGATATCCACAAACTTCAATTGACTACATTATGAAGAACCTTGAGAAACCCACAGGGGCAGTTCTACTCTCTCAGCTTGATGGCACTGAGTTTGGTTTTGGTTTGGGGCCTGAATCTAAAGTAACAGCACAAAATCACCTGAGTCAGACCCTTTCTATATCAGCCCATTTAATTTACTTTGCATCAGTACGAAGTAAGCCTTGTACGTATACTCATGCCAGTTTCAAGTATCAAAACAGGCTGAAGGTTTAAGTATATAGAATTAATCATTAGTAATCAGAAGACAGGGCTTTCTATTCCCATAGTTAGTCTTGGAAACCCAGTTTTCGCCTGTCCTACAGGGTCACTGAGGTGGTGTTGACTTGATGGTAATGAGTCTGCTTTGGGGCCCTGAAGATCTGAACATACAGCTTTCCGGCTCCAGATGTGTTTCTTTATACCATGTGGCTTCTGTGAGCTCCTGTCTGTGGACCGTATGCTGACTTCTTTCTTAGACCATTTGGATATATCAAAGAAGACACAAAACATGAGACTGTATCCTGACATTTGGTGCTGCCCCGCTTATCGTTCTAAATTAATGATTAACTTTGGCTGGCAACGGTCAGCAGCCCATTTTCACACTTCCCCATTTTCCACCGCTGCTATAAACTGAAAGTAGTAGAATGAGCTGCCTGAAGCAAGGTTTTTTTTTAAATTACTTTTTGTAAACTGTAAAGCTATATGGAGTTAGACTCAAGCTTGCTGACCTGAATCAATACATTACTTCAAAATTGTAAAATGAAGTTCATCTAACCCTCGTCTCTCCCCAACATGATACTGACATAACAAATATGCAGTGCCCCGAGTTCCCCACCTTCCTCAGATCTGCCTCCCACCTGCCCGGACTGGCTCACTGGAGATGTGGGTGTCCAGCAGGCTGCAGCTCCACAAGATTTAGTTTTCCCCCGGGGGACAAGTGAAAGCAAGCAAAACCCCCCTTATATCATGCTTTTGCATTGAGCATAAACCTTGTAAGAACCAGCCCTCCCCACCCCCCCAAGGTGTGTTGGCCTTTCCTCTCCAGGTGAAGAAGTTGGTCCCATTTCTGCCAGGTGAAACTTTTAGTATTTACACAAAGAGCATTTGCCTCAAAAACCCTTCAGTTTGTGATTCGATTTATTTTTTTAAAAGAAGAAAGTTAAAAACTTGAAAGATCTGTCCAACTCTCACACCGCTGCGTGAACTTTTGGTGGAGAAGGCAGAGCGGTGTATCTTGGCACTGAATTGGAAAGAAAACTTGGAAGTAAACTTGTCGGTAGCTGCTTTCAGAAATAATACCAAATTCAGAGATGAGCAACCAGCTCCTTGAGGGGAAACTTTTATTTTTAAACTTTGGGTAAAATAATCATGAAAATGGTTTCCATTTCTCCACCAAGCCATTACTGGAAGATTAAAGAGCCACAAACGTTGGTCAAGTTTAGTTAATGCATTAACTATTTTTATTTTCAGAATATAGTCTACATCTGGGATTAAAAAAGTTTTAAATAAACTGAAGACATTTAGAACAGCAGTGGGACCCTTCGGTGTTCTAGACAGTCCGCATCGAAGTTTAGTCGGTTCCGTTTCAGCTGGGTCCCTTTCTCATTTATAAAGTCATTCTTTTGCATTGCCAGCGTACGTACACTGGGGGCGGGGTAGGTGCCACAGGACAACTGTACAGTGTAACAGAAAATTAGTAATAAAAGTAGTACCGGTTCCCGACAGACAGTGCTGTTTGTGCGTTTATCACAATGGAATCGCCGAAGTTTCATAGCAAGGAGCAGATTCGAAATCTTTAAGAAAGAACCACTATTACAAAAAGAAATAGTGCAAACAGGAAAACTGATGCAATCATAGCAACACCACAGCCTCCACCGGCCCAACAGCAGGGCGGCGGGAGGCTGTGCGCCCCGCCTTTCTCGGTGCCCCGCTCGGCTCGGGGAGGCGCTCCCAAGTGTGGCAATCCAGCGCCGTGCCCGGGCACGGCCCCCTTCTCCTTCTCCACCGGAAAGAACAGAAAAGACTCCAGGAAAGGCACAGAGCGAATGCGGGGCGTCAGCCCAGTCCCACCAGCAGAGAACAGAGCCCCCTCCCCCTGCCTCAGGGAAGGGGGGGGTACTCTGAACCTCCCCTCTCCCGCCATGGCTTCCTTCTCCCTCAGGAATCCCCTCCTGCACGCAACCCCGCTGCGTCCTCTGCATGCCAGCACTCCCCCGACCTTGCCGGCCGCCCTTCGCGCCCCACAGCCAGGAAGAAAAGAGAGAAGGTGAGAGGGAGGGCTGGGGAGGGCCTGGGCAGCCGAGGGCGCCCCACCTCAGTGGCCCCAGTTGCTAAAGCCGATCTCCTGTTTGTATCTATTGGTGAGGATGTTGGCTTTGCGTGTGAGTTTGGAGAGCACCGTGTGCAGCCCCCGCAGGTGGTAGTGGAACTGCCGCTCCAGGTCCTCCTCGCCCCCGTCCGCGCCCTCCAGGTGGTTCAGGTCCACCAGGATGTCCTTGGACTTCCAGCCATTGCCCTCCTCGCTGCCGGCCGCCGCCGGCGGCTGGTGCAGGACCCCCCACTCGATATCGTTGCGGATGGACTTGAGCAGCATGTAGTGGCTGTACATGTCCCGCGAGGGCGCGAAGAAACTGCTCTGGGCGCTGCCCGGGCCCGGGGCTGGCGGCGTGCGCTCCTCCAGGCAGCCGCTGCTGCCGCCCACCTCCACCCCGACGTCGTTGTCGAGCCCGGGCTCGGCCAGAGGCACGTCGCGCAGCAGGCTGGGCACCATTACCGTCTGGTCCATGTTGTTCACGGCGCCGATGAAGCGATTCATGGCGTTAAAGAGCGAGTGTTTCTGGTTGTAGGTGTCACAGATCTGCATCATGGTGGCTGTGGGCGCGCAGGGACACAGGAACCTTAGGCTGGGACGAGGGCTTAACCGCCTTCACTCGCTCACCAGGGCCCGCGTCAGGGGACCTGGTTCTAGTCGGAGCCGCGGGATTCCGGCTCCTCGTTCGCCGGCTCCAACTCTGGGCTCGCTCGGTACCCGGCTTTGGGGGGGAGGGGGTGCGGCTATCAGAGGCTCGGGCGTCCGGAAGCTCGCGACGCTGGTGGGTGGTCCTAGATCGAGCTCTGTCCGGCCTGGTTGGGAGAAGGGGACAAAAAGGATTATTCCCCGAGCTAAGGTACCCCAGAGTCCTCAAACATGCTCGCAGCCCTCTCGGGCTGCTCCCCGACAAGAAAGGCGGCCGGGTGGCTCTCCGCCAGGGGCGGTCCCACTTCCTCGTCCGCCTAGAGCCGCCGAGAGAAGGAAGGTGGGCATCCAGTCTCCCCCTGACCAGCCCGAACCCAAGCCCCGGTGTTAGCTCGGGAAGCGACGGCGCGGGAGTACCTACCTCCTCCGGCGTCCCGCGATCCTCCGCTCGGAGCAGCTCAGCGCGCTAGCTGCCGGCGACTGCTACCCACGGACGCTGCTGCGGTCAGTGGCCGGACAGTAACTGAGAGTGTGATGGTTTGAGTTGGCCCCCTACCCATACCAGGTGCTCAATTTATAGCCGGAGCAAGGAGTCTCCGGCACTCTGGGCCACTCCTGGTGTCTCCTCCTCCCGCCTCCCCTGGCAGCGCCTAGATAAAAGGCCCGGGACGGGGATGACCGCGAGTAACACTCTCCTGGCCCTTTCCACCGCGGGGGCGGGGCGAGCCGGGCTAGCTCCGCCTCTCGCCTGATACCCGGTGGAGGGAGGGCGCCCGGGCTGGGCAGGGCAAAGCAAGAGGACCAGGACTAGCCGCGCCCCGCCACCACCAAGCCGGAGCCGGCCGCTGGGGGAAGGGCCAGGCACCCTGGGCTGAAGGCGCTGGCCTCAGAAAGGGCTGGAGGGCGGGCTGGCCCGCGGGGACGGAATGGCCTGGCGCGCAGAGCAGGGGCTTGCAGGATGACCCATGTGGGGATGTATGTGCCCTGGTTGTAAAGGGAGTTCCCACCCCCACCCCCACCCCCCGTAGTGGCTAAAGCTCAGAAACTGCCCTCCCCCGGTTTATTCTTAGCCACCAGGGAAGAAGTGCCTACCACAGAGGCCAACTCCATCCTGGGATTCTTACATAAGAAGGCGGCCAGGCATGCAGGGTGCACGTGGACGCTTGGTGCCCCTGGCCTCTGCCTGCTGTGGGAGGAGGGGAGGCCGGTGGCTTTTGCCATTCCTCCAGGCTAAGTCCTTCATAATCTTTCCTGTACCATCTACTGCTGGGGTTGGAGAATGGCCCACCATTGGATCTACAGGTCTTTCCAGCAGTCAGAATCTATGTCACAATGTGAAGTCACTCAAGTGACTCCCTTTTGTCCAAATCCACTACTGAGGAAATGCTTGAGAGTCCAGGCAGCATGGCCTTTTCATTCAGTTGCCAAGGGACTGAGAGAGGGTGGCAGTAGTTAGGTTTGCCATCACATGCATGAGAGCTACGTCATGAGGGAAAATATAATTCTCTTTTAATCCCATATTTGCATAAACTTTCTGGAGCCCCCTCATATTTCAACATTTAACAGAAAAGTGAGGGGGGTGGGGTGGACAGAGAGAGAGAGAAACATTCTAAGATCATTCTTAGATGACAGGAGTCATTTAGTGGAAACTAAGTTCTCATGCCGCACATCTCATGTCCCCAGAATTGGGACTTCTGTGTTTTTCTTGTCGGGTTTGTGCACGTTTGTACCCATCCCACTGCCCTTGCCATGCTCCTTATGCTCATCTTCTCTGACAGGCCTGTGACTATTTAAGTCCAAGAAAATTCAAGTTTTTAATTGTACGTCCCTTTTCTCTAAAACTTTTCAAGAGTGCTTTCAATGTATAATTCTCCTGCAGGACCCCAACAGACCAAAAGGAGGAGCACCGAACCATGGACTTTCCATGCTTGCTTTCACCGTCATGATCAACATCTAGATTTTTACCGTGACAAACCATCTTCATGATTGTCCCTGGAATCAAAAGCTGGCTTGGTCCACCAAGGACTGGGCTGTTGGCAACAGAATAGCAGACCTCAAGGCCCCAGTGACATCTTGAGACAGAATCAACCAAGGGCCTCTGGGGACCCACCCAGGGCTTGTTAGCTCTAGGGTAGTTCATAGACCATGTTTTTTTATTCAAACTGGCCTAGCTTTAACCTGCTCAGGGTCATTGAGAGGATCCAAAGAAAAGTAGAAAGGGGAAAAAATGTTATGTAAACAAGAAATATGAAAATTCCCTGACTCTCCCTCTTTGGTCAAATAGAGGTTTAGAAACTTCTCATGCCTCAGTTTTCTTATGGATAAAATGGAACTTCTGCCATGGGCTGTGTCAAGGATTTGGGTTTAAAGGTAAATAACATAATGGATGTAAGCATCATTATGTAAATTGTAAGGCACTTGAAAAAGATTAACTGCACTTAGTATAGGCTCTTAGACTAGACTTGTTTCTGTGAAGAGTCAGAAATCTTTTTTTTTTTAATGTGGACACGGGCTATGATGAGCCACAGACCCTTTCTACAAGGGCTTAGGCAGCAGGGAGTACAAAATGTAGATGGGTTTAAAATCCTACAGATAAAATGAGAGCGTCGCCAGAGGAAAACTCCAGAAAATGACGCCCACTTTCAGTAGCGGATCCTTGCATAAATTAAAACATATTCTGCCCTCCACCCCTAGGCCCTCTTGACATTTTAAATATGTCTGTGCCCGGATGAAAACTCGGAATATTTCAGACTTGCGTTTCATTAAATGCTAGAATTCTACCTCCTTTGATCTTCTTCCCAGGACCGACTTCAGTGTGATAATAGTACGCTCAAAATGGTTAACCGCGCGGGCTCAGGGGAGCCCCTCCTTCCGTTTGGCCCCCACCCTTCCTGATGTATTTGCTTCCTGCCTTCGGGTCTGGAGGCCACCGAATTTCTTGACTTCTGTCCCTGGTTTCTTGACTCTAGTCCCTGTTCTTGCACATTTCATGAAACATTGCACCTGCTTGCAAAACTTCCCAAACCGGGCCTCCCAGCTCACCCACCGGGTAGCTCCGGAAAGAAAAAGGTCCCCGGGCCAGAACTCCGGGCCCTTGGAATCACCCCACCACCGCCCCTCTGGCTGCAGCCAATCATCAGTCGTCAGAGACTATTATGCAAACGAATCGTCTTAACCTAGCCAGTCAGAAGCCACGCCCCTCCCCCTGCTGTGTCCTCTTTCACCCTAGTCGCGCCTAGCTGGCGGCAGCGTCCCTAGTAACCGGCCAGCGGCCAACTTTCCCCCCTAAGCTCTGCTGGAAAAAAAAATAAAAACTGTTCCCTAGGGTCACGTGGGAGCGGAGCAAGCAGGACGCAACTAGGGGACCAAAGCTGCCACAGGCACCTTCATTTTGGCGTACTGGGCCAGGCAAGAGAGACTGAGCAATTTGCTTCCTCCAAGCAGGGGAAGTTGTCCCTGGAGCCTAGGCTTTGGAGTTCCGGTAGTAGTTCCACAGGCTC
This sequence comes from Tenrec ecaudatus, assembly GCF_050624435.1. Lineage (NCBI taxonomy): Eukaryota > Metazoa > Chordata > Mammalia > Afrosoricida > Tenrecidae > Tenrec > Tenrec ecaudatus. The sequence goes on along the minus strand of NC_134548.1, from coordinate 42,995,593 downwards.
CAGGCAAAAAACCTTCTTTGCCTAAGATTTCGCGCCCAGCTCGCCTCTTGGTACAAAGCTGCAACTCTGGAGCACTTAATGTCGGGTTCCAGGTTTTTCCTTTCTGTGCGTTAGCAACCAGGACATCCTGTGTCGCTGACCACTTTGATTTGTCCCCTTCTATTGTGCCCCTTAGATAATTTGGGAAAAGATGGTATGATAAAGCAGGACCAGAAATTGCCACACAGAATAAAGAGCAAGAGTGCTAGTCTGGTAGAGATTGGTATAACCTAGAGAGTATGACTCTAAAATTACCCTTCAGGTCTGAAAATGAACTCACCCCAGCAGCTCAATTTTCAACCAAACAATAGATAGGTCTATAAGGGGAACAATACTAATAGGTTTGCATGCCTTAGACTAAGTTGAGGTCAACAAGGCAGTATTTACCCAAGAACAAAATTTAGAAGGGTTTGGAGAGAAGGGGGGGGGATGGAAACAAACACAGGGAGGAAGTGGGAGGAGTGAAGGGATTGCAATGGATGAGATGGGGAAAAAAACACGTATGGATTGTTAGATGTAAAACTGATGCTCTGTAACGTAAACTCATTCCATTTAAAATAAAAGGTTTTTTGTTTGTTTGTTTTGAAAGAGTAAATGAGTCGGAAAAGGCAGACTGGGGGTATAAGGTGTTTGACCTAGACCTGGATGATTCCAGGCATACTTTGAAGAGTAGAAACTAGTCCCATTCAAAAAAGTGGAGATGCTGGATTACTTTGAGACAGTTTTACAAACTTATTTCAAGAAAATTATCCTAGAAATTTGACAAATTTGTCTCTGTTAAGGGCCATATTGCTCAGCCATTCACGTGTGCTAAAAATTACAGCATCCTCTGCAAGTGGTCACCCTTATTCAAATTCATGTCGTTTCCACTCTCCAGAATGAGGCCAGCCCCCTTGGAACTCTCCAGAATGACTTTGAGCACGCCATACGAGGTGTCCTCATTCTTCAGTAGTCTTCAAACCAGTTAGCCCAAGCTTCATCCATCTTTGGACATCACTGGAAGTAACTCTAGTTTCTCCTGAAGTACAGGACCTGGAATGCATTCCAAGTACCGGCTTGCCTGCAACAGAAGCGTGTGCCATGGGAGCTTATTTTATTATAAATGATAACTTCCAGGCCATATTTATTGAGCACCTGTGCATGAAACCTAAGCTTGTTAACTCATTTCATCTTCACAATAACCTTGCGAAGAAAGTGTCAGAGAATTGAAGTAGCCAAAGGGTGTGACTTGAATTTCTGACGCCTAACAAATATCTGCTTTTTATAATAAGTGTCAACTTGACTAGACAGTCAGCCCAGATGTTTGGTCAATATCATTGTGAACTATTTACATGTTATTAAATCAGTTGGCCTCAAGTAACAAAAATGATCTTAGATAATGTGAATGGGTCGCATTCAATAAACTGAAAACCTTGAAGACACAAAGGGCGGTTCCTTGAGGGAATATTCTGCCATTCAGCCTCCAGACTTGAATAGACATCTTACCAGAATTCCTCTCTATTTTCCACTACCTGATCTACAGATTATGGGACATGACTGTCAGAATTTTCTACTTATCTTTGACCTAACATCCTCTCAGAAGCCATTGCTTTGATTGGACCTTTCTTTTGGAAGCATCTTAACAAGACAAGGACAAGTGTATCACTGAGAGAACTTGTCTGTGGCCAACCACTAATTCAGAAATAAGCCTAAACATGTATTGTTTGGAATAAACTCGTGCATGTATACCTTAGTGGCGTAGTGGGTTGCCCGTTGGGCTGCTAACTGCAAAGTCAGCAGTTTGTACCTACCAGCTGCTCCTTGGGAAAAAAGTGAGGTTTTCTGCTCCCATAAAAATTTATAGCCTCCGAAACCCTATGTAGAATCGCTATGATTTGGAATCAACTTGATGACACGAGGTAGACTATATGGACTGCAACTCCAGTAGCAATATTTGTTGACTTAGCTTCATATATTTTGCTGGTTCTCTTTCTCGAGGAAACCCAGAGTAGGACATCTACTTCAACTTTGATCTCATTAGATTTGGCCCATTACACTAGCTTGTTTTGATATCTTTTGGGTCCTAAACTCTGTTTAACTCTTTGCATCTTACCCACACATTTGATAACTATTTGATATACCAATCCAAAATATTGATGACAGGTGCCAGAGAACATTGGGCAAAGGCTAAAGAGCTGCGGGACATCTGAGAGCTCCTTCATCTTGATAGCAGGCCATTAATTAGCACTTTTGCCTTAAGCTCTTTCGGACAGCTATGAGTCATATTGATTGGACAGTCATCCAGCCCAGATTTTGCTTCTTGCTAAATGTCTCACTGAAATCCAAAGTTAGTGGTCAGTTTTCTTGCTATAGAATCAGAAAGCAAAGTATTCCCATCATATGCCACAGAAAAGGCAATACAAACATGTAGAAAGAGCTTTGTAATTTTCTCAGTTAAAATCAAGAGTGGGGTGTTACTGTATCCTTCCTTACCGGAGCCACCACCATGAAGATTTAGTTGGGTAAACTAGGGGCATGCAGAACTGCATGTACTTGCCTCAAACCTCCAGCTTTCAGATTTAGGAACAGCTGAATATTTCGAAGTAAGCAGTTTGTCACAATTTCGGTGGTTTTTTTTTTAAACATTTTATTAGGGGCTCATACAACTCTTCTCACAATCCATACATATACATACATCAATTGTATAAAGCACATCCGCACATTCCCTGCCCCAATCATTCTCAAAGCATTTGCTCTGCACTTAAGCCCTTTGCATCAGGTCCTCTTTTTTTTTCCCCTCCCTCCCCGCTCCCCCCTCCCTCATGAGCCCTTTTTTTGTCTCTTTACCCTTGAATCATAGAGTATAGCAGAGAGCATAGAAAGCTCAAAACAATAAAGGATGCCTTTTGTTATAGTCTGAGCACTCCTACATATTTGAAAATTAAACTCTACAGGAAATGTTGCATTGAACTTGCATGCGGTGAACAAGTTGCATTCAACTTGCATGAGGTAAAAGGCTAGTGATGAAAAAGCAGATGAGTTGTGGGCTGTTTCAATAATACCATACTTGCAGAACCAAAAGGTCATAAAAGCAGAGAAGAATGAAAGACTAACATTGATGTCAGAAGAGGCCCTGACCCATGCTCTTGACTGTTGAATGGCTAAATCCCATGGACAAGGGGATGAAGTAAAAGAACTAAACAAGCAATCTCAAAAGGCACCTCAAGAAGACAAAGGAAAGCATCCAATGAAATGTGGAAAGATCTGGAGTTAGCATTTCAAAAGGAAAGAATATACTCAGCAGTTCTTAATATGAAAGAATTGAAGAGAAAAAACTCAAGCCTCCAATTATAATATGGAAAGATTCTGTGGGTAAAACACTGAATGATTTATGAAGCATCAAATGAAAACGGAAGGAATACAGAGCCACTGTACCAAAAAGAACCAGTTGACGTTCAACCACTTTAAGAGGTCACGTACAATCAAAAACAAGCGATACAGAAGAAGTCCAAGCTGTACTGAAGCAGACACTGAAAGTCAAGGCTCTGGGAATTGACAGAATACCAATTGAAATGTTTCGATAAACTGAAGCAGTGCTGGAAGCGTGCACTAGGTCTAGATCAAGAAATTTGGAAGAAATCTGGGCAGCTGACTGGACGAGAATCATATTTGTGTCCATTCCAAAGAAAAGTGACCTAACAGATTGTGGACATTATCAAACAATATCATGAACATTGCATGCAAGTACAATTCTATTGAAGGTTCTTCATAAACCGCTGCAGTAGTACTTCACCAGAGAGCTGCCAGAAATTCATGCAGGATTGAGAAAAGGATGTGGGACAAGGGACATCGTGGCTGACATCAGATGGCTCTTAGCTAAAAGTAGAAAATACCAGAACGATGTGCTATATGTGTGTGATTAACTACACAAAGGCGCCCAACCGTGTAGATCATAACAAACGACAGATAACATTGAGAAGAATGGGGATTCTACAACACTTAAGTGTACTCTAGTGGTGTGGTCATTACGCATTGGGCTGTGATCCACATGGTCAGCAGTTCAAAATACCTCCTCGGGAGGATGGCTGGGCTTTCTGCTCCAGTAAACAGCTAGTCTTGGACACCGACCGTGGGTCGCTGTGAGTCAGCCTGGACTCCATGTCAGTCAGTTTGGTTTGGGTTTTAAGTGTGCTCATACTAGAGCAGTACACGGGAACACGGCATAATTTAAAATCAAGACAGGTGTGTGTCAGGCTTGTATCCTTTCATCATACTTATTCAATCTGTGTGCTGAACAAAGAATCTCAGAAATCGAACTGCGAAGAAGGTGCCCTGAATGATTGGAGGAAGACTCACGGACAACCTGCTCTATCTAAATGATACACTCTTGCTTGTGTAAAAGCATAAAGAACTTGTAGCACTTTCTGTTGCAGACCAAAGATTACAACTCAAAGTAAAGAAAACAAAAAAATTCACAACTGCCTCCTCCAAGTAGATTCTTAATGACATGGAAACAGCAAAACTTTCTGGATGTGGTAGTTACATAATTTCATCTCAACTTGTTAGAAAGGTTATAGGAATGGCGTCTAGCCTGTTAATCCGGTCGCAGCCTGGTTGATGCCTCCTTGTGGGCATGGCCTTCTCATGAGGATTCTGAGACTTTCCCTCTATTCCTCTCTAGGGGTGGCACACACATCTCTCATCTATGGTCAGAGCAAATTCATTGGAGGATTAGCCTTGTAACTTTCCTATGTTTTAAAACTGAAACAACTTTTAAATGGATCAAAAGGGACCTCAAATGTTAAAATATTACATATTAATATCTCACTGCTTTTGCCATACAGTTCTGTCTGACAACAAGGTTATTGACATTCCTCAACTATGGTCAGGGGGGATTAACTAGAGGGTTAAACCTTCTGTAGACCTTGATAATGATTTTGCGCTTACACCATCATCCATAGCCTTCTGCAAACCAGGTGTTCACCAGTTAAACTCTGATACCGTTCCCTCCTTTTGGAATTGGATGTTATTATTTACAATCCTTGGATAACACAGGATAGTGTGCTTCTTCCATTTGGCTTTTCTTCCATGGGGATTTAGTTGCTGCCTCTCTTAGATGGCTGCTTGTTTCAAGACAAAACTTTAAGACACCAAACACTATTCCTTCTGATAGCTGGTGTATTAGTCCATGTTGACTAGAGAAAAAAATCCAGATACACTAATATTTGTGTAAGAGAGAATTTTATGTCAAGAAGAAACTGTGCACCAATAAAACATCCCCGTGTGGTCCAGATCAAGCCCATATGTCCAATACCAGTCTATAAATTCCTTTTCAGACTCATACAGCACATGCAATGATGCCGAATACAAAAAGATCACATGCCAATGGGTGAAAAGTCTGTGGATCCAGTAGCAGTGGAAACCTCTCAGCACTAACATGGGTCTCCACATGGCTCCTCCAGTTCCAGGGCTCTGGATGCCATCAGCATAACTTCAGGTGGTTTGTCAACAGGAATGTGAAGCAGAGAGAGGGTGTGGTCCTTTTCCCAAGAGAAAAAGAGCAAGTTCCCAGAATCCTCCTGGTGGATGCTACCTTGTGACCTGATTGACAGCCTAGACTCCATCCCTTTGCTCAAGTTGTCAGGAGATTAAGTAGCGACCACACTGGACCTTCATTTGCTGATGAGGTGTGACGCAATATGAGAAGAAACAAATGCAAACATCTATTCATATTCAGAATATGAGATGTACAAAGTATAGATCTAGGTAAATTGAAGTCATAAAAAATGAAACGGGACACAAACATATCTATCTTAGGCATCAGTGATCTGAAATGGACTGGTATTGTCCATTTTGCATTGGAATATTATATGGTTCACTATAACAAGAATGGCAAATTCAAGCGGGTGGTGTCACATTTATCATCAAAAAGAGCATTTAAGAATCTATCTTTAAGTCAGAGACAGGATAATATCCATATGCTCTCAAGAAAAGGGAGATAATACTAATCAACACCCATGGAAGTAACAGTCAAGAAATCAAAAGTCTTATTGCGTTGGGCAAAATTACTGCGAAAGATCTCACTAATTGTTAAAAAAAACAAAGTTTTCCCTTTGAGGACTAAGGTGCATCTGAATTGAGCCATAGTATTTTCAGTTGCCTCATATGCATGCAAAAACTGGACAGTGGCCACTAAGAAAGACAAAAGAAGAATTGATGCATTTGAAGTATGATGTTGGTGAAGAATATTAAATATACAATGGATTGCCTGTGGAACAAAGAAATCTTTCTTGAAAGAAGCACAGTTAAAATGCTCTGCAGAATGGCAAGACTTTGTGTGATGTATGTTGGACATGATACCTGGAGGTACCAAGTCACTGGGGAAGGACATAATGCTTGGAAAAAGCAGATCAGTAGGGGGGAAATGGAATCCTCAACAAGATGGACTGACACAGTATCTGCAACAACAGGCTCAAGGAGCTCAGATTGGGAGGATGGTGACAGTCCCAGCAGTGCTTCATTCTGCTGTACTTAGTGTGGCTGTGCGCCAGAGCTAAGTCGATGGCATCTAGCAATCTAACGACAACCTAGAACGGGTAAATAAACGAGCCAGAAATAGCAAAGAACAAAGAAAGCAGAACGTTAAATTACTGCCCTAGAGTGCAGGGTGCGGATAATCACAAAAGACACAAAAAATCAAGCCAAATGGAAAGGAAATGTTGGGTAAAGAAGCCAAAGACAACACATCATAAAAATATCTCAATAATGAAATAGAAAAAAAAACAGATGCGATGTGTTAAATGTTCTTAAAATGAACAAATGCACGAGTCTGCGCATTTAATGGACACAGTGCTGTAGGGTGGTGGTTTGTGTTGCTGTGGTGCTGGAAGCTGTGCCACTGGTATTTCAAATACAAGTAAGACAGACTAGCACAAAAGGCCTGCCAATCTATTTCTAGAAATTAGCCAATGAAAACATTACAGGTCACAACAGAAATTGTCTAATTTGTTTTCTTTGGACTTACTATCAGAGAGGATTGATGTCAGGAAACGAACATATGTTGCCTGAAGTAGAGGGCCAGTAAAAGCTATGTCAAACTTGTTGGAATGGACTGGCACAGTAGCCACAATGATGGACCTCCAACATCCTGATTATAGTCAGGATGATGCAGGACAGGCAATGTTTTGTATGTGGTGTCACCACGAGGCACAGTCCAACAGGATGGCAGCTGCTACCTACTTACCTACCTACCTAAGTATCCATCCACCAATTTTAGATAAGATTGACTCAGAACACTTGACATTGAGAAACAGGCTAGTTACACGTTTTACCTTCCAAGGAGAGAAAATGTCTTCTGGTATCTCAGCAGGAACAGAAGTAACCGAAAAGGTCGTGGTGGTATGGAGGGCAGATTCAAGCTGGCTTTACAGATGAATTCAATGACAGGCAATAATGGCATTATAGGAAAAAATATGTGAACTGAGGATAGTGTGTGACTCAAATAAAACACAACAGGTCACCATCCTCAGTCATGAAAGAAATCAGTGCATTGGGGAAAAAAAAGACTCAGTGGTAAAATCCTGCAACCAAAACATGAATCAAAAGAAAGAACTCGTGGACAGAGACATCCTTTTAAAAAGACTCATGATGATGTTGTAGCTCTTTAAATACAGAAATATGGTTAAGCAGTACTAGTACTATAGTTGCAGAATGGAATGGATATATTTTAAAATCTAACAATGTAAAAATAATACAAGCAATGGAATTGGGAGATGGAGGAATGAAGAAGAGAAGAGCTAATCAATTTTCATAGAAATAAGTCAATCCATGATGCTCAAAACCAAATTGTACTGTTGAAAAATTAAGACACCATTTTTATTTTAATGCTTTTAAAATATATTTTTTTCTTAACTTGATGCTTTTAGAAATGAATCACACACTCTGTAGCAATTCCTCTCTTCTAAAGTTCAGTATTTCTTTCAGTGTCTCTTCAGTTACTATTCTAAAATTCAAGTAAAGTTAATTTTTTGGCAATTTCATCTGAAGCAGAATATGTAATAATGTTCCGCTTCTTCATCTGGGTGCTAGGTGCTCATTACACATGTGTGTTCCATTTGTTAAGCTGACATTTATATTTGAGTATTTCTCTGAGTATGTTATTAAAAATGTTTAACCCTATTCATAGAAAAGTCTCACTTTATCACTCACACATGCACACTCAAGTTGTTCTATCTCGCTATATATTCGTGGAGAAATATTTGAAAGAATGTTCACCACAAAGGGCTTAAGTGGAGAGCAGATGCATTGAAAATGATTAGGGCAAAGAATGTACGGATGTGCTTTATACAATTGATGTATGTATATGTATGGATTGTGATAAGAGTTGTATGAGTCCCTAATAAAATGTAAAAACAATACAATAAATTGTTCACCATGAAGGAATATTATTTTGTTTTTCTCCTAATTAATACGATTTTGTTGTTTTCGCCTTTGTCCTATTCTGTATAGCTTAAGGTTTTAGAATGATAATGACCACTTAGAAAAACAATGAATTCAGAGAAAGGGAGAACAGTCTGATCTGATGATCTGGCTTGGAATTCAGTGATCTCAGATTTTTTTATGGAAACAATTATGCAGCCATTGTAGATGAGAGTAGGAAACAGTAAGGTCTCCGAAATTTGGACTCTTAGGACAGAAACCACTCTCTTTACTCTTTGCACCTATGGACTGTAACCATGGAGCGATGATATTCTTTTTTAAATCATTTTATTAGGGGCTCATATACCTCTTATGACAATCTACACATACATCAAATGTGTAAAGCACATGTGCACATTTATTACCCATATCATTCTCAAAACATTTGCTCTCCACCTAAGCCCTTGGCATCAATTCATTTTCCCCTCCCTCGCCGCTCCCCTCTATCTCATGAACCCTTGATTATTTATAAATTATAATTTTATCATCTTTCCCTGTCCGACAGCTCCCTTCACCCACTTTTCTGTTGTCCATCCCCCAGGGAGGAGGTTATATGTAGATCCATGTAATCAGTTCCCCCTTTCCAACCCACCCTCTATATAACCTCCCGGTATCGCCACTCTCACCACTGCTCCTGAAGGGATCTTCCGCCCTGTATTCCCTCTGCTTCCAGTTCCTATCTGTACCAGTTTTCATCCTGTGGTCTAGCCAGACTTGCAAGGTAGAATTGGGATCATGATAGTGGGGGGGGGGGCGGGGAGGAAGCATTTAGGAACTAGAGAAAAGTTGCATGTTTCATCATTGCTGTATCACGCCCTGACTGGCTCATCTCCTCCCCGAGACCCTTCTGTAAGGGGATGTCCATTGGCCTACAAATGGACTTTAGGTCTCCACTCCACACTCCCCACCTCATTCACAGTATGATTTTTTTGTTTATGCCTGATACTTGATCCCTTCAACACCTCGTGATCACACAGGCTGGTGTGCTTCTTCCACGTGGATGTTGTTGCTTCTGAGCTAAATGGCTACTTGTTTACCTTCAAGCCCTTAAGACACCAGACACTATATCTTTTGATAGCTGGGCACCATGAGCTTTCTTCGCCACATGTGCTTATGCACCCATTTGTCTTCAGCGATCAATTATCAGGGAGGTAAGCACACAATATGATTTTTTGTTCTTTTATGCCTGATAACTGATCCCCTCGGCACCTCGTGATCACATAGGCTGGTGTGCGTCTTCCATGTGAGCTTTGTTGCTTCTGAGCTAGATGGCCGTTTGTTTACCTTCAAACTTTTAAGACCCCAGACACTATATCTTTTGATAGCTGGGCAGCATCAGCTTTCTTCACCACATTTGTTTATTCACCTGCTTTGTCTTCAGCAATTGTGCCAGAAAGGTGAGCATCATAGAATGCCAATTTAATAGAAGAAAGTATTCTTGCATTGAGGGAGTACTTGAGTGGAGGTCCAATGTCATTCTGTTACCTTAATACTAAACCTATAAATATATGCACATAGATCTATTTCAACATCCTCATATATAAATATATTTACATATGTACATGCCTTTGTTTAGACCTCTGTAAATGTTCTTTGCCTCCTACCTCTTTCCTCTATTTCCTTTAGAGTTTCCTCTTGTCCCACTATCATGCTAAGTCTTCATTTGGGTTTCAGTAATTCCTCTTGGTCACAGTACCCTTGATCACACCCTACCAGGCCTCCAATACCCTCCTCACCACCGATTTGGATCACTTGTTGTTCCCTTGTTCCTGGGCTTGTTAACAAAACTACCTTTTCTCCCACCTCCCCCTCTCCCATGCCCCCTTGGAACTGTCAGTCCCATTGTTTTCTCCTCCAGATTGTTCATCCAGCCTATCTTATTTAGACAGACCTGGCAATGATATTCTTGGTGACCATTAAAATAGTGTTTTTCTGTAAATCCATTTCTAAAATGTACATTTGCAAGCTATTCTGATCCATTGAAGATGGTTTGAAATATATGGAACCCTCTTTTAAACTTCCGCAACTCTAATTATAGAAAAGTTCATGTGATTGGAGTGCTAAGATTCTCTCCACACCCTCATCAACAGATTCAATTTGACCAGAGAGATATATTATTTAGCTACAGTGTATATTCTTTTTACTAAGTCAGTGTATAAAGTTTATTCTGGCCAATTTGGCCTGCAGTGATTGCACCTTGGACTAGCATCATCCTGAGCAGTTCAAAATCCATCCGGGGATCAGTGGTGGGGAGTGTGTAGGAGGCCTAGAAGGGTGTGACCAAGGGTAATATAACCGAGAAGAATTACTGAAACCAAAATGAAGGCTAAGCATGATAGTGGGACAAGAAGAAAGTAAAAGGAAATAGAGGAAAGAGCTAGGAGGTAAAGGGTATTTATAGAGGTCTAAATAAACGCATGTACATATGTAATATATTTATGAGGATGCTGAAATAGATCTATGTGCATATATTTATAGGTTTAGTATTAAAGTAGCGGAAGGACAATGGGCCTCCACTCAAGTACTCGCTCAATGCAAGAACACTTTGTTCTATCAAACTGGCATTCCATGAAGCTCACCTTCCTGACACAATCAATTGCTGAAGACAAAGCAGGTGCATAAGCAAATGTGGTGAAGAAAGCTGATGGAGACCAACTATCAAAAGATACAGCATCTGGGGTCTTAAAGGCTTGAAGGTAAACAAGCAGCCATCTAGCTCAGAAACAACAAAGCCCACATGGAAAAAGAACACCAGCATACATGATCACCAGGTGATGAAGGGGATCAGTTACCAGGCATCAAAGAACAAAAAAATCATATCATTGTGTGTTCACCTCCCTGATACATTCACTGAAGACAAATGGGTGCATAAGCAAATGTGGTGAAGAAAGCTGATGGTGCCCAGCTATCAAAAGAAATAGCGTCTGGGGGGTCTTAAAGGCTTGCAGGTAAACAAGCAGCCATCTAGCTCAGAAGCAACAAAGCCCACATGGAAGAAGCACATCAGCCTGTGCCATCATGAGGTGCCAAAGGGATCAGGTATCAGGTATCATCAGAACAAAAAAAATCATATCATTGTGAATGGGTGTGTGTGTGTGGAGTGGAGACCTAAAGCCCATTTGTAGGCCACTGGCTATCTCCTTACAGAAGGGTCTCGAGGAACAGATGAGCCAGTCAGGGTGTGATGCAGCAACAATGAAACATACAACTTTCCTCTAATTCCTAAATGCTTCCTTCCCTCCCCCCCCCCACTATCATGATCCCAATTCCACCTTACATATCTTGCTAGACCAGAGGATGTACACAGGTACAGATAGCAACTGGAAACACAGGGAATCCAGGGTGGATGATTCCTTCAGGACCAGTGGTGAGAGTAGTGATATGGGGAGGGGAGGGTGGAAAGGGGGAACCGATTACAAGGATTTACATATAACCTCCTTCCTGGAGGATGGACAACAGAAAAGTGGGTGAAGGGAGATGTTGGACAGGGAAAGATATGACTAAAATAATAATTTATAAATAATCAAGTGTTCATTAGGGAGAGGGGAGAGGGGGAGGGGAAAATGAGGAGCTGTTGCTAGGGCCTTAAGTGGAGAGCAACTGTTTTGAGAATGATGAGGGCCATGAATGTACAAATGTGCTTTACACAATTGAGGTATGTATAGATTGTGATAAGAGCTGTATCAGACCCTAGTAAAATGATTTAAAAACAAAATTTAAAAAATCCATCAGGGGTACATGATCAACTTTCTTCTTAAATGATTTCACAATGATTGGAAATGAAGAAATAAATCATGTTTTACATTATTAATAGACACCTTAAACTTTGTTATAGTTAAGTATCAGTTTACTCCTGGCAAAATATTAACCAATGAAACATGCTTTCCATCTCTAAGGCCCAGAGCTTTCTGTAATTTCATCTTGTGCAATGGGTTTGTGGCATAGACTTAAGCCAACAATATTTGTCTGTTGGTGGTGAGTGGGAGGGATCTACATAGTGTCTATACAAATGGCCTTAGATTTCTGTGGAAGCACTCATAGATATTTCCAATTTGGATGCAAAATATCAGCAAATACAATTGGGAATGCTGTGGTGGTTCACATAGCACTTAGGTAGTAATAACCCAAGTAAGTCCTGATTTACTTATCAAACAATCTGTATGAGAAAAAAATCAATGACATGTCCAAGTAACAAAGCTTATCTCTTTCATTTAGTCTCTTATACTAGAAGGACATTACTGAAATGTTTGGCCTTTGGATTCAGAATCCAGAATATTTCAGATGGAAAGTTCTTAGGACTCTTCAAGATATTAAATGAAGAATATCCAAGTGTGGCCTTAATGTTTGTTCCCTACAACTTCCCACCCCACACCACCCCCCACCAATTAGGGTCTGACAACAGGCTCAACTGTGTTATATTCAATTTGAAGCAATTTGCATGGGATTAAAAATGGTCAGAATGGTCAGTCCAAATATTTTTATAAATATTTACATAACACGGTGGGGAGGGCATGCCTTTTTATGCATTCAACAAATTGGTTCAAATACTTCACATTTCTTTGTACCATAGAGTGCTTGGGTAATTACTGTCTGATACACTAATTGTTCAAAATTTTCTTTTTAATTCATTCAAGCATAAGGTATTTGTTTGCCTTCTTTTAAGAACACTAACTTTGGCCTGTCTTATAGACAGAAACAGTCTCACTCCTTTCTTCCCCTTGCCTATCTTTCCTCAATCTCCATTCCTCTCCTATCTTCTCTCCCCTTAGAAAGAAGCAAGAAATGAATGGGAGGCATACCTAATAGCAGTATGATATATTCCCAAGGCCCTAGTTTGGAAATCTTCTGTAATGAACTCAAGAACTCACTCATGGTCCTTGATTTTTTTTTGCCTTTTTCATTTTTATTTATTCATTTTTTTGGGGTGAAGAACTAGAGTTTATTTTAGGCTTTTGGTTTTTATTAAATTTGTGTGCCTGTGCGTGTGCACATGTGTGCACGTGCACCTATGTGTGTATGCCGTGCAGTTTGTCACTCTGAACCGTCTCTACTGTGATGCAGACATTCACAGTTGACAGATGGCCTTCTACTGTCAGGACCCGGGCTGGATGTGACTCTGCCACGTGGACAGAGCTGTCCGGCTGAGCTCGGCTGGCAGCCTGTGTCCGTATGGTCCTTGATTTTTAAGGATGAAATTCCCTAGTGTTTCAGAACCAGATGACTGCATTCCCGAGGTTATAGAAATGACGATGATTGGACTTTGGTGCAGATCTTTTGCCTTGAGAGTGCCCAATGAATGGTGGCCCAAGACTACCATATAATTACTATTTTAATGTTATCCTGCCTTGTTATGCTATATCTTAATCTAGTAGGCATCATTCTGCTGTAGTGAATGACTGTTTTTGGAAGTTTGGGTAGAGGTATAAAGATAGTGACTATATTGATGCCAGGGAAGAGTGTGGGGAGGTGGGGGGTTGATGATGATGGGTACAAGAGGAAAATAAATGTTCTAAAGTTGATTTTGGAGATGGTTGTACAGCTCTTATTAATATGTTTGAAATGCTGAATTTTATGTTATGTGAAATATATGCTAATAAACTTGTTTTTAAAAAGAATTAAGCAAAAAAAAGAAGAGAATTATGTGACAAAATCATAATAAATCCAAAAAGAAAGGTGTTCAAGGAAATCGAGTTCATCTACAAGAGGTACTGTATAAAGTAAATGAATTAACAAAAAGAAAAAACAATAAACTCATTGCACATTACAAGTAATTTTGGAATTATGACAGTGTTCTTAAGAAGGCCATAGGAACATTTAAGAAAACCTGTGCTATACTATCAGAAATAAGTGTTCTCAAATAGACATTCTATTTGTTTCAGAGGATGGGGGACCTATACCACAATTAAAAAATATATATAAAACAGCAGCATTATCAAGTTGACTCCAACTCACGGAGACTCCGTGTGTTTTATAGGGTTTGGAAAGCTGTAACCTTACAAAATCAAATTACTCATTTTTCACCTTCTGAGGAGTCTGAATAGGTTCAAACATTCAACCTTTTTGGTTAGTAAAGAAAGAAATTGAAGTTAACAGATCTGAGAGGTGTCTAGAATTTTATCACCAAATTGATATCGAGCATGAAAGAGAGAGAGATGATGACAAGGATGACTTTCAGTATTCTAGCACGAGAAACTGACTGGATCGTGGTAATATCACTTGAGAAATATGACGCTGAAGGAGAGCAAGATTGAGTGAGAGTAAATGTTAAATTTTGGTGTGTTGATTTTGAGTTGCCTTGAAGGTATCCATGTGATATGGAATGTGTCGCAAAATGGACAAAGCAGAGGCTAAGAAGCGTTTACTTGACTATAGGTCCATATGTTGAGTCAACCACATATGTTTGACATTTGACACTCATGGGCAAATGATATGGCCCAGAGCAAAAATATAAAGTAAGAGAAGATTGTCTAAGACAAAGTTCTTGGGAACTCTAACATGTAAGGTTGTATAGAGAAGCTAAAAATGGATGCTAAGGAAGGAAGAAAGAAACCAGGAAAATATGATGCACCACTCAGATTATCAGTACTTTGTACTACAGTGACTTGCATGTGTGAATGATACTGGAAGTTATGCCACCTGCATTCCAAAACCACCAGTATCAACCAAGATAGACAAGTCTCAGAGGAGTTTCCAGATTAACAAAAAACTTGAAAGAAGTCCCTGCCAACCACTTCCAATGGATAGCAACAGAATGTTGTGTGAGACGAGTCCCTCATACTGGAACGCATTCAAAATATGACGGGCAAAGAACTACTTCTCAACATTGAATCAACCTTAATGACTTGAGTGGAGTAAGCTTCCAAAATCTTCATTTGCTGATGTAGCTTGAGTTAAAATGAGAATAAACAACTGCAAACATTCATTAGTAATCAGAACATGAAATGTACAAAGTATGAATCAAAGAAAATCAGAAGTTTTCAAATATGAAAATGTAATTTCCAGATCAATGCCCTAGACAGCAGCAATATGAAGTGGACTGTTACTGGTAATTTTGAATCAGATATTCATATGATCTACTATGCCAGGAATGACAAACAGTGTCACATCCATTGTCAAAAATTCCATTTCAAGACCTACCCTGAAATATCATGCTGTCAGTTACAGGATAAAATACATGTCAGCAAGGAAGACCAGTTACTAAGACTATTAAAATTTGCACACCAACTACTAATGACCAAAATGAAGAAATTGAAGATTTTCACCGCCTTTTAAGATTGAAATTGATCAAACATGTAATTAAGATGCATTGAGGGGAGACATCGGATAGTGTAACATATGACAAAATAATAATGTATGAATTATGAAGGGTTCATTAGGGAGGGGGAGGGGGGAGGGAGGGAGGGAAAATGAAGCGCCAATATTAAGGGCTCAAGTAGACGGTAGGTAAATATTTTGAGAATGATGATGGCAACAAAAGTACATATGCGCTTGACACAATGGATGGATGTATGGATTGTGATAAGAATTGTACGAGCCCCCAATAAAATGAATTTTTGAAAAGGATGCATTGATAACTATTAGAAATAAAGGATCAGTAGCTATAAAATATGGTCTTGGTAATATAAAAACATAGTGGAGATCACATGATAGAATTTTACAAGACCATCAAATTATTTATTGCAGTTATGTTTCTCAAAAATATAAACCACTACTATACGCATATACCTCACTGGGGGGTGGGGGGGTGGAAGGCCAGCCCCCCACAACTAATCACGGGTTCAGTAAGCACAATTGTATGGTTAAGATAATAAAGTCATAGAGAGGATGAGAGATAGAAGAGAGAGTCAAATAAATAAGTCAGACATATTTCATAGCACCATGCTCACCTCCTGGGTGGCCATGATCCTACCAGTCAGGTTCACGTATAGCGTGAGTCGAGGTGAAGTGGGGCAGAGACTGCCAGAGAGAGCCAGACCAGCCGAACTTTACTGCTAACCAAGGCTTATATCTACTTAGGGGGCATGATTACTGGTAGCCACATGTCACAGGAAGGGGCAGTACAATAGGCATGCATTATAGGAAGGGGATGTACAATAGGCGTAAGCGTGACAGGAAGGGGATGAGCTAGAGATGTGCACACAGGAAGGGGAGGAACTAAAGGTATATATGTGACAAGATGGGCAGACACTAGATACGTGATGGCGGCCTAACCTTGGTCACCCTTGGGTGGGCTTGACCTCCCTGGGCTCTCCTTCAGGGAAACAATTTACTACTATCCTTATCAGAAGGGAGTGGGCCCTTCTTGTTGTGGGATAAACATTGGTGTCTGCTTGGTCTGGATGGCTGATAACCCTTAGGGAGAATAACCCCTGACCTACTTCTGTTGACCTCCAAGTGTATAGTCATCTGCCATGTGTAGCAAGCAGCTAAGTTTGGCATATATTTGGGGGAGATAACTTGGGTTAAAGCCTTCTGTTCCCCACACTTCACCAGATGGAAGGCCTAGGAATCAAATCAACTACATGCATCTGGGGAAAGAGATGAAGGAAAAGCTCAATATCATCAGTGAGGACATGGCCAGGGGTCATTATGGAACACTCATAAGCAAATTCAGGTCAAAGCTGAAGAAAATGAAAATAAGTCCACCGGAATAAAAGTAGGACCTTGAGTGCGTCTCATCAGAACTTAGAGACTGTGTCAAGAATAGATTTGATGCATGGAACAGAAGAGCAGATGAGCTGTGGGATGGCAGCAAGAACATCACACATGAAGAACGCAGCAGTGAAGGAATCAAATGATGCAGTGCAGTGAGCTGATCTTCTGGAAAGGAATCCTTTTTAAGTATTGAGAATAAAGATGTCACTTCGAGAAGAGAAGTGAGCCTAACCTGAGTCACAATATTTTCAGTGGCCTCAAAAGCTTGTAAATACTGGAAACCAAACAAGAATAAGGATATTGGAGGTGAGTTCCCTGACCTAAGTCTTTGGGTCTCGGGACCGCCCAAGGGCACATCCCCCCCCCCCCCCGCTGGTCCCTTTCTCTGCTCTCCTTTCCCTCCCGGGAGTTCTTTCCCTGCCTCAATAAAATCTCTCTCAACTTAAAAAAAAAAGAATTAGCATATTGGCAAAAAATGTTAATTATACCACAGATTTCCAGAAGAACGAACAAACCTATCTTGGAAGTAGTACAGACAGAATGCTCCTTAGAAGTGTGGGTAGTTAGATTTATCTCAAGTACTTTGGGCATGTTACCAGGAACTACTGGTCTTTGGAGAAGGACATGGTGCTTGATAATGTTGAGAGTCAAATAAAATAAAAGGAGAGCCTCGATTAGGTGCATTGCCACCGTGGCTTAGAAAATGAGCTCAAACACAGCAAATAATGTGAGGATGGCACATGGACAGATAGGTTTTATTCTGTTGCACATAAGGTTACTATGAGTCAGAAACAACTCAGCGGCACCTAACACTACCAACAACATGATTATACAGAAGTCTAGGAAATAGCACATTACAAGGAGGATGTGGTCAAGATGGTTTTAAGCATACAAACTTACATGAAAAGCCCTGGGAGGCTTATCAGAGATAAACAAACAAAAATAAAGATGAAAAGAGGACAGAAGAAAGAATGTCTGTACAGTTTTTATCCCTCAAATTTGCAAGTAGGAAAGGCAGGTTCGAAGCCTCAAAGTTCCACAATCCAAAAGAGAGGTGGATTATAGCAATACATGAATATTTCTTTTCTTTTTTTTTTAACAATTTATTGGGGCTCATACAATTCTTATCATAGTTCATACATATATATACATCAATTGTATAAAGCACATCTGTACAGTCTTTGCCCTAATCATTTTTTTCTCCTCTTTTCTTTTTTTACATTTTATTAGGGACTCATACAACTCTGATCACCATCCATACATATACATACATCAATTGTATAAAGCACATCCATACATTCCCTGCCCCAATCATTCTCAAGGCATTTGCTCTCCACTTAAGCCCCTTGCATCAGGTCCTCTTTTTTTTCCCCTCCCTCCCCTTTCCCCCCTCCCTCATGTGCCCTTGGTAATTTATACATCATTATTTTGTCATATCTTGCCCTATCCGGAGTCTCCCTTCCCCCCTTCTCTGCTGTCCCTCTCCCAGGGAAGAGGTCACATGTGGATCCTTGTAATCAGTTCCCCCTTTCCAACCCACTCACCCTCCACTCTCCCAGCATCGTCCCTCACGCCCTTGGTCCTGAAGGTATCATCCACCCTGGATTCCCTGTACCTCCAGCCCTCATATGTACCAGTGTACAGCCTCTGTCCTATCCAGCCCTGCAAGGTAGAATTCGGATCATGGTAGTTGGGGGGAGGAAGCATCCAGGATCTGGGGGAAAGCTGTGTTCTTCATCGATACTACCTCACACCCTAATTAACCCATCTCCTCTCCTAAACCCCTCTATGAGGGGATCTCCATTGGTCGACACTTGGGCCTTGGGTCTCCACTCTGCACTTCCCCCTTCATTTAATATGGTATATATATACATATATACATATACACATATATACACATACATACACACACTTATATCTTTTTTTTTTGCATGATGCCTTATACCTGGTCCCTTGGCACCTCGTGATCGCACTGGCCGGTGTGCTTCTTCCATGTGGGCTTATTTGCTTCTGAGCTAGATGGCTGCTTGTTTACCTTCAAGCCTTTAAGACCCCAGACACTATCTCTTTTGATAGCCGGGCACCATCAGCTTTCTTCACCACATTTGCTTATGCACCCATTTGTCTTCAGCGATCCTATCATGGAGGTGTGCAGTCAATGATATGATTTATATTTCTTTTCTTTAAGCAATTATCATATACAGTATCTTCACACACTGCTATCAAATCGATTCTGACTCACAGAAGTTCTATCGGACAGGGTAGCACTGCCCCTGTGAGTTTCTGAGACTTTATAGGAGTAGAAAGTCCCATCTTTCCCCTGAGGAGCTACTTGCAGCTTTGAACAGCTGACCTTGCAGTTATAACCACTTGCAGTTATAATGCATAACCACTACACTAAGAGGGCTCCTATACAGTATCTTGATACACACTCATACAATATACAGTGGAACTATATCACAACCAAAGAACACAATTACTGGCTATCATGTGCCTAGTATTCTACAAGGTTCTTACCTCACCTTTAAGTTTGCAAGCCACTATATAGGGTGAGTGTGGTATGGAAACTGAGTCTTACATAGAAAGCATGTCCTCTTCAAGCTCACAAGCTAGGAAATGGCAAAGAGGTCATTTACACTGGGAAGCAGGGCATGGTGGCAGGTTCAATACCAGTTCCTTTTCCCTGTTTATAACAGTATGTGGTCCAAAGGAGTCCAAGGATAGTGCTGGAATACTAACTTTGTCAGTTCTGGAATATTAACTTTGTCAATACTAAGGTTGTCAGTTCGAAACCACCCAAAGGCACCTTGGTAAAAAGGTGTGGTGATCTGTGTCTGAAGGTTCACATCATTGAAAACCCAGTGGAGCAGGTCTACTCTGCACACATGAAGCAGCTCTAAGTCAGGATCGACTCAAAGACAACTGGTTTGATTTTGGGCTCTTATTCTTTATACTTAGGAAGGGTTGATCCTGCCCAATGGACAAAGCTGGCATGTGCCTTTTGGCATTTTTAAATTTTTCCTCTTTTCCCTTCCTACTGCTTGGGAAAACATCTGGGGTACCTCAAATGCAGCATCCAATTTTCACCAGTGGGAAGATAGCCAGACCTATGGATACTAAAGCATGAATCCTTAAGAAACCAACCTTAAACTGTCTGCCTCCGTACTTCCTGTCGCATGAGATAAATAAATCCTTATTCATTTAAGCTGTCGTGATCAGTTTTCTGATAAAAAGGCAGTTAAATATGATCTTAACTGATGCACCACCTTCATATAGTATTGATCAGTTTCCTAGTGCAGCTGTGAGGCGCTCTGGTGGGGGGCATGGGGAGCGTTGCGGTTAGCATCGGGCTGCTGACTGCAAGGTCAGCAGTTTGAAAACAACAGCCATCCCACAGGAGAAAGGTGAGGCTCTCTATTCCTGTAAAGAGGCACAGTCGGGGACACCCACGGGGTCACTTTGAGCTGGAATCGAATAGATGGCACTGAGCTTGGATTAAGTGCTCCTTTAACAAATTACTGCAAAAAAATAAAAACAAATTACTGCAAACTGGGTAACTGAATAAAACAGAAATTGATTCCCTCTCAGGTCTGGAGGTCTGAAGCCCCAAATCAAAGGGCCAGGAGAGTTGGTTAGTTCTGGAGTCTCTGAGGAAGGATCTTTCCCATGCCTCTCTCTCAGTTTCTCGTAGCTTCCACCAATCCTTGGTCACAAGGGAGTAATCTGCACGTTCATTTTTACCTGACCTTCCCTTCTCTGTTTCTTGGTGTCTTCTCCTTTTCTGCCACTGGACTTTGGAAATCTCCTGAATTGGTGAGGATTTCTCCTCAAGATTCTTAATTACACTTTCAAAGATCCTCATTCCAAATAAGGTCATTTTCTAAGGGGCTGGGTAGATACATCTTTTGGAAGGACATTATTCAACCCTTTGCACAGTATATAATTTTAAAGATATACAGAAATGGGATAATTTACAAGAACTTTTACTTTAGAGTATTATGTCTTTGTCTCTGCTTTACTTTTGGCCCGTTCCCTCTCTCCACCATTCTTTCCACCTCAACCCATATGGAAGAGACCCCCATCACCCATGTAAACCAGTGTTTCTCAATCTGTGGTTCATGACCGTTTGGGGGGTAGAACGATTCATAACAGTAGCAAAATGGCAGTTATGAAGTAGCAATGATAATAATTGTTTTGCAACGACAATAATTTTATGGTTGGGGGGTCCACCACAACATGTGCATCCTTTCATTTTCCAGCCACAGACCCATACTCATATACAGACAGAACGTATATCACAGATACACAGAGAGAAAGAGAAAATATCAAGTAGCCATTCTGCATAGTGAAATACTGCAAAACCCAGTGCCATGCTATGACAACCATTTATTATTATGAGTTATGAATCGTAAGATTGAGGTTTGGCCACTCTTGACTGGACTCTCTCATACATCTGAGAGTCAGCTGGAACCTTTGCTCCAGGCTAGGTTGATCCAGGGGAATTTAGCCAAAGTGGTTTTCGTTCTGTGTTTTGGATCTTCCTCCGGAGACCAGTGGGGATGGCCAAGAACGGGAGAGGGTGGAAGTGCCAGCAGGTGAGGCCCATCACCTAAGCCCCTGCTCAAGTGTCTCTGGCGTCAGATCAGCTAACATCCCATCGGCTAAACTCAGCATCAGTAGGTTGGGAATATAGTCCAATTTTTGATGGGAGGAACTGTGAAATTACATGATAAGAGCATGAGTACAGGAAGGCACACAAAATTGGGGCCATTAATGCCATTTATCCCATTACAGGAGCAATAAAGAGACCTATTTTTGATTTACAAAAATAGCATCATATTCTAGCATCTGTCTGAACCTCACTTTTCTCACTCAACTTTATGGAAGTAACTCTAAGTAATTTTATTTATGTATACTTCAATTTTTAATGGCTATATATTATTGTTGTTCCATCTTGTACTATAACTTATATACCTAGTCCTTGCTTGATAGAAATTAATATATTTTCAATGCTTTGGCCACTCTGAACAATGCAGAATAAGAGTCCTGACAATAATTCCTGACATGAGTTCTATGCCATCGAGTCAATTCCAATTAATGGCAACCCCGTGTTTTACAGAGTAAAATTGTTTCATAGGGTTTTCTTTGTAGAAATAGATCAGTAGTCCTTTTTTCTGTGGTGCAGTAGAGTGGGCTGGACCACACACTTTTCCCCCACCTACTTACCAGAGCTTTTATTTCTTTGTTGCCGTTCCAGATTCTAGGATTCTAGGGGAAGGCATTCTTTCTCTGTTGGTGGTAAAAGGCCTTGTCTCTTTTCAGCTTCCCTTCCTCAAGCACTTCATCCGTCTGTCTTCCACTATCAGTACTTCCTTTCTTCTATGCCTAACCTGCTCTTTTTATATCTCAACACTTAAAACATAGCCTGCATACGACTAAATAAAACATATGACCTCCTTAACATGACCAAAAATTCTATTCCTAAATGTGATTACATCACAGATATAAACAAAAAGAAGCTCACTGCCCTCCAGTAGACACAGCTGGTGATTTCGAACTACTGATCTTGTGGTTAATAGCCCCATTCCTAACCCATTATGCCACAAGGGCTCCTTGGCACAAGTATAGGGTTAGGATTTACAAGGCATATTTTGAGAGGCACAATTCAATCCATAACAGGGGCTATTTTTATTGCTTAAATATTTATTAGGGTAAAGGATTCTAGAAACCCTGAAAGTGAAGTGAAGCCGTGTAATAATCAGGAAGCTGAGTGGGGGAGATTCCAAGGACATTGCCTTTATGTTCCTCTGAATCTTTAGTACATGTACAAGAGAAATAACCAGGGTATTTAAACTATAACTCAAACTCACTGCCATCAAGTTGATTCTGACACATAACCCTTAGGACAGACTGGAACTGTCCTTGTGGGTTTGCGAGATGGTAAATCTTATGTAAGCAGAGAGCCTCATCTTTTTCCTGAGGAGGGGCTGGTTGATTCAAACAACTAACCTTTTGGTAGCTGCCCAACACAACCCACTACACCACTAGGGCTCCTATTTGCAACTAGTCCTCAATAAAATTTGAAAAAGGAGAGAAATAATTGAGAATCTGCAGGTAAAGATATGCTGTTTCAGAGCCCAAGACCTGCTCTCTAACAGAGGCATTATTTTAAGTTTATTATCTTTAGGTTTTCTGGAATTAAATTTTGTATGCCATAGAAAATGGAGTTTATTTTTGTTTTCATCAAGATGGGTATTCAATTGGTCTATACCACTTTTCTAAATTGATTCAAGCAAAAACAAAAACACAAACAAATTTCACTACCAATGAGTTTTAATTGATGCTCTGCCCAAAAAGTGATTTTGACTGTGATGTCATTTATTGATCTCTCATAAATAGTTGGGTAAAAATTTTGATTCTGTCAGTTTTCCACTGATTACCTTGTTTCTTCAAATGTCAATACCATATTGACTTGCTCTAAGTGTCTCTAGGGTATAATCTAATATAGTGAAGTTGTCCTTACCGACTTGATTTTGTAAATGTCCCCACCCCTTACCTCATAGGAGTTCTTGTGAGAATATAGAAATGGGCATTCCAGTCAGTAGCCACAAGCCAAATATATCTGTTTAAATTTAGATTAATGAAAACAAAATAATAGTTCAAATTCAGTTCATTAGGTGAACTGACCACATTTCAAAGGCTCGATAGCCACACGTGGCTGATGGTTACCATATTGAACAGCTCAGACACTGAACATTTCTACTATTACAGAAAGGTGGTGCTTCAATGATATAGCAGATACCATCTAGTACATCTGACAGTTTCTTGCTTCCAAGTATGAGTCTCATGATGTCATTTTTCCTTTAACTTGTGTCATGCTTATGTTCTCTTTCTGAACTAAATTATTGGTCACGATAGCTTCTTCTGTGATATCCTTGTTTCTAGTTTCATACCTGTATCTGTCACCAACTTTGTTGACATGTCATTTAATTGATTTTAACTATCTAAGACAGTAGATATTTAAATGAGCCCTGGAGGCATAGTGGGTTACAAGTTCGGCTGCTAGCCGCAAGGTCACCAATTTGAACCCACCAACCACTGCTCAAAGAAAGAGGCTTTCTTCTCCTATAGAGATTTACAGGCTCAGAAACCTCTACTCTGTCCTATAGAACCACCATGAATGAGAATTGACTTATTGGCTGTTGTTGTTATTGTTTAAGACATTTATATATTTCCAGTCACCACCGTATAAAATACTATGCTCAGAAATAGTTCCCTTCAATTCCTGTCTCTTCCACCCTGCTCCCTCCTTCCTCTCCATATGTAAACATCTTTATTCGTTTTTCTGTTATGCTTCCAGTGGGTGTTCTGGAAAAAAAACCCAGCAACAGCAAAAGTGTGTGTCTATACATAAGTATCTATACACAAGTATGTGCTAATTAAGGTCTCCCCCCTCTGCTCCATATAAGACAATATGTATGGTAAATACACAGTTCTGCACATTCACTCCGTCCCCTATCAAAGCATACCCTAGGCATTCATAAAAAATGTCTGTACTCCACTTAAAGGGGGTAACATCATTTGTCCAAACAATCCTATGTATTGAACATCTGGGTTATTTCAAATCATTGGATGACACCAATTTATTTTTTCAATTGTTATTCTCCTGCTCAAACACCTCGATGGCTTTGCATTGCCAGCAGAGACCAAATCCCTTAAGAGGTCTCCTAAAGCCCTTCACAATCAACCTTTTCACAGTCTATCTCCCCTAAACGCCTTGTGCATTTGAATGATGGTGCTGGCAAAGAATATTGAAAGTACCCTGGACTGCCACAAGAACAAACATCTGTCTTGGAAGAAGTGTGGCCAGAATGCCCTTTGGAAGCAAGTATGGCGAGACTTCATGTCTTGCTCTTGGGACATGTTCTTGGCACAGACCAGTCCCTGGAAAAGGGCACTGTCCTTGATTAAAGTAGAATGTCAGAAAAAGAAGACCATCAAGATGGATTGACATAGTCACTGCATCCCTGGATCCCTAGGCTCTTACATAACAATGGGGAGGATGGCATAGGACTGGACAGCATCTCTTTCTATTGTATAGAGAGAGTCACTATGAGTCAAAACCGACCCAACACAACCTGATGACAAAACACACCTTTTACCTTGCGTAGCAGCCGCGGTGGACCGGCCATCTCCACTCTCTGGATTAACCCTGAACAGTTCTCATGCAGTTCTCTCAAGCAGATTTCCTCCGTCCTCTTGTCCTTTCCCCTTCCACCTCTGCACTCCGTACGGGCGGAAGTTATTCTGCAGTCCTTATAAGAAGTGTCGTCTCTAGGAACCCTTCACTGATGTCTGCTCTCATTCACACCTTTCTCTAAGCAATGTTAACTGCTTTCACATTAGTGTTCCCAAAGCACTGTACTTCATTTTTATATTTTTGCCACTTACATCATTCAGTGTGTTTTTGTTTTGTTGTTTGTCTGTTTGGTTTTTTTTAGCTTTTATTTTCTTTTCTTTTAAGCTTAATTTTCTCCTGAGCCATACGTTCTTGCTTTTTTGGTTTCTTCTGGAAGATATTTTTCTTCTGTGCCACTTCCTCTTCTTGTCTAGGAACAACTTGTTCCTTTTCAGTAAGGATCATTTCAATGTAGCAGGAGGAGCTCAGGTATGGTTTGATCTGACCACGAGCCCTCTAAATCCAGCGGTGCATCTTGGGGGCTTTGTTCACCTTGATGTGCCCAATGAGCAAAAGATCCACATTTAAGTATAACTCTGCCTTGTTAAGCATGTGCAGCAACAATTCAGGACTCTTTTGGGGCCACCAACCCTGTGTATAACCCCACTGTTTGGCCTGGGCACACCTACCAACTCTACCATTGTAACTTCGGAAGGGCAAACACCGCTTCTGCAAAGTGACATCTTTCAAATATTTGGTGGCTTTCCCAATATGCATACCTTTGATGGCCTTGGCAGTTTCACAGGAGTTTGACTGTCCTGATTTGCATGATTTTGTGGGCTTTTCTGGGTCAAGTGATAGTGAACCATTTTGGCCGATCTCAGGCCCCCCTCTGTAAAAGGAAATCATCATACAGTGGTTTCTGGTTAGTTTTGTACACCCTCCCCTCTTCGATCCCTGTGGAGAATGGGAGACCCTTCTTGAACAGTTTTTACATATTTAAAGACTGCTGACATATTTATTGGATTGTTTATTTGTTTTTTGTTAAATGTCTGTTTAAAAAATGGGGCACAAGCAATAACCCATGCTTATGGCTTTGAAAAACTAATACAGGCAACTCGGGCTTTTACTGGGTTTATTTTCTTTTTCAGGGAGGATCCAAAGCAATTTCTAAAGAAAATTAAATTCTCAGAATAGCTCCTGATGCTGCTGTTTAATCCACCTAAACCTTGGTCAATGAGGACTGTGAAAAGAAACCAAGCCCATGCCTACCTGGCATAGTGAGCCCTGGTGACAGAGTGGTTAAAGATTGGGCTGTGAACCACAACGTCAGCAGTTTGAAACCATCAGCGACTCCTCAAGAGAAACATCAGGCTTTCCACTCCTGTAAAGTGCAACAATTTCAGAAACCCACAAGGGTAGTTCTACCCTGCCCTCTAGGGTCACTGTGAATTAGAATCCACTCAATGACAGTGAGCTCTCCCCACCCCCACTTGCTTTTGTTTGTTGGTGTGTCAGGTGCGCCAGAGCCGCCAATAGCAAAGAGACCACTGTGCTGAGCAACGGCCAGTTGAATGTCAGAAGGTCGGAGTCTTCACCAGCTGTCTGTTAAGTTTGTGGTCAGATAACATGTGCTCTACGCATGCTGCGTCGGGGTTTCACTTTACATTTTTTGAAAGGAACTCAAACGCAAAGGCTCTGGCAGTTTCTAAGCTGGCATACGCAGGCATTTCTTCTGACTTAGGGCTCATCGAACGGGCCTTTGGAGGTTCTCTTCCAGTCTTGCATGCAACGCCCTCCCTGCCTTCCTGTAGCACCAATTGTAAAGTTCTCTGTAACCCCGTGACCAGGAGAAAGGAGAAGCTCTGCTGAGACTGTAATCTTGCTCCGAACGGGTCTCCAGCAAGGGCTGCTGAGTGGTGATGCATCACGCAGCTCTCTCCCCTAAAGGCTCGCGGCGTCACCAGCGGCGTTGCACTCCCCACCCTGCGGGAAGACAGGAGAGTTTGCAGCGAGCATCAGACCGAGGTCGACCGCTTGGTAGCGCGCACAGTGCATTAGCTGCTGAGCAAGAGGCCGGCCTGGCCCACAGCCTAATTATTAACATTTGAAAGTCGGCTGTGGGGCAACTGCAGGAATTGCTTCCATGACATTTAAAAATATGGATTTTTCTCCTCCTACACACTGGACAGGCCTATTCCATGTTCCTTTCTGGATAAACTGTCAGCGTGACTGGAGCAGCCACCTCCACTGTGACTCCTGTCACTATCGATCACCTCAAGGATGAAGCACATTCTTCCAGGGCAGAACAAACACTAAACAGACCCTTGAAAATAAAGAAAAGAAAAATGCAGTCATTCTTCTTGAATACTGTGAATAATATTAATGCTATTTATGTAAACATTTCGGTGCTATGGTTTCTGCTTTTAGTGGTAACCCCATGTGGGCAGAGTAGACCCGTCAACAGGCTGGTCAAGGCTATGACTACCAGGCCTGTCTTTCACAGAACTGCCGGACAGGTGGCAACTGCCCAGCTGTCCACTAGCAATGGAGAGCAAACAGTTTCTGCCACCCCTGGCTTCCACATTTATGTGCTGATTTCCATAAAAAGCAAAACACCATCAAACTCCATAACTGCAGATGATATCTCTGCCCACTGTAAATTTTATATTCTGTTTAGATAAGACAGACAGGCATATTAGAACTGTATCTCACCCATTCAATTGATCGGCCATAATGATACATAAATATATCGAGTCTTTGTAAAAGTATGACCTTCTAGCCTCCGGAAAAGCCTGTGGAATTTTAAGGATTATCTCAGATGCATTTAGAGGTGTCTTTTTCAGCCAGTTGGATCACCAAACCCTGGTGATTGTTGATTCTTTTATCAGAAAGGGAATTTCCTTCACACCCTGCCCGATAATAAATGAACCACACCACCTAATGTGGCTCTGGAGAACAGGAGGGGATGACTGAAGGGGCTGACATTCCCTGCAGTCAATGGCAGATTCAGAGATAAGCTCCAACCGGAGTGGTTAGTGCTGATGTCTTGCTCCTTCCTCCTGGGAAGCGGAGGACCAGTGCCTTCTCCAGTGCTAAGTAGATCACAGGAGCGAGGTGTCTGCTCAGAGAGATGGTTTAGGATCTCTCTCTCCATTCAGAACCCTCTCATTAAGGGCAGGTACTTGCCTGATCTCTGACTCATTGCTTCGAGAGTCATTTTGTGCTATGGCTGCAAGGAGAAAATCTACATGGTTGAAGCTATCCATTGTATCAGCCAACCTAAAAATCTAAAAGAATAATAAGCATCAAGTGGCTGTGAAAAGTAATGAACACAAACAACCATTTCAGGAAATAATCCATTATATCTGTAGCATAATCTCTCCTTAAGCAATGCTTTGTACATCACTTTGCATACATTATTGTTGAATACGGTCAAGTAGATTCCAACTCACAATAACCCACCAGGCAGAGAACTGTGTCATAGGATTTTCCAAGGCTGCGATCTTTATGGAGGAGTCTTGGTGGTGTAGTGGTTACGCATTCAGTTACTACCCTTATGCTCAGCAGTTCCAAACCACTGGCTTCTCTGAGGGAACGATGAGGCTTTCTACTTCCGTAAAGAGTTCCAGTCTCAGAATCCCACAGGGGCAGTTCTAACCTGTCCTATAAGGATCGCTATGAGTCAGAATTGACTTGGTATCAGTGAGTTTGGTTTTTCTGGAACCCTAACAGGGAGGGATCACCACCGTGGCTTCACCTTATACAGGACATTGAAATCTCTCAAAGCCAACATACAGAGTGTAAAAACATTTTATAAAATATAAATAACTAATACCAAGAGCAGACAGGCTTTAAAATGAACTTTACAGGTGACATTATTTTAAATGGATGGGAAAAAAATCACTCTTTTTCTAATTTAACATTGGCAGCCATACCCCAGAAAGACAGACTATTTGACCTCGGCTTTAAAGTTGTCTTCATTGTTAATTTCCATAAAAACCTTAACATTGTCTAATTATAGGGTTCTGCATTCATTGATCTCCCTAATTTAACTGTTTTATCTGAGTGCCTCTCCTGAATTGATAAATCTAAATTGCACATTTTCTAAACTGCAGAGCTCAGGAGAAATCTTGAGGGTAGCTGAGATGACTATTAAAACTCTTTTGCACCCATCTAGCACCATCTACTGTAACTTTGCAATATTGGATTTATTGTCATTTTCGGAAAAGCATGTCCAGATTCCTTCAAGATGGTCCAGCATAACTCAGTTCATCAAAGCTGTATTCACAGTTAAGCAGAAAACCATGTAACATTGGTTACTAACATAAGAAAGAGGAATCTAGACTTGTTCAATTCCAGGGTTAAAGGAATAGATTTCTCAGATCCCCTGGCTCATCAGGACTACTGCCATTTTATAAACTGGATTTTTGCTAAAGACTATTCTAAAATGCTCCATATTGGTGGGGGAGGGGTAGAGAGAAGTAAAGCCACTGCAAGTGGCTTTGTCCAGGAAGAATGTATGTTCCCATGACTCACACAACATATTGTTTTATCATTTGTCTGCTTCCCTGGAAGTCATAAGACATAAAGAGAATAAAATCAATATTCTTTTCTACTTGCCTAGCACAAACAGGTACTTACTTGAGGTCAATAGTCCTAAAAATATCTACAGGTAGGGAGAAGCCAGATGATAGCACGAAGGGGAAACGTGGCTAGCTGTAATTGTTACTAAGTCCTAGCTTTTTGGTTATTTGGGATTTGGATTTGCAAAGTCTAATTACATCATTGAGAAAACCAAAACTCAAGCTCACTGCTACCTATTAGGTTTGCTGCAAAGACAAACTGAGGCCAGCCCAGAGAGGAGAAGGAGAAACCTATCCTGCATTTCTGGGCGAGATTCATGAGCTCCATCAAGGAGTCAGTGAAGTCGCACTGCCAGGAGGGAAGGGGAGCAGAGAGGGAGAGAGACAGGAACCCTGAACTCCCAGGCGAGCTCCATGGGTCCCCAGCAGGGGACCTGAGAAGTTGTACTTATCTGTGGTGGAAAGCAAGTTTTAAGCTGGTCGGGAGGGTGAACAATAAAGGGAGGGAGTAGAAACTGCAGGTGGGCAACAATGAGGAAGGGGGTAGGAGTTGCAGCTGCAGGGGCTTAAGCCATCTTCATCCATGAAATTGCGAGGTAGTGGTGCCTTGATCATTCAGCCTGATACTGAGGAGATGGCTCATTGTTCTGGAGCCCTTTGAAACTAGCTGTCTTGGGCCCATAAGGGCAGGCAGGCGTTTCCTAATGCCCCTCGACTAGCACCTGACCCAACATTCTAGCCTTTTTGATGACATATGAGGCGACGTTCCTCTATCTAGCTGCTTCCTGCTTGTCGGGGGCTGTGAAGGATTAAAGGCCAGAGCGTGTGGGGTCACTTGTGGTTATATGTCTCTTGTTACTAATAGCCCCCCGTTTTTTCAAATTTCTTCAGAACAGGATAAGGGACATGACCAACTTAACTGTCAACCAGATTATTTTATACCCTTACACCCCATGCCCAATGAAAGGAAGGACCTAGGTTAAAAGGGGGGTTGGAACCAAGAGTGTAGTGGGGCATGGTCTCCCCAGAGGTTTTTAAGACCTTCACCCAATCTGGTGAGGGTCTGTATGCTTTGTTCCACCAGCCCTGATTCATTAACATAATGAAAGTACTCTTTCCTTAAGAACAGACAGGTGCCTCCCTTCTCTGCAGTTCAAAGATTTAAGGCCCTTCCGTTCCGGGGAAGTGAGCAGCCTATTGTAGGGAGGCTAGAGAGCTGAAAGCGGATTCCGTAGCCAGCTGGATCTTCTCGATGACCTGTGGTCATGAATGGTTACAGGAGACAGTAAAAGTACTTGGGAGGAGTGTAGATGGATTGAGCGAGGAGGACTGGTGTAGGCCTAAATCAGAATTTCCAAGAAAGAGCAAATGGATTTCCTGCATCCTGCCCAGAGGGAGTAAGGAGAGGAAACAATGCAACAGTAAGTCCTGCAGCGTGTGGGCAGAAAAGGTCTGAAGGAGCTGCCCTAAGTGGTTTTAAGGGCTTCTTTGGTAAGGGCAGCTGCGACCACCAGAGCACAAAAACACGGATGCCACCCGGACTGTGGTGTCCAGCTGTTTGGATAAATATGCTGTTGGAGAGTAGGTGGGTCCCAGAGGCTGGGCGAGGCCTCCAGTCGCCATGCCCTGCTTCCCATTAGTAAAAAGAAGAAAGGGTTTATCAGGGTTTGGTAAACACAGTGGTGGGGATTGTAATAGCGTTTCCTGGAGTTTTTTCAAGGCCACAGCGACTGCCCGAGGGGAGTCTAAAGATCCGCTGGGTGTTGCCTTTGCTGCATCGTATAATGGTTTAGCTATAAGGGAAAAATTGGGGAGCCAATGTCTGAAAAAATCCACAAAGTCAAGAAAGGAAAGTATTTGCTCAGTCGAAGTTGGTGGTTGAAGGTCCCTTATGACCTGGCGTCTATCCAAATTAACCCCCGAGTGGTGGTGGTGGGGGGGAGGCACAGGCCTAAATAGATAACAGCAGAACCAGAGAATTGTGGCCTGGAGAGAGAGACCCTGTAACTTTTAGAAGCTAAGAAGGTACGGAGTTGGGTTGTGGTTGCCTTAGAACTGTCTAAGGAGGGGCTGCTGACAAGCTGGGTCAAAGGGGGATGGTGATGAAGGTGTCCTTTAAACTGAGGACAAAAAAATGGGTAGTGGAAGGGGAAATATGGGACAAAAGAGTATAGGGGTTGTGCACTACCAGGTGTCTGGGGATAACAATTTCATTAATGAGGTGCAGGTCCTGGACCAAGCGATAAGTACCATTTGGTTTCTTTCCTAGTAAAAGTGGAGCGTTGCTGGAAGAGTGGATAGGAGTAATGAAGTTGTTAGTAAGGAGGCGCTCTATGTTGGGTTTCAGGACTTTGCAGTTTGTTACTGAACTGGGGAAGTGAGGCCGAGATGGGAAAACAGTGGGGTCTTTGAGAAGTTTAAGAACTGGGCGATGGTGAGTAGCAATAACGGGTGGTGGTGTCCCATACTATTGGGTTAACATTGGGAAGCAATGAGGCCTGTAGGGCTGCTTCCTCCAGGTCGGCTGAAAGAAAGGCAAGGAGCAGAGGTGCTGTGAAACCAGAGGGCCTCTTGCCTTTCCAATGACAGACAGACTTCCAGTGTCCCCTTTGACCACATTCTGAGCAGGGTTGGGTGGGAGCTCCGTGACCAGTGCCCTTCTTCTCCGCACTTGAAGCAGGCACCAGGTGGTGGTCATTGTTCCCATGCACCCTCTTTGGGGCCGTGGGGGTTGCTGGCTGCAGGGTTGCTACTAAGGTTGGGTTTGAAATTTTAACTTCTGTCTGAAGTGGACATCATGGACGACTCTGCCTGCTCCTCGCGGCTATTGAAAACCTTGAATGCCATACTCACTAAATTTCGGACCGGGGTTTGAGGGCCATCTTCTGCCTTTTAAAGATTTTTTCTAATGTCTGGGGCTGACTGGGTAATTAACTGGGTAGGGAGGACCATAGCCCCAGCCGGGGAAGCTGGGTCCAAGCAGGTGTATTGGGTTAGAGCATCAGTTAAATGGCTTAAAAGGCCGTCTGGAGCAACAACAACAAGGGGGGTGGGGGGGAAGTGGCTGGATTCTTGTCAGGTTTTTGGGTGATTTCTCTGACATTATTAAAATTTGACTGCCTTATGAGAAATTGCCTGAAGTCCAGTTAAAACACACTGAAGCATTTTGCCACAGCGGGCATGACCGTCCCTGCCTGCTTGAGTGTCAATTTGATAACCCCAACCAGGTTCTTGCCTGGGGATGGCCTCGGTGCCAGCCGGCATGTCTGAGTTGGTCAAATGAACCTGGTCGGCATGCTGCTCAGCAGCAAGACAAAAATGCATTCCCTTCCATCTGCGGATGGGGTAGAGGAAAGGATGACAGAAATATCATGCCAGGACAAATCATAAGCTTGAGTTAAATATAGAAACTCTTTAATATAGGTGGTGGGATCCTTAGAAAATGAACCTAAGCGCTTTTCAATTTGAAATGTGTCAGTGAGAGAGGACGGGACATGAACCCGGACCACCTCCTCAGCCCCGGCCACTTCCCGGAGAGGACAAAGAAGAGATGGATTCTGCGATTACGTGTGTTTGCTAACTGGCAAGGTGAGTGCAGATTCGGGTACGACTGGCGAGGTGGGTGGATCAAGAGAAGAGGACTCAGGGCTCTGGGTGGCTGCAATAGGGAGGAGGGCAAGTAGGGGGTGAGGAGAGGTGCTCAGGCAGTTCTGAAAAGGTAGACAAGAGAGGGGTGGCAGAAGCAGTAGGAGAGGAGGAATTTTCCCTAGCTAAGAGGACTTAAGGAAGGGGAGCAGGAAATACAGACAGGGAGTGGGAGCGCAGAATAAAGAAGACCTGGACATACGGAACCTCAGACCATTTCTTGGTCCTTTTGCAGAAGTTTTTTAGATCGGTTACAATATTAAAATCAAAAGTCCCTTGTTTGGGCCACTTAGACCCATTATGCAAATTGTACTGGGGCCACTCTACCAAGGGGGGAAAAAAGATGAGGCACTTTGGACATATCTCTGGCATCAGCCCCAGTTTAATGAGGTTGGCCAGGAGGCACCCTAGCAGTGTCCAGGGGTCAATTTTAGAATTTTAATTACCCATGGCTCATCTCTGGAGACCAATAGTCAAGTCTAAACCACCAGCATCCCAATCGTGTACCCTTGGTTACCGATGGAATAAGGAGGACCGGAGGGTTGACAGGAACATCTCCATTGCCACCCTGGGTTGGATGGGAAACCAGGGCGATCTCTGACGTGGTCATGCGTTTACAGACAGAGAAGCAGGCAGGGGTCACCAGAAATAGACATGGGTTTGGACTTATCATCTGTGCTCCTGGACTGGAATGCGACTGAGGATCCTTGAGGCTAGCAGGAGAGGAGGGCTCCCGAAACTACTCTAGACAGTTAAGAGGGGGCTCACTTCTCCCGGTTTTGGGCACCACATATTAGGCTCACCACAAAGATAAACTGAGGCCAGGCCATAGAGAAGGAAAGGGAGAAGTTTATTCTGCACTTCAGGGCTAGTTTCACAGGTTCCAGCAAAGAGTCAGTGAAGTCGAGCTGCCCGGGATGGAGGTGGGAGCAGAGAGGGAGAGAGATGGGAACCCTGACCTCCTGGGTGAGCGCCATGGGCCCCCAGTGGGGGTCCTGAGAAGTCCTACTTATCTGTGGTGGAAAGCAAGTTTTAAGCTGGTCAGGAGAGTGAACAATAAAGGGAGGGAGTAGAAACTGCAGGTGGGCAAACAATGAGGAAGGGTGTAGAAGTTGCAGCTACAGGGCCATAAGCCCATCTTCATCCATGAAATTCTGAGGTAGGGTGGTGCCTTGATCGTTCCACCTGATACTGAGGAGATGGCTCATTGTTCTAGGGCTGCCTTGGCCCGATATGGGCAGGCAGGCTTTTCCTAATGTCCTCCAACTGGTACCTGACCCAACACTATCAAATTGTGGCTAACTCATATCGACCCTGTAGGGAAAATTAGAACTAGCTCTGTGAGTTTCTGAGACTGTAACACTTTACGGGAGTAGAAAGTCCCAGCCCCATCTTTCTCCCATGGAGTGGGTTGAGGTTGCAAACCATTGATCTGGCAGATAGCCCAAAAGGGTAACCATTAAATAAATAGAATGAAAAAAGGTGCAAGTAGGCTAGGAAACAAACTTCAATTCTTTTGTGACATACAAATAAACAAAATGGGCTAGAAATGAATTAATGATTGAGTCCATCATAGATCAAGGATCAAGATAAAGCTGCTATTTTGCCACCAAATTCAATGCTAAAAGAAAAGAAAAGGTTCCTGCTTTGGTCTGAGTATTTGAAACCAAAGACTTTTTGTCTAGTGAGTTTTTGACAAGTGAGGCAGCAACTCAATTCAAACCCTCAGGACTAGTTAGGAGCCGAACAATTCGTTTTTTTGATCACCAGATAAGACTCTGCAGGCTACTTTATCTTTCTATCTCTCTGTTACATTGGTGGTCTTAAAGTACAGCACTCTTCTCAACGGAAAATTGTATAAATATCCAGACAAGCACAAGAGCATTACTAGTAACACTAGTCATGATGGCCCCAAACTGGAAATAATCCAAATATCTTTCAACAGTCGAATGGATCAATGAGGTCTATTCACTCCAAGAAATTCTCTATAACAATGGCAATGAATGAACTACCACTACCATGACAACGTCGATGAAGCTCATAAACACAGTGTTGAAGAGAAGTCATATGCAAAATAATACACTATATTGTTGCATTCATATAAATTTCCTAACACAAGCACAATTTAACTGTCTGGAGGATGCATGCCTGTGTGGCAAAGCTGGAAAGCAAAGCAAATGCATCATTACCATAAAAGCGAGGCTAGTGGCCACCTTCAGGATGGTGAAGTAGTGCAGGAAATGTTCTGCTTCTTGACCTGGATTCTGGTGTCATTGGGATTTGCTTTACGATAATTCACTTGTGACTTACATTCCTTCCTGTATTTTGAAGGAGTCCTGGTGGTGTAGGGAGTTACACTTTGGGCTTCCCACCACCAGACCAGCAGTCTGCACTCACCAACTCCTCCACAGGAGAGGCATGAGGCGTTCTGCTGCCTTAAAGATTCACAACTTCCCAAACCCATGGATGGAGTTCTGCTCTGCACAGAGTCGCTATGAATTCAAATGGACTAGATGACTGTAGGTTTAAGTCTGTGTTCTTGTTATATTTCTCAATTACGAAAAGTTTAAAAATAAAGAGAACCCTGTGATGTGTCTGCATTGTCCCCACAATTCCCCAGTCTATTAATTAGAACTCTCCATATCAGTTCTCAGCTACTAGTCTTATCTGACTCCCTCTTCTCATCATGTATGTATATCAGCACACTTTGTCTTCATGTTCGTGAGCATTTATATAGATAAGACATAGAGCCACCACTTTGTATACATATATTTGTATGTGTATGTATGTGTATGGGGAGGGAGGAAGGATATTGCAAATCACATAAATGTACAACTCGCATGTGTGGGTTTTTTTTAATTCTAAAGTCCTCACCCTTTCTCCCCTCAGTCAGTTGTGCTGTCTTAGGAGAGGATGAAACTGGGCATTGTGGAAGACTCTTCAAGCTACTTACAAAAGAGTTGATGTCATCACAAGTTAGCCACTTATATGCAGGACATTTATAAGTATTCCTAAGTCAAGAAATACCTACTCCGTGTGTGTGTGTGTGTGTGTGTGTGTGTGTGTGTGTGCATTTGGGTTTGCATGCACGTGTGCTTATATCCTATATTTGGAAACCTGTTCATTAGCAAATGAGCATGTCTATTTTAGTTGACTTCACAGAATTACTCAAAAATAACTCAAGTGTCACCAGATTTTGAAGGAGGACCCATAGTAATGCAAATGTTGACTTACTAGGATGTGAAGCTAAATAGAACAAACAAAACAATGAACTACTTAGAGAAAGATTCTTGAGAACTTTGCTTGGTTGACTTTGAAAGACACAGGAAGTATCTGAATGGAGGAGCCTGTTAATCTGCTTAGCTCACATTAGAATGAATTGTTCAGATGTGCAGGGAGGGGATGATTTTAGTGGTTCTCAGGCAGGGCCTTTGGTAGAGGTATGGGATCCTGGCAAATAAGCTAGTTTTGCTTATGAACTCTGAAATGCATTCTACACATATGAAGTATTAGATGCAAAATGTAGTTAATGGTTAACAAATGTTTGAAATTCAAAGCAATTACAGGAAAGGAGGATTGAAATGAGTCCATATTATATTCATTAGGCAAATGGTCGCAGACATTTGAGATGTTTCCCAAACATTCTGTGACTTGCTGCCTTTAACATGTTGTAATTTTGTTGGCTAAACATTATCAAGAAAACTCCGCTGAAGTCATCGACATAATATGCCATACAGTGCTCTGTGGAGAATGATTTTTTTAACTTAGAAATACTAGAACCTTCTGCACTTTTTCTCAGGCCCTAAACAAAGTATAATTCAGGAAATGAAGTCATATAATAGAAAATATCATTACCATTCTTTGTCATTCTGTTATGATCATTTTTTATGGTTTGGATGGTTGTAGTTGTGTGTGTGTGTGTGTCCTTTATGCAGAATTTAAACCCAAATGATTATCTCTGTTTTGCAAAACTTTGGAAGCGTCTGTGAATATTGTCTAGTTGTCCATAAGGAAATAGGGCAAAAGAGATGCAGTTCTCTAGTTTCACCTTGAATTTGCTAGTTTGAAAGCATTGCAGCTGCATTTTTCATTGGAGTGCTCTGAAAAAAAATCTACAGTTTTGATTTTGTATTTCAAGGCTGATTTTTTTCCACCCTTTGTCATTGGCAGTTTACAAGTGTTTTTCAGTTGTTGATGCTGGAGAAAATGAAATAAACCATCATAAAAATAATTTTGTCCAGGTGGTACATAAATCAGTTGAGGATATACAGCTCTTTGTGACAAATAAAAAACATATGTATTACCTAGTGCACCAAAATGTTACTATTAATCAAATGAGCATTATGGATGTGCTAGGATTTAGATATGTGACGAAGAAGATTAATATTAGGATAGGACAGAGGAATAGTGCCTGGTTTTGGCTAAGGTGAAATAATTGGAAGCAAATGGATGAGAATTTTTAAATGCATTAGAGAAGAGCTGAAGCTCATTCCAGGTGGATATGAGGATTTCCTCATCAGGAAATTTCTCTGCTACTTCCTCTTAATTTACAATTTGTTGAATACCGCCAAATATGACTATCAAGCACCAAGTAGAGAATTCAAAAATAGAAGCTACAGTGGATCCATTATTAGCTAGAAAATAACCTGATTGCCAATATAATATGGAAACAACAGGGGTGTCTAATTATATGTATGTGTGTGTGCATGTGTATGTTTACTCAGAGCATATTCAGGTGCAATAAGTCTTTATATGACTAATTACTGTGGTATGTAAATTTTGTTTCTAACTCCAAACGAGGCATTTCCATCTATGTCCTTACTGTATTTACACATCAGATTGTTGTTATATTATTGTTTCTTGCATTAACATTACTTTATAATTTTT
This sequence comes from Tenrec ecaudatus, assembly GCF_050624435.1. Lineage (NCBI taxonomy): Eukaryota > Metazoa > Chordata > Mammalia > Afrosoricida > Tenrecidae > Tenrec > Tenrec ecaudatus. Next base: position 42,957,145 of record NC_134548.1, on the reverse strand, counting down.
TTAATTTTTGTATGTTTTGCTTTTATATGTGTTTTACTTAAAAATGGTTTGCAACTTTTTTGGTAATCTCCCTTCAACTACTCTCATAAATTGCTTAATATATGAAAAATGTAGGTATTTAATACTAAATACTGCCATCGGGTCAATTTTGACTCAGAGTAACAGTGCAGAACAGAGTAGAGTGGCCCCTGAGGGTTCTGAGGCTGTAAATCATTGGAAGAAAGCCTCATCTAACTGTCTCAGTGGGGGAAGGGTTCAAACAGCTGACCTTGTGCTTAACAGCCCAAGGCATAGGTGGGGCTCCTTAGGTATTGAACAGTGTTGAGTAAGAACGGAATTATTTATTATTTACCATTGAGTGGTCTTTGTAGATTAAACAGAGAATATTGCAACAATTATTTTCATATTTTCTTCGAAGTTCTATGTACTGCCTACATTTTTATACCAGTTTGGTATCAAAGTAAGGTGTTCCCTGCCCTACTGAAAGTAAGCGAAAGTACAATGTTGCTCTTTTTCTAGGTCATGTACTAAACAGAAAGGAGTTATTTCGACTTTAGGTTGTTTTTTTTAATTTGCATAACATTTTGTCCTTGATTTAACCAAAAGCCTTAGGGTATATTCCAGAACCCAGCATCTGAGAGCTATCTTTTAAAATAGACAGTTGTTAGTTATTTTCTCTTTTAAAAAATCCATAAAATTTATAATGAAACTCAATTAAGTGAATATACTATCATTTAGTGTATTTTCAGGAACTCAAGATGTTTATCGTTTAAAATAAAGTTTGACTTCATTTTTATGTTGATTGACAGCACATTTGTTATGCACAAATCATTTCTCCTTTCACAAGTCTGTCTTTTAAAGTGTTCTGGCCTCTTCGTTTCCATTTTCTTTGTCTTTTTTCTCTTCTAGTTCATCTTCCTCATCTCCTTTAGAGACCTAGTGAATCATAAAATGGGCAGAAGTAATAGAGATGAACCTTGGAGAGCTATGAACATTTTGAAGGATACCAAATTAGAAAAGATCTGTGTCAATGACTCAAAATGAAAACAAAATGATCATTTTCATTTAAGAGTATTTTACATTAATATATATGTTTATTCATCTTAGCACATAGGTCAAACTATGTTACAAAAAATTCCACAATGTCATGCAATCAATTAATACAATTAAAATTACAATGTGCGTAAAATCAACTTATGGCTTTTGATGTAAACCTTTCGTAATGCAAAGGGTCAGAATTAGGGAAAACATATACCGGCTGCTTGTGTCTGAGTGTTAGAGCACCAAGTAGTCAAATAACAAAGGGGAGACTGGATTGAAATAGTCTCACTTGGCTTGTCAGGTAAACTTCATGTAATACTGGGTTTACCAAGTGAAACCAACTAGTGATTAGGATATGACGGCACAGTACTGACCCTGAGCCTAATTTAGCGCTTATAACATGGTCAACAATGCTGAATTAATGTTTGCATATGGCCTGGATCATTTTATTAAAGGGCTAAGATTGGTCTACTGCCATTCCCAATTCTTTGTCTTCATTTACAAATAGACTATAATAGTGTCCCAGACCTTCTTGGTCCACACGGTGTGTCTGTTGACGGGCATGTGGTCTCACTTCTGGGACCAGAAAAGGAGTGACATTGCCTCAAGGAGGTTGGAAGATCAAAGAGCTGATGGCTTCTTGGAGGTTCAGGGCAATAGGGTTTAATGACATTTTCAATATCATCTAATTAACATGAGAAATGTCACAAAGCCTCAGATCGGTGGTCCACTAATCTTAAATTCTGTTTCCAAAGGCCGACCAATGCTTTGTAAGAATGTGCAATTTGCATCCATGACATCATCTGCAGAGGTTTGGGATGTAATTTGAAACTGTCTAATTTTCCCTTAGTAAACTGTTAAGGATCTGTTATCCTTGAATTGATCCAAATTCTCCTTGACCACATTCACCTTCTCATCCTGCCCAGCTTTATTGGTATAATGAGTTGCATGTGTTTACAAGTCACTACATAAACAAGGTCTTGACGTTTGTTCTAAAACCATGCCTCACAGCTTTAGGATACACTGTGCATTCTAGTGTGACATCAATAAGTTCGTGTTCACCCAGATCAGACTTTCTGTGCCATAGATATTGCTCCTACCCCCTCTTTTTTAAGGGAGACTCCTAGTACCTGGGAACTAAGATGTTTGGGTGCAGCTCCTCTCCTATCAGCCCAAGTGAAATACAACATATCCCTTGCTTTAGAAGGCAAGGAATTTTTCAGTGTTAGATTCTGAAAACTCCCAACTCCCTTGCAATAGATTAGTGCAGGAACAAAGAGAAAGATTTGGTATGCAAACACTCCTAGCCAGAGCACATAGAGACTTTCATAATTCACTCAGATATACCAGTCTAGCCCTCAATATGTGATAAAAATTGATTATCCATTTAAAGTTGTTTCATGGTCCATGCATGTGTTTCCACTGGTGTTTTAAGTGGCTTTACACAGAGTGAAATAGCATTACTTAAACAGTAAAGTATAAACATAATATGGCTCGTTTATTAAGGTCCCAATGCTGCAGCTGGAAGGCATCCCAGGCAGTCCTAATGCATAGAAGACATCAATGTCCTTGGCATCAGACCTGCAGAGAACACTAAGACACTTCCATGTGGACTATGCCCCTTCTTTCCTTCCTGCCTCTTTAAGCAATAGAATGAACACCTTGCTTTTTACTTGCCTTCCACTACAAGCCATTTCTAATCAGCTGTGCATTGTTTACATGAGTCATTTGGTAATGCTGCCGGCTACATTTTCAGAGGGGATTGGAATTCATTTCAGTGTGAATGATTGGGGTTGCCATCTTTGGTGGTGGTGGTGGTCAAAGTGGGGGTGTGGTCAGCAAGTTCAAGAAAAGGAAAAACAAAAGGTAAATTTATCAGATTATTCCATAAAATCCTAGTAGGATTTCCAATATCTGGCCTGTGCCAAGCTTTGGCAATAGCCAGCTTGTTGTAGCAGACATTGTGAGTACCCCACCCATATTCCCTGGGCATTCATCATCCCTGTGCAAGCCAACATGATGGCTTCCAACTGAACACACCTGCACAGCTTTCTTTGCCATTGGGCTTTCCCTGGCTGTCAGAGACCACTTGGCTCACCTGTAAGCTAGGATGGCAGTGCCAGAGAGTCAATGAGGAAGTTGACAAATACCCCATCTGATTAGTACCTTGGGCAGAATAATTCTATGATGTGTTCTTTACTGTCCCTAAGAGTTCCCAGAGGGGGATTGAACACAGTAGTAACTTGCTCAATAACACATGCCTTCCTGGCTTTCTTCCCTTCCTTATTCCCCTATAATTTCCCCGGTATCCTGGAATTTCCTCTCATACTCGGTTCTCGTGTTCTCCTCTCCAGGTCGTCTTTTGAGGATTTATATAGGTCTGTACACGAGGGGTTCCCCCGCTAAAAAATAAAACCAGAATTTTTTTCAAAGCTGTACATTGAAATTTTCTTACAGAACATCCTCATCACCTTCAGTTTTCTCCAGTACAGTTAATACATTTGTCAAAGCTGAGATTCTGTTTTTCAAACTCATCTCTTTGGATGGCTGACAGCATCTCCCTCATTTTATTCTTCACCTCTTCTACATCATCCAATTGCTGTCCTTTCATGTCCCTCTTCATGTTAACAAGAAGTCCCACGGAGTATGGTGTGTGGGGCAAGAGGAGCATGCTGGTTTTTTTTGGCCAAATACTGGCACACTAAGATGTCTGCATGAACAGGTGCATTGTTGTGGCAAAATCAGTCCCTCATCTGCCACAAATTGTTGCACACTGTTATGCTGTCTTTTCAGAACCTCTAAATAGAAAGCTTGATTAAAAATCTGACCTGGAGGATCAAACTCCAAACGCACTACATGTCAGCATTTCCGTCCATTCAGGAAATTGAAGGGACGTCAAGAATGAGATTTGTCATCAGTCAACATTTCACCTTTTTTGATATGAGAAAGCCACTCAAACACTGGAGTTTCCCCCCTAGTGCTGTCCTTGTAAGCTCTGTTCAAGGTGCCCCCCACCAAAAAAAAGCAGGAAACAAAATTTCACAGCCGTATGCTGTTCTATTAAATCAGCCATCACAAAAAAAAAAAAAAAAACAGGTTCTAATAAACTACTTTCATGAAAAAATTCACTGTGGCCTGTGGCACTACCCCACTGCAAACACTGACTCTCAGAGTCACTCAATGCTGTCCTAGTGGGAAAATTGCTTACTACAAAAGCTCTGCCCCGTGATTATATATAAATATAAGGCTATATATATATTCTTAACTTCAAGACAACTGGATTAGCATCTTAGCATCTCAGGAGAGTAGATTCAGGAAATCTATACTATTAGCAAGTGCCGATGAGTCTAATATCTACCCATCTGAGATGCCCTCCACCCATTCACCACAGTCTAGCTCTCAGGAGACTGCCACAGTGAGGTATACTGTAAACTCGAAATAGCTTGCAGAACATGGCAGCCAGCAATGAAGAGGTACTTACTGTATTAAAACATACAGCCTCCAACACCTTGTTTTTGCTGCGAATTCCATACATTTCAGGAAATTGGAAATGAGGTTTGGATTAGGGCAAGCTGCCCTCATTCCTTCAGATTTTTAGAAAAATCATTCTGTTTGTTTCATTTCCAATGTGGATGACAATGGGTAAGCGGGGGGCACTGAATTGTTCACAGGCTAAAATCACCAGGATATGTACAACTTTTCTTAATATGATTGAACTACTGAATTGTATGATGTGTGGATTATGTACCAATAAAACCGTTTCAAAGTAAAATCACTAGGATGTACTTAACACCAAATCATATTTAAAATGGAATCTGATTGATTTCAAGAAAAAAGGAATTGGGATCATGATAGTGGGCGGGGGAGGAAGCATTTAGGAACTAGAGGAAAGTTGTATGTTTCATCATTGCTATACTGCACCCTGACTGGCTTGTCTCCACCCCGTGACCCTTCAGTAAGGGGATGTCCAATTGCCTACAAATGGGATTTGGGTCCTCACTCCGCACTCCTCCTCATTCACAATGACTATGATTTTTTGATGCCTGACAGTACACTGGTACAGATAGGAACTGGATACAGGGAATCCAGGGCGGATGATCCCTTCAGGACCAGTGGTGAGAGTGGCGAACCAGGAGTTGTGGAGGGAAGGTGGGGTAGAGAGGGGGAACTGATTACAGGGATCTACATGTGACCTCCTCCCTGGGGGACAGACAACAGAAAAGTGGGTGAAGGGAGATATCAGACAGTGTAAGATATGACAAAATAATAATTTATAAATTATCAAGGGTTCATGAGGGCGGAGGGAGCAGCGAGGGGGGGGGGATGAGGAGCTGACACCAAAGGTTCAAGTAGAAAGCAAATGTTTTGAGGATGATGATGGCAACAAGTGTACAAATGTGCTTTATACAATGGATGTATGTATGGATTGGGATAAGAGTTGTAAGAGCCCCCAATAAAATGATTTTAAAACATTAAAAAAAAAGGAATGTCTCTCATCATGCCCTTGCTGATTAATCATGAATAGCAAATAAAGTTAACTGGATTTAGGGGCAAAAACCTCCTTATTCCTGTTAATAAGGTTTTTTTAACTAGAAGGAAAAGAGGTCCACAGTCAACCCCCAGACGTGTGCTAAACCAGCGGTAATGAAGTATTGAGGGTTGAGGACTCACTGGGGCTATTTCTGGCTTCCTTAACTTTAAAGGTATGAGACTAATTACTGGAAGTCTAAAGAAATTCTCTTTGAGAACAAAAGGCTGAGAATACCTTTTCTGAGGGAAAAAATAGGAGAAACTCTGTTTATTTAGCATGAAGAGGATATTGCTAATGGGGGTAAGAATAAATTTGTCATCAGTTTCAAAACTGGCTTTAGAAAGATCAGTAGGCTTGTTTTAAATTCAAACAGGCATCCAATTTATTTCATTCAATCTATGAATTTGAGTTTCTATGGGCCAGGTGCCGTGCTATGCAAGGTTCTGGGGTTACAAAGGTGATCCAGGTGTGACTCTGGCTTTTCCAGAATCTCACTGTTTAGTTGACAAAACAAACCAGATGATTCTATCAGCTATAAAACGATAAAGTGTTAAATCCCTATAACGAACTAATGGAACGCTTTATAAATACAGAGGAGAGAGAGGTTAACTAAAATCATGTATGCCTTTACGACGTAACCAAATTCAAAACCCAATGCCTTCTATAGGACAGAACCAAACCAATCAAAAAAATTTTTTTAATACTCTTTATTCTGAATTGGGTGACGGTTTGCAGAGCAGAACATCCGTTTTACATTGCAACATCCATGGAACGCCATTTATCCTATTTCCTCTCTCTAGTGTTTCCTGTTTCCATTCCTCTTTCTCTCCTAACCTTTCTCAGTTCTGTTCTTAGGTAATTTCTGCCCTTTTGATCTCAAATGGTATGTTATTCTAAGCTGTCCATACTTCACTAGGGTTACCATTCTCCCTATAGATCAAGGACTGTTTGGCTGAAAATTGATCCACGGGGTCAGTTAATTTCCAGACCTGAAGAGTGACTAATGTCCACAGTATTAGAGACTCCACCAGTCCCAATATGACTAATAAGCCTGATCTCCTCTATGGTTTTCAGTTCTGTTCCACATTATTCTACCCAGGACCTTCTACTGTGATTCCTTTCAGAGCAATCGGTAGTGGAAGCTGTGCACCATCTAGTTCGTGTGGTCACGGGGCCCTAGAAACTGATGTTCACGTAGTCCATTAGTCCATTGGACTCCTTGTTTCCATGTGCTTTCAATTTGCATCATTCTTTCTACCTCTGGACAAGGAGCGTTCAATAGTTGCACCTTAAATGACCACTCGGCAGTTTTAAAGACGTCAGTCTCTGCTCACCGAAGTAGGATATAGAACATTGTGTTTGTGTATTATACACAGGGTTGTAATCTCCGTGGAAGCAGCTGCCATTTCTTTCTCCTGAGGAGCTGCTGGTGAGTTCAAATCTCTGATCTTTTGACCGGAAGCCAAGCACTTATCCACTGTACTACCGGGGCTCCTTTTAAGATGTGCAGCATTTCATCAATGTTATTATCATTGAGAGCAGGTTTGCTTCCAAAAAGGATAGGGAGGGAGCTATGGAAGAATTTTGGAAGACCTTTGGCCTGGGTTTTAAAGATGAGAAGGCTTGCAACAGATCTAGAAGGGGACAAAGATCATAGACAGCAGGACCAATGTCAACAAGGCTTGGAAGCTCAGTTTGGAGCCGCTTGCTGAGTATCAAATTCTGCATGCTGATGCCAACATTTGCCATTGTTCCCAAATCTCCCCAACCTCTTCCTACCTCCATTTAATTCTCTTCAACCTCACAGGCACCCCCTTAAACTTCCTGTCTGTTTTTCCTTGCAATTCCAACATAGCTATTGTGGTAGTTACATCATCTGGTGTCAATTTGAGGATTAAGAGAGTAGGGGTGGCATCAAGCCTGTCAATCAGGAGATAGCCAATGAGCCTTCTGTGTAGGCACAGCCTTCTCCTGAGGATTCCTATTTTCCTCCCTGGAGGCAGGAGACACACTCTCTCTCGGCTCACTCCCTAAGAAACGCTCTACTGACAAGACACATGGCACTACATTGATAGACCCCTTGCCCGGGGAACTGAATGAGCCAAGTGGAGACCCCTGCCAGCGCCGAGATGCTTCTACCACCACTGGAGCCACAAGACTTTGTACCCATTGGCCTGTGATCATCCTGCATTCGGTGTCATTGCATGTGTTTTGTGAGTCTGAAGAGGACTTTATAGATTGGTATCAGACATATATATGGGTTAATATCAGACTTATGGACTTGATCTAGACTGGGCTGGGATTTTCTCAATATTCAATTGCTCCTGTACACAAAGCTCTTTCCTATACATATATGAGTGTCTATGAATTTGTTTCTCTAGTCTTCCCAGACTAACACACATATGTCTTCAACTATCTTCTCCTCACAGGTCTCAGGAATGACATGATAAGCAACTGTCAATTCAGGACACCTGCTGAAGCCTTTCAGGCAACTCCTCTAGTCCCAGACGGCCCCCTTCCTCTGTGTGCATGATCTCGTCCACACATCCCTCTTCATTGGGATTCTTAAGATTTCCTTGGCCTCTTCTTTGTCATACCAAATCCTTCCCTCTCCACTGACTCCTTTTTATACTTTACCTCGAATTGCCTCATCAAGTTTCCCCTACCTTTACAAAGCAAACAATCCCTCCCCCAATACCATGATCTTTGGTCTCTGAAATGCTAGCCCATCTCCCTTCCTTTCTTCCTCAGTTTTATAGAAAGGTTAACCTAAGCCTGCTGCTTCTACTTCCATACTCATTCCCTGTGTAATGTCGTGTACACTAATTCCACCCCCTCATAACCCAACTTCCTCTCATCATACCCGGCTAGCTGCATGTGAGGCAAAGGTTTAACCAGGCACCCTTTATGGGTTTTGCCCTCCTTTTACCAATTGGCATTGTGGGCATCTCTCAGCTCTTCTGTAATGTTTCTTGGTTCATCTCTGCTTTTTTCAACTCCTTCTCTTACTCAACATCCATTGTCTATCCTGTCCAGTTTCTCTGCTGGGTGCCAAAGTGACGCAAATGCAAATGCCGCCCCTTCTTTCCTGAGGTGCTCACCACACATGTCAGTGTGTTGGAATAAATGGATGTGCCAAGGACTCCGGGGATCCTGAGTAAGAAGTGATTGATTGGGCCCAGAGTTTGTGGAAGCTTGCAGGATGGCCCAAGGGCAGTTGTACCCGAAATGACAGGGTGTATGGTCATGCTATTAACAGAAGTCCAGACATCAGGAGAGGAAAATCTGGTTTGTTGATGATGAATTGGATTTGGGTGTGCTGAGTATAAGATCTCAGAGGGACACTAAGGAAGGACCAGTCCACCTGAAGAGTGGACCTTAGTAAGGCACCTGCTGAAGGGATCTGGCTGAAACTAGGGAGTTGATGAACTTGTCAGAAAATGAGATTGTAGATAAAGAAAAGAGAACAGAGGCAGCGCTTGGTGGTCAAAGCAGAAGAGAAGGTAGACAAGACAGTGCCTTAGATTCTCTCTCCCCTCCTGCCACATCTTTCTACACATGACTATATGAGAGGTGGATTGGAAACCAAGCTCTCTGCACCTAGAAGCCACTAACTCACCACCAAGTCAATGCCCACTCATGGCAACCCCATAGGACAGGGTAGAACTGTCCCTGTGGGTTTCTGAGACTGAAATTCTTTATAGGAGTTGAAAACCCCATCTTTCTCCTGAGGAGCGTCTAGTGGTTTCAAACTGCTAACTTTGTGGATGGCAGCCCAATGCGTAACCACGACACTATCTGAGGCTGCCATTTTGGCTACCAGATAAACAGGGAAAAAGGAAGAAAACTCAAGCAAAAAACATCTCTTTAAGCACAAGTCCCTTCCAGGTCTGTTACCGGAAAACTCGCCAGCCTGGGACGCTAGGATGGGGCCAGTCTCCATATGCTGATATGCTGCCTGCCCTGGTCACGAGCCTGGGTGGTCCCAAGGCTTGTAGGGTTAAGGGAAGGATGGGCGAGAATGATCAGCTGCTCTAACTGGAAGGCTCTAGAGGAAGAATGATTCTTGGGGGCTGACGGTTGACAGTATTGGTACCTTTGTCTTTTGTCTCCCTTTGGAACGAACACAGTTTTCTTAAATGCCAGAATAGATTCATTTTGAATTCGGTGCTGCCTACAACTTCCTTGTACATACATAAGAGCTGCTTATTTTTCAAATGAATGAAATGAGGAACAGCAATATAGCCAATTTGTTATTTGCTTCTACGTTTATTTAAAGAGAAGAGGCCATGACGGATGACATCTGCGCCATATGTATTTGTCACATCGATGTCACATTTATGTTAACATGAAGCTTTTGAAAGTACATTTCATACTATCTCCATTACCTTCTTGTTAGCCTCCTGTTTTTATCTGATCAATTAGGCAGTAGCTTTTGACCAGCTGGCCATTAGGCAAAGAGGCATATATTTACTTATTTGATAGATCCAGAAGAAGGGGTGGGGAGGGGAGGAACACAATATGGAGCAGTTCTAAATGCTGATTTTCAAAATGAACATATTAACTTCACAGAGAACTTTGTTTCCCTAAAATAAAAAATTGAACATACATAAAGGACAGTCGGGTGGATTTAGAGTGTTTGGCAAGACTTTGACAACAGGCCTTCCCCCCCACCCACCCCCACCCCAGATCACAGTAGAGTAACGTAGCACCATTTTGCCATCTAGTGTTGTGAGTCAGTATTACCTGTGGTGGATGCAAGGGGCTGTTTCCTCAGACTTCCTTGGAATTCTCAATGTTGTATATCCAAACCAGCCAATCAAGAAACCCGTTGCCATCAAGTCCATTTTGATTCAGTGACATGAAAGGATGGAGTAGAATTGCCCCATAAGATTTCCAAAACTACAATTCTTTTTTAAACCAAAGCTGACAGCCACATTCTTCCAGAGATGAGCTGGTGGGGGCAAACCACTGACTTCTCATTTCGCAGATACGCAGTTATCCACTGTGCCCAGGGCTACCAAGACGTGCGCTGAAGTGAAACATAACTTAGATTACCAAGGAACCTATTTCAAAAAGTCCGTCTTTTCTCCCATGCATCTCTCCTCACCTAACGGCTTTGGTAAACAAGTAAGTTTAGCAAACGTCAGAGAATGCTATAATTTGTGAGCTTTGAAATCAGCGCTGTGTGTCTGTTGGACGATTTCCATTCGAGGTAGGAGAGTTTGGTGGAAGAGGACACAAAGATGCAAGTGGATCTAGGTTGTTCAGCTACAACTGAGATAGGAAATGAGCATGGCCTTTAGAAGTAGACCAGGGTCGATAAGGAAGCCCAGTGTAAAGGTTACACATGCAGCATCCAGGGAAATACTAAACCAAAAATAAAATAAAACAAAACCCATTTCTGTAAAGTCCATTTTAACTCATAGGGGCTTCAAAGCTGTAATTGTCATGGAACTAGATCACCAGGTGTTTTAGCCTGCTGAACCATTGGGTAGGTTTGAACCACCAACCTTTCAGTTAGCAGGGGAGCTCTTAACCATTGCTTCACCAGGGCTCCTTGTTGCTAGCATTGAGTTAATATTTGTAAAGCATACGGACTATAGATCAACTGTACAATATTTGATGTTACTGTTTTGAATTCTTGGTCAATGACACTAGTTGCGTGTATCTAAGCAAACTCCTTAACCTTCCTGAACTTCAGATTCTTTTTGTATGGGTGTAATATTTTCAGTTATAAGCAATAGCATACATCATGTATTCAACACTCAAAGCAGAACATTTTAATGCCCTGCCTCTATAAGACAAAATCTTTTTTGAATAATAATCATGAGTAATCCCTCTACTGGGTATGACTCTAAAGAAGTAAGAGTCATAACCCAAACATATGACAGCCAGGTTCAATGCAGCACTGATGGCAATAACAAGAAGATGGGAACAATCTAACTGTCCATCAAAATAGAAGAATAGATAAAGAAACTTTGGTACATACACACCATGGAATACTTGTTATTGTTAGGTGCCATCAAATGCATTCTGACCCATAGTGATCATATGCAAAACAGAACAAAACAGTGCCCAGTCCTGTGCCAACCTCACAATTGTTCCTGTGCATTAGCCCATTGTTACAGCCACCATGTCAATCCATCTTGCCAAAGGCCTTCTTCTTTAATGGAACACTACTCATTACTAAAAAATAAAGATAAGACCAGGAAGTACCTGATGCCATTGATGCACTTGGAGAACATAACACTGAGTAATATTAGTCAATCACAAAGGACAAATATTGTATGAGACCACTGTTATAAAGAAAAAAGAAATGACAAAGACTTTCATACCAAAAGGAACAGAGTTTGGGGCTCATCAAGCAAGGGAGGTAAAATAAAAGCAATAGGCTAGGGGTTTGACAGATGTTAACTTGGATGGAGGGATGAAAGCGGTCCACAAGAAAGCAAAGAGAAATCAAAGGAAGATAAGATAAGATATTGGGGAGTTTGATTGACAATGTAAAAGGTTGAATTCAAAATTGATAACCCAAATGTAAACCCTCACCTCATTCAAAATTTTACGATCATGAAGTAAATAATCACAATAATCTTTCATGCCATTAAAAACAATAACAACAAAATACAATAGAATTAAACATAAGCATTGCAGTTACAAAAGAGGAAAAGATAATAGATTAGTATCTGTATTCATGGTAGTGGTGATGTTGTTTTACACTTTTATTTATATATAAATCATTTATCGGGGCTCCTACAACTCTTATCACAATCCATACATACATCCATTGTCTCAAGCACATTTGTACATATGTTGCCATCATTGTTTTCAAAACATTTTTTCTCTACTTGAGCCCTTGGTATCAGCTCCTCATTTTTCCCCTCCCTTCCTTCCTCCCTCCCTTATGAGCCCTTGAAAATTTACAGATTATTATTTTCTCATGTCTTGTACAGTCTGATGTCTCCCCCCACCCCCTTGTCTGTTGTCCATCCCCCTGGGAGGGGATTATAATAAGTCATTGTGATGAGTTCCCCCTTCCCCCCCCCACCTTCCCCTTATCTCCTGGTATGGTTACTCTCAATATTGGTCCCGATGGAGTTTATCTGTCCTGCATTCCCTGTGTTTCCACCTCTTATCTGTACCCATGTATATGCTTTGGTCTAATGTGTTTGTTTTTAAAGGAGGGGAAACCAGATGAAGAAATAATCCCAGTCAAGTGCCCATGATAAAGTTGAAAGAATGATTTGTATGTAGGATGACACATGGAGTGTCTCAAATTCTGTTCTTCATTGTTATCATTGTTGTGTAATCATTGTGTTTTAAAGTCTATTTTCCAAATGCAAGGATATGTACTACTCATAGGACTCAGACAAAAGCTACACCCAATTGAAGTGTGAGTTAAGTTGGACTTGTTCTAGTAGAATCAGATGCATGTCATGAGTCCATGTATGTCAGCACCATACTAGATACTTGGCCTTATCTCTCAGACAGCAAAACAATGTTTATGAAGGGGTGCATAATTAAAATGTATGAATTTGAAGTATACATAGAGCTCCTGTAAAATTCAACAGTAATTTCAGCCATTTTAAAGCTTAAATCCCTAAATGATTTAGCAAAGAGAGTAGAATTTTATCAATGACATTGTTTAGCATTTCTGGGACATATTGATAATTTAAAAAGAAATAAGCCTTTAGTCAAATTTATTGCTTAAAAAAATGTCTCCCCAAACAATAGATCCTCATATCACCTATACTTGAAACTGGCTACTCCCGTTCTCTTTGACCTTAGTGCCCATTGGCTGCAAGAATTAAAGAAGAAAGACCTGCTGGCACAATTCTTCCCATACTGAATATTTAACATACCCAATATTCTTCATCTCTAAAGTTAGCGCCTCAGTCCCCTCCTCCTACCAACCTAAAGCCTACTCTACATACTTCCATCCACGCTAAAAGAAGAAAAAGCTCCCATTGAGTAAATTTGGACTCGTAGTGACCTTAAAGGACAGCATGGCTCTACCTCATAAGTTTTCAGAGGCGCTGTCGGGCCGCTGACTGCAAGGTTGACAGTGCAAACCCGCTAGCAGCTTCATGGGAGAAAAATGCACCCATCTGCTTCCATAAAACTTTACAGCCTCCAAAACGCTATAGAGGGTCGCACTGGGGCAGAATCTGTTTGTTGGTAGTGGGTTTGGTTTAGTTAATCTTTACAGAAGTACATTGACAGCTCCTTCTCCTGCTAAGGAACTGGGTGGGTTCGAATCATCGATTCATCAGTAAAATATTGTGAGCCTTCGAGTGACCAGACAATGAGTGACAAGTTAACTGATACATTCAATGCCCTAAAATTTATGTTGACAAACATTCAACAGCTTAAGTCTTTATTTGGAAACCAGGGTCGTCTCTGGAGTTTCTTTTAAGATATAGCCAACCCCAAAAGTTTGGATTGGGCAAGATTATAGGGTTTAGACAGTGGGCCTGCTATTTGTTTAATTGCTCTTAGATCCCTACCTAGCCCTTGCTTTTCTCCATTCTGTATCACAAAGCATGCCATTTCCCTGGTTGCTGGGTTAGCCACTGTGGGGCCTCTCCCAGAAGACTAGAGGGAGATAAGAAAGAAGGAACCAAGCTATTTCCTGCCCTCTCACTCTGCTTCAGGCAGGCCCCTGGAAATAGCTATGGCTTCTGGACAGAGACAAATTTCCTTAAAAGTTAATGAAGCTTAAGCTCTATGGCTGCTCACTTAGACAGGCCTCTTGCAATGCCCTAGATGTATAATTTTTAACAGCTTTATTGAGATATAATTTACATACCATAAAATTCATCCATTGTAAGTGTACAGTTCAAGGATTCTTAGTAAATTTATCGAGTTAAACAACTATTATCACAATCCAGTTTTATAACATTTCCACCACCCCAAAAAGTTCTCTAGTGTCTGTTTTCAGTCAATCTGGGTTCCTCATATCAGCTCTAGGCAATTGTGGTGCATTGGATCACCTTTATATGGCTTTTCCAGGCATGGTCTTGTCATGCCAACTAAATGATTTGGGTGGGCCTATGCAAGTAAAGTGCTTGTGATCCACCAAAGGTATTGGACAGCTTTCTAACAATGCAAATAAGGCTATTAGCACCCTTTTAGGGGTGGGACCATGCAAATAAGGTGTATGAAACATAAAGAAGGATTGGTCGGTTTTGCCATCCTGCTAGGCTTAAAGTGAGCCATCCCAGAGGCCGAAAAGGGAGACATTGCTACCAATAAGAAAAGTCTGGAGCAAAGCATGTCCTTTGTACCTGAATTCTCTGTGCTGAGAATCTCCTAGACCAGCAGTTCTCAACCTGTGGGTCATGACCCCTTGGGGGGCCGAATGACCCTTTCACAGGGGTCACTGAAGACCATTGGAAAACACATATTTCCGATGGTCTTAGGAACTGAGATGTTGGCTTTCTACGCATACTGTAGCAAAATGTAGCAATGTAGTTTACTGGTGTTATATTAAGACTGTTACCCATGCTATACCATGCTTCAAGCCAAAATTTCATTTATTTGTAATTAGAAATAAATAGTTCACAATAGATGATTACATATCATTTTTGTGATTGATCATAATGCTTTAATTATGTTCAGTTTGTAACAATGAAAATACATCCTGCATATCAGATATTTACATTATGATTCATAACAGTAGCAAAATTACAGTAATGAAGTAGCAATAAAAATAATTTTATGGTTGGGGGTCACCACAACATGAGGAACTGTATTAAAGGGTTGCTGCCTTAGGAAGGTTGAAAACCACTGTCCTAGACCCAGGAACCAGAGAAAGGGCCAGAAAAAGCAACAGCAGAGAAACAGTGGCAGCAGAGTCAGGTGACATGATAGATATGAGACAGCAGGATGGGCCTCCTGGTCCATGAAGCAAGACAGCCTCAGTGAGTGTTCCCATACATGGAATGAAATATCAGAATACATTCTGATCAAAAGTATCATTGGAGTAGGGTGCCTCTGGGTACTTATTAGTGAGTTAAAGAACTTTGTAACTTTTACCCAAGTGTAGTAGACACTAGGTGAGCCCAAGGATCCTAATAAGTCTAAGGAGCCAAAGGTCAATTGGTATGGAGAAGTCTGCCTGTGGGCATGGCAAGGAAATTTCCTGACCAAAGAACAGTATCCTGAGTCATTCCTGATCCTGAATTGTAACTTGGCATTTTCCTAATTAACCTGAAAGTTGTGAATACTGTCTGTGAGTTCTGTGTGGTCGTTTCACTGAATCATCAAACCCAGCAGCGGAGAGAGTGTCACGACATGGAAGGCGGATGGCAGAATTCGAGAGAAGGTTGGAGAGAGGCGGTATGTCTGACCTCTGCCACATCCATCAAAATTAGTCTTGAGGTAATGCTGCTGATGGTGATTAGACCTCCTTTTAAAGTTAGATGAAATATCCTGCTACATCATTTTTATAGCAACCACGAATCTACTTTCTATCTCTACAGATCTGTCTTTGGTAGACATTTTATATACATGGGATCAAACACTATGTGGTCTTCTGTGTCTGGCTTCCTTCACTTCGATTTACCTGTGTTGCAGCAAATATCAGTACAGTCGTGTGTCTCTTAACACCAAGAAATGCTCTGTAATATAGATCATTATATAATTTGGACCTTAAGGGAACATCATATTATACACAGCCAATCCCCAGATTACAAACTAGTTCTGCTCCTAAATCTGTCTTTAAGTAGAATTGTATATAAATTGAAACAATTAAGTATGGTCCTTAAATAACATCAGTCAGTCAGTCAAAGTTTGTCTTCATTTATACAAGGGGCCACTCCCCAAAACTGGAATTAATTTTTCAAAGCTATATATTTATTTACTTACAAAACAACCATATCACCTTCAAAGTGTTCTCCATTACACTTAACACGCTTATCAAATCTGCAATTCCATTCTAGGAAACATTTTTCAAATTCATCTGTTTGGATGGCTGACAGCACCTCCCTTGTTTTTTTCTTCACCTCTTCTACTTCGTCAAATCACTGTTCTTTCATGTCCCTCTTCATTCATGGAAACTAAAAGAAGTCGTACTGTTATGATGACAGAACCAGTCTCCTCTCTGCCACAAATCAGGCCTTTTTGTCTCACGCTGTTACACAATCTTTTCAAAACCTCTAAATAGAAAGCTTGATTAACAGTTGAACCTGGTGGAATGGACTCTAAATGAACTAGGGGTTGACATTTTCGTCCATTCGGGAAGTTGATGGATGCCCAGAACAAGGTTTGTCATCAACAGACATTTCACCTTTTTTGAAATGAGAAAACCTCTCATACACTTGAGTTTTTCCCATAGTGCTGTCCTTGTAAGCTGTGTTCAACATCACAAGTTTTAGCGGCAAATTTCCCGAGCCAGGAAACAAAATTTCACAGTCACACGCTGTTCTCTTAAAGCAACCATCACAAAAAAAAACGAGGTTTGAGTGACACTGCTTTGATGAAAAAGTTCACTGTGACCAGAAAGAACCTTCCCAGGTGATGCCCCTACATGCACTAACTCAGAGTGAATTGCTTGATGCTCGCCTAACAGGAAAAATGTGTACTACAAAAGCTCTGCTCCACCTGGGGTTTTTTTGGGGGGTACTCTGTGTTAGTCTGGGTTGACTACAGAAACAAATTCATAGACACTCATGTGTGTAAGAGAGAACTTTATATAAGAGAGCAATTTTACATTTAGAAAACATCCTGTCCCATTCCAAATTAAATTCATAAGTGTAATATTACCCCATATTTTGATACTAGTCCATAAATTCCTCTTCAGATTCACACAGCCATGCATTGACACCAAATGTAGAAAAGATCACATGCCAGTGGGTGGAATGTCTTATGGATCCAGTGGCTGTGGAAGCATCTCAGTGCTGGTGTGGGTCTCCGTGTGACTCCTCCAGCTCCAGAGCTCTAGTGAAGCTCCATGTGTCCTGTCATCAGGAATATGAAGCAGAGTGTCTGTGTGTCTTCCCTCCAGTGAGCTGTTTATCTCCTTCGCACCTCCAAATGAGATCATCAAGCTGCGACCTGACTGACAGGCTAAACACCACCCCTTCACAAGTTGACAGGAGATTTTGTAATTACCACATATCCCCTTTGAGTATATAGCATAGCCCTGGTGGTGTAGTGGTTACATGTTGGGCTGCTAACTGCAAGGCTAGCAATTTGAAACCATCAGCTGCTCCACTGGAGAAAGATGAGGCTTTCTACTTCTGTAAACAGTTACAGTCTCAGAAACCCTTAGGAATAATTTTATCCTGTCCGATAGGGTTGCTATGAGTTGGAATCCACTCAATGGCAATGAGGTTTTTTTTCTATGCATAAAACCATTAACAAAAAAAAATAAAAACATTAACGAAAAACAACAAGATGCACTAAAATGCCTTTAATATGATAAAGCAACAACAACAAAAATATTTTTATGTGCATCACAAAGTAGCACCAGTTTTTCATTACTAACCATTGTATACATTTTCAATAGACTTCACAGGGCTTTAGGCACCAACATATATGAGGACTGACCTTGCCTGAAGGAATCTTATGTGGCATGTGATTGTAGTTCCTTTCTTTTTATTGCCCCAGATTATCCTGTTGTATGAATATTCCTCATAGTATTTATACAATTTACCAGTTATTGGGCCAGCATGCAAGTTTGTATTGGTAATTCTGCATTCTCTTCCCTACAAAGGGCTATCCCTGATTGTGTAAGCTTCAGGCCCCAATATCTGGAGCCACCTCTACATCTGTGGCAATCAGACTTTAAGGCAGTCCTTAATGACCCTCATCCTCTGGTATTCACATCTTTATTTAATCCCTTCCCTTTCATGTGGATTCGATTTAGAGCTTTTCTTGTAACTAATAGAACATGGCTAAAGGATTGGCATGTCTTTTCTGAGATGTGGTTACAGAAAGACTGCACGTTTCACCTTGCTCATCTTTTCTTCTTTTTTTTTCCCAGCACCCCGCTCATCTTTTCTTACATGAGTTCTTTTCCCTATCAAGTTCTCTCCCCCACTCTTCCTCCCACCCCACTTTCTCTTTCACACTGTAGGGGAAGAAAGCTGACCTGATCTCTGAGTAGTCCTCAGTAGAGGCTCATGTGGTAAGGAAGTGATATCTTTGCGGGCTTGCCAGTGATGTTACTTTGAGGACCAAGGTGCTCCTGATTCAAACCATGGTATTTTCAATGGCCTCATGTGCCTACGAAGTATGGAGGTTGAGTAAGGAAGGCTGAAGAAGAATCTATGCCTTTGAATTATGGTGCTGGTGAAGAATATTGAAAGTACCATGCATTGCCAAAAGAACAAACAAATCTGTCTTGAAAGAAGTATAGTCAGAATGCTCCTTAGAGGCAAGGATGTCAAGAGACTTTGTCTCACATACTCTGAACGTGTTGTTGAGAAAAAACAGACCCTGGAAGGACACCATGCTTTGTAGAGGGGAAGCAAAAAAGAGGAAGGTACTCCTCCACAAGACGGGTTGACACTGTGGCTACAACAATGGACTCAAACATAACAATTGTGAGAAGGCGCAGGACTGGGAGATGTTCTGTTCCATTTTTCAGAGGGTGGTTATGATTCAAAATGGACTCCTTGGAACCTAACAACAAACAGCAGCCTCACGAGTGAGATTGGAAATGAATCCTCTTCTGGTTAAATCTTAAGAGGTGCCAGCATTCCCAGATGACATCTTGATTCCAGCCTTGTAAGTGACCCTCGGCCGGACCACCCAGCTAAACCCAGATTCTTGATTGACAGAAATGTTAAGGCAGTAAATGTTCAAGTAGTGAAGGTTTGTTGTTTACAGCTACTATGATTTGAGATGATTTGTTATACAGCCATGGGTAACCAATCCAAGCTTGTACTGGCTAGCCTCTCCTTCCGTGGTCACAGCACCCCCACGGCAGCCTTCACCACATCTTTAACTCCTGCCTATGGGCTTGGCTTCTGGTCTCTGGTAAGACTTCCTCATCTCCATGTCCCTTCAAATCTAAAGAGAGAAGACACTTCCTGCTGTGGGTAATCTTAGCGTTGCTTCATGGACTCTTGGGCTTCTTATGCTTCTATCATCCAACTGACCATCTTTTGATAGCAGTGCCCTCCCCACCCCACCCCCACCATTATTTTGAAACACCTAGAGCAGTTTGTTTATAGTGTTACCAAGGGAAACCATTTCCTTTGCTATGACAGGTAATCTCGCTCGAGCCTTCACCATTTTATTTAGAGAAAGAAAGAAAAAAAAAAGAGTGTGGGACCAAGAGTCCTGTAGGTCCTAGGACCCGTTTTCACAAACAAAACTGGTTCAGCTAGAACGCCACCCTCTGAACTACCAGATGGCACAGCACCCATTCCGAGAGGTGATGACAGTGACTGAGCAGCCTTTCTCACTCCCCCATTCTGCAGTGAGGATTCTGGACGAAGGAAAGAAGATGTGTGAGCAAGCTGTGTGTTTTCTAATGACTACAGCTGTCCTTTGAATGCCCTTTGCAGAGTGCCCCTGGGGCTCCAGTGGGGTGAGGGAGGAAGGAAGGTCTAAGGGCTACATAAGGGAGGATGACTGTGATCCTAGAGGGAAAACCCAGCTCCACTAGGGCTTGGGCGGCTTCACTGCAGCCTTCCCTGGCTGCTCTGGAAATGGAGGTCAGCCCCCAGCATAGTGAACCCGTTTCTACAGCTAGCGATCAGGCTGGGGTGGAGTAAAGGAGGTCCATGCCTTTCCTCCTGATGGCAAGGAAGCTGCTCTTTCTTATACCAACTTGGGAAAACAGCGACGCCTTTGGGCTTGGCTCCTCATCCTTCAACCTCTTGCTTGGCTGAGAGGAGGGCCTTTTGGCTGGGGAACTACTTTCCCTGGAAACTTTCCTTTTACTTCCAGCCCCTGCATTGCTTCTGGTTGGGGCCCATGAGTAAACCAAGCCAAATGGCATCATTTGAAGCTCTAGGGGCTGCGGTATCCTGCCCAACCAGCAATCATTCTTCATTTACATCTTGTGAGTCCCTCTCCCCTGTTCTGGCAGCTTGTCCCTTTCTCTTTTGTTATTTCATGGACCACCACCTTTAGACCCACCCCTAGCTCTGACTGAGGAATTGGCAGGTTCTTCTGACACGAGCAGGCTCAGCAGCTCTCCCTGCTCCACAGAGGTGATGAATTGCCTTGGAATCAGCATGTCCCTCTTGTCAAGGCAGACACACAACCGACAGAAGGACAGGCAGAATGTTGGCAATAGGCACGTCTGATGTCAGCAACCCTGTGCAGAGTTTGTTTCTGAGTGCACAGTCTAAGCACAGAGAAAGAACAGACAAAGGGGGAAAATAGGAATAAAATGGCTAGGAGGATTATAAGATTGATTTCACTGTAGCTTCAGCTGTCAGCTGTTTGGGGAATCGGAGCCCAGGCCTCAGCTAGAGCTGGGAAGAAGTTAAAGAACAGTGGGTAATAAGAAAGCCAGCCCCCTCTCCTCTACAGACAACTGCTGCTTTCTCATGCTGGAATAGATTTCACCAAGTGATTCAGTGTTGATGCTCATCATTTACATCGGCATTAAATATTAATTTGATAGCCTGTAACTGTTCATTGCTTTTCAACCTGGGCTGGATTCCGTCAGGCACTGTTCCGATTGGCTCTCTGCTGGTTAGGGGCCCTGCTCTCTTTGGGACGCCACCACCAAATGCCGCTGGGGACAGGGCTAGCCTTCAATGGCACAGGCTCCGAAGCAAGGGAGTCTCTTATTGGCCACCAGTGTGTTTGATGGTTATTGCTTGTGTGATGATGGGGAGTAACGCACTATGAAGCCTTTCACGGTTCCACCTTCCACCGGAGGAGAATTACAGATTGCTTTGTCCTTTAGTTTGTTAACACATCCATAAATTACAGCATAGCCTGGGCAGAGCTCATAGGAAGAATCAGCATTTGAAAAACATCTTTGGTAATACCTTTAGTTTGGGGATCACAAGTCAATTAGGTTACCAGTGATCACCAACACTTGTGATGTGAGACCCTGGAGCCATCAACATTTTGTGGGTGAAGGGGGAAGATTTGAGATAAATCAATGGGCTCAGAATTTGATAAGAACCAGCACCCTCTAATGGCAATTTGTTGGCACACTTTTGGTTGGGCACATTAAAGGGAAACTAGTGGTGTAGTGGTTATGCTATTAGGCTGTGATTCCCTATGGTTGGCTGTTTGAAAGCACCAACTGCTCCATGGGAAAAAGATGGGGCTTTCTACTCCCATCAGCAGTCTCACAGGATGTCCCTCTGAGTCAGCATCAATTCGATGACACTGAGTTCTTTTAGTGATTTGGTGGTTATGTGTCGGCTGCTAACCACAAGATCAGCAGATTGAAACCCCCAGCTGCTCCACTGGAGAAAGATGAAGCTTTCTACTTCCATAAACAGTTACAGTCCAGGAAACCCAAAGGGACAATTCTACCCTGTCCTATAAGGTCTCTGAGTTTGAATTGACTCGAGGGCAGTGAATTTATTTTTGTTGTTGTTTGATTGGGTTCACCTGAGCTATTTCAAACAAGAATGCCTTTTTGGTGTGATAGTGGTCCTGTGGGTTAGGTGTTGAGACGTTAATTTCAATGTTCGCAGTTCGAACCCAACAGCTGTTCTGGAGGAGAAAGATGGGGCTGCTTGCTCCCATGAAGAGTTACAGTCACACAAACCCCCACGTGGTGTCACTGTGAGTTGGAATCATTTCCATGGCAATGGGTGGGTGGGTCTCAGTGTATGGCATTGTGGACTTCATGTAACTAAATACCCAAACAAAATTGTTTCAACATTAGGAATATATCAAGAAATCCAGAAGTGGGTGGTATCAGGGTTGGTTCAGTGAGACCACAATGGTATCAAACACTGAAACTCTCCATTGTTTTCTGTCCTGTCTTCTTTGGGGTATTAGCTAGGTTCTTCACCTTGTCTCCTCATTGTTATAGAATGGTTGTCAGGGTTCCAGACATCCAATGTCATTAGAGCAAGGCTGAGCTCAAGAAAAGAAGTGTTTCCATTCATGAGGAATTTCTTATAATGGATGTGGTAGTTACATAATCCATTGTCAATTTGAGGCTTAAGAGTGAAGGAGTGGAGTTTAGCCTGTCAATTGGAATGCAGCCTGATGGCCTCATTTGGAAGTACTCAGGAGATAAAATTGCTCATTGGAGGTGGGACACACACTCACTCCCTGAGAGACTCTTTACTGACAAGACACATGGAACTATGCTAGTGTCCTGAGCTGGAGCAGCCATATAGAGACCCCTGCCAGTGCTGAGATGCTTACAATGCCACTGGATCCACAATAATTCTCACCCACTGGCCTATGATCTTCCTACATTCAGTGTTATTACCTGTGTTTCACGAGTCTGAAGAGGAATTTATAGATGGCTATCAGACAGATGGGCTAGTATAGAACATATGGACTTGATCTGGACTGGGCTGGGATGTTTTCTCAATATTCAATTGCTCTTGTATATAAAGCTCTTTCTTATACAAATATGAGTGTCTCTGAGTTTGTTTCTCTTGTCGGCCTGGTCTAACACAGTGGACAAAGCTTTTCCTAGAAGCCATGGCCCTCAGTTGTCCTTGGCCAGAATTGGGTCACCAGTCCATGCCTTAGTTGCAAGGGAAGCTAGAAAGTGAGAAGCTAGCATTTTCAGCCTCTAGGATGGGAGGTTTCCTAACATCAAGACATACTTTGAGTTAATATTTATTGAGTTGGTTCTGATGCATAGTGACCTTGCAAGGCACAGTAGAACTACTCCATAGAGTTTCAGAGGCTGTACATTTTTACAGATGCAGACTGCCTTGTCTTCTTCCCACAGAACAGTTGGTAATTTTGAACTGCTGGCCTTGTGATTAGTAACTCAATGTTTAACCCACAACACCACCAGGATGCATTACCATAAGTTACACAAACTAAACTCATTGCCATCAAGTAGATATTGATTTATGGTGACCCTACAGGACAGGGTGGAACTACCCCTGTGAGTTCTCAAGACTACAACTCTTTACAGGAATAGAAAGCCCTGTGTTTCTCCCAAGGAGTGTGGCTGGTGGTTTTGAACTGCTGACATTGGGGTTAACAGGCCAACAGGCAACCACGAGGGTTCCTCCAGCATTAGGTTAGGCACCGTCAAATGCATTACATGTCTAACCTAATTAAGTTGTAATGAAGTTAGAATAGCCAATAAATTACCTTTGGGGTCTTATAAACTACTTGTCCATCTTTCTTCATCCATCTGGAGCTGGGCATTGGCAAATAGGAATTCTCCAACTGATACTAATAGTCAAACAAAGTGAAAATCAACGCTCAATGGAAATGCACTGAAAACTACTGTCAACATGAGTTCAAACAGTGTGACTGCTATTTATATATTTTTTACTTTTAGAAGAAAGTTCACCCAAGAACAAGAATTGGGCTGGCTATACCAAACATCCTGAGTAAAAGCCATATGCTAAAAGGTTCTAATTCTTGTTCTTCCAAGTTGAGCAAGAAAAAAACTGGCCATAGACACAGATACCCCACAAAGAATGGTTGGGAAATGGAGAGTCCAAACACTGCTGTGTTCCAGTATATTAAACTGCGGTCAACCCCATCGTCTGGGCTCATTCATTTGAGCCCAGAAAGAATACATTACTGTTCACCTATTTGTGCACTGAAGTTTCTGTCAACAAGTAATCAAGTCTCTCCAGATGTTTCCCTTGCTATAACAAAGCCACTGTCACAAACAATAATGCACAGATGTTCCCTTTGAAAAGCAGATTAAAAATGCTTTTGTTAATGTTTTCAAATTATCAAATAAAGTTGGAAGAATATGGATGCAAAATTGGTTCAGAAATATCTATTTGAAACTGGATTAAAAAAATTAACTATCTCCCCTTTGGGTAAGATTAATTGAAATTCAACAAATAAAATAAAAATAAGAAACTTGGTGTGGTTTCCTCTAATAGGAATCAACTAGTTAGAGATTATGAAATACGCTTCTTTCACAGATGGAGTTTATTTCTATTTTGACGGTTTCATTTACATTTGTCTAGCCTCTATTTCCCTTATTGTACTTTCCCTGGGGTCTGCTCTTTCTGGTGGTCCTTTGAATCTTCAACTCTGATTTTTTTTCCTTTGTTAATTCTCTCTTGTTGGTTCACTGTAATATCTCTGAGCTCTGACATTCCCAATTCGTGCTATTCTTTCATGGTCCTATAGTCCTCATTTTTTTTAATGTTTTTTTTTTGCCTATAGTCCTCATTTTTACCTCATTCCATATTATTTCATAACAGGCTTCATTGACATTTTTGATCATAGATTCTGCTATGACTTCATCATCTCTCAACTTGTTATTTGAGTCATTTTCCTCTTTTTCTGTATATTTGTAAAGTATCTGATCACAATCGTTTTCTATTTTTTTATGTTTCAACCAGACGCATGTTCCTGTAGTTTTAAGACAATGATCCTGGTTAGAGTGCGGGAAACTCAAGTCTTCTGCCTTGATCGATAACCTGGGTATGGGTTTCTTACCTTCGTGGACATGTAACCTCTGCAGTCACACACCTCCTCGGAGTTTCATGATTTGCCGTTGTCATTTTGAAAAGTTTCATTATGTTTGGAGAAGGGGTCCTGGAGTTTTTCTTTGTCCTGTACTACACAAATTATGTATCTGGTCCTGCTGGATCAGATCCTGCTGGATCAAAACCACAGACCCTCTGGGTAGTTATCTGCACAGTTCTGAAGTTTGCATCCTCTGGGCCAGTAAGTGAACCTTCTCTTTTTCCAACCCATGACTCTGCCTTGTTCACTGTGGTTTACACTCCCAACTAGTTTCTCCCCGGCCCCCCACCAGCTTGCATTCTGTTCTGTTGGATGGGGCGTGTTACTGGTTATTTCTGAGGTAATTGCGCTCTTAATTCACCTTAGTGTTCCATTACTTTCCTTAGTAGGTCTTCCTGGTCTATTTTTGGACCTGCCTACAAATAAATGGAACTTCTGAAGGCATCCTTGTCATTTTCAAATCAACCCACTGAACATTTCACTTGCAGTAAAATTCTCATATTTTCAAAGCATTTGTTGTCAATTTCTGTGTCCTAGTTCTCTTAAGATGATCAGCCACCCTAATTGTGGCTCAGTAGAACTGAGCTCCATAGAGTTTTCAATAGATGTGACTTCGAGGAAGCTGATCACCAAACTTTTCTTCTGAGTTACTTCTGGGTGGGTTTGAATGGTCAACTTTTTGACTAGTAGTTGATGGCTTAACTGCTTGCAGGATGGTCAGAACACTCTTGTATAGCCCCCCCTCCCCCCCACCCCCATTGTCAGATGCCATTAGGCTTTGGATTTATTCACCCATAATTTGGGTCCATGCTTGTCACATAGTTTTGTGAAGGGCTTATTTCCTTTTGTTAAAGGCTTATTTCCTTTGCCTTCTCTATCCTATCACTTATGAGGGGATTTAACGAAATTCAAGGCTACTTTATCATCATGATATTGATCCAACCGGCAGTCATGTAAGAATTTGCAGATTTGATGAATGTATTACAGAATCATTAACCATTAATTAAATATTACATCAGAGTTTTCAAAGACTGCTTTCTATAACAGTCTTTATCTAGGCACATACTATCTAAGAGACAGGAAGAGAAGTGTTATTCTAATCAAGCAATCAAATGTAGTCCCATTTAAGTGCTAAACACTAAAATTTTTTTCAGTTTTATTGGCACATCATCCACATCATACAATTCAATCGTTCAATTATGTTAAAATAATTTTTTAAAATTCTACTAAGTAAAAACCGTCACAAAATGAATACAATTTAATATATGTATCTAATTGTTTGGGAATATAAATATGTCAACTACACTCCCTAAATCTCATCAAAAGTAATACCCTGGATGTGATGTAGCAACGATGAAACAACACTTTCCTCTAGTCCCTAACTGCTTCCTTCCTTCCCGCCCCCCTGCCCACTACCATGATCCCAATTCTGCCTTGCAAGTCTGGCTAGACCAGAGGATGTACACTGGTACAGAGAGGAACTTGAAACACAGGGAATCAAATGTGAATGATCCCTTCAGGACCAGTAGTGTGAGTGGCGATACTGGGAGTGTAGAGGGCGGGTGGGTTGGAAAGAGGGAACCAATTACAAGGATCTACATGTGACTTCCTCCTTGGGGGACGGACAACAGAAAAGTGGGTAAAGGGAGACGTCGGACAGAGCAAGATATGGCAAAATAATAATTTATAAATTATCAAGGGTTCATGAGGGAGGGGGGAGCAGGGAGGGAGGGGAAAAATGAGGAGCTGATGCCAGGGTCTGAGGTGGAGAGCAAATGTTTTGAGAATGATGAGAGCAATGAATGTACAAATGTGCTTTACATAATTGATGTATGTATGAATTGTGATAAGAGGTATATGAGCTGCTAATAAAACAATTAAAAAAAAAGTAACACCCTGGAATAACTCAAGCAGATGAGAGCTGCTCGATCAATGCCTAGCAAAAGAGATGCTGTAGCTTAAAAAGAAATATTTATTATGAATAAAAAGAGGTAACAATTTTTAGTTTGCACCCAATATATGCAGTTTTCTCTTTTTGTGGCAGAATAGGTCACATATTAAACACGTTTAGAATTATAGTTCATGATGTCACAACCAAGTTCTCCGTGTTCAACCAGAGCTCGCCTGTTCTTTCTTTCTTTCTTTCTTTCTTTCTTTCTTTCTTTCTTTCTTTCTTTCTTTCTTTCTTTCTTTTACCAAAGGTATATGAAATCCAGCGCAGACTAGCATTACATTACACTCTTCAAACTCACTGGGATTGGGTCGCTGAGGTAAGTTGCAAATCTTTACCAGAAAACCTTATCCTTTTCCAGCAAAGTAGATGGTGGATTTGTACCACCGATCTTGCAATTAACAGCCCAACGTGTAACCAGCAGGGCTTCTTATGACAACATCGAGGCTTCTTAAATCAGTCTTAGAAGCAATTTTTGCACAACTTTTGTATCAGATTTGCCAAATGAAAAATGTTATTAGATTGAATTACTGCTGCTTCTATGAGCGTTGACTGTGGATCCAAATAGAATGGCATCATTTGTGTTTTGTTTTTTCTCAACAGTCTTATTGGCAAGTAAGTTACATATCATAGAGTTCAATAGTTCAATCATTCAGTCATATCACAGAGAACTATACAATCACTCCCACATCTATGTTAGAGCACCCCCATGGTTAAATTGCCTTTAAGATGATTTATACAATCACACACGTTATGGTGCTCCCTCCCCACTTCTGTCTTCATTAGTTACTTCCCAAGTCCCCTTTACCTCCCTGTTCCCCCAGCCCACCCCTGTATTCCCTATATTGCCTTGTATTCATTATGCTCATTGTGTTTCCACTCCTCCTGTGCTTCGCAGCTGGGTGATGCAACAGAAAACAATAAAAAAAATTGCACTAAGGTGGTAGTGGTGAAAACATAGCATACATACAAAAATACTAATAATGCATAAGAAGGAGAAGACCCCCAACAATAATAAAAAATCCAGGGCAGAAATGTCTATTATGGACCCAGTAAGAGATATTTGCACCCAGAACAAATTCAGGTCTATCTATAGGGTGGTCAACTGGCCAAGTGCAGAGCTCAATCTAGCCCAATCAAGATTACAATGGATTCTACCTGATAGTAAGACTGATTGTGACTCGTTCCTGTGGCTAGAGAGGATCTGCCAGTGGCTCAGTCTGACTGGATAGTCTGGAGCTGGGTTTGGGGCTAGAATGACATTCTTGACAACTTCACTCTCTTCTTTATTCATCACATTGTTGCTTATGGGCCGAGTTGGAGTGTGTGCCAAGGGTGTATCCTTTCACTATACTTGTTCAATCTGTATAATGAGCAAATAATCTAAGAAACTGGACTATATGAAGAACTTTGCATCAGGATTGGAAGAAGACTCATTAGCAATTTGTGATATGCAGTGAAAGATTGATATGGACCTTCTAGTCTTTGTACCTCCCACAAAATGGCTTTCACTTTGTGCATCTAGTAAGAGGAGTTTCAGGAAGACAATGACAGGATTATATCGGCAGCAGTTGTTAGTAGGGCTAATTGTGATTTTTTTAAACTTAGAAATTGATCATGGGGATTGGTCAGTCAGCCATCTTTCTGAGTATAAAATGAGTCATCTCAGCAGTGGAAAGGGGATCTGATTATCATCAAGAAAGACAAACCAGGTGTGAATCCTGTCCTTTGGACCCTAAGATACCTGCACATTGATATTCTTGGTCCAGAGTTAGAGAGTTGCGACACCTGAGAACTGGCAGAGGAGCAGCAGAACCAGGAGACAGCTTCCTGGCCCATGGAATGAGGGAAGTTGAATGTCTTCAAGCAGGAGGTTCACTTGCAGAGTAGGGTGCCTCTAGGCATTTAATTAAGGAGATAGAATTACTGACCCATGAAGTGAGAGCTGGGCCCAGCTCCACTATGGTGGAGTCACCTGGCACTTGGAAATTTATCAACAGAACCAAAAGATTTCTGCAGCATTTCCTGAGGATGGCGGAGGCCGAGGAACAGAGAGAGATCTGCCTGCTAAGAAGCTGTGTCGACTGAAGAACTGTGTCATGAATAGTTCTGATTGCAAGTTGTTAATGTCCCTAATAAACCCCATAAGTATGAGTATGGCTATTGAGTTGTGTTTGGCCATCACAGTGACTTCTCAAACCCAGCTGAGAGTGCCATAGGAGGGGTGGTTAGTGTCAGAATTAGTAAAGACAGTGGGAAAGTGGAAGCTCCTCTGTCCTCTACCTGATAGGAGTCAGCCTAGGGCTGATGTTAAGTTTGATTCTCCTTCACACTTGTGAAGTCAGAAGTCAGCCACCACCTACATGCTTCATTTCTGTCTGCTGAAGTGAAAAAGACCTGAAGCACTTACTGACAAAAGCCAAAGACTTCACAGCCTTTGACATGGCTTACACCACAATGTAAAAAAAAAAAATCCTCACAACTGGACCAATAAGCAACATCATCTCAGTCTGTGCTTCCAAGACAAAGCCAAAAAGCAAAGCAAAACAAATTGCCATCAAGTTTATTTCAACCCCCTATAAAATGGTATAGGGGTTCCAAGTGCTGTATTCTTTATAGAAGCAGACAATTACGTCTTTTACCCCTGGGGCCATTGGTGGGTTTGAGTTGCCAACCTTTCAATTCTCAGCCAAGCATTTTAACCTCTGGGCCACTAGAGCTGCAGTAGATCTGGAGGTGCCAGGTGGGCTGCACTCAACTATTAACCTAGATGTTAGCATTTGATACCATCCGGTGGTATCTGAGACCAGTGTTCCAAGGATCTGCTTCTATTAAGATTATAGCCAAGAAAATCCCATGCGTGAACCATGAGCTTTGTTGTAGTTTTTAACTTTCATTTTGGTGCAGTTCCACTTCCCTTTCATAGACTCCTTAAGCCCACAACACACTGCCTGATAAATAAAATTTTAGAATCATTTTTGTGTTTTTAAGTGTATTTACTTATTGCTTTTCTCCAGCAAAATGATTAGCCTTTCCATGAGAGAAGCTGCATCTTCTATTGCTTTTTATCTTCTAGTACAATGCTGAGCACAAACCAGACATTTAATAAATGCTTGTTAAAGGAGGACTTGCAAGTGTGCGAATGAAGTCTTAGAGCTCAGTTGCTGCAAAGGAAAGCTTCAGGTTTGTCTTTCTGGTGATGGTTCATTACATGCAGCTCTATGGAGCTGGAAATACCTCTTCACTATATGGGAAAATAGATCTGCTTTTGAGACTTCAATGATTCCTTCGTATTGACTTTTGAAAAAGGTAGATAAGAATGCTAGTGAGAATACAAAAAAACCCAAAAAACTACCTTCCAGTGAATTAAGCTCTTAATTCAAAGTATACCAGCATCATTTGTTGGGGAGAATATAAACTTAGGGTACGAAATGTCTAGAGTGACATTCTGAGACGCCACTCCCCAGCCAGTGCCTTGAATATCACCAATCTGTCCCGCCTTTGCTAAATAGGCATAGGACTACCCTGAGAATTTGCTAAAATAATTTTGCAAAGGGATTAACTCAGTGGCAGCACAACAATCAATTTGTGTCCTTTTCTCTCCTGTTCCTCTTATACCATGCATGTATAAATAATTTTACTGAGACCTAAAATACAATAAAATACATTAAAAAATGAAAGTCACTGAGCACTTTGGGGGTAGGGTTAAAGTACACAGTCATATACCAACTCAAACCGAATCCATTGTCATTGAGTGGATTCTAACGGATAGCAATTCTGTATAGGTTTTCCGAGACTGAAAATCTTTAGAGAAGCAGACAGCCTCACCATTTGAAATTTTTTTGTTTGTAATTCAGTGACATTGATTACATTCTTCAAGTTGTGTAAATAATTTCACCATCATTCTGCACATTGTTCTGAACCATTGACTTAAACTAAGTGCCCTCCAAATTTCTTGGGTAATCTTTTGAGTTGCTGTTATCAGTTCTATCTCACACAGATAATTTTTAAATATTTTTATTTTAAATGTTAACATTTTGTCCATATAATTCACACACGGTACAGTCAGTAGTTTAAATGCATTATCAAGAGTTGTGCAATCATGACAATAATCAATTTTAGAACATTTTTCCTTGTATTCATTAACTCCCTATTCTAGCCCATCTCCCCTGCCAGAACCCCAAGAAATTATTAATCTTGTTACTGTCTCCATAGATTTATCTATCCTGTATTTCATAGAGAAAAACATACAGAAAAAACAAACCCAGTAACAATAACAAAATAAACATGTAAAAGCCACAGTTGAAAATATAACAGAAAATAATGAAAACTAGAATAAATTTAAAATGGGTTAAAAGGGAGAAACATGATAAGGCGCTAAATTTTAAACTAATTGCATCTGCATTACTTCACTTTCCAACACACTTTGTCCGCTAGCAAGGCTATCTCTTCACATCCCTGGTTGATGGTCAGAGGGGGTTCACCAGAGATCCAACCCAAGTGGGGACTCTGCAAGTGAATTTGGAGCTTTCACTGCCACTTGTAGTCTTCTGCTGAGTGCTCAGAGTTTAAGTTCTAACACAGTTCCTTCAGTTATGGATTTTATTATTTACAATCCTTGGATCACAGAAGAGCACAATACTTAAGGCAAGAATACCTTACTTATTAAGATACATCATTTCTAACACTCTCTTTTAGATGTTTTGAGAGCCATGGTACTGCTGTGGGTTAAGCACTGGGCTGTTAACCATAGATTGGTGGTTCAAAACCACTGGCCACTCTGTAGGAGGAAGATGAAGGAGACGGTTCCTGTAAAGATGTAAAATCCCAGAAACATTATGAAGTGGTTCTCCTCTGTCCAATAAGGTTGCTATGAGGCAGAATTGATTTGATGGCAGTGGATACGCTTTTATTGATTCACAAATTACTTTGAGATCTTGTAATGTATAGTCAAATGAACCCAATGTAATCGGTTTACGATTTCCTACGTGTGTCAATGGCATAAGCTTTGCATTGACTTTTCTAAAATTCAGTAGTGGACCCCAAATTTCTTTACTTATGGGACAGATTTGAATAAGTCTTTAATTTTTGTCATATAGACAGAACCTTTCATCCCAAGCCCCAGTCACCTACATTATAATGTTGCTTGGAAAATGTAAGAGCTGTAACTTTTAAAAAGACAGGTCCAATTTTTTTTAACTCATTCTACAAGCTAGGCAGTAATAATAGGGTTGAGAACTGTACCATTTTATAGTAAGCTTGGTGTAAAGAGAAACAAAGACAAAAATACCTTTCCACTAAATCAGCGGGGTATCTCAGCCAGTGATACATAAAGAGATCAGACTCCATTCATTGTTTGTTTGCCATCATTCTGTCAATACCAGTCTCTTAAACTGTCAAGTTCACAGGAGTAAGATCACAGGAATGTTTAACAAAGTAATGAGTTTCTCTATATTTCAGGTGTTTTCTATTTATAAGACTGCAATGTTAATAAGAGCATTTAAATATGTTGACAGGAAAGAAACATAAAGACAGTGTTAAGAACTCTGATTTTATCTGCTACCCACATCTCATCCTGCCATCAAATCCTCTGGTACAGGTCAACTTAGAGCTCACAAATCCCATTCACAGATGTGTAAAACAAATGTTACCTGTACAACCCCACCCTTCTGATTGGCAGTTCAATGGCACAATGAAAATAGCAGCGTGTGGATAGTGAAATCGTAGGTGACAATAACTCAAGGAAAAAGGGGAAATAACCTTTTCTGATATTTACATCAAATGTACTTTCTCTTTAGAAAACTTCCGCTCTCCATCTGTTCCCCTATATATGCGTGCGCGCGCACACATGCACACACACACACACGTAAACAGGGAATTTAAGGTAGTATGATAATTTGCACATAGCAATGAGATGGTATTTGGCCTTTTTTGGAGATTGTATAATCACATACATAGTCAAATTTTTCTTGTTTCCTTAGGTGAGCTTGAGAAGAATATCTTGTTATAGGTTGTTTGATCAGTTCTATGCATGTCCATTAGGTCGAGCTTGTTAAGTGTGCAATTTGAGACTTCTTTATGCTTAAGTAAGTTTTCCTCTTCTTGAATTTCACGTTTCAGAAAGAGATGTGTCCAAATCCCCCATAATGATAGAGTTCTGCTGCAGATCTGTGGTGAGCCTCTGTTCTGTAAGATGGAACTTGGTGTCAAGAACAAGGCCTACTTCAAAAGATACCAAGTGAAATTTAGAAGACAAGGGGTAAAACGTAATACCATGCTAGAAAACATCTAGTACTTGAGGATGAAAGTAAGTATGCCACACCCCAATAAAGGATGCTAGTTTATGCTACCAACAGAGGACTCATTTACCAGATTGCTTATGTCCATGTAGAAGGGGATAGAATAGTCCGCAGTTTATGCTCACTAACTCCCAAAGGATGGTGTAAAAGTTGTCTGACAAAGTGTGCTGCAGCACATGTACTGGCCTGCTGCTCAATAGATTTGGTGTGGACGAGATCTATGAAAGTCAAGAGGAGGTAACTGGAGATGAATATAATGTGGAAAACATTGATGGTCATTGTAGGCCACCACTTACTCTTGGGATGTAAGCCTGACCAAAACTACCACTAGGAATACCATTTGGGGGCACTGAAGGGAGCTGTTGATGGAAGTTTGCCTATCTCTAATAGTACCAAGAGATTCCCTGATTATGACGCAGAAGACAAGGAATAGAGTGTATATTGAATTCCACTATATTGGAAACATACCATGGTCAGAACATTGAAGATTATATACATTATCCAATGGATGAAGATGAAGGTGCTTACAAGAAACAATTCTCTCCATACATAAAGAACAATGTAAGTCCAGATATGGAGAAGATATATAAGAAAGAACATGCTCCTAGATGAGATAATCCAGTTTATGAGAAGCCTAAGAAAGATGTGTTTGTTTGTTTTTTATAAAGGAGGTAGAATTGTTCCAAAATGCCTCTTGCCTAGAAGAAAGATTAGATAGTTCAGGAGATGGTAAGCTTCCTCAGAGCTCAGGATCAGGCTGCTGAGAGCTAATCTAAACCTTAATTTTCTATGAGAATTTTCCACAGAAAGACAATAAACTTATTGAGAAAGCTAAAAAAAATTGTAGCATCCTTAATTTTTTCCTAGAACATATTGTTGATTATTTTTAAAATATTTTGAAGGTGTACTGTTGGATGTGTGCCAGTTCATGACTATTCTGTATTCCTATTATAGTTTTTCCTTTTGTTACTTGGTAATGAGCTATGTAAGGAACCCTTGTGGTACATAAGTTTAAGCATTTGTCAGATAGCCAAAAACTTGGCAGTTCAAACTCTCTCAGACATTTTTTTGGGAAAAGATCTGACGATCTTCTTTCAAAAAAAATTACAGCCTAGAAAACACTATGGAGAAGTTAGTTGTTTGTTTGTGTTTTTTTAAATCATTTTATTGGGGGCTCTTACAGTGCTTTTCACAATCCATGCATCCATCAGTTGTGCCAAGCACATTTGTACATATGTTGCCACCATCATTTTCAAAACACTTTATTTCTACTTGAGTCCTTGGTATCAGCTCATTTTCCCCCTCCACCACCCTTCCTTCCTCATGAACTCTTCCTAATTTTTAAATTATTTTATTAAGGACACATACACCTCCCATCACAATCCATACATACATCAATTGTGTAAAGCACATTTGTACATTCGTTGCCCTCATCATTCTCAAAACATTTGCTCTCCACCCAAGCTCCTGGCATCAGGTCCTCATTTTTCCCCTCCCTCCCCCCACCCTCATGAACCCCTGATAATTTATAAATTATTATTTTGTCATATCTTGCTCTGTCCCACGTCTCCCTTCCCCCATTTTTCTGTTGTATGTCCCCCAGGGAGGAGGTCACATGCAAATCCTTGAAATAGTTTCCCCCTTTCCAACCCACCCTCCCTATGCCCTCCTAGTATCGCCACTGGTCCTGAGGGGATTATCTGCCCTGGCTTCCCTTTGTTCCAGTTCCCATCTGTACCAGTGTACCTCCTCTGGTCTAGTCAGGCTTGCAAGGTAGGATTCGGATCATGACAGTGGGAGGGGGGAAAAGGAAGCATTTAGGAACTAGAGGAAAGTTGTATTTTTGATCGTTGCTACATTGCACCCTGGCTATCTCGTCTCCTCCCCAAGACCCTTCTGTAAGGGGATGTCCAGTGGCCTACAAATGGGCTTTTGGTCTCCACTCCGCACTCCCCTGCTCATTCACTATGGTAAGATTTTTGTTCTGATGATGCCTGATACCTGATCCCTTGATACCTTGTGATTGCACAGGCTGGTGTGCTTCTTCCATATGGGCTTTGTTGCTTCTGAGCTAGATAGCTGCTTGTTTACCTTCAAGCCTTTAAGACCCCAGACGCTATACCTTTTGATAGCCGGGCACCATCAGCTTTCTTTACCACATTTTCTTATGCACCCATTTGTCTTCAGCGATCATATTAGGAGGTGAGCACAAAATGATAAGATTTTTTTTTGTTCTTTGATGCCTGATAACTGATCCCTTCAGCACCTTGTGGTCACACAGGCTGGTGTGCTTCTTCCATGTGGGCTTAATTGCTTCTGAGTCAGATGGCCGCTTGTTTACCTTCAAGCCTTTAAGACCTCAGACGCTATCTCTTTTGATAGCCGGGCACCATCAGCTTTTTCACCGTATTAAGTTGTTCACCCATTTTGTCTTCAGCAGTTGTGTAGGGAAAGTGAGCATCATAGAATGTCAATTTAATAGAAGAAAGTATTTTTGTATTGAGGTAGTACTTGAGTAGAGGTCCAATGTCCCTCTGCTACCTTAATACTAATCTTGTAAGAATATGCACATAGATCTATTTCCCCATCCTCATGTATAAATATATTTGCATATGTAAATGTCTTTATCTAGACCTCTATAAATGCTCTCTGCCTCCCAGCTCTTTCCTCTATTTCCTTTGACTTCCCTCCTGTCCAACTATCATGCTCAGTCCCCACCAGGGTTTCAGCAATTCTACTTAGTTGCATTACCCTTGATCATGCCCAACCAGGCCTCCCACACCCTTCTCACCACCAATTTGGATCGCTTCTTGTTCCCTTGTCCCTGGGTTTATTAACACCACTACCTTTCCCCCCCCACCTCCCCATCTCACATGACCCAACGGAACTATCAGTCCCATTGTTTTCTCCTCCAATTTTTCATCCAGCCTATCCTATTTAGACAAACCTGTGGAGATAATAACATGCACAGAAACAAGACAGCAAAACCAAGCAACAGTATACAACAAAACAACAACAAACCAATAACAAAAACAAAACAAAACACAAGAAAGAAAAGTTTGTAGTTAGTTCAAGGATTGTTTGTTGGCCTTTATAGTGTTTTCCAGTCCAGTCTGTTGGGGCACCATGCCCTGGCCCCAAAGTCCACCTTCAGCTTTCCCTGGTGACCTCGCTGCTCCATTCCCTTGCTGTTCTGTTGCACCCCCTTGATGTTTTGCCTCAGTGTGGTGGATCTGATCGGGTGCAGTTCCCTTACTGTATCTCTGGTGTTGTCGCCTATAGGGCTATGGATCCGTGAGGGACGTCGTGTCTCATAGTGGGGCCGGCCATGTGGTCCTCTCTGTCGACTGGCTGTTCTAATTGGGAACATCAACCTCCTGGCCTGGTGGGCCATGATGTGCTCCACTCTCTCCTCCTCCGCCTTCACCTGCTCCTGTGTGCTCTGATCAGATATGTCCCTTTTTCAGAGTTGTAGATTCAGTGCGGTCCTTTGATTAAAAAAATCTTCTGAAGGGAGGTGCAGATGTCCCTTTAATAGTTGGGGTTGGGGCCGGCCCCCCAGACCTCTCCAGTGGTTCCCCACTCCACGCCAGCATGTTGCATTCACATCTTGGAACATCGGGTTGAAGTCTGGTCCCTCTTTCCCTGTGGAGACACAAACAATACCCTCCCCTTGGGTGGGTTAGTGCCCTGTGCCCCCTCTACCCTTTTCTTTTTTATTATTATTTTTTTCCTTTCCCCACCTCCTTTTTTAGTTGTTTACCGTGTGTATCCCTGTATTTGGTCTGGTCCAGGCCACACCACCTGGTCCTCACCCCAGGAATATTTGTATACTGTAGCTTTTTCCCTATGCCCCATTTGCCTTTTTTTTTTTTTTAAAAAAAGCTTACCTCAGCAGCCTTTGAAGTCTTTCTATATGTAAGTCAATGCTATATTTAGGTCTGTTTTCTCTTTTGTGCCCTCTTGGTGAGGTTGTTCTATGTGGTGGTCTCTTGTTTATGCTTGGTGAGTATATTGTTCTTCTGCCCATATTGGGTCGGCAAAGATCTTTTGTAGGGTCGCGTTTCTTCTAATGTATACTTTGAGTTTTTCCTTGTCTGGGAAGACTCTTACTTCTCCATCTATCTTGATCGATAATTTGGCTGGGTAGAGCATTCTTGAGTTTGCATTATTTTCCTTCAATTTTTTGAACATGTTACTCCAATCTCATCAATTCTTCATAGTTTCTGCTGATAGATCTGAACATATTCTTATTTGGGAACCTTTATATGAGATTGCTTGTTTTTCCCTAGCTGCTCTCATGATTTTCTCCTTTTCCTCAAAGTTGGATAATTTAACTATTATGTGCCTTGGTGACTTCTTCTTGGGATCTAGTCTTGCTGGGGTTCGTTCAGCCTCCTGAATGGTTTCCTGGTTTTCATTCGTTAAGCTGGGGAAGCTTTCCTCCAAGAATTCTCTCACTCTTGTTGGAGATGACTTTGTTGTGTCTTCCTCTGGTAAGCCAATAATTCTAATGTTGGTCCACTTCATAGCATCAGACATACCTCTTAAGTTTTCTTCAGCTAATCTGATGATCTTATTAGATTTTTGTTCGTGTTTGTTAATGTCTGCTTGGCTATCCTCCAAGTCACTGATGTGGTTCTCTGATTCCTCCAGTCGCTTCTCGAGGTCTATGATTCTGCTATTGGTTTTTGTTATCTCCTCCCTAAGCTCCTGTATTCTCTTTGATTTATGGCTTTTACCTCTTCTATCATTTCATCCTTTTTCTGTATTGTTTCCCTCACATCCTCTATGACTCCAAGTAGCATTCTGAAAATTTCTTTCTGTGGCCGCTCAATGTCTGCTTCCTCTATGCATGTTATTATGTTCAGGACATCTTCTGCCATTGCCTTTTGTTTCTCCTGTTTTTTCATTGAGGTCGTTGGGGCTGATTGCTGTTCGTGTTGCGTTTTTTTAGATGAGCCAGGTGCCATTTTCCTGGGAGTTGAAGAGCACTGACTCTCTCTGGGAGACTTGTAGGAGTGCTTCTTTGAACTGCCTGTAGCTTATTTCACTATGGAATTAACTTACCACTTTATACTCCTGTGGCTTCCCTCTCAAAGGAGTGACCCAGAAGGGTTGCCTGTTTTGGTGTTGTGGAGGTTGGGCAGAGGTTCCTGCAGCAGCTTGGAGCATTGAGGAGTGTTGGCCAAGATGCATTATGCCCCCAGGCACAGGCAGGAATTGCCCAGTAAGAAGTTGAGCAGAGTATCCCCTGGTGGAAATCAGCAGGGCTTTTCCTAGCCTATCTAGCTACACAGGGTGGAGCTCACCTAGCTGGGTGTGGCCCAGGTGTAAATGCCCTAGGCTAAGAGGAGTGCTCTGGAGGTTAGTGGTAGAATGTGAGAGACCAAGAAAGAGGCAAAGAGGAGACAAAAAAGTTAAAAAACAAGTCCGTTGAGCCTGAGGATTTTTTTTAATCTCCCTGGCCAGCTAGAATATACTCAAATGCAATTGTCTCTCACAGTCACTGGGCTGCAGATCCTTGCCCTTTAAAGTTGACTCTTGCTACAGCGGGTCTTTGTTATGCTAAAAGCCGCCAGGCCCTGTAGCTGAGTTCTGGCATTCCTTAGCTAGGTTGCTTCTTAAGCTGATTTTTGTTAAGGGCCCCCTCCCCCACATGTGCTCCTTGGAGCTGAGCAACCAGACTTGGGTTTAAGTTTTAAACCAATAATATGTATTTCACTCCCCCTTTTTTCTTGTGATATGCTTCAATTTGGGGGCTGTCGGGCTGGCACCCAGAGGGGGAAATCCAGTTTATTATGGGGGTTATTTCCTTCTCGGCCAATTGGAACTACATTTGCTCCCTGGACTCCCAACTTTCAGCTTATTTTCTCCCAAACCTCGACCTTCCTAAGGTAATACAATATTTTTTCTTTTACTCTAAATTATGTCTACTCGCCACCACTCCCCTGGCTGTGGGCTCAAGGCAGCCAACCATGCGGAGAGCTCCGGAGTGAGGTTCCTCTCGTGTCTGGGATCCTGTCCCCTCTCGGGCATCTGCTTGCAGAAATCGCTATTCCCAGCAAGGGCACAGCTGGCGCCTGCGGGCTCGCCAAAGCTAGAGCACTTTAAAGCATTCTTGGTTTGCTTTGTGAGTGGAAATCCCACGCAAAAAGGGGTTCAGGAGAAACCCTGGTACCCTAGTTCTAATTTCAGGACTCTACCTCCCCATTTCCTTCACCTTACCTCCCGATTTTCTGGTCTGGCTGCAGGAGCTGCGGAGGGTTGAGTCCTATCTGGTGGCCATTTTCACCCCCTTCCACCCTTCATAAATTATAATTTTTTTCATGTCTTAAACACTTCTTTTGATAGCCGGGCACCATCAGCTTTCTTCACCACATTTACTTGTTCACCCACTTTGGCTCCAGCCGCTGTGTCGGGAGGGTGAGCATCGTAGAGTTCCAATTTAATAAAAGACAGTATTCATGCATTGAGGGAGTGTTTGAGTAGAGGCCCAAGGTCCTTCCGCCACCTTAATGCTTAACCTATAAATATAGACACATCGATCTATTTCCCCATCCTCCTATATATATTTGCATGTACATGTCTTTGTCTAGACCTTCATAAATGCCCTTTGACTCCTAGCTCTTTCCTCCATCTCCCTTGACTTTCCTCCTGCCCTACTACCATGCTTCGTCGCCACCTGGGCTAGAGTATACCTCTTCTCTACGCAACCTTACCATTGATCATTTCCCACCAGGCCTGCCACTGCCCCCTCTCTACCATTTGGGGTCCCATGTTGTTCACTTGTCCCTGTGTTTGTTAGCCCCACTTCCTTACCCCCCTACCCCCACCCCAAGTCCCCCCGGAACTTTCGGTCCCGTTGTTTTTCCTCCAGATAGTTCATCCAGTCTGTCCTATTCAGACAGCCCTGTGGAGACACTAACATGCACAAAAAGAAGACAGAGGAAAACAAAGCAACAGTATACAACCAGACAACAAAACAACAAAAACAAACCACTGACAAAGAACAAAACAGAACACTTCACAAGAGAAAAACTTGTAGTTAGTTCAGGGATTGTTTGCTGGCCCTTAGGAGAGTTTTCCAGTCCAGTCTGTTGGGGCACCACACCCTGGCCCCAAAGTCCACTTTCAGCATTCCCTGGGGACCTTGCCACTCCATTCCCTTGCTGTTCTGCTGCTCCCCCCCAGTGCTTCGCCTCGGTGTGGTGGGATCAGGTCTGGTGCAATTCCCACACTCTTCTTGATATGATCTAACTATTGAATTATTTGATATGTGCATGATGTGTCAATAAAACTGTTTCAAAAAAAGACTAGACCTTAGAAGACAAACTTCAAGTGAAATCCTTTCATTTTCCATGTTTTTATTGCCTTGTATTTGGCTGACCCTTGGGTTTAAATTCCTATTATTCATCATCAATGTTATTGTTTTGATACAAAGTATTTGTAGATTTTACCCCCAGTATTGTCTCACTATTGCCACTTAAGTGGGCAACTCTCTCATGGATTGTTTTCCTAAAAAATTGTCATTGCTTTACGTCAATCTTAAAAAAAATAGTTTATTAATACTTTGGTGAAAAATCCAGACAATCATAATTGCTTAAGTCACTGTAGAGTCTTTATTTTTCCTTTTTGCTAGAATTAACGTTGGCCTTTGGAGTCACACTTATTGTCTTCATTCTGTGCTTATGTCCCTTATGCTTCTCTTGAGGTCATTTCTCATACAGGTCATGTCTTGCACATCTGTGTTTGCTTCATTTATCTTTGCATAATTGAAGGAATCTGAAATAAGGCCAGAGCCAGTAGTCGTCACCACCAAAACAAGTTCTAAATTCAAATATAAAAATGACTTTTGGTATAATATTATACATTTTGGTTAGTTTATTATTATTTTATAATTTCTGTCTTACACACTATTGCCTTCCCAAGGTGAAGGACATCAATGATCATTTGTTTCAGCTGAAATAATAAGTTGGTCGTGATCTCCTTGATTCAGATAGTTACTATATCTTTTATGATGGCAGCACACTTCAAGCAGCCAGGCAAGAAAAGCTGTTTTGCCTTAATCTTGAATGTAACTGACGATAGAATTGAGATTAACAACTCACAATAGTGTTCAGTTGTTGTGCATGATTGTTGCTGATCATTAAGTTGGCTTTCTAATTCCTTTTCTTCCATATTCTTTGACTGACTCACAATTTTCTCTTTGGTTTTATATTTTACAATTTCACAATGATGTTTGAAAATGTGGATGAATTTTCATTTGTGATTCTTAAAATTGAGGATACCATTTTTACATTAATTATAGAGCATTCGTATCCATATTTCTTTGAATATTGCTTCTACCTCATTCTCTCCATAAACTCTTAAAATTCAGTAGACATAGGCTGGACCTTTACATTCTAGCCTCCATATTTCTTAATCTCAGTGTCACATTTCCATCTCTTCATCTCCCTTTGCTGAATTTTGAGTAATCCCTTCAGGTTCGTTTTCAGCTGTGCTTAATCAAACCTATGCATTTTTAATTGCAAGGACTTTGTTTTTAGATTTGTCTATTTTTTCATAATGTCTTACTCTTTCATTATGGTGTTCAGTCCTACTTTTGTCACATTAAAGTCCCTTTTTATTCCTAGAGTTTAAAAATAAAATTTACATATTTTTCTTCCCGATAAGGAAGTTATTTATTATTTTTATTTGTCTCTTCCCAGTATTTCTTTATGCAAATATACCAATTTAGAATATATTATCTGATTTTCTCCATTTC
Organism: Tenrec ecaudatus; assembly: GCF_050624435.1. Classification (NCBI taxonomy): domain Eukaryota; kingdom Metazoa; phylum Chordata; class Mammalia; order Afrosoricida; family Tenrecidae; genus Tenrec; species Tenrec ecaudatus. The sequence continues at coordinate 42,914,978 of NC_134548.1, read as the reverse complement.
TTCCCATAAGGAAGCACCAGATACAATACAATGGCTGTTGTTAGTAACAACGTGTGTGTCAGTTTGTCACATTGCAGTGGCTTGTGTGTAGCTCTGATACTAGAAGTTATGTCACTAGTATTTTCAAATACCAGCAGGGTCGTCCAATGTGAACAGGTTTCAGCAGAACTTCCAGACTAAAACCAGACTACAACGAAGGAGTAGGCTATGCACTTCTGAAGAATTAACCACTGAAAACCTTATGGGTAGCATTGAAACACTGTCAGATGCTGAATATCTCATGAATCATAGCAGGACATTGTCAGATATAGTACTAGAAAATGAGTCCCCTCCCACAATGATGGAGGAAAGCCATTGGGACCTTCCTTTCTTGGTGGAGTATGACTCAAACAAGATGAAACAGCTGTAAACATCTGCTAATGATTGGAACTTGGAATGCATGAACTATGGATCCAGGAAAACTAGAAATCATCAAAAATGAAACAGGACACATAAGGATCAATATCCTAGGCATTGTTGAGCTGAAATGGACAGCTACTGGCCATTTTGAGTCAGAAAATCATACTATGCTGGGAAAGACAGGTTCAAGAGGAATGACATTGTGTTCATAGTAAAAAAGACATTTCAAGATCTATCTTGAAGTACAATGCTGTCTGTGAGAGGATTTTATTGATCCACATACAAGGAAATCCAGTCAATTCAAATATTATTCAAATTTATGGACCAAACACTAAAGCTAGAAATCCAGAAGAATTCTACCAACATCTTCAGTCAGACATTGATCAAACATGCAATCAAGATGCATTGATAATTACTGGCGAGTGTAAGGCAAAAGTTGGAAAGAAAGAAGGGGGGAAAAAAGAACAAAACAAACAAAAAAGGAAAGAAGAAGGAAGAGTAGATGGGAAATATGGTCTCAGGGACAGAAATTAGGCTGGAGAGTGCATGACAGGCTTTTGCAAGACCAACAACTTCTTCATCAAAAATACATTTTTTTCCACAACAAAAAAGGTGATTATATACATGCACTTCTCCAGATGGAATGCACAGAAATCAAATTGACTGCATCTGTAGGAGGAGATGATAGGGAAGCTCAGTATCAGCGGCTAAACCAGGCTATGGACCAATGATGGAACAGACTCACTTGCTCACATGTAAGTTCAGGTTGAAGCTGAAGACAATAGGTAACATCATGATAAATGGAGAAAAGAGTGAAGTTGTCCAAGATTTCATCTCTCTTGGATCTGCAATCAATGCTCATGGAAGCAGCAAAGAGATTGAATGACACGTTGCATTTAGTACATCTGTTGCATAAGAGCTCTTTAAAGTGTTGAAAATCAAGGATGCTACTTTGAGGAGTAAGGTACACCGGACCCAAGTCATGATATTTTAAATTACCTTAATTGCATGTGAAAATTGACTATTGAAGAAGGAAGACAGAAATGGGTGGATGCATTTGAATTGTAATGTTGGCAAAGAAATTGAAAGTACCATGGACTGCTGGAAGTACCAACAGATCTGTCTTGAAAGAAAGACAGTCAGAGTACTCCTTAGAAGCATGGATGGTGACATACTTTGGACATGTTGTCAGGAGAGTAAAGTAGCAGGGCAACAAAAAAGAGGAAGACCCTCAGCAAGATGGACTGACAAAGTGACTACATCAATGGACTCAAATATGACCATTGTGAGAATGGCACAGGAGTGAGTAGAGTTTTGTTCTGATGTACTTAGGGCTGCTATGAGTTGGAACACCTAACAACAGCAAGGCCTTCTTCTTAAGGTGTCACTGTATTCTACTGCGTGGATATACCAGATACAACTTAACCAGAACCCTACTGCTAAACATTTGCGCTGTCTCCACTGTGTACTCTGATAAACAAGTAGTGTAGTGAATAACTTGTCCGTATGATTTCCTGTGTATGTAGGTGTTTCTTTAAGATGGAATATCAGAGTGGCATTTCTGGGCCAAGGGTTATCTGCATTTACAATGTTGATGGATATAACATGATTGCTTTCCATTAGGATCAGAACATTTTATACTCCTACTAACAATGTGTGCCTGATTCTCCACATTCTAACAGAAAAGCACCAGGACCAAAGTCAATCCAACTTATAACAACCCTAAATGGCAGGGTTTTGGAGACTACCTCGCTATGGAAGTAAGAAGCCTCATTTTTATCCCGCAGAGTTTTTTGTGATTTCAAATGGCTGACCTTGCGATTAGCAGCCCAATGTGTAACCACTACCTCACTCAGGCTTCTTTCACTAACAGAAGTGTGTTATCAAAGCTTTAATCGCCTTAGACCTACTTCACACATAGTGTCTTTCTGCTTGTTATATTGGCTCCAGTTCTTAAGGATTCTATTTCCTCCGGATATCTGAGGTCTTCTCCCTCATTGAGGGTTTCTTCTCGTGATTTTAATGTGTGCTAGTGAGTTTCTTCAGCAGAGACGTGCTTCTTGTTTTGGTTAGCTAGTGCTTTGCACCAATTACCTCAAAACACTACTGTTGCCATCAAGCAGATTCCAACTGATGATAGATAACCCCATGTATGTAAACTAGAGCTGTTCCATAGAGTATCCATGTCTGTGGTCTTTTGGAAGCAGATCTGCAGGCCAGTCTTCTGAGGTGCCTCTGGGTGGCTTGTAGTCAAGTGTTTAACTAGGTGCATACTCCAAAGAGTGTCTCGACAGAGAGACCAGGAGATACACTGGCTTTAATTACTGTTGTATATTGTTCATGATTTTTGTGGGTCAGGCATTCAGGAGGGGCTTGGTTTCCCAGTTCCTCCTCGAGATCGTTCTTATACTGGCAGTCAGATGAGTAGGCTAAGGCAGGAGGGATCAGAAGGCTTCACAGAGTTGCACAATCAAGGTGGCACAATGGCAAGGCTGGCAATTGATGCCAACTGTTGGCCAGAAACTCAGCTTGCATCATAGGTAGGAACACCTACATGGTGTCTTCTTTTGTATGGCGGTCTCAGGATGGTAAGACTTCTTGCATGGAGGTTTAAGACTCCGTCATGAATGTCTTGGAAAGCCAAGTGCAATCTCTCTTAGGGTCCAGTCTCGGGTATGCCTGCGTTACTCTTGTACTCTGGTCAAAGCAACTAAAATCTTCCCTGGATTCAAGGAGAAGGAACGCATATGCTCCCTTTTCAGTGGATTATCAAGAATATTATGGTTACTTTTGTAAAACTATCTCATTCCTGGAATCCCAATTGTCCTTTGTTATAGAAGGGTCCCTCCGGGACACTTGGACATTTTCCTCAGACAGGTGTTTTGCTGATCCAAAACAGTTCTTATATTAATGCCCTAGGAATTTTCATATGAGTAGTGAAAATTCACACTTGGCATTCACTTGTACCAGAAATCCGAGTCTTCACTTTCTCACAACAAACTTTAAAAAAGAACATATCCAGAGTGATGAGCAGAGAAAAGTTTCCTTCTTAAATCCTTCGTCCAAGCAAGGAAGTGATTCTAATCCTCCTTCATTGAAGAGACAGCTTTTCTGAGGTTCTGGCTTTATGAAATATAATAAATTCCAACTCATTGCCTTGCATGAACCCAAAGATCGCATCTTCTTTTGTTGTACTGTATGGGCAATAAAATTAGACACCTGACCATGCAGACCTATATCAAGGTCTGATGCTGAACCCTATTCCCACCCGCAGCCCATTGATTTGATTCTTTCTTTGTTTTGCAGTTATGGGGACTTCTTTTCCTTGATTCTGTGCTAAGATACATAGTTAAAAGCCAGTCTTGATGATTTTCCCAAGCATTTTTATGTGTTTGTAGTGGGAAGATTATCTACAGTTAATCAATCATGGTCCCGAAGGTCAGCATTTTTTTTAAGAGAGAGAAGAGAACATGACTGACCTTGAAGGTAAGTTAAAGAGGTGATCATTAAGGAGCAGGAATGAATAGTTTTTCTCTGCTGGCACACTTCTCTGTAAGAGTATCTCTTTCACATGTTCTGATCTATATCAATGGGCAGGTGCCATTTCAGCCAACCCCAAATGGCAGCTGAAGCATGTGTAGCCTCTGCCTTTTTGCCATCCAGCCTTGCTATTCCTCTTGTAGATTTGGCAGAATAATCAATAGGACCAAAATGGCAATCAATTTCATGTGATTGCACTTGGTTTCCTATCGATTTCAATGCTGACACTATGACAGAATAAGGAGGGAAAGCTGGTGCCAATCATTGCCTGTAAATGCCACTGTGCATCTTTCTAGGTGACCAAACAGCATCAAAGAAACTGAGAGAAAGAGAGGGAGGTGCTGGCAAAAAGACAGAGACCAGAGCAAACCCCAATGCTGGCGTTGAAGGAAAGCATGCTAACAGAGATGTGAAAAGAAGTTAAATTATAACCCCATTAGAAAATGATGGTGTATAAAACACTGGGCATGACCCAGGTGGAACCATTCCTAGCACATGAGCTGAACCACAGGCGTTCACGCCAATGAAAGCTCATGTGGGCATACCTGCTGGGGGAGACAATAGGGCTTGGGAATGTCAAGAAAGACATCTAATAGGAGGGCGCACTTGAACTGTATCTTGCAAGTCCTCTGATAGATGAGTTTGGGAAAGGGCATTCCAGAGAAAGGAATCAGCACAAAAGCACAGATTCTCAGGAGCCAGAGTGCATTCTGGGAACTGCAATTAGTTTTGGTGTGGCTATCCTGAGGCACATAGAAGCCTGGGTGGAACTACGTGGGCTGGCAGATCCTGCAGCGTCTTTTATATCAATATCTGAACCCTACAGGGCTTTAGCCTCTTTCTCTCGTCTGTGGGAAGTCAATAAAGGATTACTTATTGAGCCTTGATTATTATTATAAAAATCTTTCTCACATGGTAATCATTTCAACAGCACATGTCTTGTTTGAACCTAGCCCTACTTCCTCTCCTCCAAAAGCACCATTGTTGGCAATTTCTTGTACATCTTTACAGAATGTTCTCTATAAAAACTGTTGGATATGCCATTTTTAAAAGGAGATTTATTGTTATTCTGCAATTTTTAAAAAACAACTAATCTTTGTTATAGCTGCCTTTTAATTTATTTTTTCATAATCATTTTATTAGGGGCTCATACAACTCATACCACAATCCATATATACATCGATTGTATGAAGCACATTTGTATATTTGTTACCCTCATCATTCTCAAAACATTTGCTCTCCACTTAAGTCCCTGGCATCACCTCCTCATTTTCCCCTTCCTCCCTGCTCCTCCCTCCCTCATGAACCCTTGATAATTTATAAATTATTAGTTGTCATATCTTGCCCTGTCCAATGTCTCCCTTCACCCACTTTTCCGTTGTTCTGTCCCCTAGGGAGAAGGTTATATGTAGATCCCTGTACTTGGTTCCCCCTCTCTACCCCACCCTCCCTCCACCCCTCCCTGTAGCACCACTCACACCACTGGCCCTGAAGGGATCATCCGACCTGGATTCCCTGTGTTTCCAGTTCCTATCTGTACCATTGTACATGCTGTGGTCTAGCCAGATTTGTAAGGTAGAATTAGGATCATGATAGTGGGGGAGGGTAAGCATTTAGGAACTAGAGGAAAATTGTATGTTTCATCATTGCTATACTGCACTCTAACTGGCTCCTCTCCTCCCCATGACCCTTCCATAAGGTGATATCCATTTGCCTACAGATGGGCTTTGGGTTCCCACTCGCACTCTCCCCCCCATTCATGATGATATGAGTTTTTGTTCTTTGATGCCTGACACCTCATCCCTTCAACACCTCATGATCACACAGGCTGGTGTGCTTTTTCCATGTGGGCTTTGTTGCTTCTGAGCTAGATGGCCACTTGTTTACCTTCAAGCCTTAAGACCCCAGATAGTATATCTATTGATAGCCGGGCACTATCAGCTTTCTTCGCCACATTTGCTTATGCACCCTTTTGTCTTCAGAGATCGTATCGGGGAGGTGAGCACACAATGATATGATTTTTTGTTCTTGGATACCTGATAACTGATTCCTTTGGCACCTGGTAATTCCACAGGCTGCTGTGCTTCTTCCACGTCGGCTTTGTTGCTTCTCAGCTAGATGGCCACTTGTTTACCTTCAGGTCTTTTGTTTTGGGGTGGGGGTTGGTTTTTTTTTAAACATTTTATTAGGTACTCATACAACTCTTATCACAATCCATATATACATCAATTGTATAAAGCACATCTGTACATTCTTTGCCCTCATCATTTTCAAAGCATCTGCTTTCCACTTAAGTCCTTTGCATCAAGTCCTCTTTTTATCCCCTCCCTCATGAGCCCTTGATAATTTACAAATCATCATTTTGTCATATCTTGCCCTGTCTGGCATATCCCTTCACCCCCTTTTCTGTTGTACATCCCCAAGGGAGGAGGCCACATGTAGATCCTTGTAATCAGTTCCGTCTTTCCAAACCATTCACCCTCTACCCTCCCAGTATCGCCCCTCACACCCCTGGTCCTGGAGGTATCGTCCACCCTGGATTCCCTGTGCTTCCAGCTCCTATCTGTACCAGTGTACAACCTCTGCTCTATCCAGACTTACAAGGTAGAATTCGGATCATGGTAGTGGGGGGGGGGGCGGGGCGCAGAGAAGAAGCATTTAGGAACTGGAGGAAAGTTGTATTCTTCAACGGAGCTACATCACACCCTGACCGACTCATCTCCTCCCCTTTAGGTCTTTTTAAAAAGACCATTTTCTTAGACAATTCCTTTTTAATTTAAAAAATTATGTTTTACTTCATCATCCCAACATATACTAAATAAATGCACTAAAATAAGAGGTACTTTGGTATTACGGTCTCAGGTAATGGCATGCTCACCAATTTACTTGAAATAATAGTTTCTAGTCAGAGACTCAGAAAACCTGGTGATGCAGTGTTTAAGAATGTGGTGACTGACTGAAAGGTTGGTGACTTGAACCCATCAGTCATTTGTTGCTAGAAAGGTGTGGCAGTCAGCTTTTGTGAAAACATATAGCCTTAGAAACTCTAAGGGCAGCTGTAATCTGTCCTATGGGTCAGTATGGATCAGAATCAACTCAAGGGGCAGTGGACTTTGTTTCTGGCTTAGTCATAGTCTAACATGTAGAACTAATTTGAACTGTGTATAGTGTTGAAATGAAGTCAAATGTTTTGACTTGCATATGCAGACCAAGCAAGAGAGATGACGAGGTAGTGTATTTCATGCCTCATTGGTCTGTAGTTCAATATACTATATCTCTGCTGTGATCATAGTGCTCTGTAGCTGGCTTGTTGTTGTTGTTCTGTGCCTCTAGTTGGCTTTGATTCAGAGGGATCCTATGTAAAACAGAGCACAACTTGTCCAGCCGTGTGCCCACCTCACCATTGTTGCTATGCTTGAGCCCATTGTCACAGTTACTGTGTCAATGCAGCTCCTTGAGGAATTTCCTCTTTTTTAGTTTATACTATTTTTTGCTGACCCTCCACTTTACCAAGTTTGATGCTCTTTTCCAGGGATGCATCTTTCTTGGAAGGAGCTCTGGTGGCAGAGTGGGTTACCTATTGGACTGCTAACCCAAAGGTCAGCAGTTCAGGCCACCAGAAGCACTGCAGGGTAAAGATGAGGCTTTCTACTCCCAGAAAGATTTACACTCCTCCGGATAGGGCAAGATATGACAAAATAACAATGTATAAATTACCAAGGGCTCATGAGGGAGGGGGGAGCAGGGAGGGAGGGGAAAAAAAGAGGACCTGATGCAGAGGGCTTAAGTGGAGAGCAAATGCTTTGAAAATAATGAGGGCAAAGAATGTACGGATGTGCTTTATACAATTGATATATGTATATGTATGGATTGTGATAAGAGTTGTATGAGCCCCTAATAAAATGTTTTAAAAAAAAGATTTGCACTCAGAAACCCACAGGGGCAATTCTGCTATGTCCTATGAGTTAGAATCTACCTAGTCGCTATGAGTTAGAATCAACCCCGGGGGACAGTGAATTTGGTGTTCCGTTTTTGGTCTTTCCTGGTAACATGTCCAAAGTATGTAGACAAAGTCTTGGTAATTCCTGATTCTAAGGAGCACCCTGGCTATACTTGCAAGATGTATTTGTTGGTTGGCCTTTATTTAGCCCCAAAGATAATTTCCATGCTATAATTTTACGTTTTAAAAAAGTTTCAGGACAAGGTGCCATGAGCACATATGTAGGTGGAGAAAAATGGCAGAGAAAGTAGAATTTACTTTCTAAAGAGTGACTCCTTTGCACCCCATTCTACCACACACTGGCTCCAACCAAGCTCTGCTTTTCAGTTGGGGCAAGAGCAATGGACTATTGCAAATTGTTTTTTATATAAACTTATTTTGGCAATGTAATTCATTTATTTTCCTACCTGCAAGACATATTTAGACATTTGGGTTGTATTAGTGTGCAAAATAATGTTGCTTTTCTCTCTCACTCATTAAGATGCATGCACGTGTTTTACATAAAAGCTCTTTAGTGAAGATTAGGTGTTATTGCTGACAGCCCACCTGAGGACACACCTCCCTCTACACCACTGGGTGTATAATTGCCAGCGGATTCTAGATCATATTAAGAAGAAAGTAACAATAACAACAACAATAAAACCCTGTAACAGAAAGCCTTCAATAAACATCTTGAAACATTTGTGCAAGAATATGTGTATGGAAAATTCCTCGTGGAATTGCTGGCTCTAAGAGTGTGTGCATTGACAGTGCGGACTCCAAAGTTGAATTGCTCTTCTCAGACAATCATCCATCCATTCACCCTCCCCTCAGTGTTGCATGAAGGAGCCCTGCTGGCATGCAGGGGGAGGTATTGGGCTGTTATACTTCCAAGTTCAGTGAATCAAAACTGCCAGCTGCTCCATGGTTAGAAAGATGAGGCTGTCTGCTCCTGTAATAATTTATAGTGTCAGGAAACCCCTCAGGAGCAGCTCCACTCTGACCTATAGGGTTAAAATTGACTGAATGGCGATGGGTTTGGTTGACTCATTTAGCATTGGATGAGTGTCGACAGCCTCCGAATAAAAGGTGATAGCCAACATTTTCAGATGTGAAAGGCGGTGATTCATGTGTTGTACATGCATCTCTTTAAGTGTTAGTGAAGTGTAAGGGGGAGGAGAGACTTTTATGTGCTCGTGGCCATTTTCAATTCTTTTTATTTCAATAGCTTCTTTATGACCTTTGCCCATTTTCCCATTAACTTGTTAGCCTTTCTCTTATTAAATTGCAAGACTTCAGGATTTTAAACAGGGCTGAGATCAAATCACATTTTAGAAAGTTCTTTTGCTTTATAGCACAACAGTGATATTACAGTTTATCATTCACTAGCATCTGCCCACAGTTATCTGCAAGGCTCTTGGGAGGAGAAAAACTTCAATCGAAGTGTAAAGTTTATAGACTCTCAACGGTTAAGTCTCACTGAGGTAGCATTTTGTTCCTTGTTTTGTTGTTGTTGTTGTCTTTGCTATATAAATCATTTCATTTGGGGCCCTTATGGCTCTTATCACAATCCAGGCATACACCCATTGTATCAAGCACATTTGTACACAGGCTTCCATCATCATTTTCAAAGCATGTTCTACATGAACCCTTGGTTGTTTTGTTTCTTTTAAAACTTGATATTAGGGCAGATACAATGGGTCCAGAAACATTATTTGACAAAGACAAGACAAAAGAAATCATACTTTTTGAAAATAAAAGTTGATTGGTTAGACAATTTTCAAAAGTAGAAAATAAAAAGATGGATCTCCATTGGCTTAATTTCTTTGAAACATTACTTTTCTTCTCTCTAGGGAATAGAAGCAGCTGCTCGAGTGAGTTGATCCCAACTCAGGGAACCCCTCGTGTGTCAGGTAGTGCTGTAGTCCATAGGAGTTTCAATGACTGATTTTAGAAAAATACGTCGCTAGGCCTTCCTTCTGAGGCACCTATGAGTGGACTCGAACCACTAGGCTTTCTGTTAGCAATCAAGCATGCTTACCACTTCCACCACCTAGATGAATAAGGCACTTAGCAAAGAAACAAACAAACCTATCAAATCACTTCTGACTCATGGTTTCCCCATATGTTACGGAGTAGAATTGTTCCACAAGGTTTTCTGTTTTCATTTTCTCTGTAACTTTATAGAAGCAGCTAGATGTTGCTGGGTAGGTTCAAATCACCAAACTTTAAGTTAGCTAGTAGTACATACCAGACCATTTATGCAATCCAGAGGCCTATAAGCATTTGGCAAACGCTTATGAATGAAGATCATACTCTCCTTGCATGGAGTTTTCCATTTCCCTTTGAACTCCCTAGGCAGGCATTCAGATCCTTTAAGATGTGACTTCCACCTACTTTCCAGTAGAATGTGTCTCTATTCCTCTATTCTTTAATATGATGTAATTGTTCCACCCACAATAGACACCACATTGTTCTCCTCTTGGCTTTTGTTACTACATTCTCTTTTCTTGGAGTATCTTTCACCCATACCCGCATTTGACCCTCAAGATCTCCCATGTCCTGGCTTCTCTTTAACCTCTTGTGATTCCCTCATTGGCCTCTGTCCTCTAGCTGTTGGCTCCTCCTTATACTTTCCTTAGACCTTTTTAATGAGTGGACTTTGTTTCCTTAACTAGATTTTAAGACCCTTGAGGTCAAAAGTTCTGTGGTAGATTTCTTAACGCACCCCTCCCCACCCCACCCCCCGCATGGCGTTAGCCATACTGCTATGCACACAGATATTTTTTGAGTTCATGTACAGAACTTTTGAATGCCTCTCACTGGTAATCTGAAGTTCTAAGAACTTGCTGTCACAGATGTCTACATCTGACTATTACTTTCATGCCTTTGTCTGGTGACCCACATGCTTCACCAACACTGTGATTCTCTGCCTTTGTGCTTTATTAATTCTCTGTTTACTCTCTGGATAAATCTCACCCATCCCAGATTTTCTGCTGCCAGAAGCACCCTCTGAAGTCATTGAGGTGAGGCTGCCAGAAATCTTTACTAAGATATTTCAGAGGCACTTCAAACGGGACCTATCTAAAACCAGACTCACTGCTGTCTCCTGACCCTGTTCCTGTGCCTATGTTTTCAATCTCTGCTGATGGTCCTCCTCCTAGGCATCCAAGCCAGAAATTCAAGAGGGTGCACCTATTCCTCTAACCCTCATTCCTGCCCCACATCCAACTACCTAAAGCTGCCAATTAGAACCCTAAAATGTCACCCTTCCCTCCCCCAATGATCTGTGCCTTAGGCTAAGGAGCTCATAATTTTTGAATAATTGCAGTCATTTCTTAACTGGCATCTTTGACTTTAATCCCATGCTCCTCAAACGGGATCAAGTCCCTCCTCCTTTGCCTGATGTACATTGCCCGTTGCTCCCTGCTCTGCCCATGGTCCCTGATCTCTCTCTCACAGCTCCCATGAACCACAACAGCAAAACAGAATTGCGTGAGGTGCTTGCTCACCCCACAGCACATGCGTTCTAGTCTGGACTTTTCTCATGCTCTAAGTTTTGCTTTGATTCTTACGCTCTGTCGCCTTCCCTTTATCTGCCTACCGCTATTCATCTTGGAAGACTGAATTTGGGGTACCATTCCTCAGGAAATAAACATTATCTGAAATTGGACCCCTCCTTATTTCCCCATCCTGCCTTCAGCTAAGCAATACTTTGTCTAAATTACTGTGATTTCACTTAATGTGTAATATTCTATCTATTTATGCTATGTGTCCTTTTCCGTATCGGTCTTTACACTCAATTGTAAGCTCTATGAGGAAAGGGCTCATGTCTCATGCATGTCTAGTCTGACACATATTGAGTACACAGGAAATGCATCATCATAATAATTAAACATCAGTTTCTATTTCTCCTCAGGGCATGGATGACAATGGTAGTGTTAGATGAATGAAATAGTTCAGGATACTTCGCAATCTTTCATCTGCTGAGTAATAAAAAGGCAACTCTTTGTGGGTTTAAGGAGCCTTGATTGCTCAATGGTTAGGCACATGGTGGCTAACCAAACAGTCAGCGGTTTGAACTCATCGGCGATTCTGTGGGAGGCAGATGTGGCTGCCAGCTTTTGTAAAGACTATGTCCTTGGAAGCCCTGAAGGGCTCTCATGCCCTGCCCTATAAGTTCAATATGAGTTGGAATCCATTCAATGGCAGTGGGTTGGGATTTTAAATTTATTTGGGATAAATGTTTAAGATGTTGGCATGGATGTCGCGTATGTATTTTGGTCCTTTGTAACCATTCCTGGGTGAACCTCTACATAGTTCAGAGAGAAAAAGAAATGGTCTCTGTGCCTGTTAAGAAATAACTGTGGTATATGTTAAAAGTGTGTGCAATGAGTCACTTCATGAAATTTGTCTAGCTGTTGATTCTGGGATCAGACCCCAAATAGGCAAGTGATGATGGGAGCAACATGAATTAGCCAGAATTAAGTGGCTGTCAAGAGAAAGAGGAATGCAACACTTGTTGGAAGGATATATATATATAATCAGCATTGCCTTTACATTCATATTGATAGCTACTATCACAACTCTTGGGAGGGAAATATGATAAATTCAACTTGGCATAAAGAAGGCAATTGTCGGCAGTCTGACTCAAGTCATTCTAGATATGAATTAGTCCTCCTGGTCACCTGTTGGTCAGCTTCTGTCTGATTCGACTCCCTATTTGCTGACATTCTAACCTCGGCTGTTTTGAACAGCCTTGACCTTTCGTGTAGGCACAGGAAGACCATCTTTTCCTACCAATGGCCTAAAGAGCATATCTTTGTGTGCAGTGCCTTGAATCTTACAATTGGATTGATGAAATAGAGTTCATTTCTTTTGTAACCACCTGGTGACTTCCCCTCTTGAAAGCCTAGTTGAACCTGTAAAAAACTGTATATACTCTTCCTTTATATCAGCCCAGTCATGGGAACATATTGTGGTTTCTTGACTCTGGTAGAATGATTGAAATATTGATTTTATTACCCTTTTCCTGTCTAAAAGTATTAACATTTGGTTGTTCCACTTGATCTTCCTTCTCTGTTATTCTTTGTGACTATTTCATAGCCTGCATTCTCAAAAAATATAGTATTAGTTATATATTCATCTGAGATGGAATTCTATTGGGTAAAATACCCCTTAGGGATATAATGAAAAGGAATCGTGAATTTTCAAGACACGAGGGTTACTGGCTCCCCTCCCCCTCGTAAGTCTGTATTAATTACTAGTAACTTTGCATAGGATTGAGTATATGAAGCTCATTTTAATTTTTCCTTTCCAGTGTGTAGGGTATCTGAGATGCTAGGCCACAATGAGAAAGGGAGATTTGCAAGGTTGGACACCTAATAAATAGGCTTTATGATATTGCAACTTACAAATGGATCAACGTTAAAAAGGAAAATTGGTATACCAAAACGAAGTAGTCAAGTTAAAAAAAATTAAACCATTTTACTAAAGCCTAATCCAGACATCATACAATTCAGTAATTCTGTAGTGTATCAAGAAGTGTTGTAAATTTGCTAACACAGTTTCAGAGCATCTTCTTCCTTCTGTACTCTCTGTTACCAGTTTCTCATTACCTCTCCCCCACCTCCCCTTCTGTACCCTCCAGGAGCCCTTGTTCTAGTTATTGTCTCTGTAGATTCAGTTAGCCTGGGTTTCCTGCATGTTTTTAATGAAAGGAGACTGGCCATAATTTATGAGCATACACATATGCCATGTGCCATAGGAAAGAATTTATGAAATCGTGGTAGAAACTGCAGGTGAGGCAGCATAGAATAGGGTTTAAGAGTATGGCAGCCAGACTGATTCGGTGAGAATCCCAGATCCACCAGTGTGACTTTGGGCAAGTTGCTTAGCCTCTCTGTTGTGAAGGTTAGAAGAGATCATGCATAGAACGCCTTTAGAATAATCTCTGATATCAATGTCCTAAATCAATGTTGGCTATTTGCAGCATTTTAAAACATTGTCTTCTGAACATCGGGGCTGGGCATGTGCTCTATCTTAATCTGGGTCCTAGTACTATCAGTTTGTTCTGCTTGTGAAAAATGCACTTTCTCTATGTTCCTTTCACTTCAATGAAAAGTTTGAAAACAGGGACATTCCCTCATGTCTGTGACTGGAGCTTTCAATCTTGTAGTCAGGAAATAACACATTATTTATAGGAACAAAGCTTTTAATATTAGCATTTCTAGAAATGACTATGTAGAGGCAAGTAGGTGTGCTATGAATTCAAAGAAGCCAGAAGCCTTTTTGTATAATGTTACAGCCCAAGTAAATGTTAAGGGGAAAATATGACACATCTAGGATTCTTGCTAAACTGCCTACAGGATTTTATTTATACATTTATCCAGTACCTTCAGGAGAAGTCCAAGAAAAACAATGCAGTGATCCAGAACCCACCTTTTAGCTCATGCTCACTGCCATTGAGTTGATTCCATTCATAGTGACCCCATAGGCAGGAGTAGAACAGCCTCTGTGGGTTTTTCTGCAACTAAATCTTTTTTTTTTTGTATAAGAAAGAGATTTATTACAAGAACAATTAAACATTGAAAAAACATCCCAGCCCAGTCCAGACCAAGTCCATAAATCTGATATTAGCCCATATGTCCCATACCAACCTATAAAGTCCTCTTCAGACTCATGAAGCACATGCAATGTTGCCCAATGTAGAAGACCACAGGCCTGTGAGTAGAAAGTCTTTGGATGCAGTGCCTTTAGAAACATCTCAGTGCTGGCAGGGGACTCTGCATCAGGGTGGGTTCATGAGTCTTATCAGCTGCTCTGTCTCGCCATGAGTGTCCGAGAGAGAAGTGTCTCCCAGCTCCCAGGAGGAAGTCCTGGATTTCCCAGAATTCTCAGAAGGCCACGCCCACACAGAGATCTCCTTGGCTGTCATCTCATTGACAAGCTAGCCTCCACTCCTTCACTCATAAGCCTCAAATTTTGACAACCAATTATATATCTACCACAAGACCACCCCTTGTCAATCTGACACTTTCACATAACTCTGTAAGCATATTTAATTTTCAAACAAACAATAATAACATCATATCTGTACCTAACAGGACAAAACTAAAATGCATACAACTCAACATGTGCCACCTTCATTTAAGCATAGCATTTTATAAGTGAACAAAACAAAAATATCCTATGCCTAACAATTATAGTTAGGTAACATCTATACCTTGATCCTATAATCCTATGACTATATTCCCCCACCTATGAAAGTTTGTAAGCCAACCACTTCACGCCTTTATCCACCCAATTTTGGGTATCCAATTTCTATACTGCCCACTTACATCAGTCCAGTGCTCTGAGGAGACAATCATATTTTTTGACATGAAGAATCTTCATTAGAGTTGGAACCTTGTGAAATAAGTGTCCATAAGCAAAGTCACATCAGTACAGGCCATCCATAAAGTCAGCAGCAATATGCACCAGTTCACAGGTTCAAAATCTCCTCTTCATCTGGCCGGGTTCTGTCCAACTCAATGTGGGCTGCATCTCTTAGCCTCATCAGCATGTCCGTTGGTCGCCTTGCCTTAGACCAGGGACTCTCACCAATACTCAACAAGCCTAGCTCCCTCGTGCTAGGCCATGAACATCAGACCAGTCAACCCGCTCTCATCTTTTTTTTTCTTCCTGTAAACCAGATCCACAGTGGTCAGTGGCCAGACTCAATCTGTCTCTTTATTGCTGCATTTCTCCCACTTCCACTCAACAAGTAGATCAAGGTGGTCATCTCACAAGCATCTCAGGCTGCCCACAGGCTCCCTTTAATGTTCAGTCCCAGAGAGGAGTTTTCATCATGGTTCCAGATTTTTTCTAGTTTCTGACAGACCACTAGAGTTCAAACTTCAAATCCAAAGAGTTCCTTTTTTTCTAATCTTCATTCTGTTTGCCCCTACACATCTGTAGGACTGCAAATGTCCTGAGTACTCCAAAGCACTGGGTGGGGTTTATCTTTTCAGAGCCTTCTGTATGTCCATATTCTTTCCAGAAAACAACGCAGTAAACTGTAAGGATATATCTAACTTCTGGTTAGCCAAAGAAGGGAGAGATCAAGCAAACATCTACTCTGCATCTTTATCATTTGTTTCTCTAGTACCCCACTTCCAAGGTATCATAATGTGTCAGCTGCTATGTCTCTCAGGGAGTGTCAGAGAGAGAAGTGTCTGCAACTAAATCTTTATGGAAGGAGTACGCCTCCTTTTTCTCCTACACATCTTTTTAGAAGTAATAAATATACAATAATTGACATACAAAATTTATAAGTTTTATTGAACTATGATTCAGATGCCACAACTATGCCCATTTAAAATGTGCGGATCAAAAGTTTTTAATATATTGACAGAGTTACACAATCAACACTACATTGGCTTTTTAAATATTCTCAAAAAGGAACTAGGTATAGAACCGCAATGAGAAGATTGGTCAATTGTGGCATCCCTCTAGGCTTAAAACGAGCCATCCTAGATGTGACCATTGAGGGATATCTCTACCAACAAGACAGAAGAGCTTGGAGAGATTTACATCCATTGAATCAAAAATCCCTGTGCCAAACCTCCTTGATCTAGAAGAAAGCGAGCCATGCCACCAGAGACAATGAGAGAAGGGGCAGCAACAGAGCCAGCAGAATGAGGAGACTGTAAAGAGACAACATGGTGCACTTCCTGAACCACAGAGTGAGAAAGAGGACTGCCTGCAAGCAGGACATTTGTTGGCATGAGGCATACTAGTAGAGTGGGTGCTTATCTGAGTAAAGCAGAGACCAGGGGCACATATAGCTGAGAAGCCAAGGACCAGTAAGGCATGATTGGAGGCATAGCTGAGAAGAAATTGCCTTAACCAAATAATCGTATCCTGAATATTTCTGATCCGGAATTGTAACCTACTAACTTCTCTGATCCGGAATTGCAACCTGCTAACTTCTCTAGTAAACGCTATACTCCGTTAAAAGAAAAAAGTAAAAGAAGCCTTGCACTCACTATTCCTATCAACACCACCATCCCACACAGCCCTTGACAACCACTGACCTACTTTCTGTCCATTTTAGACATTTCATAGGGGACCTTGGTAGCACAGTGGTTAAAGCACTTGGAAACTAACCAAAAGGTCTGTGGATTGAACGGCACTGGTCGCCCAGAGGAGAAAGATGTAGCTGGTTGCCTGTTCCACAGGCCTCCAAATCAAACAAAGCTTTCAGCATGGATTCCACCTCAACACAATGAAGATGCAAACCCTCACAACTGCACCCATAAGCAACAGCATAATAAACAGAAAAAAAGACTGAAGTTGTCAAGGATTTCATTCTCCTGAATCCACAATCAACACCCAGAATTAAACAGTATAATGCACTGGGCAATTAGGCAGCAAAAGAGGTCTTGCAATTAAAGCACTTGGTTGCTAACTGAAAGGTAGCAATTTGAACCCATTTGCTGCTCTATGGGAAAAAGATGTGATAATCTGCTTCCACAATACTATACCCTCATAAACCCTGTGGGGCAGTTATATTTGATCCTGTAAGATTGCTATGAATTCGAATCTGCTGACCACCACACAACAACAACATACAATTTACTTATTTATTGCTTATCTTCACCCATCAGGACGTTACTTTCATGAGAGGAAGATGATGCAGAGTGTTTATCTGGCCTCTGGTCAGTTATGTATCTCCATCGTGCCTCCAAATGAGGTCATCAAACTGCGACCTGATTGATAGGCTAGATTCTGCCCCTTTGCAAGTTGGCAGGAGATTATGTAACTGCTACAAGGGGTATCCAAAAAGCAAAGCAAAACAAAAACCACCAGATTTTCCCTAAAGTTATGTATTTAATTTTTTTTACAAAACAACCTTATCACCTTCAAAGCACTCTTCATTACACTTCATATATTTGTCAAATCTGTGATACGACTCGGCATTTTCTTCGACTCTTCTACTTTGTCAACTTGATTTCCTTTCATGGCCCTCTTCGTTTACAGAAACAAAAAGAAATCACACAGAGTGAGGTCAGCTGAGTAAAGGTGCCTGGGACAAGAGAGCAGTGCTGTTTTGTTTTTTTGTGTGTGTGTGTGCAAAATCTGGTGCACTGAGATGCCTGCGTGAGCAGGTACATAGTTGTGGTGGCAAAACCAGTCCCCCATCTAGCACAAATCAGGCCTTTTGGGTCACATACTGTTATGCTTTCTTTTCAGAACCTTTCAATAAAAAGCTTGATTAACAGTCTGATCTGGTGGACTAAACTCCAAGTACACTATTCTCCTCCCATCAAAAAACAAATGAGCATTGTCTTGATCTTTGATTTCACTTAACCAGCTTTTTTTGGGGGTGAAGTGACGATGGGGTCTTCCACAGGCTTGATTGATATTTGTTTTCGGGGTCATAAGGATAGTACCATGTCTCGTCCCCAGTAATGACCTTGGGAAAAATTCTGGGTTGCTTCAGAGCTGTTCTTTCAAACTGCTACATGTTTCCAGTTGACACTCTTTTTACTGGTCAGTCAGAACCTGAGGCACAAATTTCTCAGTGACCCTTCTCATTCCCAAATCTTCCATTAAAATTCATTGAACAGAGCTCCAAGATAGTCCAGATAACCTCCCCATCTTTTCAATGGTACATCACTGGTCTTCGAGCCCAAGCGCACGCATTTTGTAATCATTTTCATTCATTCCGGAAGTTGATGGACACCCAGAAAGAGGTTTGCCATCAATCAACATTTCACCTTTTTTGAAATAAGAAAATCACTTGTACACTTAAGTTTTTCCCATAGCGCTGTCCTTGTAGCTATGTACAACGTCGCAACAGTTTCTGCAGCATTTTTCCCTGTGTGGGAAACAAAATCTCACAGCTGCATGCTGTTCTCTCAGCCATCACAAAAAATGAGGTTCGAGAGAAACTGCTTTTATGAGAAAATTCACTGTGATCAGAAGGAACCTTCCCAGGTGACATAACTGGTGCACTAACTCAGAGAAGGCTGCTGCTTGCTCACTTATCAGGGGGTGGAATGGGGATAGGGGGATACAAACTACAAAAGCTCCGCCCAGTGGAGCTTAGGGGCTCATACAACTCTTATCACAGTTCATACATATACATACATCAATTGTATAAAGCACATCTGTACAGTCTTTGCCCTAATCATTTTTTTCTTCTCTTTTTTTTAACATTTTATTAGGGGCTCATACAACTCTTATCACAATCCACACATATACATACATCAATTGTATAAAGCACTTCCTTACATTCTTTGCCCTAATCACTCTCAAAGCATTTGCTCTCCACTTAAGCCCTTTGCATCAGGTCCTCTTTTTTTTCCCTCCCTCGCCACTCCCCCCCTCCCTCATGAGTCCTTGATAATCCACAGATTGTTATTTTGTCATATCTTGCCCTATCTGGAGTCTCCCTTCCCCCCCTTCTCTGCCGTCCCTCTCCCAGGGAGGAGGTCACATGTGGATCCTTGTAATCAGTTCCCCCTTTCCAACCCACTCACCCTCCACTCTCCCAGCATCGCCCCTCACACCCCTGGTCCTGAAGGTATCGTCCACCCTGGATTCCCTGTGCCTCCAGCTCCCATATACACCAGTGTACAACCTCTGCCCTATCCAGCCCTGCAAGGTAGAATTCGGATCATGGTAGTTGGGGGGAGGATTTCTCGTTACTTTAGAGGATACTCCCTTGTGTATTGTCTGTTAACTCTCAGAGCAGTATCTTTTGAGGAACAGACGTTCATAATTTTGATTAAGTCCAGTTTACAATTTGTACTTTTATAGATTTACTTTTAGTGCTGCACCTAAGAATACTTTGCCTAACATAAGGCTAATATAGTCTTTTATTTTCTCTCTCCAGAAATTGTATAGTTTCATGTATTATATTAGATTTCTCATCTACTTTGAGTTAATTTTTTATTTGGTGCCAAGTGTGGATCAAAGATCCATAATTTTTGGTGGAGGGCAGATGGATAGTCAAATGTTCCAGCCTTTATCCACTTCACTGGTTTTGATCCTTTGTGAAAAATCAATCATCAATATATGTGTGAATCTGTTTTTGGATCCTATATTCTGTTCCATTGTCTCTTTTTCTACCTGACTCCAGTACTACACTGGTTTAATTTACCAATGCTTCATATTTCTTGAAATCAAGTAGTGTTAATCTTCCAACGTTGTTCTTTTTCAGAGTTGTTTTAGTTATTCTAGGTCTTTGCATTTTCATAGGATTTTCAATTCATCATATCAATTACTACAACAAAAATCCTGCTGAGATTTTTATTGGGATTGCATTGAATTAGTGGGGAATTGACATCTTAACAATTGTGTCTTCTCAACCATGAAAATGATCCATTTATTCTTTTTTCATTTTCAGTAAAACATCTTAAACATATTTTATCAAATTTATCAAGTATTTCACATGTTTTATGCTGTTGTATATGATGTTTAAATTTTTAAATGTATAATTATTCATTGTTATTATGTAGACATACTCGATGCTTGGTATATTTATGTTGGTGTATAAAACTTTGCTAAATTCACTTATTAGTTGTGTATATATGTATATATATATATATATATATATATATATATATATACCATATTAAATGAAGGGGGAAGTGCAGAGTGGAGACCCAAGGCCCAAGTGTCGGCCAATGGAGATCCCCTCATAGAGGGGTTTAGGAGAGGAGATGGGTTAATTAGGGTGCGAGGTAGTACCGATGAAGAACACAGCTTTCCCCCAGATCCTGGATGCTTCCTCCCCCCAACTACCATCATCCGAATTCTACCTTGCAGGGCTGGATAGGGCAGAGGCTGTACACTGGTACATATGAGGGCTGGAGGTACAGGGAATCCAGGTTGGATGATACCTTCAGGACCAAGGGTGTGAGGGGCGATGCTGGGAGAGTGGAGGGTGAGTGGGTTGGAAAGGGGGAACTGATTACAAGGATCCACATGTGACCTCTTCCCTGGGAGAGGGACAGCAGAGAAGGGGGGGGGAAGGGAGACTCCGGATAGGGCAAGATATGACAAAATAACGATGTGTAAATTACCAGGGGCACATGAGGGAGGGGGAAAAGGGGAGGGAGGGGAAAAAAAGAGGACCTGATGCAGGGGGCTTAAGTGGAGAGCAAATTCTTTGAGAATGATTGGGGCAGGGAATGTATGGATGTGCTTTATACAATTGATGTATGTATATGTATGGATTGTGATAAGAGTTGTATGAGTCCCTAATAAAATGTAAAAAAAGAAAAGAGGAGAAAAAAATGATTAGGGCAAAGACTGTACAGATGTGCTTTATACAATTGATGTATGTATATGTATGAACTGTGATAAGAGTTGTATGAGCCCCAATAAATTGTTAATTAAAAAAATTCACTTATTAGTTTTCTGGCTTTATATATCCCATGAGATACATTTTATTTATTTATTTTTTTTTGCTGAACTAAAAGTTAATTTTATTTTCACGTGTCACAATACAAACAAAAATCATTTTGTTCTTCTTTTTGTCCACTACTCCACTCCAAAAACTATTCTCCTTTTGAGAGAAAGGGGGAGCAGGTCTTCCATGTTGTGCTGTTAGAAAACATCCAGAGTCGCAGCACCAGCTCTCCAGGAGAAGGGGTACAAGTAAGAGAAAATTGATACAAGGAGGCTGTGCGCTGCCTTTATCTGTCTGGTCGCGTCATTCCTGGCCGAGTGAGCACCTTCACAGGACGGGCTGGGGGCCGCATCATTGGGGGTCCAGGCATCATTGGCATGTGGCCCCCCATGGGTGGCCTCATTCCGGGAGCGGGTCCCACTGGCATCATCCCAGGAGGAGGAGGGCCCATCATTGGCATCATGGGAGGCCCCCCATGTGGGGAGCCGGCATCATCCCAGGGCGAGGAGGACCCGGGAGACTGGGGGGAGGCAGGATCATGGCCCCTGCTGGAGGAGGAGCAGAGAATGGAAAAGGAGGTATCTTTCCTTGTTGAAATGCAGCCGTTGTTTTGTCAATCAGGCTCTGAGCCTGCTCTTCCATCCATTTCTGATAGTAGTCTTTCACACTCTCTTTGTGTTTCCGACCACTGCAACGTGTCTTTCTCACAGATGGTGAGTCATGGGTGAGGTATGTATCGCAGTAGTCACAATAAAACTTTGGCATGTTGCTCGACCGACCATTTGCTACTCCGTCGAGATACATTTTATTTATTCTTTCTTGTTTTGTTTTTCTGATTTTCCTAGCTGGAATTTCCAGGACAATATTGAATAGCAACTTTATTTCTGTGGGTAAAACCTCTTTGATCTTGGTATATTATCCTTCTAAGATATGCTGTTGTATTCTTTTTACTAAAATTTTGTGTAGAATTTTTCCATTGATATCTCTGAGGGATATTGATTTGTAATTTCATTTTGTTGAATGTGTTTATTATGCTTTTGTAGAGAGTAATTCTATCCTTATTTAATGATTTGAGAATTATATTATTCTTTTCAAACTTTTGAAGAATTTGTATAATTGGTATTACTTCTTCCTTTGATATGTACAATTCACCAAAGTGAGATTTTAAATTAAAAATTTGTCTTACTTAATCGATAATAGACTTTTTATTGCAAGCACTCATCAAGTTGGCCCCTGACTCATGGTGACACCATGCACAGCAGAATGAAAAACAGCTCAGTTCTGGATCATCCAATGAAAGTTGCAGATCTGACCATTGCAATCCACAGGATTCTTACTGGCTGATTTATGGAAATAAATCACCAGACCTTTCTTCCCAATCCATCTTAGTTTGGAAGCTCTCCTGAATCTGTGCAGTATCAAAGCAATATGCAAGCATCCACTGAAATAAAGGTAGTGGCATTTGAACCTATGTGCATAGAACCTGGGTAGTGCATAGAACCCAAGTCTTCTAGACGGAAAGCAAAAATTCTACTCACTTTATCCTTAGAAATCTTCTTTGCTCAGAAACCAACTTTGAATTAGTAATTAGTAAAATAGCTACTTCAGCTTTCTTTGTATTCTTTTTTAGCATAGTATATATATTTTCTATTCTTTTATTTTATCTCATGTTTGTCTTTGTTTTTTTCATTCATGTTTGTCTTTCTTATCCAATTTAGCATTCTCTATCTTATAATTGGGCTTTTAAGATTTATATATTATATTTAATATGATTATTGGTATGACTAGGTTTAAATCTATTATTTTGCTGCTTGTTTTTTGTTCCCCCCTCCTGCTTTTTTTTTTCATTTGTTGGAAATGAACTTTTATGACACCAAAGAATCCAAGTTTACTTCACTTTTACTTTTCCTCTTGTATAGCCACTCAGACCAATAGATCCGAGGGGTAAGGAATCTGGAGGATTTTTAAGGCCATAAACCTTCATTCTTTTAAAATTTAAATTTTATTTACTTAATTATTTTGTTAATCTTTAAAAAAATCCAATTCTTGTCTTCTTGATTTTTTGTATAGTTTTAATGTTTCTGGTTCATTTATTTCTGACATAATCTTTAATATTTCTTTCCTTCTAGTGCCTCAGACTAGTGTACAGTGCTGTTCTTTTCCTAATTGATGTAGTTGAGGTGTTAACGTGTTTCCTTTCATTCTTTCTGCCTTTTTGATGTGTGCCTATCCTCCAGTCAGCTCTCAGTAATTCCTCTCAGGATATATTTCACTTCATATAACCCCACCAGTCATTATACACCCTCCTCCTCATCAATTTTAGATCTCTTGTTGTTCGCTTATCCCTGAGTTTGTTGGCTCCCCACTCCCCCTCCAAGCCCCCTCCTCTCCCATGTCCCCCTGGAACCGCCAGTCTCATTGCTTTCTCCTGGGGATTGTTCCCCTGCCTATTTTATATAGATAGACAGAACGGAAGGAAAAGAAAACCAAAAACCAAACCAAACAAACAAACAACACCCCAAAAACCAATAGATCATTCCAGTTCTGTCTGCTGACCCTTATGTATGTTTTCTGATCAAGTCTGATGAGGTGCCAAACCCTGTACCCGAAGTCAGAAGTCTATTTTCAGGGTTCCTCAGGAACTTGGTTACTTTGCTCCCCTTGCTGCCCTGCTGCACTCCCTTTGCGTTTCACCCTGCTGGGGCAGACCAGGCCAATTTCCACCCAGTGTCTCATGTGCGGATCCCCGTAGCACTATGGGTCAGTGAGGGACTGTCATGTCTCATGGTGGAGCCGGACCTACTGTCCTCTCTTTGCATTGGCTACTCCGAGCAGAGATGTCCTCCTCAGGGTTTGGAGGGTCATGATGAGGCCCACTTTCTCTTTCTGTCTCCCTCCTAGTTCGCGCACGTGTGGCCTGGACAAACCGGCCTCTCTCCCCGGGGCTACATCTTCAGTGCTGTCCTCTGTATTGCCTTCTTCTGGGGTGGCAGGGGTGGGGGTAGTCATCATAGCTCAGCTTTGGCCCAACTCCGTTGGCTCTCTGTTAGTTTGCTGCTCCATGCCCATGACTCTTCTCGATAGCAGTGAGATCCTCAACTTCTGAGAGATTGGCTCATTTACAAGCCTACTCCTCCCATCAAGACCACAAACTGACAATCCCCTTGGAACTTCAGTCACCTTCTTTGCATAGTAAACCATACACTCCATGCAAGGGTATCTTGAAAAATTGTGAGTATATTTTTTCATGATTATGGAGTTTATCAGGGAATCTAAGGGATTATGAAATGGGAAGCATAGAGTTTCTGTTGTTGTTGTTGCTGCTGTTGTTCTACAGTGCCTCTTCTCAGCCATGTCGGTGGGCTCATCTCTCTGTGTTTTGGCCTCTGCCCTTATCTGTGGAATAGTACCACAAAGCTCCTCTAGGGCTGATTAAGTATTTTGACATTATTTTTCCCCTAATGTGTTTCCTTATTACCTATAATTCTATACTTGGTTATCTTCATGATTGCTTTAGGATTTATAATATACATCTTTAACTTATCACAATCTATCTTCAAATGAAACCATACCACTTGATATATTTTGCAAGAATATGACAATAGTTTACTTCCATTTTCCTTTCCCAGTCTTTCTACTATTGTGGATATAGTATGATTATGCCCCATACTACTTTGCTATTCTTTTTGTTGAATGAAAATAGTCTTCTATTTTTATACTTATCAATTTTTGTTCTTTTCATTCTTATGGGTAGATGCATATTTCCTTCTAGAATACTTTTCCTTCTGCCTGAAGGACTTCCATTAACATTTCTTGTAGTGCAGGTCTGCTGGTCCAGTATTTTTATGTCTTCAAAAGTCTTTATATCACCTTTGTTTTAAAGCAGTTACACTGAAAATAGTATTTTATGTTGATAGTGTTTTCTTTCCTCAGTACTTTAAAGATGCTACTCTACAGTCTCCATATATATATTAAAAAATCTATTGTCATACTTATATTTGTTCTCCTGTACACAATGTCTCTTTTCTCTGGGATCTTTGAACATTTTCTCTTTATCACTGATTTTGAGCTATTTGCTTAAGATGTGAAGTGATATAGTTTTTCATTCCTTTTTTCCTCTCTTTTCTTATTGTGCTTGGAGTTTGTGGGGCTTCGTGGATGTGTGGGTTTGCATGAGTGCTCTACCTAAATTATGAATGTTTTTAGTCTGTCTGCTGGGAACAGAAGGAGCCCTGGTGCCATAGAAGGTTCTATGTCGGCCTGTTAACTGCAAGGTCAGCAGTTTAATTATGTCGGTTGCTGAGGGACGAAGATGAGGCTGTCTGCTCTCATAAAAATTTACAGCTTCGGAAACACAAAGGGGCGGTTCTACTCTGTCCTATAGCGTTGCTATGAGTTGGAATGGACTCAATACCATGGGGTGAGAGAGGAACAGGCACTGTTCCTAGACTAGGTAAACCCTAAACATGGGTCTCTCTAAGCCTTGTAGGTGATTATTTCCCCATTCTCTGTGTGATGCTGCACTCTATTCTGCTAAATATTTAAAGGGATCTGCTCCGTAGCCCTCTAAACTCTCTGCAGCTCTCTCTTCTCCAGTACAAACTGTAGATTCTTCGATCTCCCTGAAATCTCAGTGTTCCTGTTCAACTCAGGTCTTTGTCTGGAGAAATTCCTCTCCTATGTGTCATGATCTGGAAAGTAAGCTAATGGAATTAGTGGAGCACAAATCCAGGGTGGATGATACCTTCAGGACCAGGGGTGTGAGGGGCGATGCTGGGAGAGTGGAGGGTGAGTGGTTTGGAAAGGGGGAACTGATTACAAGGAGCCACATGTGACCTCTTCCCTGGGAGAGGGACAGCAGAGAAGGGGGGAAGGGAGACCCCGAATAGGGCAAGATATGACAAAATAACGAGGTATAAATTACCAAGGGCATATGAGGGAGGGGGGAAAAGGGAGGGAGGGGGGGAAAAAAAGGAGGACCTGATGCAAGGGGCTTAGGTGAAGAGCAAATGCCTTGAGAGTGATTGGGACAGGGAGTGTATGGGTGTGCTTTGTACAATTGATGTATGTATATGTATGGATTGTGGTAAGAGTTGTTGGAGTCCCTAATAAAATGTAAAAGAAGAAAAAAAAAAAGAAAATGATTAGGGCAAAATATGTACAGATGTGCTTTATACAATTGATGTATGTCTATGTATGGATTGTGATAAGTGTTGTATGAGCCCCTAATAAAATGTTTAAAAAAAAAATAAAATAAAATGTAAAAAAAGAAAAGGGAAAAAAAAGAAAATGATTAGGGCAAAGAATGTACAGATGTGCTTTATACAATTGATGTATGTATATGTAAGGATTGTGATAAGAGTTGTATAAGCCCCTAATAAAATGTTTTTTAAAAAGTTATTTTATTTTATTGGGGGCTCTTACAGCTCTTATCACAATCCATACATATATGCATTGTGTCAAATCCATCTGCACATATGTTGTCATCATCTTCCTCAAAACATTGTCTTTCTACTTAAGCCCCTGGCATCATCTCCTCATTTTCCCCCTCCCTCCCTCCCCCTTGTTCCCTTGATAATTTATAAATTATTCTTTTTTTTCATGTCTTACACTGACAACTCTCTCATTCCACCCACTTTTCTGCTGTCTGGCCCCCTGAGATGGGGATCATTACTCCACCCCACCCTAACCTTACCGTCCTCCTATTGCTGTTCCCTTTATTGGTCCTGAGGTGTTTATCTGTTCTGGATTCCATGTGTTGAAAGCTCTTATCTGTACCAGTATTCAGGTTCTGGTCTAGCAAGATTGGTAAGATAGAATTGGGGACATATTAGTGGTGTGTGTGGGGGGATCATTAACAAACTAGAGGAAGATTGTATGTTTCGTTGGTGCTATACTGTATCCTGACTGGCTCTCCTCTTCCTTGTGTCCCTTCTGGAAGGGGGTATCCAATTGATTACTGATGGGCTTTGGGTCTCTACTCTGCCCTTCCCATCGTCCCCGTTGATATGCTTTTTGTTGTTAGTTTGTTTTGTTTTGTATCTTTGATGCCTGCTACTTGATTCCATCGACACTTCATGATCACACAGGCTGGTATGCTTCTTCCATGTGGGCTTTGTTGCTTGTCAGCTCGATGGCCTTTAAGACCCCAGATGCTATATCTTTTGATAGCCAGGAACCATCTGCTTTCTTCACCAGATTTGCTTATGCACCCATTTTGCCTTCAGCAATTGTGTCAGGGAAGGTGAGTATCACAGACTGCCATGTTAGCAGAACAAATTGTTCTTGTGTTGAGGGAGTACTTGAGTGGAGGCCCAATGTCCATCTGCTACCATAATACTTTATAAATAAATATATGTACATAGCTCAATTCCCCTGTCATTGTGTGCACATATATTTACAGATAGACATGCTTGTATTTAGACCTCTATAAATGTCCTTTATGTTCTAGTTCTTTCCTGTATTTTCTTTTACTTTCCTCCCATCCCACTATTATGTTCAGCCTTAATTCAGGTTTTGGTAATTCCTCTCAGCTACATTGCCCTTGATTGAATCACGCCCCTGGCCCTCCCCCACGCCCAGCCAGCATCCTATGTCCTTCTTGCCATCAATTTTAGATCACTTATTTTTCCCTTGTCCCTGGGTTTGTTAGCACTCCCCTACCCCCTGGAGCTCTCTCTCTCTCTTTTTAAATTAAACCTGTTTCTCAAGTATAACTCCTCTTCTTTACTTAATGCTCAGTCTTGAAAATCTCCACAAACACTCCCCATATATTTTGTCTGTTTTTTGGTTGCTTCAGGCAGGAGGGTGAATTTGGCCCTTGTTTTTCCCATATTGGTTGAATTAGTCCCTTTTCTATACTTATTTTAAAGTTGCGATAATTTCTTTGCTGTTAATTCTTCCCCAGTAGAAGAGTTTTTCAAAATTAATTTGTCCTATATTATTTATTGCTGATGTTATTACTAATTGTATGAATTTATAAGTAGTGCAGTTTACATTTTAATTTATTCTTTCAAAATTGCATGAGATCCCCTTGGGCTGTGATTCATGTAAAAATGTGCAACTGTTTAAGCTGCAGAGCTGCCTTTCACCATTTACGTGCCGTCTTCCGGAAACAATAATTTGGAAACAGACTGGAGGATGGTTCTCCACGGGTGGGCTTGCCCTCACTCCTGGGGGTTCATCTTGGTTCCCATTTGACTGCAGTTTAAAGAATACTTAAAGGAGTAGGGGTTTCCTTGGACTGACCAGTTATTGAGCTATAAAATATTGAAGTGTTTTTGAGAATGTTTAGACACATCTTGGTGCTGTTGAGTAAGTGGTGACCTGCTAACCCAGCAGTTCAAATTCACTAACTGTCCCTTGGGAGTAAGATGAGGCTGTCTGTTCCCATAACGATTTACAGCTTCAGGAACCCTATGTGTTGGATCGAATCAATAGCAGTGGATTTAGTTTTGAGTTTTTAGAAACACTTAGTACCACTTAATACCATTTTGTAGACAAAGAAGTAGAAACTTATGGCATTTAATGGACTTATATAAATATCCCAGGGAATTGGCTACAAGCTAAACCTTCTGACTCTTGAATCTCATCCTGGCAATTCTCTTACTACATGACACCACAGCCATTGATACAGTCCTATTGGTTTAGCAGTAATATTAGCATGTCGGGGGCTTTTCTAAGATACTACTTTTGCTGAGTCACATTTCATTATCTCTAGCTCTTGTTAGCCTATTTTTATTTATATGAGCAGTGGAATGTTGGTGACTAGCCTGGCCATGCTCCGATCTGAGAGTGAAAGGACGAAGCACTGACTGATACCAGCATAGTCTGAGAAACCAATCATTGGTGAAAAAAATGTTTGGAATATTAATTTGGGGACTAATCATGATCAAAAGATTTTATTTACACTTCTCCGTTTACTTTAAGAGTTCCATTGAGATTTAGCATGTTGTTGTTAGATGCCGTTGAGCTGGTTCCAACTCATACAAAGAGATTTAGCATACATAGAGTAAAATGTACAGACTCCCAATTAGATTAATGAGTTTTTACTATTTACACATATATGTAACCATCCAGATCAAGACAAAGAACATTCCAGAAAGCTTCTTTCTGCCCCTTCCACATCAATAACTACAATCCTATCACTACAATATTGCTTTATCTCTGCTTGAACATCACATTAATAGGATAAGGAATATGTATTTGCTTGCACATTTAAGCAATTCATCTGCATTATTGCATGAAGCAATAGTTTGTTTTCTTATATGTATGTGTAGTATTATTGATGTGGTATTCCATAGGGTCTCTGCTATGTGCTGGAATCAACTTGCTGGCAGTGAGTTTGAATATTGCACTGTGTAAATGTATCAAAAGTTATTTATCCATTCCCTTCTTGATGAACATTTGGGTTGTTTCTGGCTTGATGCTATTTTGAATAAAGTTGCTCTGCATATTCTTGGAGGAGTCTTTTGGTGAACACATACTCTCAATTTGGGGCATTATATACTAAGAGAGAGGCTTCAGGTGGCACGATTGGTTAAGGACAGGACTGCTAATGGAAAGGTTAATAGTTAGAATTTACTCAGAAGTACTTTGGAAGAAAGTCCTGGTTATCTACTTCAGAAAGGTCACACCACTGAAAACTTGTGGAGTTCAGTTCTACTCTGACACAGATGAGGTTGCTGTAGGTGGGAATCAATCTGGCAGCAGCTGGTTATTGTTGTATGCCCACAAAGCCATATTGTAGGTCTTATCTGATGCACTTAATACCTACACTTACCCATTGCTGATGATTAATTTTACATATTCAGTTGCCTTTCCAATTCCCATGGTGTCACTCTGGCTACCAGCAAACGGGTCTTCCCCAAGGACAGTACTCTCTTTTATTCTAAGGTCAAAAGGAATTGAGATGGCTGGCAGCAAGCAGCCTTTTGCATGTCTTGAATGGGGCTCTAGCTGTATTTTCTAAAGGAAGTTGCAAATAGGAGGAAATCCTCAGAAAAAGCCAAGAGGAAAAGGAAAATTGTTTGTCTCAGGAGGAAAAAAAAAAGAAATATTTTCTTTTCTTCAGCTGAAATAACTAGGGGAAAAACAAAACAAACAGCTTACTGTCATTGAATTGATTTCAATTCACAGCAATATTAGAGTACAGAGCAGAATCGCCCCGATTCATTTCCGAAGCTGTACACATTTACAAAGCTAAAAAATTTCATCGCTCTTTCAAACAGCAACTGGTGGATTTGAATCTCCTACCTTGTGGCTACCAGCCCAATTTACAACCCACTACATTACCAGCATCCCAGGCTACAGAGAAATCCCAAGTTAAGTAAAAGCAAGAAACCATTGAAGCAGCTGCCTCTTCTTTCTAATAGAGCACTTTGACAAGGTAGGTAGGACTGCAGGGAATTTGGCCTCATGGCTATGATTCTTCTATTTGAAGAGAAAAAGCACCCAGGGATGATTCTCTAGCTGCTGGCCCCACTGCCTTCCATACTATATCTTTAGTCATCAGGCACTGGGCAGAAGACTGTACTGAATTAGGACACATGTCCCTATGCTAAAGCAATAACTTTCCTAATAACTTTACCTTCTTATTAAAAAGCTGCAAGCTGTCTGCCTGAAGGGCAACAGATGTGATGGACTGACTGATTCTCACTTTCTTGCCCATCTAGATTAATTTTGATATATAGGTGTTTTGAACTTTAAATAGGATCTCCCCCTGCCTGCCCATCTTGTGGGACTCTCTGGAAAATGGCACATTTATTGCTTGCCCCCTGCCTGGGTGTTATTAACGAGATCCTTTCGCTCTTGGCCACAAACTTTTTAGAGATTACTCTCTACTAGACTGTCACTTTGAAGGGCAAGAGGTGGAGGTGGACGATGAGTGGCTTTGGAGGAAAGGTGGCAGTTCACCCAAGGACTTCCTAGGTGGTATTCTTCTTTTTCTAGAACCTCATTTTTAAAAAATCTTTTTATTGGGGCTCATAATGCTCTTATCACAGTCTGTACATACATCAATTGAGCAAAGCACCCTTATACATTCGTTGCACATTCTCATAATTCACCTTCCACTTGGGTTCCTGGAATCAGCTCGGTTTCCCTTTTTTCCCCCCCATCCCCCTCCCTCCCCGATCCCACCCCTGGTCCCTTGATAGTTTATAAATAATTATTATATCTTATCTTACACTCCTCGGCGTCTCCCCTCACCCGACTCCCCATTGCCCATCTCCCAGAGAGGAGGTTACACATAGATCTCCGAGATCGGTTCTCCCTTTCTACACCCCCTTCCATCCTGGTGTCGCCACTCCCATCACTGGTGTTGAGGGTAGAACCTCATTTTTAAGAGACCGAGAAGCTATGCAGACTTCCCTAGTAGTGCAAATGGCAAAAGCTCTTGGTTTCCTGGTGGAATTCTTCATTTTCTGGAACCTCACCTTTTTGTCCCCCTTGTTTTTATCTTCACCTCTTCTTTAAAAAAAATCATTTTATTGGTGGTTCGTACAACTCTTATCATAAGCCATACACACATCCATTGTGTCAAGCACATTTGTACATTAGTTACCCTCATCATTCTCAAAATATTTGCTCTCCACTTAAGCCCTTGGTATCAGCTCCTCATTGTTTCCCCTTCCTCCCTGCTCACCCATCCCTCATGAACCCTTGATAATTTATAAATTGTTATTTTGTCATGTCTAATACTGTCCGATGTCTCCCTTCACCCACTTTTCTGTTGTGTGTCCCCCAGGAAGGAGGTTGTATGTAGATCCTTATAATCAGTTCCCCCTTTCTACCCCACCTTCCCTCTACCCTCCAGGTATCGCCACTCTCACCACTGGTCCTGAAGGGATTATGTCCTGGATTCCCTGTGTTTTTGGTTCCTATCTGTACCAGTGTACATCCTCTGATCCAGCCAGATTTGTAAGGTAGAATTGGGATCATGATAGTGGGGGTGGGGGAGGAAGCATTTACGAATTAGAGGAAAGTTGTATGTTTCATCGTTGCTACACTGCACCCTGACTGGCTTGTCTCCTCCCCTCGACCCTTCTGTAAAGAGATGTACTATTAACTACAGATGGGCCTTGGGTTTCCACTCTGCACTTCCCCTCATTTACAATGATATGATTTTTTGTTCTTTGATGCCTGCTACCTGATCCCTTCGACATCTCATGGTCACACAGGCTGGTGTGCTTCTTCCATGTGGGCTTTGTTGCTAAACTGGAGATTGGTTTGAATACAGCCAGAGGCACCTTGGAAGAAAGGCCTGGAAATTTACTTCAGAAAAATCATGTCTTGAAAAACCTATGGAGCACAATTTGTTCTATTCTTGACAACCATTGGATTGCCAAGAGCCACACTTAATTTCCCCATACCTGGTTCAAGGAGCTATGCAGGACCAGGTAGCATTGGCCTTGGAATTGAGCTAACTCACTACCTGGCTTGAGAAGGCCATTTCAGAACCTTCACAGTGCTTTGCTTGTGATCTCAAAACTGAGGATTCAGGTTGTGGCCATTCCAGAAAAGTGCCCTGTCCCCTAGAATTCCATCTCAACCTGGGCCTGAACATATCCTCCAAACACCATCACAACTTAGAGGCTTGTGAGGAATAGCTTCTTACTGGTGGCCCAGGTATGTGATATGAGAAGGTGCTATTTTAAAGTGAAATAAATTAATTGAAGTTGCCACAATGATGAAAATGATTATTTCAGAGCCACGATGAGATGATCTGCTGTAGATTTTCCCGGGATCGCGATGCACACTTAACACTTGGGCTTGACGTTTATTTCTATTCCTTTAGTCATAACCCTTGACCCCAGGCAAATCGTTGCATCAAGCAAGCCCTATTTTTAAGGCTTTTCAAACTTGCTGTAACTTTTCAAGTTAAAAATTTGAAAAAGGTAAAGAAGGTCTAGCTTTGTACCTCGTAGTGTGGCCACATACCCTATCTCCAAGCCACTATCTCTGTCAGCCCCTACCCCACAAAAATATTCCGAATTCTTGCACTCCGAGCATTTGAATATTATTTTTCTTCTCATTACCATCAAGTGAATGCTGACTCATAGCATCCCCGCCCTCCCCCCCACCTTTGGGGGTTTCTCAGATTATAACTGTTTAGGGAAGTAGAAAGTCCAGAATTTCTCCTGTGGAGCTGCTGGTGGTTTCGAGCCCAATGTGTTAATAATTTTAAAAGCCTTAATTCGGGTTTCAGTAATTCCTCTCAGTTACCTTGCCCTTCGTCACTCCCTACCAGTCCTCCCATCCCCTCCCTCCACTGGTTTTGAACCACTCATTGTTCCCTTGTCCCTGTGATGGCCAACACCTCCTCCCTTCCCCTATCTCCCACACTCTCATGTCCCTCCGAGACCATTGGTCCAATTATTTTCTTCTCACATTGTTTGTCCAGCCTATCTTATCTAGGTGGACCTGCAGATATAGTAATATGTGCATACAAATGCAGATGGCTTTAACAGCACCAGCACACCAACATGTGTGATCATGAAGGGCTGAGGGGACAAGGTTTCAAGCAACAAAGGCGAGGGAATCATCATCATGAATGAGAGGAGCGCGTGATGGGGACCCAATGCCCATCTGTAGACAGCTGGACATCCCTTGCAGAGGGGTAGTGGGGAGGAGATGAGTCACTCAGGATTCAGTGTAGCAACAATGAAACTCAAAACCTTCCTCTAGTTCTTGAACGCGTCCTCTCCCCCAATTATCATGATCCCAATTCTACCTTGCGGACCTGGTTAGGCCAGAGGATGCACAGCGGTGCAGTTGGGATCTGG
This sequence comes from Tenrec ecaudatus, assembly GCF_050624435.1. Classification (NCBI taxonomy): domain Eukaryota; kingdom Metazoa; phylum Chordata; class Mammalia; order Afrosoricida; family Tenrecidae; genus Tenrec; species Tenrec ecaudatus. Next base: position 42,880,870 of record NC_134548.1, on the reverse strand, counting down.
AAATACAGGGAATCCAGGACAGATGAACCCCTCGGGACCAGCGGTGAGAGTTGCGACACTGGGAGGGAAGGGGGTATAGAAAGGGGGAACTGATCTCGTGGATCTACATGTAACTTCCTCTCTGGGGGATGGGCAACAGGAAAGTGGGTGAGGGGAGTCACCGGGCAGTGTAAGATAGGATAGAGCATTAATTTATAAGTTATTAAGGGTTCGTGAGGGAGGGAGGAGCGGGGAGGGAGGGGGTGGGAAAAAAGGAAAATGAGCTGATTCCAGGAACCCAAGTGGAAGGCGAATTTTGAGAATGATGAGGGCAACACATGTATAAGGGTGCTTTACTCAATTGATGTGTATATGGATTGTGATAAGAGTTGTATGAGACCCAATAAAATGATTTATATATAAAAAAGCAAAACCCCCAAACCCGACTGCTGTTTGGTTGATTCTGACAGCCACTCCTGTGTGTCAGACTAGAACTACACCCCATATATTTCACAATGACCGATTTCAAGCAGTAGATCACCAGGTCCCCAGCCCACCCCCACTTCCTCCCAGGGATCTCTAGGAGATCTTCACTGGCCCCTCCAGTCTTTCAGGTTATCAGCTAGGCATGTTACCATAGGCACCAGTGAGGACCTTTGCAAGGTGAGTAAGCAATGCTTCTCCTCAGCGATTTAAATAGTTGAATGAGATCATTTGAGGGGGAGGATTGTGATAAGCTCCATTAATCATTGGAATAATTTTGTATCACTGTAGTTGACCAAAGCAATGCCATCATTGTCCACCTCCCCTCCCTTACTCCCCCCCCCGCCCCAACCTGCCACTTTTGTTCTATGCTTTTCACCTAACATTGAAAGGATGAAGAAGCTAGAATCAGGAAGATAAACAGAGAAGTCTCAAACTGGGTCACCATCTCAAAGACCTTACTGTGTAAAGATTTGCTTGGAAGGAATCAACCAAGAGTAAAAATTATTGGGAGGATGAAATTATATTAATCTAAGTCAACATCACATGCACAGTAAGCATTCTGTTATTGTTCTGTTTTTTGGGTATCATAACTGCTGGGCTTGGAAGTTCGTGTTTCCTGAAAGCTTCAATACCTTCATGTATTAGTCCAGAGATGAATAGCTTACCTTTCAAGGTATCAGCTTCCAAAACCCAAATTCATTGCCAACGAGCCCAGTCTGACTCACACCAACCTTGTTGCCCAGCGCGAAGTGGCCCGGTGGGTTTCTGAGACTGCCACTCTGCCTGGGAGTAGAAAGCCTCCTCTTTCTCTTGCAAAGGGGTGGATGGTTTCAAACTGCTGACCTTGCAGTTAGCAGCCCAATGCATTACCCACTATGCCACCAGAGTTCCTGGCTCCCAGCTTAGCACCCCTGGCAATACAATCATCAAGTGCTTGGCTGGTAACCGGAAAGGTTGGCAGTCAGAGCCCACCAGTGACTTGGTAGAACAAAAGATCTGGTCATCTGTTCCTATGAAGGTGACGGCTTAGGAAACTCTCTGGGGCAGTGCTACTCTGTCATATGGAGTGCCTAGTAGTCAGAATCACAGGCATGGCACACAATTATGGGAAGCATGCCTGTCCGGCAACCCCAAACTCCCTGGAGTCTGCTTCTTGAGTCTGCTTCACACACACCTTCTGACTCAGCTCTACTTGAATCAGGGTTAAAGTGACTTCAGGGCCATGGACAAGGTAAGACGCTGGGATTTAAAATTGGAATCTCTGCTTGCCCATTCGTACTATTCAGTGCTCATTAAGAAGAAGAAGGAATGAAAACGCCTATGCAGCGCGAATACCTGACACCCCATTTCTTGGAGGCAGAGAGGACCCTGCTCACGGAAAATCGAAAAGACTCACTGCCCTGGAGTCGATGCCGGCTCATGGCTACCCTTTAGGACAGGGCAGAACTGCTCCTGGGGGCTTCCAAGGCGGGGGCTCTTCACTCATTTTTCTCCTGTGGAGCAGCTGGCATCCTCTTCCAAGTGGTCTGTCTTTTCTCCCCTCCCCCCAAGCCCCCCCCCCTGTTGTTGGCTGTATGATTTAATGAATACATAAGGCCATTGGATTTATCGCCTTCAGCAGCGTGAGCTATTCATGTGGATCCCTCCCTTGGAAGAATTTTAAAGATAAATGATTGCACGTGATGACATAAAATAAATTTACACTGAATAGGGTGAGTAGCAGGCAGGTTAGTCCTTCGACGTGCTCTACGGCGGTAATCCCTGGTGAAGAGGGAAAATCACTGCATACTAATGTGGTCCCCTTGCTTTCCAAAGCAGCTGATACATGATCCCTCTGCTGGAATCCAATTCTCAGGGCCCTCGCCTTCTCCCAACCTACTTACAAGAGTGGCCAGTCTCCATTCGTGATGTGCTAGCTTTTCTGGGCAAAGAGGATGTTAGACTGGCTTGGCGAGACTGTTACCCCTGCCCAGTGGCTCTAACTGATAGATTTACTCTACAAACCTGGTTCTCCAGGTGACCAGGAAGCTCCTATTTGGAGGACTTGTTCTGTGGCCTAAATCAATGTTCTCAAACTTGGTGGCACATCAGGAATATCTGGGGGAGATTTTAACAATCAAAATGCCCAGTCTCCCTTTCAACACCCCCTCCCCCAAAACTAACCTAGTTACCCTTGAATCTTCTGTGACTCGGGACATCCCTAGGGATGGAAACAGAGCTCCCAGGTGATTTCAAAGTACAGTCAAGTCAAAGAACTCATGGCCTAAAAGAGTACAAGGAGTCTGTGACTTATGACATATTCAAGTTATGAAGAACTGCATAACAACCATGTTTTCTTTATTAAAACTTATTTTACTAATATGTATGTCTCATGATAGATTCATAAGTTTTTATACAATGTTTCTAACCCCCAAAGACAAATAAAGATCCAATTTATAAATCTACAAAAATATTTATAAAGATAATAAAAGGCTACGGTAATGAAAAAAAAATCTAAAGAGGTATCGACTTAGGGCCAAACCTGCTCAAGAAAATGTAGCTCCTGATTCAATAGGTCTGGAACAGGGTCTGAGCTTCAGCTTGTCCCACAAACTCCCAAGTGAAACCCATGTGGTGATGCTTAGAGCACACAGTGAATAGTTTTGATTTTTCCTCATTACCCTCTTAATCTAATTCAATGATTTTCAGACTTTTTTTTGGATTGGAGCTATGAAACTCTTCAAATCCAATGTCATTGGAAAGCCCCATCTATACAATGGGTAGGATTGGAGTGGTTCTATGGATGAAGAGCCTGTTCACGAAGCTAACTAACAACATTTACAGAATTCCCATGCCTGTCCTGTTAATATACACATCACAAATATCAAGATGCCTCCCACTTGGAGTTTATTCTTGTTTACAAGAAAATATAAATGAGTAGAGTTTAACTGAATTTCTCGAAGTGGATTCTGGGACGTAATTTGGGGAAGATTTCCCACCTTCTTTCTATAATCGTGAATGGCTTGTTTCCGCACACTAACACTCACCTCTTCCCACATTATCCAGCCTATAGCCTACAGTGCAAGTCTGACTCTGGCCTACTTTTAAATGAGCCCAGATGAAATGTTGTCAGACTCATTCCTAGGCTCACTCATTCAATGAAAGGTCAACCGGTTAAAGCAATATCACCTATGCCACCTGGTTTCATTTCTTTCTTACTCTGGGCACTAACAAACCTTATTCATCTAAATATTTATTATCAGTGAGCTTCTGTGGAAGCATAAGTTCTATGATGGCAAGAGACTCTTCTGCCTTGTTTCCACTGTAGTCTTGCACTCAGAACAATGCTGGACATAGGCTGGATACTGAATAGTATCTATAAAATGTGTACCCGAAGATAGTCAGTGCCCCCAACCCCCCCATGTCCTGCTTCTTTCCATGTAAACCAGACTGGTAGAGACCTTGCCAGGATTTGATGTCTAAGTCAGATTCATTCGTATCACTTTGGGTTTCTATCTTCCTTTCAGCTCTGTTGTTGGCAGCTGCACTGGGAAGATCCTAAGCAACAAAGAGTTATGCACTGGGAATTTGAAGGTGGAAGTCATTGACAGGTAGATAGTCATTGGAACAACAGGGATGGATAGAATGGCCCAGCAGAGGAACAAGGAGAAGACAAATTCAGTTTGAACTCTCATGAACTCCATGTCTAAAGAAGAAAATAGCTTCACGTTCGTCTCTCAATATGCTGCACACACCCGTGCAAGCGGACGATTGTAAACCCCTTCCACAGAAACAAGGTTTCTGGACTCCTTATCATTCTGGAGGGCTCAGTCTCAGAAACTCCCAGCAGCAGTTTCACTCTGCGCTATAGGGTCACTATGAGTTGGCATCGACTAGATGAGAGTGAGTTCCATTTTTTTGTTTTGGTTATTTTTTACTATTCTGGAGAGTGCTTGGGAATTTACCAGTTTATCATGGCCTCTTAAAAATGTAATACTTTTTGCTATGAAAAATTGATAAAGAAAACAAATATAGTATGAACTGTGATAAGAATTGTATGAGCCCCTAATAAATTGTTAAAATTAAAAAAAAAGAAAACAAATATAAACACCACTGCTCCATTTCTTCGACTGTCTCAACCATCCATAATTTCTATATTATAAAAGAATGAATCGTGGGGCATGCGCCTGGATTAAGCCTTGGCTGACTCCCCTCTGACCATGGACCAGGCATGTGAATAGCCATGCTAACATGCAGAGTGCATTGTCAAGTGGATGGTTGAAGATGCAGGTTGGTTACACTCTAGCATCCTACCATTTGATCTCACTTATGATACATTTAAATTTTTCTAGTTTTTAATACTTTCTGCTTTATTTTCAATGGATGTTTTTATGTTTCACTTTGTTATTCTTGTTGTTTGTTTGTAAATGAATTTCTATATATGAAGTCCAGAATAGGTAAATCTGTAGAGACAGTAACTGGATTAATGGTTCCTTGTGGGTATGGTACATGAGGCTGGGGGGGAAATTGGCGAGCTAATAACGATGAGTACAAGAATGAAGACAATATTCTAAAACTGGTTGTGGTGATAATTGTACAACTCTTCTTGATGTGGTTGAACTACTGGATTGTGTGTGAAGTGAATTATATGTCAATAAAACTGTTGGGAAAAAAGAATGAATTTTCTGAAGATATGTGGTAGTGCAGAACGGAGAATTTGCTAGATATTTTCCTCAAATGAAAATCTAGAAATGAGCAGATCATCCAAGACAATGGGAAAATATCTTTTATATTTTTGACAACTTAACTACAGTTGGTATTTCTGACCATTAGGAATTCTGAATTCTAAAAAATAATATTTGAGGCGATGATGTCAAAAATGTTTTGGCTAGTCATGAAGAAATGGAAAACATGAGACTAATGAGAGGGGAGTGTAAACTTACTTGTCAAATGATCCCATTCCTTCTGTTAGCTGGGCCATATGAGACCCAAAGGGAAGCAAACCATATACAATTGTGGCAGCAGCCTTGAAGATGACCCCAATGACCCCAAGATCCTGCTAGTTGTACCCTTGTGTAATCTTCTCCCCTTCTGCCTGGACTAGACATATTGACCCACTTTCAACAAACAGAATATTGCAGAAATAATTGTATGCTGTCTCCAAAATGAGGTTTAAAAGATTGTTGCTTCAGCCTTAGGTCCTCCCTCTCATGCTCTTTTGGATTGTTCATCCTGGGTCTAGCCAACTGCCAAGTCATGGGGTAGCCCTCTGGAGATTTCCCTGTGACAAGGGACCATGGCCAAAAATTCACTGAAGGAACATGGAAGCTGACACTTCTCTAATTTGAGCCTTCAAATGAGACCACAGCCCCAACTCATAGCTTGACTGATTCCTCATGAGACACTTTGATCCAGAGACCCCTAGTTTAGCTACATTCTAATTCCTGATCCACAGAAATGGATAATAAATGTTTGTGAATTTAAACTTATAAGTGCTGGGGTCATTTGCTATAAGTAATAGATTATATAACAGTATTCCTAGAAGATATTATAGAGGCTTTTTTTACAAACAATTGCATTAATTTGGATTATTCCTATAGAAAGAGTACTAGCTTTTACTATCTGCTATATAGATAATCATGAATCAATACTGTCTTGTGGCATTTTTTTATTCTTCACATATCAAGTGGCATAAACCCAGCAGGTCTTCAATTAATTGTTTTATTAATCATTTTATTGGGGGCTCTTACAAATATTATAACAATCCATAAATCAGTTATATCAAGCGAACTTATTCAGATGCTGCCATCATCATTTTCAAGATATTTTCTTCCTACTTGAGCCCTTTGATATTAGCTCTTCTTTATTCTCTCCCTCCCCTCCCCTACTACCCTCATGAACCCCTTTATAAGTTATATATTATTATTTTTCTTATCTTACACCATCAGATGTATCCCTTCATCTACAATTCTGTTATTCACGCCCCCCCCCCCCAGTCAGGAGGGTTATGCATCCATAATTGCTATCCGTTCCCTCTTCCTTTCCCATACCCTCACGGAATCATTACTCCCATTACTGTTTCAGAGGGGTTTATCTATCCTGGATTTTGTGTATTGAAAGCTCTTATCTGTACCAATGTACATAAACCAGTCTAGCAGGATTTGTGAAGTGGCACTGTGGCCATAATAGTGGCAGGAGGAAGCATTAAAGAACTAGAGGAACGTTGTGTATTTCATCGGTGCTATGCTGCACTCTGGATGCATTGTCCCTTTCAATTATTTTTTTATATATTTATTTCTCCCTGGAATATGATGCAATAGCATAGATCTTCAGTGCATCCATTATCTAGTACTGTTTGTTACAGAATCTTCCTAGGACTAGGAGGTGTTCACTTATCTGTTCTAGGATCTTATCAGTGTTTATTAATCTTTTTTATTTTATAATTTACATTGTAGATTCTGGTATGAGACAGAGGCCACTATTTTCTTCCACAGGAACCACCATTCTGTAGAATGTTGACTATAAACCAAGATGCGAATCCAAATGAAATCATACTAATGCTAGTCAAGACCTGTCGAGCTACTTCTTTTTAGGGAAGTGGGAGAAACTAACATACCCATGAGATAAAAATTGTGACATGTCAGCTGGAAAAGAAGACATGAGACCAACAGGGAATGTCATGGAATTCTAGAGAGAGAAATACAAAAAAAGGTAAATAACTGAAATAAATGGAGGCATTGTATGCACATAATATCAGTTTAGCATCTGTCATGTTTAACTACGTGGAGTTAGCTCATAGGTTATTCCTAATGAAATCTGATAACCTATGAAGAGCTTAGTTCTGTGCCAGTCACTGTGGGGCTACAGAGGTGGGGTTGCTCTCAACAACACTACTGACAGACGTTATCACCTGTGAGGGAAATTGCTTACACATGAAACAACTATAGACCTACAGAGAAACTTGTAATGCATGGCAAATTGTAGAATATACCTTGTTTCCCCCAAAATAAGACAGTGTCTTATATTAACTTTTGCTCCCAAGGATGCTCTAGGTCTTATTTTCAGGGGATGTTTTATTTTTCCATGAAGAAGAATATGGTACACATTTTTTGTTTATTGTTTTATTAAGAGAGACCTCATACTTCCTGTCTGCTCCAGCTGTATGGCAGCATGTGCTGCTAGGGTCCAGAGTCCAGAGTTACGGCAGCTTAGGGGGCACCTTATTTTCGGGAAGGTCTTATTTTCGGGGGGATGCCTTATATTTCAGTGAGAGACAAAACTATAAGTAGGTCTTATTTTGGGGGGATGTCTTACTTTCAGGAAAACAGGGTAAGTGCTGGCAACAGCACAAACTGAGGGGGAAAATGCAATCACACCCAGCAGGCAGAATCTCCAATACAGGATAAAAATATTTCAAGATGAAATATACATCTAAAGTCATAAAGATGAATGTCTAAGAGGCAAGGGAGGAAATTTAAAGACATCGATTCATATGTTGTACTTCATTAATGATGATTAATGGATGAGGGTGGGGTGGGATTAGGAGGGATACTGGACCCAGTAAAAGCCCCAGTGTGTGCAACAATTAAGCACTCAGCTACTAAACCAAAGGTCAGTGTTTCTCACCAGGACTTGGGACCTGCTTGATCCATTTCAGGTATGGCCTACAAAGTGAAATTGGAATATACTCAGATGTTTAAACTTTGACTTCAGTGGAATGATGACTGGAATGGGAAGATGGTGAGTTAATGGCCTACACTGGAAAATTCAGAAGAAATGTAGTGAGCCCTTTCAGGAGCCTAATGTAGAGATGGAATAATTGGCAGGACTGTGGTTACTTCTACTCTGACTCAATAGCAATGGTCTGGGTTTGGTTTGGGGGCGGGGGGGAGCAAGCCACATCCAAAACAGCATGATGGCTGCCATCTTGGAGCCAGGCACCAGTTTCTGATTCAGCAGGTCGAGAGAGATGATTGCAGTGTATATGGTACCCTTGTTTCCTAAGAGAGAGATTACGCTTCTAGCAGGGTATTGATGTGTAATTTGTCCCGATCCAGGTATCATAGTGGTTCACCCCCATTTTACAAATTGGGGTCAAATCCAGTTTAAACCAGTCAGAACTGGTTCAAAGCCCTGGTTCTAATCTGCCATAGGAGAAAAATGTGGCCATTTGCTTCCATGCATCTTTCCAGACTTGGAAACCCTGTAGAAACTCTGTTCTGCTCCACAGGGTTGCTAAGAGTGGGAATCAGCTTGATGGCAACAGGTTTCACTTTTCTGTTTTGTAGCCTTTCCTCCAGTACCTCCTTCCATAAAGAGTGTAGCTTCATGACACCTTTGGGGGCTGATACACGTTACCTTTCAGGCTCACTATGCGACAGAATCAACTCAATGGCAATGTTTAAATACTCTCCAATACGTTGGGATTCAAGAGTCAGGAGATACAGCATTGGGCCCACACTGAACAACAAGCCGGATCTTGGAAACTTGTGTCTATTCAGTGACACCCTGGCCCCCCCCCAAAGAAAAACCACCCTAACTCACTGCCACAGAATTGATGCTGATTCACAGTGAATCAATAGGACAGGGACAATTGCCAGTAACCCTGCAGTGAGCCACTCAATGTGTAATCAGTCCACCACCAGGATGCCTATTCAGTGAACAGAGGGATAGAAAGAGAAAAAAAAAAACACAACAACCTATAGAATAACCAGGTACAGGTAGTGTGGGGCCTATATCTATACTACGTCTATTGTTTACGACTCCTCAATACAAAAACTGGCCCTGGACCAGAAAACTTCCTAGGGTGTCTGGCTAAACAAATCACTGCAAGGACGATTCCATTAACCCAGATTACATGGTATTACCACAGGAAATCTACACTCCAATCTAAATGTAGTGTGGTATCTTAGATTGAATCTTGGAACAGAAAAAAAATACATTGGAAGAAAAGCTATTGAATTCTCTTAAAGTCTGGAGTGTAGTTAATATAACACAGTACCAAGGCTGATTGTGCCAAGGTATGACGGGAATATGTTAGCATTACATATGATTGAAAAGCTATTCTGAAATAAGTTTATTTAAGACATCTGACTGAAAAGTTTGCTTACAAAGATTAAAAGCCCATGAAAACAAAACAGGAGCTACAGCTGGAAAATATAACATACAAGAAGATTCTCGCCCCCAATCCTCATTAACATGGAGTTGATTGTGACCCAGAGCAACCCTATAGGGCAGAGTAGAACTGCCGCTGTGGGTTTCTGAGGCTCCAGATCTTTACAGGAGCAACAAGCCGCATCGTTCTCTTCTGAGTGGTGGTGGCGTTGACCTTGCAATTAGCACACTCTGACCCATAATCCACTGCACCAGGACTGGATAGGGCAGAGGTTGTACACTGGTGCATATGGGAGCTGGAGGCACAGGGAATCCAGGGTGGATGATGCCTTCAGGACCAGGGGTGTGAGGGGTGATGTTGGGAGAGTGGAGGGTGAGTGGGTTGGAAAGAAGTAACCGATTACAAGGATCCGCATGTGACCTCCTCCCTGGGAAATGGACGGCAGAGAAGGTGGAGAAGGGAGACTCTGGATAGGGCAAGAGATGACAAAATAACAATCTGTGGATTATCAAGGGCTCATGTGGGAGGGGGAGGGTGGAGGGAGGGGAAAAAAAGAGGGCCTGATGCAGAGAGCAAATGCTTTGAGAGTGATTAGGGCAAAGAATGTACGGATGTGCTTTATACAATTGATGTATGTATATGTGTGGATTGTGATAAGAGTTGTATGAGCCCCTAATAAAATGTAAAAAAAAGAACGAAAATGATTAGGGCAAAGAATGTACAGATGTGTTTTATACAATTGATGTATGTATATGTATGGATTGTGATAGGAGTTGTATGAGTCCCTAGTAAAATGTTAAAAAATAATCCACTGCACCACCCATGCTCCTTGCAAGATTAGCACCCAAGAACTCGAGACAATAGAATATCTAAAAGGATTTAAAATGACTGAGAATGATCAGAGGCAGGGTGAGAAACCATAGTGAAAGGAAAATCCACTATTGAAAAAATATCAGGCTTTCAAAATTATGTGATGAAAACTGGACTGAAAATCCGAACAGAAAATTAGAGACATTCGAAGAGACCAGTAAGTTCGAATGGAGGAAATTATCCAGGAGGCTCTACAAGAAATGAAGACATGGAAAATACGGGAGACTCTAAGAGACACAGGATATAGGACTAGAAGTGCATAAGACATAAAGAAGAGCGTCAAAGAACATTTTAGAGGCGACCAGGGAGAAATGACGCTACTAGGGTGAAATGAGATTCTCAGAAAGGGAATTAAATTTATCAATAGTAATAATAAAAGGCTAGAAACACCTTGAGCTACCAATCTAGGAGGATTCCCTGGTGGCACCAATGGTTAACACGCTCGGCTGCTACCCAAAAGGTTGGAGGTTGGAGTGAACTCACAGGCACTTCAACAGGAATGCTATGAGAACGAACTGATTTGATGGAAACCTGCTTGTTGGGAAGCCATGGTGGTTCAGTGGTAGATTTCTCCTCCCCTCTTATGCAGGCCCGGGTTGGATTCAAACCCAATGCACTCCATGTACAGCTTCCACTTGTCAGTTGAGGGTTGCGTATTATGACGGGCAGTCTGGTGGAGCAGTGTTTAAGTGACTCAACACCTGCCCCCCCCCAACCCTCTTCATGGAATAGGTGACAGTCTGCTTCCATCATGGTGTATAGTCTTTGACATCCTATGAGGCAGTTATCTTCTGCCCTACTATGCCGGAATCAACTTGACAAGATATTTCCCCCCTTTTTAATGATACTGCTGAATTGGTTTCAGCAGTGCTTCCAGATGCTGAGGGGCTAGGAAGAAAGGCTTAGTGGCCTGCTTCTGAAAACCAGCCAGTGAAAATGCTGTGGATTAAAATGGCCCAGTCAAGCAGATGGCGCAGGCCAAGGCAGTATTTTGTTCTGTTGTGCATCGAGTTGCCAGGAATTTCAGGGCAACTTGCTTGTATATATATTCATCAAAATTTACTACTAAATGTTCATGTCACAGAAGACCAAAGCACAGAACTTTACAGAAAAGTCTTTTTCCTGGATCAAAAGGAAAGTTCCTGAAAATGATTGACCTATGAAGAGGGAACATCTGAAACTGTGGGGCAGTGTGACCTTGATAAGCCTCTCAGGGCTTAATCCATGGAGATTTTAGGCTGATAAATACTGTAGTTAGACTAATTACAGGTTGTTTTACAGAGAAAGTCACTGTTTTTGATCCATTTGAGAACAGCTCAATTTATGCTTTTACTGAGATTTTTTTAAAAAGGGATGACTCATTAAAAATTTTCAAAGAAAAAGATTGCAGATAATATACACTACCTATTAGTGAAATGCTCTTTAGATCGTGTCAGGATTTTCACACTTTCGTACAAATTGAGGCACTGGGATGATGAGATTGTAGGGCATTGTCTCTTCTCTAGATTGAGGTTGTTCAACGAGGGGAGAAAAGCAAGAAAAGAAAATGCTTACAAAGGAGAAAGGATAGAAACAGAGGCTCCTGTGTTTTGAAATGACATCCAGACTTAAAGGCTGCTGAACTCTTTGCATTTCTTTCGGAATGTTCAGCCAGAGGCCTAAAATAAGACGTCATTTCGGCAGTCAACAATATATTCTGTACATGATAAATAATTCAAGCTCTGGACATGTCCATCATCATCATAATATAAGGACCCAGACCCCATGGCCTGATGCTATTTCAGTGGAGTACAAGTGAGAGCGCATGAGGAATGATGTGTCAGTGTGTAAGGTGACCCACTTCATGTCCCATGTGGGACAAGAGATACATAAAAACAAACAAATAGTGGTAGTTACATGTTTTCAATTTGAGATTTTAATAGTGAAGGGGTAGAGTTTAGTCTATCAGGTCGCAGCTTGATGACCTCATTTGGAGGCACTAAGGAGACAAATAGCTTGCTGGAGATGGGACACACGCTCATTCCGTGAAAGACATTCTAGCTGAGAAGATGCATGGAGTTATGCTAGTGCCCTGAGCTGGAGGAGCCACATAGAGACCCCTGCCAGTGTTGGATCCATTGCCACTGCATCCACAGACTTTGCACCCACTTGGCTGTTCCCTTCCTGCATTCGGTGTCATTTCATGAATCTGAAGAGGACTCTATAGATTGGTATTGGACATATGGGCTACTATTGGACTTATGGACTTGATCTGGACTGGGCTGGGACATTTTCTCAATATTCACTGCTCTTGTATATAAATCTCTTTTTTATACACACACGAGTCTCCCAGGTTTTGTTTCTCTAGTCTACGCATACTAACACATTATGGTGCCAGGAGTGGCATTCTAGAGAAACAAATTATAAAGATGGAGAGTGCATGTTTGCTTGACCTCTCCCTCATGGTAGTGCTTCTTCTTTGTCTAGCCAGAGGTCAGACATGTCCATGCAGTTTACTGGGTTGTCTTCTGGAAAGAATATGGGAAGTTAAAGTTTTGAATATTTTGTTTGCATTCTTTGGTTAGTCCAGTGTGAAATGGCAAAAGTGAATGTGATTAATCTATATTTTGAGTGCAGAGGATAAAATGGCCCTTTGAATTTCTCAGAGCTGCTTAGGGGAAATGGCTGACTGAAGGTCAAAATGGCTGACAGCCCAGCTCTGGCTTGATGCTCTCAGAGGCCTAATCCCATACTTCGTACTAATAAAATAGTCCAGGTATTAATATAAGCTGAATAAAGATTGAACTTGACCGCTTTAAGAATTGAGTTTAGTATCTGATTCTACTTTGTTTACATTGATTTGTTCTGCTTATTATTGTTGACATAAGGATTTATAGAAGTGATTATTGGGAAGTATGAAAGCAGAGAGCTTGTAAGCCCACTTGCCTGGAGCCACTACAATTTGATTTTTCAATGGGTTTTGGAGACTCCTGCAAAGGCTCTGAAAAAAGTAATCCCCACCCAGTGCTTTGGAATACTCAGGACATTTGCATTCCAAGATACTTTTCTAGGGGTCTGTTGACAGACTGAAGGAAAAAAAAACGTTGGCTTTTTGCATCTTGAACTAGTGGTTTTTGTCAGAGGCTGGAAAACATCTGGATCCATAAAGAAAACGCCTCTTTAGGACTGACTGTTAAAGGAAGCCTGTGGGTAGGCTGAAATGCTTGCTAGGTGACTACCTGGATCCACTTGTTGAGTGGAAGTGAGAGATATGCAGCAATAAAGAGATGTGTTGAATCGGGCCACTGACACCCGTGGACCTGGTTTTTACAGGAACTAGGGAAGATGAGAGCAGGTTGACTGGTCTGAAGTTTATGATCTAGCCCAAGGGGGCTAGACTTGTTGAGAATTTGTGATGGGGCCCATGATCTAAAGGCAAGGTGGCCAATGGACACCCTGGTGAGGCTAAGTAAGGCAGCCCACAGTGAGTTGACCAGAAGCTGACCAGATGAAGGTATTTGAGTCTGTGAACTGGTGCATATTGCTGCAGACTTTATGGATGACCTGTCCCTATTTGACTTGGCTTATGGATGCAGACTTCACCAAGTTCCAACTGGAATGAAGATTCTTCATATCAAAAAATGATTTTCTCCTCAGAGCACTGGGTTGACATAAGTGGCCAGTATAGAAATTGGATACCCAAAATGGGGCAGATGAAGGCATGAAGTGGCTTGCTTAAAAACTTTCATAGGTAGAATATATTCATAGCACTATGTTCATAGGATTATGGTGTAGGTACTCACATAAGTATAGGATATATTTGTTTTGTTCACTTATAGAATGTTATGCTTAGATGAGGATGGCACATATTGAATTGTATGCATTTTAGTTTTATCCTGTTAGGTACACATACGCTTTTATTATTGTTTGTTGGAAAATTATATATGGCTGAAGAGTTGTGTCAAAGTGTCAAAATGACAAGGGGTGGTCTGTGGTAGTTACATAATCTTTTGTCAATTTGAGACTTAAGAGTAAAGGAGTAGAGTTTAGCCTGTCAACCAGGCCACAGCTTGATGACCTCATGTGGAGGTGCTAAAGAGCTAAATAGCTCACTGGAGGCGGGACACACGCTCATTCCCCTGGGAGACATTCCAGCTGAGAAAACACATGGAGCTATGCTAGTGCCCAGAGCTGGAGAATCCACGTGGAGACCCCTGCCAGCGCTGAGATGCTTACACTGCCACTGGATCCACAAGACTTCCCACCCACTGGCCTGTGATCTTCCTACACTCAGCGTCATTTCATGTGTTTCGTGAGTCTGAAGAAGATGCTATAGATTGGTATTGGATATATACGCTAATATGGGACTTAAGGACTTAATCTGGACTGGGTTGGGACATTTTCTCAACATTCAATTGCTCTTATATATAAAGATCTTTCTCCTACACATAGGAATCTCCCTGGATTGTTTGTCTAGTCTAGTCAGACTAACACACAATCACACAAAAATATCCAAACTTCACACGGCGTGAAAAAAAAAACCCCAAACACAGCAGTTTTTAATGGCTCTATTTATTAATACGTAGATCACAAGTGTCCACAATATCAAGGCATTCTTGTTTGCATGCTAGACAGAGGCATTTTTTTAAAGTTCTTTTGAAAATATTCTGACTTTTGTTTTCCCCTCACACTCATTCTTAATTTTGATTTGATGAGGCCCTCCAGGTCTGTGATGTCAATGCAAGAAAGTACAGAAAGGAGAATTTAAAAAACAACGGTCTTTTCACAGGAAGCAACAGCACAGCGTGGTAGTCAGAGGACTATACAGGTTTCCACCGTGAGTCCAGGGGCTGCTACAATGTTTCCACCTACCCAGGTCTGTGACGATGAGTCAGGAGGCCACCTAAACTCAACATCAATATCCCTCATGCATGACACCCGCTTTTGTCCCCATCAAATGATAATAACCAATGTGTTTCTCTCCAGGACCTGGGCCATCTGAAGAAAGTATGAAAGAGCCTTAGTAAAGGGAAAATCCAATGAAACACAATTAAGTCAAAAGAACAGATACTTATCCTCTGTTTAACTATAGGAAGGTACATTTATTGATCATAGTAAAGGGTAAACAGGAGCCTCCCACACTACATGCAGGGCCAATGGGGCCAGTGATAGAGTTGTAACCGGTCACCTACACCTCTGCTGTTGGATCCAATATAAGTGGAGGAATTGGCTGGCACATACAGAGCCTTAGGGTGGGTGGGGGGTGGGGGTCCACTAAAGACTAGCTGCAGAGGGGCCTGGTTACACTCTGGCACAACAGGGCTTCACAAACTGGAACACTACACATAATTTGGGTTGAAAGGTGGTGCAGAGACTGTGAGGGAGGATTGGTTGCACACTGAGGGTGAAGTGGAGGCTGGGGATAAAGGTGGGGGATAGGGGTGTCAGGGTCATATATTTTGTTCTAAAATTCTTTGGAAGTCTTTCAAAACATTGCTGCAGTTCTTTTATAAACAGGTCTCTGAGTTCATTGTTCTTGAAAGACTGAGGAAGAAATTAAAACAAGTGAGTGATTCGACGTTCTAAGGACTTAGAAAAGGGTAGCAAACTTAAAAGAGTATTTAAACAGCTTTACACAATAGCAATTGTCGGACCTCCTCCCCAGCACCACACACACACAACAATAAGATTCTGTCTTGGGGACGAGGGCCACTCAGATCAGTTACATAAGTGACCAGGCAGGACTCCTGTCTATTTGAAGTAGACTCTCTCATAAGAAGTTCTGGGTGGCACAAACGGTTAGGCGTTCACCCAAGAGTTGACAGATGGTGGCTTGAATTGACCCAGCAGCGCCTTGGAAGACAGACTTGCTGATCTGCTTCTATGAAGTTACGACCATGGAAACCCCAAGGCACAGCTCCACTCACGATACGGGGGTGGGTGTGCAGCCAGTAGTTGGAACGGACTCAATGGCAGCAATTCAACCCTCCTCATTGCCACTTACCTTCCTTCTCCTTACACCATCTCATACTGATTGGCCGTGATGAATCGAGACAAACAGCAGGCCAGCAGCATGCCAATCAACTGTTGTCAGGAAGACAAATGGAAATCTCAAGTCATTAAAGGACACCTTTCTTGGGCCCCCCGCCCCTTGCACAGATGCAATGTTTGACAGTCAAGAGCTTCTGCATGTGAATGAAAAAGGTGCACCAGAGAAACCGATCAGACCTGGTTTCCACTGTGTGATAGAAACTCAGGAGTGGAACCGTGAGTGTAGGGCCAACTGGAGACTAGGCACCTTGCCGTGGAGCGCCAGCTCTAGCTCACCCTGCCTATTGGAAACCAACTTTGGTCACTCAAGTAGTGCTAACATTGACTTACAGGCAGTGTTGTTGTGTTTTTTAAGTAACAAAAAATTACTGGATATCAACTGAAGAGTCAAACTGTAACTCAGAGCTGTAAGCACACTCACTCAAAAGATGTCTCACTCAGCATCATCGGATGCTGAGAAATCCATCTGTCCCTACCTAACAGCAAATTAGTTCTTGCCTTGAGGTAAGACATTATTCATGACCAGTTAAGGCTGTCATTTATATAAGTCTTGGATTCTGAGAACTAACAGAGAAAGGCAAGAAAAGAAAGGGAGAAGTGGCACTTTGATTAGTTTCTCATTATTTATAAATAATGTAGATATTTTAGACCCAGATAAGCCCATCTCCTAGGTTTTCAGGAGCCCCACATCAGCAAGTCACAGAATACTGACGCCAGTCCTTTGCCTGCCTTGATACCTCAAACAATTCTTATTCTGCTTATTAGAAACTAAAGCTCCCATTCATGAATCTGGAGGACACTGAGCCTAAAACCCTGCAGCTTCTCTGTCCCCTCTCCCTGTGCAACTGGGGGCATGTTTTATTGGATCAGAGGTGGGAATGACTTTAGAGAGAATCTCTCCAAGTGTTGGTTCAGGACCACAGGCACTAGCATCACGTAATTCTTTTTTAGAAATGCAAATTCACAGGACCCCACTGGAGACCTGCTGGATCAGAAATGCCAGGGGTCAGGATCCAGCAATTGAGGTTTTAACAGAATTCAGCTCCTGTTTACATGGCAATTCTTCCATGTTCTACTCATCTTGTTCACCTAGTTACCTTTATCTTACTGATCAAACACTTGAGATCATTCTGGGTCCTTCTGCTGGTCAGTGCAAGGCAATCTCTGCCTAAGCTACTGGCCCATTAGATTCCTGTCTAGTTGGGTCCCTGTCTTGATGAAACCCCTGATTCTCACTTTCCTTTGAAAAACTAAAATTAGGCTATGAATTCAGCAAGGCGATTGTTTTTCCTTACCTAAAAGGTTACAGGTAACAAAGTTCATAGCCCAATTTTATGGAACCACAGCTCTAACCTGTAGAGCACTGTGCCAGATGAGAACCAGAAATCTCAACGAGGCAAGGACATTGGGCCATACAGCACATCCCCCGTTGACTAGAATTTTCTAATGACATGAGAACCCATCTTATACTCTCAAAATCAGATTTCTGTCAAAAAGCAAGTACAAGAATGAGGACTTTCACTTATATCACATTATTTAACCCTTATGACATCACTATGTGGCATTACACCAATTTTCCAAATAAAATGGGTTAGGGAAGGTTAAAGAACCTCCCCCAAACCAGGCAAGTAAACCACAGAGTGCTAAAGGTTATACCCACCGAATCCACTATCCAAGAATAGCCATTTAGATCCCTACTGTGATCCTAAGTCCTTTCCCTTTCTGGAATCATTCTGTTCTACATCAGTTATTCCTTCTGGCCTTCTTTGAATTGCAACCTTAAGGCGACTGGAAGCTATTTTTAATTACTTTTCAAGTTCCTTGAGTGCCCTTCCTTTCTTTCTAAGGCGTGTTCCTTTGCTTTCTTCTCATTGACCTAAGGTGTTTTCAGCACTTAAATTAGTCACTATTGCACTTCATGGTTGACAGGGTCCTACAGTTAGTGTTCATCTCCATGGCTTGTCAGGAGTCACACAGCCAAAATTCTTTAGAACACGCGTGTATTTGTAGCGAAGTTCTCTCCTTGCAAGGAAACAGCCATGATGGTTTGACGAATCACTCTTACTGATAACTTTCTCACAGATATAACTTAAAACTTTTTTTTAAAGTTAAAGAACAAGGCTATTTGGTTTGAAACGTATATTTTGTATTTCTGAGGTTTAATATATCTGTTTTTTTCTACCCATGGGAGTTTTCTCTAAATTATTTTTTAAGCCTCAAGAGTTGTTTTTCTACAAAAAATATTCTAAATGGAAGTACATATAAGCTACATGAAAACAGTATTTTACATAAATTAGCTTTTATTTCAGATAATTCTAGAGGGAAAAAAACCCCAAGGATTTAGGATATGGCAGATGTTCTGAATTATTCACAGGGTTACTAATCTCAAATTTGCTATCAAATTTTTCTTCATAGTTGAGAGAGAACTTTGATCTCTCATTTTCATACAGACCATGTTGAGAGAAAGGGCGAATCATCCCATACTTAGTACAAATTATTACCAGATTATGACTAGTCACATAATCAGACAGAGTGTTCTGTTTAAAATGAAGCTTCTTCTTGGGCCTGTATCAGGACACAGAGATTGCGTGCCATGAGACATAATGAATTTGTAGACAGGACAATCTGGCCTCATTTAAGCAAAACCTTCCTTCGGTTAAATATAGAGCCCTGGTGGTGCAGTGGTTAAGTGCTCAGCCGCTAAGTGGAAGGTTGGTAAAATGAATCTACCACCTGCTCCTGGGGCGGAAAGATCTGGATCTGCTCCAGTGAAGCGGGCCAGGCTTGGAAGCCCTACGGGGCAGTTCCAAATGGACAGGAGGGCTGACACAACAGCCCTGTACCTGTGAAGATGTTATGTTAATGATCCAACAGAGAAACAAAAGAAAGCTTCCTTTCTCGGCCATCTCCTACAAAGGCTATCAAAAGCTTTGTCCTGTCCTCAGCATTAAAAAGGTAAATACATCACTGTAGGGCCACCACACAAACTGCTGGCCTCTGACTTTTTATTCCAGCCAAGCCCTGGGCTCTGGGGAGGCCACCTAGGGGATGAGGTAGGTACAAAACGTAAGCCTTTGACAGACAACATTCTTTGTATTCCACTGACCCTTTTAAATAAAAGCCCCAAAGAGTTTCCATCAGGTACTATCTGAAGCAGGGGCAAGGGTGCTTGTTAGACTCACTGCCTAAATGTTTAATATAGCAGACCAAGTAGGGCAGTAAGAATTGGAATCCTGGTTCGACATTATCTGGCCAGCCTCAATTAAGCCACTTCTCCATCCCCCTCTGGAAACTGTTCTATGCCCCCCATGTAGGACGGTAACATTTTGTGATGTTTAGGATGAATCCAGCCTAACAGGCTCCAAGTCTAGTAAAGCTTTGTGTCTGTTTACACTGGGTACACAAGTGCTAAATCCAGAGGCCCAGGACTGTCTCTTCCCGCTGCCCACCAGCCTCCCCCTTCCTCCGACAGCAGAAGGCTGAATCGAGGCAGGAAGCAACACTATAGATTAAGCAATACGAGAGTCCAAGCACTCAACAAGATGATCTGTGAGTGCTATGCTTCTTTAAAAAATTCCTTCATGAGCAAACGGTCAACCAAAAACAAAACCAAACTCTCCGCCCTCAAGCCAATGTCAACTCATAGCAACCCTATGGGGCAAGGTACATAGTTTTCTCTCCGAGACCGGCGAGTTCGAACTCCTGACTTGGCGTTTAAGCAGGAAAACGTATAACCACTATATCTCTAGGACTCCTCAAATGACAAGTTAAGAAAGCAAGGGAGCAGAGAAACTAGATTCCTGGAAACGGAACAGCAAGAACAGAAATAACAAGAGTTGACACCGTGTGAAAAATGTAGCCAATGTCACTGATCAGATTGTGAGAACCTAATTTGCTAGGCAAATGTCCACCAAAATTCTGTTATATACATATATTACAGAATTTGCATGTGTGTGTACATGCACGCACACACGTAATTTTATTTATTTTTAGAAAAAGAGCCCAGACCCAAACACCTATGGCCCCTGGTTTGCAGACCATGAATGGGTGTGTGTATGTGTGTGCACAGGGGCATATGCGCTCCATACCCACTGTCTCAGCACTCTTTGAGTGAAAGACTGGCTGCCACGCGTGCAGGGCACAGGTGCTCTATCAAAGACAACTTAACCCTTTGCTACAGATTTATAGGTCAGTAGGATGGCCCATTAGCTACAGACAAATGGGCTTTTTCTTACGAAGGTAAAAGTAACTTGAATTTGTACAGAGAAGTATCAAATGCTGGAAAGAGTCCAGAAACAGAGCTCAAATGATTTAAATTAGCTTATGGGGTCACACATTTTTATACAGTCTCTTAAGAGGCTAGACACGGCTCCATTTTCCTGTGCTCTGTACCACACCTTTCATCTCTGAGCCAATTTTATCTAGCAGATGAGAGCAAGGGGAAGGAAAGGAGAAGAAAGAGGGCCTGGCTTTCTTCTGTCTACCTCAGGAGGGCCTTCCGGCTTTATTAGGGGAATGCCAAGGCTCCTCCTCTGCAGAGGCTGACATGAGTAAGATGCACATTTGCCAAGTTTCACCGTGAGGCTGCTTCTAACACTGTGGCTTCTGGTCACTGACGGGCATCTGTAGGGCTGGTTTTCCATGAAGTGGTACCTGGTGAGTGGCCACTGGCTCCACCACTGTCTACATCATAGTCTGACAACATAAGCAGCAGCAGTTCCCAGCATCAGGACATTCTGCCTCCTGCCTCATGGCAGCAGGGTCCTGTGGGTTAATGGTATTAGCTGTGCGATGCCAGTGGGCATTGTGTTTTCTTATGCCCACATCTATGCGGCACCTTGAGGAGAAGTTAACTTGCTATAGAGTTTCTGTTTGGGGGGCCAAAGGCCCTCTTTTCTCACTGCCTCAGGAGGAAACACAGCTAGCTCTGAATCAGGGATTTCTTCAGGTTGATTACTGTTTATTTGGCCAGATAACCAAGTGGGGAAGGAACTGCTCTGAGCATAAATTACCTGATAGGGAGAGAGAGAGAAGTGGGGAAAGTATTCATCAGAGTGGTATTAAGGCCTTGAAGAATGGTTCACTTGACTCAAGCCATCTCATTAATGAAAATAAGATTCTCTCCTCAAATATCCACAACTCCGCTCCACCACGACCCCCTGCTCCCAATCACAGCCATCTGAGAATATTGTTAGATAAGGGTTTCCATCCCTGGTACTCCAAGCTCTTTGAGACTCTCTACTCCCCGTGTACAGTCTTCGCATCACAATCCCGTGTACAGTTCTGAGATCATCATCGAGAGACTTCAGTTAATACGCCATCCCTTCAGGGGGACAGCCCCCTCCACAAAGTCTTGGCACTTTCTGGACTAAGGAACTGAAGTGACAGAGATGTGTTAGAACACCTGGATTTTCAAGGCTGGCAAGTGCATCCTGCACATTTGCAGCAGTCACAAGGTTTGAGAGGTAAGAGGTCCTCACCTCATCCCCCCCATCATTACAATGATTCGCCTGAAGGGTTATGACTGAAATATTATAGCAACCAGAATAAAGTTCCTGGCAACAATTGCTTTGGAAATATCTCCGGAGCCTAGGTGATTTGGCATTGCGTGTGATACTCGTCGGTGTGCTGACGTGTCCCACGGTTTTAGCCCCTTCATAAGTCGCTAAAAAGGGAACCATGAGGAAAAACCAGTATGACGTTGTGCCCGAAACAGCACCCCCTTCCCCCAACCCACCCATGCTGGCCCTATCCTTAATGCTCTTGTGCCATGGGAAGAAAAACAGTTCTACTGGTCTAAGACCCTCGAGAAGATGGACTGATGCAGGTGCAGCATCGATGGGTTCAAACGTAAGAACAATTGCGAGGAAGGCACAAAAGACCAGGCTGTGTTTCACTCTGTTGTAACACAGGGTTGCTACGAGTCAGACCGACTCAATGCCGCCTAACAACAACAGTAAGACTTTACTTGTAAAGCGAAACTTCCAGGCTAATGTTCAATTCCTTGATGGTTACACAGGTACAGTTAGTTCATGAGAATCTATTAAGCCCTGTATGTATAATGTATGCATTTTTCTGTATGTGCCACACTTAAAAAAACAATGAAACAGTTTTTTAAAATGGAACTTGAATAAAGTGAAACTGCATGTGGAAGGAAAGAGGGGCAGGAATAAAAAAAGATTATCTGAGGTAGCTAATACAGAGTCCAGGCAGGTCAAGTCAGAACTGTGGGAGCAAGACCGAGACCATATCAACTGGGCTTTATCTAACAATATATATATGGTTATGAGCTATAAATGCCAATCCTTCCACCAATAGCAGTATTATGACAATAACGTATAATTTGGCAAGGAGAGGCCAAGGTCTGTGAAAGAGACGTTCAGTATATTACTAGGTGGAGGGGAGCTACATTCTAGATGAGTTTAATCTTGTTCCATCCTTGAGTATTTGTGGCTCATTTAATTTACCCAATTACCTCTCCTGTTGTTTTGCTACAGGCTAGGTGAGTGTGTGTAAAGTGACATAAAATTCAATAAACAAAAGTTCCATTTCCTTTCAAGAAAGGTAATAGTCCAACCTTATGGTTCAAGTAAGGGCTTCAGAAAGGAAATTTGCTGAATTTAGGTTGTCGTTAACATTGAAAACGCTTTGACACAAATCCATAGGCACTCAGACTTCAAAACCGGGCAGGGCAACCTGGAAAAGAAGCCCACCAGCCTCCCAAATCCAGCCGAGCCATTTGATGTGTGGAGTTGTTGTTTATGCTTCAAGTAAGGCAGCACTTTGTGCAGTTAACCTCCATTTGACCTACAGAAGAAACAAGTTGTTTTTCTGGAGCTAGTCATTAGTTGAACTGCAACTGATATTCCCTTGATGGCAAAATTTCATTTAGGTTGAAAAAGGAAAATCAATAAACAGATGACCTGAGGACTAACAAGCAAGGCGTTCTGACCCCATCTCTCAGCCTTTCCCGAGGCACAGGCCAACAAACTGGAACCCAGGGAGCAGCAACAGGAGAGCACACAGGACAGGAACATTGACCCACAATGTAGGAAGGTACCTGGGAAAATGCAATCCCAAAAGCTACTCCAGCGATGATTCCCATGTTAGTCTCCATGAAGCTGGTCACCAGATCATAACACCCCTGGAAGCAGAGAGAGATGGTATCTTGAGACACATTTAACCCCGGCCAGACTAGGCTACAGTCACCTAACAAGCTCTCATGTGCTGTTATTGTTGTGAACACCCATTAAGTGGACCCCCAACTTAACCCCCATGCACAATGGAACAAAAAGCTGCCTCGACTCGTATCAACCCATGATCCGCTGCAGGATCACAGCCTTTATGACCCATAGTGGATGTCACTCATGAGGCCTTTCTGTCACGGCCCTCTTTTTCGGGAAGCTCCAATGAGGCCTGCTCAGCACCAGGGGACCCACCACTGGCAGATGGGTGGTAGGTAAGCACTAGGGGTGCATTGGCTTGTCCCATAGCACCACCAGGCTTCTGATATCCCTTAAGAGTAAACCAACAGGCTATTTTTTCACAAGGCAGCAGAAAGGGAGAGGTGGAATGACAGTGGGAAGACAGGTAGGTGGCTATTCTCACACCTTCTCCAATGGTAATGGGCAAGATGGCATTTTGCTGTGCTCGCCCAAGTTCGTGTATTTTCTCCTCACAATGGTGGTAAGATAGAGGACTGAGGTTCAGAGCAGCATCAGGTTTAGGTCAGCTCAAAATAGGAAAACATTACCCTGATGAGAGAAACCAGAGAACTGACGACAGTCATTTTCTCCCTCTGCAAAGGAGTTTAATAGAGATTTCTTTTTTTTTTTTTTTTGAGATTTCTCTCCATCATTAACAAACTCACTGCTTGAGAAGGTTCCTGTCTAATCTATCTAGTTGCTGTTGCCCCTTTGATCCCTTATAGACAGTTATTTAAAAAGCAGAATGGTGAAGGTAGACACTTTTACAAGGTAAATTATTGCTTGGTTTTAAGTAAATTCTAGGTATACTTGCAGTTTAAGGTTAAAGATGATCTCTGTGGTTCATCCAACTTTCATGGTCCTTGGGGTCCGTGAGAATTTGAAATTCTGTTTTGTAGTCTCCCTTATTGATAGGGATCATTCCACACATTATCCTTTCCCAAACCTTTCTCTTTTGTTTATAAACCTTAGCAGTCCTAGTGGACATGAAATGGTATCTCATTCATGGTTTTTGGTCATCCCGCCCCCATTTCTCTTAGAGTTAATGAGTTGGAGCATCTGTTCATGTGTTTGGTGACCATTTAAATGCCCTCTTTGGTGAAATATCTGTTCCAGCCTTTGTCCACCTTATAAGTTATTGTTTTTTTTTTATTTTAACAATTTATTGGGGCTGATACAATTCTTTTCACAGTTCATACATATACATACATCAATTGTATAAAGCACATCTGTACAGTCTTTGCCCTAATCATTTTTTTCTCCTCTTTTCTTTTTTTACATTTTATTAGGGACTCAAACAACTCTTACCACAATCCATACATATACATACATCAATTGTATAAAGCACATCCATACATTCCCTGCCCCAATCATTCTCAAGGCATTTGCTCTCCACTTAAGCCCCTTGCATCAGGTCCTCTTCCCCCCCCTCCTCCACATTCCCCCCTCCCTCATATGCCCTTGGTAATTTATACATCGTTATTTTGTCATATCTTGCCCTATCCGGGGTCTCCCTTCCCCCCTTCTCTGCTGTCCCTCTCCCAGGGAAGAGGTCACATGTGGATCCTTGTAATCAGTTCCCCCTTTCCAACCCACTCACCCTCCACTCTCCCAGCATCGTCCCTCACACCCTTGGTCCTGAAGGTATCATCCACCCTGGATTCCCTGTACCTCCAACCCTCATATGTACCAGTGTACAGCCTCTGTCCTATCCAGCCCTGCAAGGTAGAATTCGGATCATGGTAGTTGGGGGAAGGAAGCATCCAGGATCTGGGGGAAAGCTGTGTTCTTCATCGATACTACCTCACACCCTAATTAACCCATCTCCTCTCCTAAACCCCTCTATGAGGGGATCTCCATTGGCCGACACTTGGGCCTTGGGTCTCCACTCTGCACTTCCCCCTTCATTTAATATGAGATATATATATACACATATACACATACATATATACATATACACATATATACACATACATACACACACTTATATCTTTTTTTTGCATGATGCCTTATACCTGGTCCACCTTATAAGTTATTGTTTTTTTGCTGTTGTCAAAATTATATATATAATTAGATTTCTATTAGCTATGTGGTTCCTGAAAATATTCTCCTAGTTGGTAGCTTGTCTTTTCCCTTTTTTGGTATAAGTCTTTTGATGAATAAACATTTAACATTTTAATGAAGTTTCATTTATTTATTTAGTCTTTGGCTGTGTTTGCTTTGGGTACTAACCAGTCCATTGCTAAAAGCTAGGCCAGACAGTGTTGCCCTTGCTTCTTCTAAGAATTTTATGGTTTGGGTTTTAAGAACACATTTAGCTTCTTACTCCACCATTTTGAATTTGCTTTTCGATATGGTGTGAGAAATAGATCCGGTTTCATTTTTCACTATTTGGCTACTACTCCGTCAATATCCTCAAATGAAAGTGATTGTCTGGCAAGGGACAAGATACATTTAGAGAAATCTGCTGCTCACCCTTCGGGCAATGGAAAATACTTGCAAGTGACAGGTTCTTCATAGTAGGAGACAGCTGACCCCAGACGGGTTGTAGAAAGAATTCTTTGGTAGTTGCCGACCAAAGTGCTCTGCTCTTACAAAATTTGAAGTAATCCCCAGGGGACTAGAAGTTTAGACAGTGCTGCTAAGCCAATGGAAGCAGCAGCTATATCATCCTATTGCTAAAGAAACTAAAACAATAGCTACCTTCCTGAACAAAACAATAAATATCCCGTTAAACTATTTCCACCCCCTTCCTGCTCTCTTCCACCTATCTGTATAAGGTAAATAGATTTCTCAGCCTCCCAAGAGTCAAGAGTCATCTTTCTGGGCTATCAAAGTATAGGACACATGACATCAAAAGAACTAGAGACATATCTGTTGGTTGTAAATAATAGGATTCGATCCATTCTAAGAATGTGGTGGTAGGTAAGCTTCCTGGGAAAGGCAGAAGAGGTAGGAGGATTAACTTTTACGGGCATCTACAACTACCCAGCTCTACCCCATCCTCATAGCCCATCTTTTATGCACAATTTGCCTGACACTCAGGAGAAATAATTTGTCTCAGGACTCATGTGGACTTTAAATTAGGATGTTTCATGACAGGATAAGGGGAGTAAGAGGCATGTTAGGCCCCTTTTCCTTCAGGTATTTGAGGTGTCCAGAAAAACGTACCATGGGACTGAGTTGGTAGAGGAAGAACCAGTGAGTGAACTCGGCTTATCATTCAGCAATGAAATGAAAAAAACAAAACAAAAAAAAAACGCTACCCTATCTTTTGGAAAATAATTTTGGGATATGCCTTCAAATTTGCTTTCAGGATCTAACGAAAAACATTACAAATACCTGCATCATTTCAAAGGAAAGCCATGGTGTGGCGTAGTGGAAGACAGAGCTCCCACTACCACCACTACCACGATTTTATCTTAGCAAGAAAAGAGCATTTACTCCATGGCTACACAACCAAAGGTAAACCCACTAGGTCCCCACCCCCCAGTCTTTAACAAAACATCGTTTATTTATATCTGGCATTTCTCTAAAGGTTTCAGACTGTAGATGGCCTTCACACCAGCTCAATCATGTCTTCATCATGTTTTGTGTAGAGTGGACTGCAGAATTGATTTTCTTCCCTTTCATCTTCCTCATTTCGGCTCTATGCTAACTTTAAAATGGTACCTAACCATCTTTTTTCTCCCCAAGTTTTGGAATGTTCAAATGCCAACCATGAGTTGGACTTGTTACTATGTGCCATTGAGTCAACTCTAACTCCAGCACCCTGGGTTACAGTGTAGAACTGCACCATGGGTTTTTCCAAGGCTGTCATTTTTGCCAAGGTTGATCGCCAGGTCTTTCCTCCAGCGGAGCAGCTGGTGGGTTCGCACCTGAATGCTTATTTCGTTTACTGTAACAATGAACTCCCCATAAGCAAGGCTGCCTTCCTCGCAGAAGCAGATGCTGTCTGTCAATTTTACTCTGCTCTTCTGGCTAAAGACTGGCATTCAGCTGCCAATCATTTCCCATCTTAAAGGCATATTAAGCAGAAGAAAGATAGCCAGAAAGAAGAAAGCCCACATTCTCTGTCTGACACAAGCGTCAGGGTTACCAGCAATCTGCAGCACAGCCTGGTAGATTCTTGCTGTGGGAAGGGAATGCAAGGCTGAGTGGGTCATACGCTCCGCTTTCAGAAGCAGGCGGCCTCAGGTGCCTCTCTAGGTAATAAAGGACCTCAAAAGAAGACTTTTGAGTCCTTCTTGGACTATCTTTTCTAATCTACTGGTCATAATTTTCATAGACACGAAGCAAACCGACCCCCAACCTTTCAGCCCCGATCCCATCAGGAAGGGCAGGTACCTTCAGGTTAACTTTGGTAGCAGCCACGGTCAGATTGTGGAGATCCTGGGGGTTGCAGTCGGTTTCGTTCATGCAGCAGCTGGGCGGGATGCCATGATCCAGGAAATACGGGCTAGTGCTCCAGTTGGTGTAGTTCTGCACACCACAGCAGCTGAGCTATTAATAGGGCAAGAGACACAGTCAGAGAGTGGAGCGTCACAGCGATTGTGGTCTCCTTACGTATTGCCCTGTCATTTTAAAAGGAGAAACCCAGGTCATACCTTTAAGGCCATCTGCACAGGTCTGAAGAGTAAAGAGGAAGTGACGCTACCTCCCCTAACAACTCTACTTGCTGCGATGCCCCCGGGAGCTCAGCGAAGGAACTTAGTTCTAGAGTATACAAATCACGCAAGTTTTCGTGCCACCCCCACAAAGCAATGGTTCTCAGTTTTGACTGAGCACCGCCAAGACAAGACTGGTGTGCTCGGGGCTGTTAAGAGACACAGATGCCCAAATCAACTCGATCAGAATTGCTGATGGGGGTAGGCAAGGCCAGTGCGGTTTTACAAGAGAACGAGAGAGAGGTGCCCCTGAAGAGAGACACGGCGGTACTGGCAAGCTACGGCCTATCAATGCCCATTATAGCAAATAAAGGAACCACCCCAGTTGGTTTGTGCATCATCTATGGTCGTTGTCTGGCTAAAGTGGCAAGGCTGGGTGGTTGGAATAGAGACCAGCTGGTCCTCAAAGCCTAAAATATTTACTACTGGGTTCCTTACCAAAAAAAAAAAAAAGGTTTGTAGACTCCCGAAATACAGAATATTAAAACCCACAGGGCAAAAGTATTATCAAGTGGTCAATTTAGGTAAAAGATATACAGGGATTGCTTATACTATCCTTGAAACTCTTTGCAGTGGTTCTGAAATGTTAGCAAAATAAATAACAAAATATAAATACAAGCATTGCTTCGGAAGTTAAAAAGCACCACCACGATTCCCTCAGGTGATTCTGATGGGCAGCTAGGCTTGAGCACCTCCAGTCAGGACACATCTTATCTATTTCATTTCTTTCCATTCTTCAGCAAGTGCTGGGCATCTTGGCTACTTTACAGAGCTGAGAGATGCCCTGCTCCTGCTGTGTCCACTCTCCACTTCTACTATACTACTGAAGTCAATGAGCCAGTGAACACAGGTCACCAAAGCTCTCGACCCAGCCCGAAGGCATCTCTTCTAGATAGTCAAGCTCCAAGCAAGGCCAGGAACTTAGTGTCCGATTCCTTTCGTAGTGTTCAGAGGTTCCGGGCAAACTCGTCTTCCATGATTCCTCACAATTATTACAGATGAAGGGCACCCAGAGGGTGTGGTCCTTCTCGACTCAAATCATCTGACAAACTGGAGCCCAGTCAAGTATGGGATGTCCTGTGCCCCCCTTGGAAATCCAACTAGACGTAGAGCTGGAGAACAGGAATGAAAGCAAATGCCACCAGGCGCAACATGGCCAGTAGCCCGCAAGTCTAAGCCCAGACCTCACAAGTGTTGCCACTCCAATCTCCTGCCCCGGAACTTACGCTGCGCTGCACATGATCCACTGCCCGGCTTCGCTCGTCGTTCCCGTTGTAATTTTGCATGGCATCGGTGTAAGTCCTCAGGAAGGTGTCCTTGATCTATGGAAGACGAGGAGGAATGTGGTTCCAGTCCTCTGCACCCCAACTACCTTCGATTCCTATTCCTGTCTACCCTCTGCGGAACCTCTAGGTACAACGGTAGGCCACTGAGGGAATGTCCCATTTCCGAAGACAAAATAACTAAGAATTCTCTAAGGAGTTTATTACGTTGAGAAAGGAAATGTTTTAAACTGCTCCCCTCACATCCTTCCCATTAGCTCATTGGTTCACGAAAAGACTGTGATGGTGCATTTCCCAAACCAAAAGCCCCAATTTTCTCATTATTTCTTTGAATTGATTAATGCCCATGCTTTTCCTATATAACTTCTCTTACTCAGGGGAGGGATAATACATAGACCAGCAGTTCTCAACCCTTTGGGGGTTGAACGACCCTGTCAGAGGAGTCTCAACATTCATAACAGTAGCAAAATGACAGTTATGAAGTAGCAATGAAAATAATGTTGTGGTTGGGGGTCACCACCACACGAGGAACTGTATGAAAGGGTCACGGCATTAGGAAGGTGGAGAACCGTTGGCTTAGACCATTGAAGCAGGGTTTGAGAGGGAGCATTTGGAAGATCTGATCTTTTGACCAGAAATCTATCGCTATTCTACTGTATGAATAACACAAAATCAATTTTCACTCATCTCTATCAAAGCAAAAATAAATAAATAAAGGAGAACAAAGGATGAGAAGTCTTTTATGTTCATAAAGGGCCAACGGGGTACTTTCTCCCCTCTGTGAACACCTTTGATATTGGGCTAACTTTGGAGCTGTTCCCCTGGAAATCTGAGGAAGCTGAAGTGTCACGCGTGCTACTAGGCTACACAGCATATGGTCAGACTGACCACCGATGGGTGAATGTTTCTGAACTGAGCGGATGACAATGACAATAACTCCCAGATGGCACACTTAGAACAACCGTGAACACATTACATCAGTGGGCTTCCCACTTCTAGCCACCTCCCCCAGCCCACTTTTATAACACCGTGTCTCTACATTCTGGTTTTATTGCTGTTTAGGGGGAACTATAATGGATTTCCAAGGCAGCCAATTATCCCTTTGGCTTGGCCTTGGCATCTCAGAACCCATCGGTGATACAGACACACCGGCACGCTGCTGAAGCAGTTCTCTTAAAAGGGGTATATGGCCTAGATGGAAGGTCACTGCTTTAAAACAGGCTGGAGCATCATTTTATGAGATCGCCAGAGAAAGAGAAAGGAAGAGTCACAAGGAAGGGCTGCAAGTGGGCCGAAATGCTTGCGTTGTGTTTTTGATTGAGATTGCAGCCCATCATATGTGACCCTTTGGAGAAGCGCAACAGCACTGGGGGGAACCGCTTCCCCCACATGTCAAAGGGTTTCATGAACACCCTTTTTCCAAAGACCCTTTGCCTGAGCTCTCCAATTTTTGTCTACTCACCTCATGACGGAACACAAACCCGGATATGCCAGCTACGAGTTCGGCCAGGAACACCAGGGACAAAAACATGGCGTACTGCAAAGCAAGTGGACAAGGACCAAGTCAGATATGTCAGCATCAGGAGGAGTGCTGCTTCTCCAGGGCAAGGCTACTTCTGGGTTGGCGGGTGGTTAGATAAACCCTCACACCGCCTAGAAACAAATGTAGGAAATCCATTTCTCCAGATTTATCCACATGAGCTTAAATCTAGGATGGCACCTAACATGTGTACATATGTCAGTGTGCACATGCTGAGGAGAGCTGGGGAGAAAGGCCTTGTGCCTGTCAGCTAGACTCAACCCCGAGATACTTGGAAGGGACATTCACAATGATGAAGTTGTCTACTCTTTAGAACTACAGTCTTTGAGCTATAAAAGACTGTTGGGGACACCAGACACAGTTTCCTCCTTACTGCTTCCTCACAGTGGTCATCTAGTAAGGGTGGGTCCACTCCCTTAACCTGCTGACCCGCAGTGTCCTATTCAGTTTCTAAACCATTCCAATGACTCAGAAGACTTTCTTTCCTTTGGCCACAAGTTTGACCACTTGCAACTTTGACTTTCTGGTGCTGCCTCCCTTTCCCCAGAAATACAAGGAGCCAGCCCACCCTCTCTTCTATATGGGGGGCCTTTCATATGTGTGAACAAAGTCATGCTGTGTTACCTGGTGCCCCATGAAAAAAATCAAATTAAGTGTTAGAATACTTGGTGACTTTGTCTACTATCCTTTGATACCGGGGGACAAAAGCCCAGGGAAGCTACAACCTTGACACTAAGCTGACTTAAGGTAGAATCTGCTTTCAGGACCAGCATCCTTTTGTTTCTTGGTTAGGTAGGGAAGGATAGGGGATTTTTTTGGCTAGGTTTAGGGCAATCTTTCTCTTCTGTGGCTCTAAAGTCAATGCGCCACTTGCTATTCATACTACGGAACAATAGGTTCTCAACTCTGGTTATACAATATGATCCCCTGAGGGAACTTTTAAACATGTGAGGTCCGAGCCATAATCAGAGACCTGGGCCTAATGGGTTGAAGGTGGGACCTAAGGAGGGATTCTTTAAAAAGCTGTCCAGGTGACTCAAACAATGCATCCTGGATTGAGGACCATGACCTATATCAAAAGAAACTTCAGTGATGGTGAGAAGTACCAGAAGGTGGACTCAGGGTACTAGGATTGAGTGAGTAGGTCACAGCAGCAATTGCTCAATAGGGCCTTGCTATGGTTTTTGCACTAACCCAGAAAAATCAGTGGTGGTCCAGGCATGAAGAAGGCGGAACTTAACCAGTGTAAGCACCATACCCACAATAATAGTGCCAACAGAGAGACTGATCAGTGTCCATTTGGATGACGGTTCCTTTGTGCGGATCATGCTGTGGGGCAGTTCTGCCACCAGATGTCCCTGGTGTTGTTAATGGGGTTGATGCTGAGGGAATCCTTACTTCTCCCTTTCTCAGAAGGAGACCATCTGAAATACATCCTTCTCAACTACATTTTCTTGGGAGGAGAGGTCCTGGCCAACTTTGAACTCTAAAATTCATCAGCATGATTTCTCAGAAATGAAGAACATGGGTAGTGAGTAGAGTATTAGGCAGCTGGTGTATTGAAGAGTTTAAAACCCTGGTCTACAAAACAACAACAACAACAACAACAGCAACAACAGCATTTCAACTAAGCCTTCCCTTTCCCTTTGGGAAATATCACTGTTCCTATTAGAGTAAAGGCACCCAGCGCTGGTTCTGGTTGTCAATTACTTGGCAAAGCATCGACCCTCTGCGCAGGGACGCTTATCATATCTCAACAGCCATGGGCTTTAGAGTAGAGCAGGCACCGGCATTGAAGCATGGATAGGCTCAAGGAAGCAGGAAGCATTTCTTTAACAACTTGGAACTGAGTGGCTGCTTATGTTCAAGATGCTGCTTTGCCCAGCAAAGCTGCACATCAAGTGATCAAGGACATTTCTCAGAATTCCAAACTGGAACAGGGGATCTTGCCACGAGGTTACAAATAGCCCACTGGAATGACTGGCCACGGTTGTGCCAGCATCTACACCTGGAAGGCCCAGGACTGGATCTCTTGTGCCAGGCTGGGGTTGCAGTGGTTTTTCTCTCTGAGGGATTAGAGGGTGGATTAAGTAAGAGCCTGGGTTAAAATCAAAGTGAATGAAAATGAAGTTCTTGTTTAGGGCCTCAAGAAGAGCCACTTCACCTTCACATGATTTATATTCAAATGCAAGTCAGTTAACAACAACAAACGAGCAGAGCTTATGTTGTGACTTACCAGCTTCAGCATCCATGGGCTGCCTCGGCAAGTTGCAAAGCATCCAAACAGGCCAAAAATGACGATAGTGGTGCCGGTCCCGATCAGAACATAAGGAGCATTGGTGGAGTTCTCCGCAATGAGGGAAATATAGGTGCCGAGTGTGAGTTTTCCCCATACTCCAACAGCCAATAGGATCACTCCAGTGATCTGAAAGTGAGAAGAGAAGGGTGTGAACCCACTGCAGGGCTAGGCAAGAATCAATACCGAGCCATGTGATCTGGACCAGAAGACTCCAGTGCCCATGAGAAATGCGGCACATGCTGCAGGAGTGCTGGAAGCAGCCTGGAAGAGACCGTTGACTACAACAATCACAGAGCGCAGAGATCTTGATTTGGGGCAATTGATCTAGCCCGCACACCAGCTCAGAGGCAGTTACCATGTTCAGTGAAAGTCAAGCAACCAACGAAGAACTTTGAAATAATTTTTTTTAAAGCAGCTTAAAGAGTCTGTCACAAGAGAGGTCTCCGGACCCTCTCCCAGCTGCTTCGTTAATACTGAGCTGAGTGTAACCACTGCAGAGTATCTATCCCCCTCCTGATCCCCGCTCCCACCCAATGAAGAGCATAACACCATCACTGTCTTGGGTAGCATGTGTATTCTGACACACGTGTGTTCTGACAATACCCTGCATGATGCTTTAAGGAAGAAGGCGATGTGCTGTGCCAAGCATCACAAAAGTCTCTACAGAGGCAAACTACTAACAATGCCTGATTTCCCATTGATGTGCAGTCTGGTTTACATTAATATTTATTCTTGTGTCGTATGTAGTATGGCACACAAGGATTGGAATCATTCTTGGAAGTAGCTGTAATGTTATTCGGCAAAGCCTGCTGCCTGGCACTGAGGAATGTCTAAAGTCTAGAACATTGTGTGCTAGTCAAGGCTTCATGTCTGGGTGTAGACTCAGGTCACAGGCTGTGCCTTATTGGCAACCCCTCGGAGGCTATATCCAGTGGTTAGTTTTGTGTCTCCCGTCATCTCCCCAACTGGCCTCTCCTCCAAGTTGCCAACAGCTTAGCAACTTGTTCGGTCCAGAAAGCTTCCGAAGTGTCACCATATCTAACACGATGGAGGTTTGAAAGAAGCTTGGGTGGCAGAGGAAGCACTTCTTTCATTTTGCCCCATCTTTTCACCCTGTGCCCTCGACCAACCCCCTCGGATTTAGCTTGCCTACTCAAGTGAGGAAGATGGGACAGTGGCAAAAACAAGCTGATACTTCCCAATACCCACCTCCCCACGGTTTTCCCTGTCAATGAGCACACTGTTGCCTCAGTCTATGTCAGTGAACACCATAGAGTAATGCTATACAGCACACTGAACAGCAGTGTCCCTGAAGATGCGTAGACCTCTTTCCTGCACTCTCTGAAAACCTGCCTCCACAGTTTGGAGTTACCCAGCTCCCTTCTCACGATCAGATTATTTCTGTGTGCAACAGGAGGAATGGACCACACATCCTTCCCCAGACCATGTGAAGGTGGATGATGAGACCAGCGAATACAAGGGCTTGGTGATGCACTCCTAATTCCCACTCCGATAACCCTTCTACTC
The DNA here is from genome assembly GCF_050624435.1 of Tenrec ecaudatus. NCBI lineage: Eukaryota > Metazoa > Chordata > Mammalia > Afrosoricida > Tenrecidae > Tenrec > Tenrec ecaudatus. The sequence continues at coordinate 42,845,890 of NC_134548.1, read as the reverse complement.
TGTACAATCACTGCCATCCAAGACAGAATTAAAAGTGTCACATCAAAAAAATCACAGAACTAGTGCCACTTTTATAAGGCCAGGGTGAATCATTGTGGCATGGCTCTGAAAAGAAAGTGCTTGACCCTAATATTTAGGAGAAGGTGGCCCAGAGGAAGCCTACTGGCTTAAAAGTTCCCATGGGGACTGGCTGTGATGAGCTACAAAAAAACCCAGAGCACAGAGGCTGCCTAGCATTCCAAGTCCTCTGCTGACACCTGGTGGTTTCCATCAAAAGTACTTTCCTTGAAAGCCTCTTCTGCCAAATCCAAAGTGGGAAAAAAAATACATGAAAGTGCTCCTCAGCCCCTAGAATCTAAAGAATTAGCTCATGAGGAAGAATTCAACAAACACCACATATATATAATATGGCAGGGCCTGAACTCTTATCATTCAATTTTATCATTCAATCTTCAAGCACAAAGTAAATGCCCCGTTCTCACTGAAAACATGCATTTCACTTCTTTAGATCCTCACTCAGCTACTAACCGAACAGCTGGTGATTTAAACCCACCCAGACCAGTCCAGGTGGTCAGTTCCCCAAAAGATTACGACATAAAACCTCAATGGGGCGCAATTCTACTCTGTCACATAGATAGCATCACTGTGAATTCCAATGGACTCGATGGCACCTAATTAATGCCTTCTATTTTATAAAACAGAACCTATCTAGGACCAAGCATTTCTAAAACATCTGTATCAGCGGAATACTGTGACGTAACTTAAAATGGAACCCAAGAGAACACGTCCCCGCCATACTTATCACTCCATTTCACCCACGGAAAGCTGTGAACATCACAATGTAAATGTCTTGAAGAACAAAAATGCAGTTAAATGAGTCATTGTTTTGCCTCCAAACACTCAGAAGCACTTCAGCCATGGGCTGTGCAGCTGCAATGTCTATGCTGGTCTCTCCAGTCAGCGTGGGCACACACTGGATTTAAGGAAAGCCGTCCTCCTGAGCCTTGTCACTGTCGCGAATGCTCTTGTACTTCCGGGGCCAGTGAATTAGTGCGGCACGGTGATTGCCTTAACACATTGTTATATGCAGGATGTCAAAGGGACTAACAAGTACATTTTTATCCCTTTTCTTTCTTCAAAACAAAAATTTTAGAAAACAAAACCAATCTTCTACTATCCACACTGGATCCTGATCTTCAGAGAGGAGAAAGAGGGTGGCCCAGAGGGATGTTCCTTGAGCTTTCTCTGCACAAAGAAGACAGACCTCATTAAACTGGTTCACATTCCTTCCTGTCTCAGTGAAAATCTGCTCTGTGTTTGGGTTTGAGAGAACAAGGTACATATGCCCCCTTCCCCAAACCAGAAAATACTGTAAAACCTGAAAAAGCCAGAACTTTATGGAAGGTGGGTATCTGTCAGTGAAGGAAAATTAAAAATATTTTCCATTAAAAGCAAGGATAGAAAAGTGTTGGGATTGCAAACCAATGGCGGGAAACTTTTGCAACCTGGAAAAACTAAGCTGTCCTGTTGAATTCCAGTGTTCAAGGGTTTCAGGTCTGTGAACATATATATGATCGCTATTCTACCAGTGGCCCAAGTTCATGTTTAGTATATCATGCAACTTAAAAAAATGACAATAGGAAATTGAGTTATAGATACACATTCAACTCAAACTTGCTCCCATTTTGTAGATTCTGACTCGCAGTGACACCAGAGGGCTCGGTAGAACTGCCCCTGTGAGTTTTCAGGACTGTAACTCCTTTCAGGAGTAGAAAGCCTCGTCTTTCTTCGGAGGGGTGGCTGGTGCTTTTAAACTGTTGACCTTGAGGTTAGCAGTCTAATGAATAACCCAGTACACCACTAGGACTTCACAGATACACAAGCTAACTAGAAAAGACCCTTTCCTAACAAGCCATATGGGATAGAAAGTAGAGTATGGAAGGGGAAAAAAAACAGCCAAAAGAAATGCATGATAGGCCGAAATCTTGGCTAGATGGAATTTCAGGTGAAAGCTACAATTCAATTATCACTCCAGAGGATGACAGGTCAGTTCTCTCAAGGAGTACACACAGCAGTAGTGTGAAATGTTCCCCTACTCCGAATCAGTTTGAACAGCCTCTGAGTTTCAGAGACTGTACCTATTCACAGGAGTAGAAAGCCCCGGGTCTTTCTCCCATGGAGCATCTGATGGTACCAAACTGCTGACCTTGTGGATTGCAGCCCAATTCATAACCAGCATACCACCTGGGCTTCAGGCACCAGAATATCGAAGAAGCCAGTAGCTTCTAGCATCGTATGGTCTTCTCTTTAAACTCTAGGAAGCAATCCTGAGAATTTGTCATGTTTATAATTTCAGATATTATGATAAGTTATTTGTGTGTCTATTTAGTGTTTTAAAATAGACTAAGACAGATGATATTGGAATTTGTCAGGTGAAATATGCACCCTGCGGGTATATTAAGGTGGGTGATAATTAGAAGGAGCCCTGGTGGCAAAGTGGGTTATGTGTAGGGCTGCTAACCACAAGGTTAGCAGTCCAAACCCACCAGCCACCCCCAATGAATAAAGATGAGGCTTTCCAGCTTCATTAAGAGTTTCGACCTCTGAAATCCACAGGGACAGTTCTACTCTTCCACATAGACTTGCTATGCCTTGGCAAGGACTCGCTGGCAATGAGTTCTCTTTTAGGAGTTAGAAGTCCGGGGTATTAGTTGCAGCTGTATCACTAATTAGCTGTGTGACTTTGGGCAGCTCATCTAACCCCTAGGTTTCTAAACATGGCTGATCATTGGACTCACCTGGGGATCTGGTGAAACTACAGCTGCCTGGGCTCCTCCCTCTAGATTGATTCATTAGGTTGCAATTAGAACCCAGGGCTGGACCAAGTTCCCAGGTGATTCCAATGATCAGCCAAGTCCGGGAACCTAGGGTCTAGCCTTTATGGGCCTCAGTAATGCTTCGATATGAACTCCAGGGGAGGGCTGATGCCAGGAGCAACATGTCAGGTATTAGCATGTCACGGGAACAGGAGCAGAGGGGAGGAAAACTGAGCTATGGCTGGAGGAAGACAGTTAGTTCGAGGACAACACTGGAAAGCAAGATGAGGAATAGGGTGGGGAAACCAGACAGAGTGGACACATCTCTGAAAGTAGCTGCCAATAGAAGGAGAAAGAGTCACGACAGATAGAGCCTATTTTTATCCTCCAAAGACTGATGGGAAACCAAACTCCAGCACAGTCTACTGATCCCAGATATGCCAATGACCCGACAGGGCGCTCTTTTACTTTCTTACAAGTCTAGTGCAGCTGAGTAAAGAGTTTATTTCTTATTTAAAACACAGCTATAGCCTATCAACCTGGTGGCTCAGTAGTTTAAGCATATCACTTGCTAGCCAAGAGGCTGGCAGTTCAAATCCACCAGCCACTCGGTAGGAAAGATGAAGCTGGCTGCTTCTGTAACGATTTACAGTCTTGGAAACCTGAAGGAATTCTACTCTGGCATATGGAGTTGTACTAGTAGTTGGAATCGACTCACAACCAGTGAGTTTTTATAGCCAACCCATAGAATTTATGCTTCAGGGGCTAGGTTAGGAACCTAGAGCAATTTGTCACAAATTCTAGCTTTTATTTGGATTTGATCTGTACCCACACAGCCACGGTTTGAAGAGCAGATTGTCAAAGGCAGCAGAGATGCTTTGAATGGCAGAAAAGGGCCTTGACCAGGAACTGCAGCTCCGGCTGTCACTCATCACAGGCTTTTCCTTCACCTCGGAGGCGAAGCAACTACTTATTTCCTAGGAATGGCTCCAGACATGCCCTGCATCTGGCAAACAAAGTCTCCACCTCCAAAGATGCTACAGTCACCAGAAGGACCACCTTATTAAGCAGAACCTTTTACTACTTTAATTAACCCCCTGCAAACGAGGCACACACAGCTCCACCATAATACTTACCGGTAATTCCGTTATTCGATGCAAATGGTCACAACAATGTTCTGGACATGTTAATGTTATTAAGGACTCTCTGTCCTACTGGAAACATGAGAAAGAGTGAGCAGCCCTGAACTGGTTTCTCATTTCCTTTGCATACCCCCAAATCTATTCAGGACTTCGTGCCACAGCCCCCAAACAAAAGAAATCACCAAAGAAAGGTTCTAGAAGCAAAAATAGCAACACCAAAACATCATGCCCCATTTATGAGCACACTGAGAAATATTCCAGGAAAGACTCTTAAAAGGCAGCTTATTCTGAGTGTCTTGACATTACTTTTTATTTATAAGTATCATTGAGTTCTCCTGGAAAATGTTTGTGGTTTTTGATGGCAACTAATTAAGAGTTGTGCCTCAGTTTCGAGGCTTTAAGAGCACGAGAAAGGAAGGAGGAGCAAAGCAGAGGTCAAGATTTGTCTAGTTCATCACACTTGAGCTCCACTGCTGACCCAAATATATAAATAGATAACATATAGGTGAATGCCTATGAGGAATTGGGGCCAGCAAAGCCACTTATGTGGAGATTAATGTACTTAGAAACCAGGACCAGCTGTACTGGCTAAAGTGGCAGGAGCTTAATGTTTGGAAGATTCCCTTGATGCCACATCCCCTTCATAAAATCCTAAAGGTGATCTCACATCTCGCTTGTGTTTGACATCTGTAGGCAGTTGACGGGCACAGGGGCCAGGTGAGTGAGTGCCTTAATGCTGTTAGCAGGCAGGCAATCAGCACTGGAGAAAGGCCTTTGGAAGGAAACCACTTCCCTCAATGTCCATTCTTCAGATGGCTGAGGATCGGACAGGACTATGGGAGAAAAAATAGCACCAGCTCTCTACTTAATAACAAAATACACTCAGTTCACCTGTTCTGGGTGGTTTAATTGTGTGCCCATGAACAAAGAGCCTGATGGGAAGGACTAAAGTCTTCTATCTCCTTTGTATCCACTAAAGTGTCCCCCACCACGTCCTGTACTTAAGTTTCCAAGAGAATACACCACTCAAACATTCTGCCTTAATGTCCATTTAAACAGAATCATAACCTCCACGAGTTCAGATTTGTCCACTGAAAGTCAGTCATTCTGTCTTTAACCAGCCGTGACATACCTGAGTTTCCTCTTGGGAATATCACCGGTACAATCCATAATGGAGCATAGGGGTGACTGCATCTTCCAATTCAGCGCCCTTACATGACTGGGGTCCTGAGCAGTTATTAGATGGGAATGGACCACAATCAACTAGTCCTGACACTCATTCTACAAATGTGATCCTAAACTGCCAACCTGTGCCTGGGCGGCACACACTCCTCTCCTGTTAACATTGTTGAACAGATGGGTGCTCTTTTGGAGTTCCAATTGGATCAAAGACAAGATTTTGAAAAGCGAGAATTTTCTTCTCATAATTTCTACCCAGCATCCTCACCTTCAAAACATCACAAACAGATCCCTTGTCCTACATTCAAAATCGAATTGATGCATTTGAATTATGGTGCTGGCAAAGAATATTGAAAGGACCATGCACTGCCAAAGATCCAACAAATCTGTCTTGGAAGAAATACAGCCACCATGCTCCTTAGAGGCAAGGATGGGGAGACTTCATCCACATACCTTAGGCATGTTATCAGGAGAGAGTGGTCCCTGGAAAAGGACATCATGCTTGGTAAAGTAGAGGGACAGCAAGAGGAGGACCCTCAATGAGATGGATTGACACAATGACTGCCCAGTGGCTGCAACACCAGGCTCAAGCATAGGTTGGCACAGGGCTGGGCAGTGTAGTGTTTCTTTTGGTTGGAAGTAGGGTACCTATGAGTCAGAACGGACTTGATGGCACCAAACAACATGAATATCTTCATATCCATTATACATACATGTTCTAGGTAAACAGAAGAAGCTAGAGTTCAGGCGGTGAAGAGACTATTGAAAGCCCATGCTCTACTTGGAGGGTGGGGTGACCTGAGTATAAATGACTAACACACTTAGCTACAGACTGATAGGTTGGAGGTTCAAGTTCACCAGAAGCTCTTCAGCAGAAAAAAATCAGCCAGTAAAAACCCCTGTGAAGTAGAGTTCTATCCATCCTGATTCCATAGCAACTGTCTGCTTTGGTTTTTAGGGCATTTGAGCCAATGAGACATAACTTCAGTAAATGACATGCTGTAAACCAGGGCAAACAAGCAGAATGAAGCAGGTGTGCGGTACCCAATAACAAGCTCTCCACACAAACAGCAGGCTGCTGGTCGCCTTGCAAGGGCCTTTTCTCCCGAGGTGTTTTACAATGGGGTGGAGAGGAGCCTGCCATTAGGGATTTCCCTAACTTTCCTTCGCAACCTTCAAATGGCCACACTAGACACAAAACAAAGCTGCTGCCAGTCAACAGACTCTCCTACTGAAAAGACATTGTTCCCCCATGTCATCCACCCCAGGAGAGAGTATTGGTTGTGTCCCCACAGAACTGGAATGTGCATACAGACCCCACCATAATGCGCCAAACTAGGAGGGCAATATAACGCGAGGAGGAATCCATAAAAAGACTGGACTATATGCTTGGCCCCAACCTGAATCAGCCCGACCCCCACCATGGAAGGGTGTACCACAGAAAATAGACCGTCTGGTGAGGGAAAGGAACTGACCTCCCATACCCAGAAGGAAGCGGAAGCAAATGAAGAGGGAGGAAGGGAGTGGAGCACACGATGGCCCACCAAGCTCAGAGAGAGGACAATAGCCCTGCTCGGAGCGGCCAATGCACAGAGAGGATTATATGGCCGGCCCCACTGCGAGATGTGACATCCTGCACTCACCCATGGCCCTACATTGGGACAGCACTGGAAACAGTGTGGGATGTGTGACCAAGCTGACCCCACCACACCGAGGCAAAACACTAAAGGCATGCAATAGAACGGCGAGGTGGAGGGGAGCAGAGCAAGGAAGTCCTGAGGGAGTATTAAAAATAGACTTTGGGGCCAGGCTGTGGCACCCCATCAGACTTGACTGGAAAACACTGCTAAAGGTCCACAAGCAGACGTGGAACTATTAACAGGCTTTTCTTTCTTTTTGCCCCCTTTCTTCTTCCTTTAGGTTTTATATGCCATTGACTTTTTTGTTTGTTAGTTTGTTGTTGCCGCTGTCATTGCCTTCTTTTCATGTGTCACTTTGTTTGGAGCTGTCAAGGCCATCCACAATTTTATGTGCATATTATTGCTCTGCAAGTCTATCTAGATAAAATAGGCTGGATAAACAATGTGGAGAAGAAAACAGTAGGACCAATGGTTCCAGGGGGACACAGGAGGTGGGGGAAGGGAAGAGATGTTAACCAACCCAGGGACAAGGGAACAAGAGTGTTTCAAAACCAGTGGCAAGGAGGGGGTGGGAGACTGCTAGGGAGTGATCAAGGGCAATGTAACAGAGAGGAATTACTGAAACTCAAATGAAGGCTGAGCATAGTAGTGGGACAAGAGGAAAGCAAAAGGAAATAGAGGAAAGACATAGCAAGCAAAGGGCATACACAGAGACCTAAATACAGGCATGTACATGTGTAAATATATTTATGATGATGGGGGAAATAGATCTACATGCATATATTTAGTAGTAGGGTAGCAGATGGACATTGGGCCTCCACTCACGCACTCCCTGAATACAAGAACACTTTGCTCAACTAAATGGTCTTTCCATGATACCTACCTACCTTCCCGACACGATCGCTGAAAACAAACGTGTGCATAAGCAAATGTGGTGAAGAAAGCTGATGATACCCGGCTATCAAAAGATATAGCATCTGGGGTCTTAAAGGCTTGAACGTAAACAAGCATCCATCTAGCTCAGAAGCAATAAAGCCCACAGGGAAGAAGCATACCGGCCTATGTGATCACGAGGTGCTGAAGGGATCATGTGGCAGACACCAAAGAACAAAAACCATCATTGTGTGCTGCCTTCCTCATATAAACCCTGAAGACAAATGTGTGCATAATAAGTGTGGTGAAGAAGGCTGATGGTGCCCAGCTATTGAGAGATATAGCATCTGGGGTCTTAAAGGCTTGAAGGTAAACAAGCAGCCATCTAGCCCAGAAGCAACAAAGCTCACATGGAAGAAGCACACCAGCCTGTGTGATCACGAGGGGTCGAAGGGACCAGGTATCAAGCACCAAAGAACAAAAAATCATATCATTGTAAATGAGGGGGAGTGCAGGATGGGGAACCCAATGCCCATTTCTAGACAACTGGACATCCCTTGCAGAGGGGTAGTAGGGAAGAGATGAGTCATTCAGGGTGCAGTGTAGCATTGAAGAAACACACAACTTTCCTCTAGTTCTTATATGCTTCCTCGCAGCCGCTCCCCGCCCACCCCCCCCAACCATCATGATCCCAATTCGAACTTACAATCCTGGTTATACCAGAGGATGTACAGTAGTACAGATAGGAACTTGTAACACAGGGAATCCAGGACAGATCAACTCCTCAGGATGGTGGTGAGAGTGGTGATACCAGGAGGGTGGAGAGAAGGGGCAGGGTAGAGAGGGAGAACCGATTACAAGGATCTACATATAACCTCCTCCCTGGGGGATGGACAACAGAAAAGTTGGTGAAGGGAGACATGAGGCAGTGTAAGATATGATTAAATAATAATTTATAAATTATCAAGGGTTCATGAGGGAGGGGGTAGAGAGGAGGGAGGAAGAAGGAAAAAAAAGAAAAATGAGCTGATTCTAAGAGCCCAAGTGGAAAGCAAATGTTTTGAGAATGATGAGGGCAACGAATGTATAAGTGTGCTTTACACAATTGACGTATGTATGGATTGTGATAAGAGCTGTATGAACCCCATTAAAGTGATTTAAAAAAGAAAAAGACATTGTAACTTTTGAAAAAACTAAGTTAATACATGTCCTTAGTCATATATATATTTATCTTGATTATATATGTATATATATGATATATCAATGATTGCATTAAAATCAAAAACCCACTGCCATTAATACACTTCTATTGAGGGTTTCCAAGACTGCAAATCTTTTTTAAATCATTTATTAGGGGCTCATAAACTCCCATCACAATCCATACATACATCAATTGTATAAAGCACATTTGTACATCCATTGCCCTCATCATTCTCAAAACATTTGCTCTCCACCTAAGCTCCTGGCATCAGCTCCTCATTTTTCCCCTCCCTCCCCACTTCCCCCTCCCTCATGAAAGCTTGATAATTTATAAATCATTATTTTGTCATATCTTGCCATGTTCAACGTCTCCCTTCACCCACTTTTCTGTTGTCCATTCCCCAGGGAGGAGGTCACATGTATATCCTTGTAATCGGTTCCCTCTTTCCAACCCACTCTCCCTCTACCCTCCCAGTATCACCCCTCGTACCCCTGGTCCCGAAGGTATCATCCATCCTAGATTCCCTGTGTTTCTAGTTCCTATCTGTACCAGTGTACATCCTCTGGTCTAGCTAGACTGACTGCAAAGCTTTACAACCTCATCTTTCTCCTGAAGAGCAGTTGGTTGATGTGAACCATGGACTTTTCTGTTAGCCGACCACTGCTAACCAAGACTCCATTTGACATCATTTCAGAAAAAAGTACCAATCATATTATTCATTTGGTCAAAACCCTCTTGAAATGTTCCACCTCTCATAGGTTCTCACCCTGACCTACAACACCCTGTGTGACCAGCTCCTTCACAATGTCCTCTGATCTGCCCTCTAGCAGTTCTCTATCCCCATACTTCCCGTTTCAGTCTCACACAGGCCTCTTTGCACTTCAAAAACTGCTGGCATGCTGCTTCCTGCCTTGGGACTTGGCAATTATCATTCTCTCTGTGTGGATTTAGCAGATCTCACATCTCTTCTGTTCTCTGCAACTTAATGAGCCCTTTCATTAGAATCCCTTTTAAAAATTAGAGTCCTGCCTGCCAATATACTTTCTCTTCTTTCTTGCTTGGCCTTTCTCCAATGTATTTAACACCTTCAAACAGGATGCATGCCTGCTTCATGAGGGCAGGGTTTGTGTGGTTTAGGTTCTGTGTTAGTCATTGATGCACCTCCAGGACCAAGGCAAATGCCTGTCTATAGTTGGTTGGTGTCATGTGCTGTCAAGTAGCTTCTGACTCGCATGGTCACTACGAGTTGGATTGACTCAGTGACCATGTATTTAGTGTCCCCATCGAACAGAATAAAATTGCAACACAGAGCTTCCTAGGCTGTAATCCTCACAGAAACAGATCGCCAGGTTCTGAATGAGTTCAAATTTACCCGCCTTTTTCTTGGCAGTTGAGTATTTAACCATTGTATCACCAGGCCTCCGTGCCCATCATAGGTGCTCAGTAAATAAGTGTTAATGATGGAATACAAGATTTCAGGTAAGCAGGAGAATGAAAGTAAGATTTGGAGACTCTGCAACATCCTGTTATGAGCACTGCATTTAAAAAAGCCAAACTCTTTGGCAATAACTTAATTCTGACTCAGTGGCTATATATAAAATAAAGTAAAACTCCCCTTTGTGGGATTCCGAAGTTAAAAGTCTCTATAGAAGTAGAAAGCCTCATATTTGTCCTACAGAATGGCTGGTGGTTTTGAACTGCTGACCTTACAGTTAACAGTCCAAATTGTAACCCCCTATGCTACCAGGGTAGCACTAAGGAGACCAGCTGGTGAGTTTTGTTCATGCAAAGTGTAGGCAGTTACATTCAAATAAAAACGTGGTCTTTGGTTAATTTGCTTTGGATCAGCATATTGTTTCATAAATGCCTGCTTTTGTCCACAAAGCAGACTGCAGGAGAAAAGGCACGAGCATGGTTTGGTCTAATCCATCACCACTAATGGAAACATAATTCAAAGCGCTTACATCCTGTATATGTTGGGAGGGCTGTAAGCGACGGTTAGGAGCCAATAAAATGAACTGTGCGTATACCAGCAAGATTTCTCTCTTTTAAACAATGCACAACCAGGTGCTGGGCACTGTGCTAAGTGCCTTAAAAGCTTTTTCTGGCTCAACCCACCTCATCACTTTATGGAACTTGCCCAAGGTCATCATCACATCTAAGAGGTAGGACATGTCCTCAAAGCCCAGGCTCTCTCAATCACTGCCTTGCCTTAGTTATCCTCTGAATTGGTTGCCCCGGAGCAGGGATCGGCAGAATCCAGCAAACTCTTGAGCCATATGTGGCTCTTTAAGTACACATGTGTGACTCTGAAGTAAAATGGAAAGAATTTAAAGGACATTATTCAGATAAGGGTGATTTCATTCATTTGTAAAACATATATTGATGGCTCCTGAATAACTTTTTTAATTGTTGTGCGGGATAGGATTGGCTCACCCATCTCACAAGTTTGCTGACCCTGCCCTTGAGAAAATTCTTTACTCCGACATCTTCCATAAGAAGTACTTGGAAGCCACTGCCACCCTTCCAGGCAATGGATCGGTCCCTGAAATCCCCTTGAGAACTTGGCTAGAACTTAACAAAAATCTGTAGGCATGGCACCCAATTATTTTAAAACACTAGGCAGACTTTGCCCTCTTTAAAAGCAGGCCAGTCTATAAGGAACGGAACGGTGCTCTACCCCTCATACACAGATACTGTCAAAACACGAGGGGGAACACATTCGGGTAGAGGTGTTAGGATAAACAAGCAAACTTAGATATTGCACAAACCCACACAAGGGCCAATCTAAGGAAATCAGTAAACTTGGACACACTCGCAGGAAGCCGCAGGGCCAAGCCTGGACCTTCCAATAAACACATTCTGGAAAATATTGCAAGCACTACCTAAAATATTGTCGTTAGTCCTCAATGGGAAAAAAAACACCCCACAGGTCAAAGTATATGAAGGCTTCAGAATATATGAGGGCTTTCAAAAGTTTATGGCAAAATGGAATGAAAAGAGAATGGCATTTTCCACGATCTTTTCGAAACCCTTCATGTAAGCGAAGCGATGGGGTCGTGTGCCTTACAAATAATCTCTGTCTAAAAGCTAAAGAAGGGAGTCATCAGCTAAATCAGGGATATGTTTGCATGCACCCACTCCACAGCCCAGCAGGAGAGTTTGCTCAGCTGTTTACAAACTGAAAGCACGGTCAGGAAACTCGGTTGGTTATGCGCGCCCTTGCAATGTAGGGCAGTTCCATGCTTCAACTCATTTCTTCCTACTGCCCATTTGGCAGATGAAGTGGGGCTTTCAAAGACTAGGTAGCTTGTTCAAAGTCAGACAAGTGAAGAATGGAGTCAATGCTATCTTGGCTCAACTGGAAGGTAACACAACTGGTTTGCACTCAATGATGAACCTAGAGGTTGGTGGTTCAAGTCCACCTAGTAGTGCCATAGAACCTGGTACTCTGCTTCCAGAAAAACTGCCAAGAACCCCTATGGATTGATTAGTTATACTCTGTAACACATGTGCTAACCATGAGATGGAATTGCTTCAAGACAGTGGAGCTTTTGGACACTCTGCCTCATGTGACACCATAAGCAAATCTGGGCAGGCCATCAGACTGAGTGCCGTGGTCCAACATTACACGGACCCTTTCCTCTACATAGGTTAGTGATGTCAAGGGAAACCTGGTTTTCTTTACATGGCCGAACCACTTGCCCAGGAGTGAGTTATGAAGAAACCAGCATTCTGATTTCCATTTGAGATTCATTCTAATTTAGACTGACCCTGTACCCAGGGGTTTTTCCCCACCTCCTCCCCGTGAGAGCCCTCCTGGACTCCTCCCTGCCCACTGGGTATGCTCCAATTTATCCCAACGTTATTTATACATGGCTTGTTTAGAATATAGTATGAACTCTCATTTACAAACAGTGTTAAGATGGTGGCAAATGTTTCTAGGTCAGTCCTCAAAAGTCTCTATTTAAGCCTGTAATGGGGAAAGTTACAGGGAAACAGATTTTGGGCCCAAGGAAGCACTTCCTAACAATAGGCTCTGCTCACACAGAGCAAGTTGTCTCGGTAGGTGTTACAACAGAAGGTGAGCAGCTGGCTTGGCAGCCCTACAGAGTGTCCAGAGGCTTCCGCTGGACAGATGTCAGGGGGCCAAGAACTAGCAGAAAGGGCTGAATTGTACCAATTCAGCTGCAAAGCCGTTCTGATCCTGTCCATGCTTCTGGAAACCTTTTCTTTTTTCTCAGTCTATAATCTCCATGAACTTTCTGACCAGCATAGGAGCTTTAGCCCCGTAACTTAGTGCTGTCAAGTTGATTTGGACTCACAACAACCCTATAGCACAACCCTTTAGCAATGCTACAGAACTGCCGCTGTGGGTTTCTGTGGCTAACTCTTGCAGGGAATAGAAATCTTATATTTCTCCCTCAGAGTGGCTGGTGCTTTTGAACTGCTGTCCCTGTGGTTGGCGGTCCAATGTGTAACCACTCTGCCACCAGGGCATCTTGCTGTAGCCACACTGGGACTATTTTTCCGGGTGCTTTCCTTTTTGTTGATTGACAAGACGAAGTGATACATTTGAAACAAGAAAGAAACCCAAACCCCCTGCCATCCAGTCAGTCCTGACTCATCGTAACTCTGATACAGGGTTTCTGAGGCTATAAAGCTTCCCTGAAGCACACAGCCTCCTCTTTTCCCTAGGATGTAGCTGGTGTGTTTGAACTACTGCCCATGTGGAGAGGACACAGAGTTTGGTCTTGTGATGAGTAATAACAGTTCATGTTAATGCTATGAGGCTGCGCGTAGAAGGTGCTGCATTGTTTGCAAGAAGAGGTAGTACTTAAAGGCAGCGTCACCCTACTATAATCCCTTTATCTCCCTGGGCAGACATGCGGCCTACATTTTTTTAGTTGGAGTCAGAAATCTTGGCTGACTGCAAGATTCCGTGAAGCTGCCGAAAGATGAATTTATAAAAGCTGTAGAGGCAACCATCATACTTTCATGTAGAGATGTGGATTTGGCCAAACTCCAGACATAATTGAATCGACAAAGAGAAAGGAATCTGGTGCCAGTGGTGGAGGAGGTGTGGGCCATCATGCTGATTCCGACTCACAGTGACCTCATGTGATAGAATACAACCAACTGCCCCTCAAGGGTTCCCCTAGCTTAGAATCTTTCTTGGAGAAGATCACTAGATCTTTTCCTAGCAAATTAGGAATTCTGAGTTGTCTTAATTAATGGTCTCTATTTTACTTCTCTGGGTTCCAATAGCCATTACAATGGCTACACAGCACTCAAAGATAAAGTTCATGATTAAATGGTTTATCAAGGAAGTTAACACATTGTCATGCCAGTGAGAAATGCTCCGGGTTGAGTTTTAAAAACATGTTACAAAGTTTTTCCAGGTCAGCTAATAAATGCCCAAAGGGACATAACACTGTGCTGTAAGCCTCTGCTCCCTGGGTCAGGAAAACTAGCTCCCTGAGGTAAGTACCCAGAGATACTCCACTCCAGGAACCCTCAGCCCCAAAACACTCAGCTCCACTTCTGTAGGTCAGCAAGTCTAACTTCCCCAATTAAGTGCCCAGAGGCACCCCACTCCACAAGCCAGCCTCCTGCACTGTTTTACTTGCTCTGTGGGTTCCATACTCTGGCTCTTGGTTCTGCTGCTGCTCCACTGATATTATAGCTGTCTTCTGGATCCAGGAGGTTCACTCTGCAGGAATCTCAGGTCCACAGGATGCCCTCCACTCCTGGTTCTTGCTAGTTATGAGATCCTCCCCTCCTGCTTCTCAGAAGGCTCATTATATTTAGAGCAGGGTGGCATTCCAGAGAAGCCAGTTCCCAATTACTCACAGGTGAATCCTGTTAGTATCTCCCCCCACCTTCTTACTAGACCATGAAGGGAAACGTCATTTGGTGGGAGTTATCAACGTTAGCCAGAGGGGCCACATTAAATAATTCACTGCCCCTGCAAATTCAGAAAAGTGAAACTTGGTGATCAGGTTCTCTAACTCAGAGGCCACCAATGTAAACCCCTTCTTTCCTGAAAGTCGCCACCTGCAACTTATTTGAGAAGGTTAGGGCTTCTCAGCATGAAACAGAAACGCAAGTGACTGGCCCACTGACCAGACTTTAAAGGTGCATAAATAGGACTAGAGCAGCTGATCCCTACCTGGACGCCACACACACCAATGACCACGGATATGCTTTCCCGGGCACCGGATCTTACCATCTGCTCACACTCACAGCCAAGAGCTCCCCATAGCTCTGGCACATGCTGTGAAAACTGATCATAGGGCCAACCCCACGATGAGACATGACATCGCTCACTGACCCATAGTGCTATGGGAGCCAACACTGGAGATACAGTGCAGGAATTATGCCCGATCTGATCCCACCACAGCAGGGTGAAACAACAGAGCAGCAAGGGGAGCAAAGCAAAGAAGTCCCCTAGGAATCCCAGAAATAGACTTTGGGGCCAGGGCATGGCATCCTATCAGACTCGACTGAAAAACACTCATAACCGTCAACGAACAGACCTGGAATTATTTATAAGCCTTTCCCTTTTGTTGTTGTTGTTGTGGGTTTTTTGTTGTTTTGCTTTTGTGCTTTTTTATTTTTTTTTACAAGTCTATCTAGATAAGCTAGGTGGGATAAACAATCTGGAGGAGAAAACAATGGGACCAATGGTTCCAGGACTTGGGAGAGTAGGAGGCGGGGGACAGGAAGGGGGAGCCAACAAGCCCAGGAACAAGTGATCTAAAATTGACGGCAAGGGTGTAGGACGCATGGTGGGACATGATCAAGTGCAATGTAGCCCAGAGGAGTGGAATCACTGAAAGTCCAATACAAGTTGAATATGACAGTGGGACAGGAGGAAAGTAAAAGGAAATAGAGGAAGAAACTAGGAGGCAAAGGACATTTACAGAGGTCTAAAGACAGGTATGTACAGACGTAAATATATTTATATATAATGATAGGGAAATAGATCTATGTACATATATTTATATGTTAAGTAATAAGGTAGCAGTCGGACATTAGGCCTCGACTCACTCCCTCTATGCACAAACTCTTTGTTCCAATAACCTGGCATTCTGTGATGCTCACCTTCATTACCTTCACTGATGAGAAAATGGGTACATAAGAAAATGTGGTGAAGAAAGCTGATGGTGCCCAGCTATCAAAAGATATAGTGTCTGAGGTCTTAAAGGCTTGAAGATAAACAAGCAGTCATCTAGCTGAGAAGCAACAAAGCCAACATGGAAGGTGCTTGCTTTGGCGGCACATATACAAAGCCCACATGGAAGAAGCACACCAGCCTGTGTGATCATGAGGTGTCAATGGGATCAGGTATCAGGCATCAAAGAACAAAAAAAAATCATATTGATGTGAATGCGGAGGAATGGTGGTGGCTATAACGGTTACCAGATGCCACAACAGAGACTGCAGCACCAAGACCACGAAATGGAGCAGCTGGCTTCTCAATTGAATGCCTTCAGGCAGGAGGCTGGTTTGCAGAGTGGGTGCCCTTTGGACAAGGAGCTTTGTAACACTTGGCCACGCAAGGAAGAGACCAAGGAATCACATGGCTGAGCATGTGCTTGGTGGCATAGCTAAGAAGAGGCACTGCAAGCAAACGGGCTATATCTTTAATATTTTTTTTATCATGACTTGTTAACTTTTCTAGTAAACCCTACAATCCTAAGCACTGTCTGTGATTCTGTGTGGCCAGTGCAATGGATGAGCAGACCAGTAGAGAAGGCTTTCCTGCCATTTCCTCACAGACCCAGCATGCTCAAAGGGAGTTCTGGTTGCCTAAATAGGGTAGCTGGGGAGAGGGTATAGCACTGGCAACTCCTGGGAGGAGAGCCCCTTCTTTTGGCCTCCCAATTGCCCTCAAGGATGCGGCTCAGAGTCTTGAACACACAGGAAAATGGATGTCAATCCCCTTACAGAAGGGTCTCGGGGAGGAGACGAGCCAGTCAGGGTGCGATGTAGCAACGATCGAAAAATACAACTTTCCTCTAGTCCCTAAATGCTCCCCCCTCCCCACTATGATGATCCCAATTCTACCTTACAAATCTGGCTAGACCAGAGGATGTACACTGGTACAGATAGGAACTGGAAATGCAGGGAATCCAGGGTGGATGATCCCTTTGGGACCAGTGGTGTGAGTGGCAATACCGGGAGGGTGGAGGGAGGATGGGTTGGAAAGGGGGAACCGATTATAAGGATCTACATGTGACCTCCTCCCTGGGGGATGGACAACAGAAAAGTGGGTCAAGGGAGACGTCGGACAGGGCAAGATATGACCAAATAATTATTTACAAATTATCAAGGGTTCATGAGGGAGGGGGGAGCAGGGAAGGAGGAGAAAAAATGAGGAGCTGATGCCAGGGGCTTAGGTGGAGAGCAAATGTTTTGAGAATGATGAGGGCAATGAATGAACAAATGTGCTTTACACAATTGATGTATGGATGGATTGTGATAAGAGTTGTATGAGTGCCTAAGAAAAAAAAAGAAAATGGATGTCAAATGAGTGCAAACCAATGAAGACACTATCCAGAAATCTGCCGATTATCTCACTTTACTCTAAGGACCATTCAAAGATTCAAAGCAGGTCTCTCTGAAACAATGCAAGGGGGTTGGTGGGATCCTTTAAGCAGCCTCATGCCTATACTTGATCCAGTCTGTCATCACACCTGATTAACTTCCAGCCACCTTCGGTCTTGTGTGCTCAGTTAGGTATGTAACTCCCAGTACTAAAGTAGGGACTCCACCACCGCAAGGATAAGGGTTTGGTTCTTAGGAAAAGAATGGCCAAATATAGGCAATTCAATATAGGAAGACATGTTTACACTGTGCCTGCATTTGTTAACATATTAATTTGTGGAGTAGAAAGAGGCTCATGATCAAGCAAACCTAAGCCAAACTTTTTCAAAATGCTAGGGGGCATTCAGAAAAGTTGTTCAAAAAGGAAAACATGAAGTAATAAAAATTTAATAATAATAAAAACACTCAGGTTGGAGGTTGTATCAGTGACCTTCCTTATACAACAAAACAACTAATCCAAATCAAACCTATTGCCATTGAATCAATTGCAACTCACAGCCACCCTACTGCGGATTCCAAGGCTATACATTTTTATGGGAGCAGACAGTCTCATCTTTTCCCCTTGGAATGTCTAGTGGGTTTGAACTACCAAATATGCGATTGGAAGTTACCTGATGACACTGCCAAGGACTTTCCTTACGTTAACAGGATCAACAAAATACTGGCACCATTCATTGCTAAAATGCAAATATCTAAATGAACCTACAGTGACAGGGATTGACAAGAAAGGATGTAGAGTAGGGGTTGGTATAAATTGATGTTATGTCCCCTACCCCTTCCAGCTTTTATTCATTTATTAAAGTTTAATAAATATATACAGTACATTTTCCAAGTCACCACCTTCTAGGTGTACATGTAGTATTAGGAATTACAAGCAGCCTCCAAGTTACCAAGGAGATCCCCCCTTCCTGTGTCTTTATGAATCTGTAAGTACTTCAAAATAGGTACATAAATGATTCTTAATTTATTCTTTAGTCAGGAATGGAACCCAGGTGGCATAGTGGGTTACATGTTGGACTGTTAACTACAAGGTCAGCAGTTTGAAACCACCAGCTGCTCTGCAGGAGAAAGAAGCAACTTTCTACTCCCATAAGTACTACTATCTTGTAAATCCACAGGGACAATTTTACCATGCCCAATAGGCCTCTATGAGTCACAGCAGATTTGATGGCAGTGAATTTGGTTTGTTGGTTTAGTACAAGAATAGGAGCCACAGTGGTGCTGTTGGGCAGGCTTTGGGCTGCTAGCCACAGAGCGGGTGGTTCAAGCCTACCAGCCACTAAACCCTGGTCAGGGGGGTCACTATGAGTTGAAATTGACTCAGTGGCAAGAACGGACTCAAAGCCTCTGCAATGGCTTAAAAGCTGCAAGTGCTGCAAATGAAGGGGTTGGGTCAGTTGTTTTAAAGCAGTGGTTCTCAACCTGTGGGTCGTGACCCCTTTGGGGGGTAGAATGACCTTTTCACAGGGGTCGCCTGATTCATAACAGTAGCCAAAATTACAGTGATGAAGCAGCAATGAAAATAATTTTATGGTTGGGGAGTCACCACAACATAAGGAACTGTATTAAAGGGCCACAGCATTAGGAAGGTTGAGACCCACTGTTTTAAAGTGAGGGCCAACTTACATAACATTAAAGGACAAGTAGCAGTTAGCCTCAGCCTTAAGGTTCATAAACTGGGGACTACCTGTAAATAATCATGCTGTACCACCATCACTAACAGCTGATGCCATGCTTCCATCACCATAAACAAACCTTTCCAAGTGACTTCTCCATGGCCCCCCTCCATCTTGCCTCTGAAAACTCTGAATACAGTCTGATATCTATAATGCTGAATAATGTCTGATATCTATATAGTTGCCTATTGTTATTTCACATTAAGTGAGAGCATGCCATATTGCTCCTTTTGGGACTGACTGATTTCACTAACTTTTTCTAGCTTCATCTATTTTGTAGCATGGGCCAGGACTTTATTTCTCTTTATGCCTGAGTAGTATTCTCTTGGACAATGTATGTACCACATTTTGCTTATCCACTTATTCCTTGGTGAAGATTTAGGCTGTTTCCACCTTTTGGCCACTGGGAATGTGCATAGTGCTACAATGAACGCTGGTGTGCATGTGTCTGTTCTTTTAAAAAATCATTTTACTGGGGCTCATACAGCTCTTATCACAATCCATCCATCCATCCATTGTCTCAAACACATTTGTACATTTGTTGACATAGTTTTCAAAATATTTTCTTTCTTCTTGAATGTTTGGTATCAATTCCTCATTTCCCCCCTCTCCCTTCCCCCTCCCTCCCTCCCTCCCTCACAAACACTTGATGATTTATAAATTATTATTTTTCATGCCTTATACTGACCGATGTCTCCCTTCCCCCACTTTCTGTTGTCTGTCCCCCTGGGAGGTGGTTATATGTAGATCATTGTGATCGGTTCTCCCATTCTTGTTGTGGCTTTCAGTTCTTTGGGGTATATGCCGAGGAGTGGAATTGCTGGGTCGTATGGTAATTTTATATTTAACTTTTAAAAGAACCGAGAAGATTTTTATCTTGATCTGGGTGTGCTTTGAGAGAGGTCCACACACACAGAAAAAGAACAACAATCACGCATAATGAAGTGTTACACAAACACTAGAGAAAACAGGAAGAAAATGGCTCTCAGATTTTGTGCTACAATGTCATCTTTAGAGTTTTACCCTTCCTTCCTTCCTTCCTTCCTTCCTTCCTTCCTTCCTTCCTTCCTTCCTTCATAAAACCCCTTTGAACACTAACTCTAACCCCACAAGGCCTAACCCTAGATCATCAACTGTCCACGTGTACTGGGCTCCAAAAATAAATAAATCAGGTCCCACATTTTTAAGTGGCCAACACAAAACTGAAACCTTGACTCACAGGCCAAGTCCTCTTGATCACACCAACTATAAACTTTGATAAAACAGCTCTCCTGGTTACTTGTTTTGATTCCTTTTATTCTGTGCACCTGATTGTGCTCAACCTGGTTCTTCAAACAGTAAATGCTTTCAAATAAGGAGTCCATTTATTAACATCATCCGAGTAAACAGGAACCAAGAGCTGGCAATCTGCCAAGATGGGTAGCACCCTAGGCATGCATAACAGGAAGAATCTCAGGCTTTTCAGTAATGAAACCATG
This sequence comes from Tenrec ecaudatus, assembly GCF_050624435.1. NCBI lineage: Eukaryota > Metazoa > Chordata > Mammalia > Afrosoricida > Tenrecidae > Tenrec > Tenrec ecaudatus. The sequence continues at coordinate 42,825,272 of NC_134548.1, read as the reverse complement.
AGAATAAAGTAAACTAAATCCTATCAAAGCCATCCTGTCACAACCATGTCAACTCTACAGATTACAGTTTCAGTTTGTCTAGAAACTTCACAAGTATCCCCTACCGCGTTCTATTGATAGCATGCAACCGATTAAGGCCAGGAATGGAGTCACTGTATTTTCCATGTCCAGGAGCGCTGAGTATGGTGGGCACTACAAACAGTACTCACCAACCCACGGCCGTTTCTCAATGTATTGGACACCTTCCAAGAAATTACCGTTGTTGCACATAGTATCACTTGCAAATATATATTACCACCCAACACAGGACAGCAAGTTTACTCTGCTGGTTTAGGTATTAACTGCATGTTTTCATTCTCCTTGAATCCAAATAAGAAAATCATTGACAGAGCTTCATGAAAGGACTCCACCTAGCAAAACCAAACTGTAGAAGTTTCTGTGTGGAAGCAGAGTAGTAAGCACGGCGTTTCTCTTAATGTATATATTCCTTGCTGAACTTACTTAGGAGAACACCTATAGTTAGTATAGCACAGGGGTCGGCAAGCTGTGGCTCTCAAACCACATGTACACACACGTGGCCCTGAAGCAAAATTGAAAAATTGTAAAGGACATTATTCAGATCATGGTGATTTCATTTGCTTATGAAAAGATATTTATGGCTCATGAATAATATTTAAATTGTTGTAAACGGCTGGATTGACTGCTCCAGTTCAAAACTTTGCCGACCCTGGGCCTAGCCCAATCCAAATTTCAATATTTATCACCTGCCCTCGAGCCTCCTTAATCCTTACTGCTGGAGAGATGGCTTTCAGTTGAACCACTTGGCTGATACATAGCAGGGCTGCTTTAAATGGAGCAGGGGGAATTTCAGCACCAACCTCAGTGAAGGATCAAGAACTGAGATAACTTGCTCTCTTCTATGGCCACGAAGCTCTGGCAAACTGAAGAAATGACTATTGCAGAAGTAAAAGAGGACAGCAAAGAAGCTATTTGATTGCCTGCCTGCAATGCTTGCTCTCTCTCTCAAGAGTTGTCACTTATACATAGAGTAAGCACTAATTAAAATCCTAAATTCTGTTACCTCAGGATAATTTTGGTTGTGGTAAGCATTGGACTGCTAATCACAAGGTCAGTGGGTTCAAACTCATCAGTTGCTCCATCAGAGAAAATTTAAGCTGTCTGCTCCTGTAAATGTTTACAGCCTCAACTAGACCAGATAAGGTTACTATGAGCCAGCTCCAACCCAATGGCAGTGGGTAAGTCAAATTTTCAAATCTGGGGACTTTCCACTCCACAGGAAAACATATCATTAAAATTCTCAAACACATTGTCATCAAGTCAAAGCTGACTCATAGCAACCCCATAGAACAGGGTAGAATGACTCCCCACCCCTGAGTTTGCCTAATTGTAACTGTTTACAGGGATAGAAAACTCCGTCTTTCTCCCGAGTAGCAGCTGGTTGTTTCAAACTGCTGACTTTGTGGTTAGCAGCCTAATTCATAACCACTACACCACCAGGATCCCTCATATAATTACAACATATCTTTATGCACTGAACCCATGAAGAATTTAGGGTTTCTAACCCCCTTTGGCATGATTATTTGGAATTAAAATAAACAAGAAACAGCCCTCCCAAGCAATGGTAATTGTGAACACTATCTCCAGTCACATCTATCCCTTCCTCTACCTTCTGGTATTTCCTGTTGAGAACCTTCTTTTGCACATGTGCCTACTGCTTTCCTCTGCCAGGAAAATAAAAGCAAATGGCATCCTCGTAGAAATCTGTTTGGTCTACATTACATTATTACATTTGGTCTACGTTAATGTTGGTATGCACCAAAATTCCACATGAAATAAAGCCATGGGCACATCCCTTCTGTCACAAAACCCTGCAGCTTTTGCTTGCTTTGTGCGTGCCATAGTGTTGAAGCCAACTCAAAGGGAATCCATGTGACAGAGTTGAATTACCCCATAGGGTTTGCTTGGCTCTGTGGGTTCTAATGGCTGGCCTTTCAGTTAGGAGTCCAGTGTCTAATCTTGCATACCAGGCCTCCTTTTGTGTGTTTTTTTTTAAGTTGTAGCAAAGGCTCTGCTGTAGTGTAGCTCTGATTTTGGCCACATGTCTCTTTCAAAGGTTTTGATAGTTTCAAAAACAAACCATCAAGCCATTTAGAGTCAAATCCACTCTGACTCATGGCAATTCCATGTGTTTCAGAGCAGAATTGTACTCCATAGGCTCTGATATTTTGGAGGTAGATTGTCAGGTCTCTCTTTATAGGTGGACTCAAACTGTCTACCTTTAGAAGTTTCCTTACAGTACATAGGAGAAAAATGAGGCTGTCTGCTCCCGTAAACATGTACAGATTTAGAAACCCAAAAGTGCAGTTCTACTCTGTCCTAGAGGGGAGCTATGAGCTGGAATTGACTGGATAGTGACTGGTTTGGTTTGGGGTTACCCTGTACCATCAACTATTGAAAAGTTAGAGAAACAAAACAAAACAAAAAACAGCTCTTAGTCTGTGTGACCAAACAAAAGTTTGGAATTTGCCATATTTGGGACTCACTGCTAGGCAATGACAGGAAGTACCTTCAATATAAGCATAAATTGGATAGACACCAAAACCCAAAACTACAACCTGACACTTAAATTTCTTCATGTGTGAACAAGGTGGGTTAATAAGCAAATGTGGTGAAGAAAGCTGATGGTGCCCAGCTATCAAAAGGTATAATGTCTGGGGTCTTAAAGGCTTGAAGGTAAACCAGTGGCCATCTAGCTCAGAAACAACAAAGCCCACATGGAAGAAGCACACCAGCCTTTGTGATCACGAATGATCCCTTCAGGACCAGTGGTGTGACTGATTATACTGGGAGGGTTAGGGAGAGTGGGTTGGAAAGAGGGAACCGATTACAAGGATCTACATGTGACCTCCTCCCTGGGGAATGGACAACAGAAAAATGGGTGAAGGGAGACGTCGGACAGGGCAAGATATGACAAAATAATAATTTATAAATTATCAAGGGTTCATGAGGAAGAGGGGAGCAGGGAGGGAGGGGAAAAATGAGGACCCGATGCCTGGGGCTTAAGTGGAGAGCAAATGTTTTGAGAATGATGAGGGCAATGAATGTACAGATGTGCTTTACACAATGGATGTATGTATGGATTGCGATAAGAGTTGTATGAGCCCCTAATAAAATGATTAAAAAAGAATTGTATGAGCCCCCAATAAAATGATTTAAAAAGGGGGGGAGTTTCATAAGATTAGTGAGTAGGTTAAGTAGATAATATGTCTAATGTGCAATCAACATAGGGCTTGTGAAGAAAGAAATGTTAAACGTTGTTACTTTATTATTAATAATACCATTGTTATGGAGCTTTTCTGTATACTTCCATCATCATGAATGCTACCATGACTCTCTATTGCCAAGAATCTTTTTATATTCTGAATTTCCTCTGGGGAAGTCATTTATTCTGTTAAACATCTAGACCGTTAGTTATGACCCTAGAGGTCTGCTTTGCCTTTTAGGGAAAATAAACCATATTTGCATGTGATTTATGGAGTTGGTGAAAAATATAGAATCTAGCACAGACTACCAGAAGTACAAACAAATCTCCCTTGGAAGAGGTACAGCCAGAAAGCTTCTTAGAAGCAAAGGTGGCAAGATTTTGTCTTATATGTCTGGAAGAAACAATCCCTAGAGAAGAACATCATGTTTGGCAGAGAGTTATCAAAAAAGAAGACCCTCAATTAGATGGGCCAACACAGTGACCACAATGCTGGGCTGAAACAGCAATGACCATGAGAATGGCTCAGGTCCAGGCAGAGTTTCTTTCTGTGGATTATGAGTCAGAAGCTACTCAAGAAGATCTAATGACAGTAACAAAAAACCATATAATTTTGCAGCTAGAGAACAGTGATCTGACTTTTGGCATAACTACCTATTCCTGCCTCACTTAAGAGAAAGCTTATTTTCGCTCCTTTTCAAGTCAGTGATAATGGTTCTTTTATTCTGGGATCTTGGAAGATCTTGCTTGCCCACAGGCCCACCTTAAGAGTACTGTGGACTCCCTGGTCAAGGGAGTCAGGCCCACATAGGGAGAAATATGCCTGCAGAGCAACAGTACTAGAATTTTTCTGGGAACCAGAAGGATGCCCCCCCACCTGCTATCCCAACTAACCCAAGTGGCTCTGCATAGCACAGAGCGGAGCAAGTGGGTTCCACATGGCATTGCCTGCCAGCTATAAGAGCAGCCCAGTGGGTGACTTCACTAAGTTATGCCATTTTCTAATACCCTCACTGGATACTGTGTTACACATCACGCATGATCATGATCAGCAGGAAGGGAGAAGTGATTACAGGAGTCAGCAGTGGCCTTGAGCATAGAGCACTGAGTTAGAATTATCCTGGCTATACTACTTACCTGCTGAGGACTTCAGGCAAGTTACTGCTATATATTCACTCCTTCGTCTGTAAAATGGGAACAGTGTCAGGGATCGACATGACCGGGTTTCTTTTATTCCCCTTCCTTACATGATTATGCAATTTTTTCATGTGTACCCAAGATTAGAAAGAGTGCTATAATGGATTCTCAATTATCCATTGCAGTAATAATTTCTTTTAGGAGAATTAATACTAGACTAATGATGACAGGGTTTTGGAGAGGATTAAATTCATGTAAGGTTCTTAGAGTAGTCCCTCATGCATCAGATCCATTCAATTGATGTTGTCTATTACCTTCATCAAACTGACCATGTAACTCAATTCCACAATTTTACAAAGAAGACAACAGAGTCCCCCCAAACCACCCTATTTCTCCAAGATCACACACACAGCAAAGCCAGGGCGGGAATCCACAAGTATGTCCTTTAAAGGCCACCAAACAAAATTTGATTATAGGTAGACTGTAAAAGATTCTCTGTGGGGATGGGGAACTTGGATAATTTTCTCAGGTATGTTCACAGTCCTGATGGTTAACATATTTCATTGATTCTGAAACTTAACAATCATCAAGGAAATACAAAATATATAAATCAGAAGGAAGGCCTGTCAAATTCTTGCACATCCAAGCACTGGGGATTTATTTTTATGCTCGTGTGCCTCTTCTCCACTTGTCACACAAGGTTAAAATAAAGATTTAACATCACTGAACACCATTAGAACAACAGAACTGCTGTCGCTTAAACTCAAGGTCAGTAGCATAAGCAGTTCTCAGCAACATGGTCCCCAGAACAAGTGATTCTGAAGAATTTTAGCCTATACATCACCCAATTGAATCAAAACCTCTCTCCTGTGCAGACTTGACTGAGGGCAGCACATTTGGTGAAGGGGTGGGAGGCTTAGACCATTAATTTTATCACACCGACTGGAGCCATCCAGCCATCCAACACTGATAGCAAAACTGTGAGTTCAAGAAAGACATAGGAACTCCAGGGAGTCACCTGTTTTCTATTATGCTCAAGAAGCCCACCACCTGTCTACCTTTACTCTGCATCCTCGCTCATGCTTTACAACCCAAACCAAATAGACTCAAATTCCCACTTTTCATTCCTTAACCTATGGTGCACCACTTTGTGACTGATTTCTCTGCTCTGCCACTCAGCTCCCACCCAAACGGTTTTGTTTTCCTTATTAGATCTTGAAAAAATTCTAGTTGACTGTGGGCCAAATCTCAGTTCCAAGATTTGGGGGATTAAGCACTCTCTCCTGAGCCTTAGCAACCAATCACACTGCTTAAATAGGTTCCCCTGGTGACCCTTTCTGTTTATGCACACTCTTTTACATTTGAACAAATGCCTCCCCTCCCTCCTCTGGCCCCCCTATGCCCTCAGCTCATATATTCTTCCCAACTGGAAAAGCACTCTTTCCCAATTTTCTACTCAGCTTTTACATCTGAATAAGCTTTCCTTTGAATTTCAATCCCTTTCAAAAGACCCAACCAGCTGCAGCTCCCTTTGGTCATTGACCTGGACAAACAACCTGAGTATTTTAAAGACCCTGCCAAGGATCCCCACTACTCTTCTGTTAGTTTGTTGATGTGGGTTGCTGCGATGCTAGAAGTTTCTCAAATACCACCAGTATTTCAAGGACCAGCAGGGTCACCCACAGTGGACAGGTTTCAATGGAGTTAAGGACCCATTGTACAGCACTGCCTGGCCTGCACCCCATCCCTTGCTATCCCTGTGCCTTTCTATCTATACTTCTCATCATCATCACAGGTTACACAGCACTGCCATGAGCCAGGAACACTTACATATACAAGAGGAGCTTCAAAAGGTTCATGGAGAAATTCCATTACCTTTTCATTCCATTCCTCCATGAATTTTGGAAGCTCACTCACCTGTCATTTTATTTAGACTCATAACCATCCTACCTCCCATGAGCTCAAACAAACTTAATGTCATGAAGTCTGTTCTGACTCATAACAAGCCTATAGGGCAGAAAAGATCTGTGTCTTTGGATTTCTAAGATTATAATTCTTTAAGGGTGCAGAAAAGCCCCATCTTTTTCCTGCTCTCTCCCTTCAGTTAGGCACTATTATTTCTCTGAATTTTACAGATGAGTACTCAGAGAAGTAGAGTGGTTAACTAACTGTCCAAGATCACCTAGTTATTAAATGGCAGAGTGAGCAGTGGCGTAATAGAAACAACTGTAAAAGTGGTGCAATAGAAACAACTGTAAAAGTGGTGCAATAGAAACAACTGCTCACTATTTTTACCACTATTGTGTGCAGTTCCCCAGTAGATCTAGGCATCCTGAGTTCAAAGGTTGCATCTTAGTCCACACCTTTTATAGTTTCCATGCTCGCTGCATTGAAGTTGTTTCCTCTGGCAGTCCAGATCACAAAGACCCATCTTGCCCTGATGATAATTGATTTTAGGCTTTAGGACTTAACTTGGCAACTAGATTTTTTAAATCCTGGAAGATTGACACAATATCCCACCCTTTCCTAAGTTCAGAATCATTAAGAAATACCCAATACAGACCCACGAGGACAGTGGTTCTTGACCCCTCTGGGGGTCACACGACCCTTTCACAGGAGTAGCCTAAGACCACCAGAAAACACGTAAATATTTCACTATCTATAAGTACATATTGTTTTGTGATTAATCACGATGCTTTAATCATGTTTAATTATGTTCAATTTGTAACAATGAAAATACATCCTGCATATCAGATATTTACATTATGATTCATAACAGTAGCAATATTGCAGTTATGAAGTAGCAACGAAAATAATTTTATGGTGGGAGGGGTCACCACAACATGAGGAACCGTATGAAAGGGTTGCAGCCTTAGAAAGGTTGAGAACCACTGCACTAAGAGGCGCCCTGGTCGCATGGTGGGTTATGAGTTCAAAGCCACCAACCACTCCATGTGGGTCAGTTCTACCCTGTCCTATAGGGTCACCAGGAGTCAGAATTGACTCAAGGGCAGTGCGTTTTTTAAGACCCACTGGGAGATTGAGTGGCTCCCTCACCCACTGTACTTTTCCCAGCATCATTCTTTCTCTGTTATACATGATCACCCTGAATCCATCGAGTTGATTTTAGTCTTGAGATTTCCTAGTCACTGATGATCCATTTCAGGTTCAATTACAACTTTGAGGTATGTTTTCTTTGTTGCTGTGTGCCTTCAAGTTGATGCAAACTTAGGATGACCCTATAGACAAAGTAGAACAGTCCCATGGGGTTTCTTAGGTTAAAATCTTTATGGGAGTAGATAGCTAGGTATTTTCTCCTGAAGAGCCACTGGTGGTTGAGAACTACCAACTTTTCAGTTGACAGCTGAGCCCTTAACGTAAGCAAACTCACTGCCATTTAGTCTATCCCAACTTAATTTTGACTCAGTGATCCTTAACCAGGGCTCTTAAGATTCCTGTAATCCCCCAAATTCACCTTAGACAAGAAAGAAGTAGAGATTTCACTCCTGTAAAACAAATGTATGCACCACAACAAAGCAACAGAACAAAAGAAACTGCTAATGGGTTTCAGGAGACACAACAAATACATACTGTAATAAGAGGGAGGAGCTTCATACCTAATTGAAATCATGATTGTATAGGTTGCAATGGAAATTAGGAGGTATTAGCAGTGGGATCAGGCAGTTGATGGCCACAGATCTGGCAAATTCTATGATGAAATGATAAGGGTGCTTTCTGAAAGATCAGAGTAGGTAGTCAAGGGGAAAGCGTTTCTTTCTCTCTGGTAATCACAGCACTTGCCCTCTGCTTTTTATCCTACCTGTGCTATAATTATTTGCTATTTATTTGATCTCAGCTAAGAGTTAGAATGTCTTAGTGGCATAGAGGTTACACATTTGGCTGTAAAACACAAGGTCAGCAGTTCTAAACCACCTTGGGAAGAAAGTAGGTCTCGTCTTTGGGTTGGAAACTCGCAGGGCCTTTTTACCCCTATCTTACTAGGTCGCTCGCTCCAAACGAAAACGGACTCCATAGAAGTGAGTTTGGTTTGTTTGAAGACTTGGAACCTCTGAATCTTCACCTCTGACGGTAAGGTCTGTAAAGTGAAGACATATCTGCTCCATGGTGACAAGATGAAAAAGCACTCTGAAAATTACAAACCATTCGGCAAAATCCTCGCCTGATTGTTTGCAGTAGTCTGAAGGAGTACTTAAAAGAAAGTTAGAGAGAGGACCCAAAGGTGAAGAATGAGAAAGCAGAAGATAAAGTGTGTGTGTGTGTATGCGCGTGCGCGTGTGCAGGAAGAAAGGATGGAGGGAGCAGAGATATGGAGAGAGGTGGGAGAGAAGGGAGAGAAAGGAGCATGGTGGTTTCTTACTGTATTTCCAGGTGGTAGCGTAAGCCAGTAAAGAGTACCAAAGAGGCAACCCTATTGTTTGGTGGGTAGCGATGGTCAAAGCCATATAGTTTCAGGATTTTGGACGCCTATTGCCAACTGCACTATCAGGTACACTTTGGATTGCACTAACTGCAAGGTTGGCTATTCAATTCAACCAGGTTCTCCTCAGGAGAAATCTGAGGTTTTCTGCGCTGGTGAAGATTCACAGGCCCAGCAACCCTAATCACTATGCCTTGAAACTGGCTACATGACTGTGGGGGTTGTAAACCAATAGATTTCAAACTAGAGGCGGGCTAAGGGTGTTGGGTGAAAATGTATTCTAGGAAGTAAAAATGTCAGGATGTAAACCATGGGAACAAGGTGTCATGATGTAAACACTTTGATTCCCTGTACATTATGCTCAGACTGACATCACATATCCACTTGCCTATGTGATGGTTCGCTCTCACAGAGCCAAATGACCAATGTTGAAATTTCAAGGGACATCTAGGTAAAGATGATCTTGTCTATATGATTTACCCCTGCCACAGCTGTCTCTTGTTTTGTTTTGTTTTTTGTATAACATTCAAAAAACCAAAACCCACTGCCACTGAGGTGATTGTGACTCGCATTAACCCTTTAGGCCTCCAAGGTTGTAAATCTTTACAGAAACAGCCTCACTTTTCTCCTGTGGAGCAGCTGCTGGGTTTGAACTGCCAACCTTGAAGTTAGCTATGCAACGTTTAAGCTACATTACCATCAGAGCCCCTTTCTCTATATTGATGGAGACTCTAAAATTTTTTAAGGGTAAAACTGCCATTACCTTTTAATTCATTTTTTCTGAGTCTTTGAAGTCCCTCAGCTATAATTCTGATTGTACTTTGTATTTTTCCTCAGCACTTCCCAGCTTAAGCTGCATTATTCCTCATAAAGTTCCTTTTCTTTCACTCACTCCTATCAGAATGAGATTTTATTCTTTCACAAAATCCTCAGAGTTCACTCTGTTAAAGTCATCCTGAAGGTCAAATCAAGAGAGAACTTAGGCTGAGCGAGTTAAGAGAGAACCACACTCCTTTGCAAGGGTCCTTGCAAGTTTCTTTGTTCTTCAACTACAAACAAACATCTGGAAGGAAGAACTTCACTTGAGAAAGTTCAAAACCTCTTTTCAGGAGTGAAGGCAGTAGAAGGTCTTAGAGACAGAGCTGAACTGACTTCCAGCATCAATAGTGCTGCAAACATATTTGAGATCTCCCACCGGGAGGTTGTGCTCTAGTCTCCAAAGGCCAAGAATGTACACACAAACCTTCTAGCATAAAGACAGAGAATTGCCTTTGGCTTTCAACTTACTAGACACAAAACTAAGGTACTACTCCTACTACCTAATGTGTGACTGGGTCAAACAACCCTGTGTCATGTGTCAAGTTGGGGTAACACACCAAGTTGGTATAACACACCTAGCTCCTGGAGGGATAAAATTCCCAAACCAAACCCCCTGCCACTGAGTCGATTCCAACTCATAGTGAGTATATAAGGGGCTTCTGAGGTTGAAAATCTTTTCCAGGAAAAACAGCCACACCCACCAGTGGCTAGTGGGTTTGAACTGATGAGGTATTAGTTAACAACCCAAAGCTTACCTGAAAACACCATGGGACTATAACCCAAAACATAGGTATATAGATGATTACATGCACAGTTGATGTGTTTAAGTACAAGGCTTGAAACATAGAGCATGCTCAAGAAATGGCAGCTAGCCAAACCCTGAGACTATAGACCTCAGATGCCCTTCAAAGCTGGAAGTTTCAGGCAAACATTAGGCAGGCCGATGAGGTTAACAAAAGCACCCTTGAGGACAGTACTCCACAGATCAATCATAGAAGACCAAAATGGCAGATCTTGGCCAAAACCAATGTTCTGAGAGCAAGAAAGGGGCAGAAACAGGAGCCCAAGGAGGAAGTGGGATGAATGCTATTACCCTGAGGGGATCGCAACTCATGCCATGATATATATACAAGCTGTTCAATGGGAAACTCATACACTCTATAAACTTTCACCCTAACCACAGTACAATGTTCAAACAAATAACTAGTCTAATCCCACCCACCAAGCAAAACCAACCAACTCATCAATAGATTTCTCCTACTTCATGTGATCTGCAAAGTGTGAGGTAGGAGCTTGCTGCTAGCTTTTCTTCTCATTCAGATACCATTGTCCCAGAAACTTCCCATATAAAGGTATGTCTTCTAGTTAAATGTTAGCATTTTAAGACAGAGGAATACTCAAACAGGCAATAAAATAGCTCATTCCAAAGTATCAGATTTAATCAAGTTGGTCTTGGCAAAAGGGGCAAGTGTGGGTAACGGGTATTATAAATTAGTGTTCCAAAATGTCAAGATATTAAAACAAAAAAAAATTCTCCAGCAAACAGGGAGACAACTGCTTCTTTCTTTTTTCCTTTCTTTGTTGTAATCCAAGTGAGTTTTTATGAAGACAGGACAGGACAAGTTTCAGGTTTTACAGTCTCAAGGGGTTTCAGAACAGGGCACGAACAACCACATGGAAAAGAGCACCCATGCATGCGGATCTTGGTGGGGATTCCGGGAGGCCAGAAGCCCAAGAACTCCAGAGCAGCTGTTCTCAACCTGTCGGTCAAAACCCTTTTGGGGGTCGAACAACCCTTTCACAAGGATCACCTGATTCATAAGAGTAGCAAAATTACAGTTATGAAGTAGCAACGAAAATAATTTAATGGTTGGGGGTTATCACAACATGAGGAGCTGTATCAACTGGTCACAGAATTAAGAAGGTTGAGAACCACTGCCCTAGAGGCTGAGATTATGCGAGCAAAGAGGGTGTGGGCTCTGACTAGGACCATAGTGGGCACATTTGAACCCGTGTGGGGGAAGGGAGACCCTCCCTTTCTACTGCCTCTGACCAAGAGCAGGATAAGAGAGCCTCCCAGAGATGAAGTTCACGATAAAGAGGAAGAAGTCCATGCACCAAATGGAAATACAGGTGCTAATGGATAAGGTAGCAGAAGCCACAAACAAGGTTACAGAGTTTACAATTAGGCTTGAGGAGGCAGTGAACTCTATCAGTGATCTAAAAAAACACTCAAACAGACCCCAGCAAGCGAAAAAGACAGTCAAATAGAAAAATTAAAGAAGCAGAAGATAACCTGAGACCAATGAAAAGTGCTATGAAGAAGAATAATATTCAAATAATTGGTCTACTGGAGCAGGACTTACCACACAAGTCGACAGCCAAGATAGTGAAGGAATTTCTGGAAAACGTTCCCACCTTAATGAGTGAGAATCAGGCATTCATACAGGACGTAGAAAGGAAATCAACTAGACGAAACCCCAAGAAGAACTCACCAAGACATATAATGGTATAAAAATATTCAACTGCGAGGAAAAAGAAAATTTTAAGAGTAGCAAGAGAAAGGAAGACAGTTACATACAAAGGAGCTCAGGTAAGAATATGTTCAGACCTATCATCAGAAACCATGAAGAGGAGGAGAGAGTAGAGCAACATCTTCCAAAAGCGGAAAGAAAAACAGAATCCTTAACCCTGCCAAGTTATCCAATAAGATAGATGGGGAGATAGGATCTTCCAGATCAATGAAAGACTCAAAGAATATGCTGCAGGACCCCCAACCCTGCGGAAAACACTGACTGACTCACTATGGCCAGAGGACCAATCTCCATCAAACACAAGCAGGAGACCACCACATAGCCCAACTCCATCCAGAAGTCAATGTGCCAACAATTACCAAGATAACAACCTCAGAGGGAAAAGAAGACAAGAAAGAAGCCCCCCACACAAACACATCACACTGATATGAAGGGAGATAGAAAAACACCTGAAATGCAAGACATGATATGACACCAATTCAGAGATTGTGATAATAACTCTGAATTCCAATGACCTCAATTCACATTAAAAGAAAAAGGCTTGAGGACTGTCTCAAACACATAACCCAACAATCTGTTGCCTGCAAGACACACATCTTAAGCACACAGACAAAAATAAACTAACGGTAACAGGCTGGTGCAAAGTATACCAGGCAAATGGAAACTTAAAAAAAGCAGGGTTGGCAATCCTAATGGCTGACAAAATGGACCTCAAGGCTCGAACCATAAAAAGAGACAAGGAGTGGCACTTTATAATGCTCAAAGGATCAGTAAACCAGGAACCAGGTAGCATATTGAATATTTACATTCCCAACAATGGAGTGGCGAGCTTCATCAAACTATTAAAAAGATGAAAAAAGAAACCATGGATTCAACAATCATAGTAGGTGACTTTAATACTCCACTATCAGAAAAAGATCACTGGGAAAGAAGCTCAACAAAGAGGCTATAGCGTTGAACCAATGCAATTAGGCAACTGGGCCTGATAGATATTAAACTTCTCTGGCGGTAATCTCGAGTGTAGCTCAGGATAAGTGATAACTGTGTATTAAAGTTTATCATGCCTGGAATGTCTAGAATGTCTACTAGAGACATTAAATGAGCAATTTCTTAATTATTACAGGCCTACAATATAAAACAACAAATTTTATGCAAAACAATGTACCACTTTGGTTACAAAAATACTTACATAATTAGACTGCCAGGGAGGTTAAAGAGCTTTCCATCTAAACGCAAAAAAAATTACATTCTTCTCAAGCTCATATGGCTCATTTTCAAGAAAAGACCACCTGCTGGGACACAAGTCAAGCCTGAGTAAATTAAAACACATAGAGATAATTCAGACATCTTTCACAGATCACCATGCCATAAAACTGGAGATTAATAAAAGGACAACCAGAAAAGCAAGAGCAATCAATTGGAGGATGAACAACGATCTTAGAGAGGAGCTTAGATAGTTTAGATTAGAGAGGAGCTTAGGAAGTTTCTAGAAACTAATGAGAACGAGAATACAACGTATCAAAATTTATGGGATTATGAGAAGGCAGTTATCAGAGGTAGCTTGATATCAATAAGTGCATATATGAAAAAAGAAGAGTGGCTTATGACTGATGTTATCACAAAACCTCCAACAACTAGAACAGAGTCAACAGAATAGCCCCTCCATAGCAAAAGAAAAGAAATACTAAAAATCTGAGAAGATTTAAAATAGTGGAAGACAAGAGAACGATGCAAAAGATAAATGCAGCAAAAGCTGGTTCTAAGAAAGGATCAAAAGACTTGACCAACTGCTGGTGAACATACCAAGGAAAAGAAGGAGCAAACATCAATAGCCAGGACGAGGGATGAAACGGGAAATCGCAACAGGCCTCAATGAGATTAAAAGGATAATCACAAAGTACGATGAAGGACTGTATTGTAATTTATTCAGAAACGTGGAAGACATGGATAAATACCTGGAAAAACTGTCCCTCCCTAGATTATCTCAAACAGAGGTCAAGAACCTCAACAAACCCATAGCACAGGGGTCCTCAAACTTTTTAAACAGGGAGCCAGTTCATCATCCCTCAGACCCATTGGAGGGTTGGACTATAGTTTTAGAAAAACAACAAATTCCTATGCATACTGCACATATCTTATTCTGAAGTAACAGCAAAAAAGGCAAAAACACCCGGCGGGCCAGATAAATGTCCTTGGCGGGCCACATGTAGCCCATGGGCCATAGTTTGAGGACTCCTGCCACAGTGAATGAAGAAATAGGGAGGGTTATCAAGAAGCTACCAACAAAAAAAGCCCCCTAGCCAGATGACTTCACAGTGGAATTCTACCAAGCATTCAGGGATGATTTGACACCGATCCTCCACAAAATATTCCAGCGCATAGAAAAGGATGGCAAACTCCCAAACTCATTCTACGAAGCCAGCAAAACTTTGATACTCAAACAGGGAAAAGACTCCACAGGTATAGAGAACTACAGAGCGATATCTCTAATGAACATAGATGCAAAAATCCTTATCAAAATATTGGCCAATAGAATAAAAAAGTATATAAAACTTATCATCCACCACGTGCAGGTAGGGTTCATCCCAGGGATGCAGGGATGGTTTAACATCTGAAAATCCATCAATATTATAAACCACATCGATAAGAAAAAGTATAAGAACCACATGATAGTATCCATAGAGGTAAAAAAAGTAATTGACAACAGCCAACACCCATTCCTAATTAAGACACTTGCCATGGTACGAATGGAACGTAAATTCCTCAAGCTAATACAAGCAACCTATGAAAAGCCCACAGCCAACATCATAGTCAATGGAGAAAAGACAAAAAAGATCCCACTGAAAAAGGGTGCAAAACATGGATGCCCCTTGTCCCCACTTCTATTCACTATCATGCTGGAGGTCCTAGCGAACGACATAAGACAGTTGAAGAATATTACAGGTATCCAAATTGGAGAGGAGGAGTTAAAATGATCGCTATTTGCAGACAACATGATCGTATACATTGAAAACCCCCAAAGCTCTACAGTGGGGGTACTTACAGCAAGAAAGGAATATGGAAGAGTGGCAGGATACAAGATCAACAAACAGAAGTCAATAGGTTTGCTATGCAAATCGGACAGGACCAAAGAAGCGGAGATGAAGGAAGCAGTACCCTTCACAGTAACCAAGAACAAACTTAAATACCTAGGAATATATTTAACAACAACAAAACTAAAAACCTATACAAGGAAAACTACATAATCCTACTACAGGAAATCAAAGGCAACTTCCACAAATGGAAGAACATCCCATGCTTGTGGATTGGAAGGCTCAACATAATACAGATTCAATCTTACTCAAAGCACTTTATAAGTTTAACGCTATTCCAATTCAAATACCAACAACCTTCTTCAAAGAATTGGAAAAACTGACCACCAATTTCATACGGAGAGGAAAGAAACCCAGAATTAGCAGCAAACTCTTCAAGAAGGACTATGTCGGAGGGCTCGCTTTACCTGACTTTCACACCTACTACACAGCCACAGTGGTCAAAAAAGCATAGTCCTGGCACAATGACAGATATTCAGACCAATGGAAAAGTATAGAAATCCCAGAAGTAAAACCATCAACATATAGACAATTGATCTTCAATAAGGCTCCCAAAAAACATCAAGTGGGAAGTGCATGCCTTTTTTAACAAGTGGTGCCGGAAACAATGGATATTCAAATGTAGAAAAATGAAACAAGATTTTTATCTCACCCCATGCATAAGAAAAAACTCAAGTTGGTTTGCAGACCTAGAATTAAAACTCCAAACCATGAGGACACTCAAGGAAGGAATGGGGACAAACCTAAGATCATGGGCCGAGGGAATTCATAGACTCGCTGCAACAGGGAAGGGTACACACACAGGTGAACTGGAAATCGACAAATGGAATTTAATAAGAATAAAACACCTGTGCACCTTGAAAGACTTCACCAAGGTAACAAGGCAACCCACAGACTAGAGAGGATTTTTAACAATGACACATAAGACAAAGAGCTTATTACTAAAATCTACAACACCCTTATGACCAGCAGAGGAAAACAGTTAACCCCGTAAGGAAGTGGGCAAAAGAACTAAAAAGAATTTTCACTAAGGAGGAGACCCGTATGGCCAGCAAACACATGAGAAAGTGTTCCCATTCATTAGCCATACCAGAAATTTAAATTAAAACTACCATGAGATACCATCTAACAACCCTGAGGTTAGCCCAAATCAGAAAATCAGAGAGCAACAAATGTTGGAGGGGATGTGGTAAAATAGGAACTCGCCTCCAATGCTGGTGGTCGCCTCCAATGCTGGTGGTAGATTTGTACAGCCACTGTGGAAAGAGATCTGGCAATACTTAAAGAAAATGGAAACTGATCTACCTTATGACCCAGCCATCCCTCTACTGGGCATATACCCAGAGGAGGTAAGAAATAAAATACTACCAGTCATCTGTACTACAATGTTTATTGCGGTGCAATTCACAATCACAGAGTTGGAAATAACCAAAATTTCCATCAATAGACAAGTGGATTAGTAAAGTCTGGCACATACATACAATGGAGTACTATGCAGCACTAAAAAGCACGGACCAGCACATGAAACATGCCATGTCATGGGAAGAGTTGAAAGGAATTATGTTAAGCGAGGTAAGCCAATCTTAAAAGGACAAGTATAACACGAGTCCCCTGAGGTAAGTACAATCAGCACAGCAGGAAAAGAAGAAAAGACACTTGTCTCACAAGGTACGGGTGGAAGCATAGGCAGTCAGGGAGAGGTCAGACCAAACCCAGGGAGGTCCATGTAAATCCAACATAAAGAAGGGGTAAGGGGAAAGGAGGAGGAAGAATGGGGTTGGGGAGAAACTGAGATGATGACATGGGAGGGGGCGGGGACAGGGCACTAACCTACCCGGGGGGAGAGTATTGGTTGTGTCTCCACAGAATTGAATTATGCATGCAGACCCCACCATGATGCGCCAAACGAAGAGGGCAATGTAACACATGGCGGAATACATGAAAAGACTGGACTACAGGGCCAGCCCCCGACCAGAAGCAGCCTGACCCCCACCCTGGAAGTGTGTGCCACAGAGAAGACACTAGACCTTCTGGTGGGGGAAAAGAACCGACCTATCATACCCAGATGGAAGCAAACCAAGAAGGAAAAAACAGAAAGGGGCAGTTGACCTAGACTTCACATGAGCACAACACGCCCAGAGGATGAGGTCCCTGCATGGAGCTGCTAAGGCACAGACAAGACTGTGGGACTGCCAACAGCTCAAGACATGTTGTCCCCTATCTGGAGCATACGGAGACAGGACAATAATGGGGATACATGGCAGGGATACAGTATGGGAATGGAGCATCACAGATCAGCAATTGGAGGAAAGCAGAGCCACAGAGCCCCTGAGAAGCCCCAAGAATGGACTTCAGGTTAGGAGGGGCACCTCCCAGATCTCCTCAGGACCAGGGTGGAGGGTCTCATGGGGACCAGCAAATAGACCTGCACCTATGGAGAGGGGTGTTCTTTCTTTTTTCTTTTCTCTCATCTTTTTCTTTCCTTTTTTTAACGGTAGGTTTTCCTACTGTTCAGACTAGGACATGGATTGTTTGCCTAATTATGTGGGTTAGACTATGGAAGGGAAGCCCGGGGAGAAGGCAATGGGGCCAATGCCCCTGGAAGGTAGAGAGGGAAGAAGGAGGTGGGGAGAAGGGTGTGGTGAGTGGACGGTATCATGGACAGGAGAACAATTAGGGAAGCAGAACCAGCATCTAGGAGAGGGTAGAGATCCTGTGAGCATTACAGCAACACCAAGCTAGTGGAGAGGAAGCACTAAGAGGTGGAAGAAGGGGGAAAGTGATGGTGGGGCAGGAGGAGGGAAAAGATAACAAAGGCAAGCTCTAGGAATCAAAGGCTTAGATAGGGAGATTAACAGAGGTGTGTATTATGTAAATGCATTAATCCATAACAATAGTGGTATTGGCCTATGTACATATATTTATAAGACAATACTCTTAAGCTGCAGACAGGCCTTTGGCCTCTGCTTATATTTTCCCTCAATACAAGAATACTTTGTTCTAACAAACTGGCATTTTGTAGTGCTCACAGCCCCACCCCCTACACGATTGCTAAAGACAAAATGAGTGCATAAGCAGATGTGGTGAAGACAGAGAATGATGCCCGGCTATTAAAGAGATAGTGTCTGGGGTCTTAAAGGCTTGAAGTGAAACAAGCGGCCATCCAACAGTGAAGCAACAAGCCCACATGGAAGAAACACGCCAGCCAGTGCGTTCGTGAGGTGTCATCAAGACTGGGCAATGGGCACCACAAGATTCACAACAAATAGTAAACAAACAAAAATGCATTGGCGAGAATGGAGGGGGGTTGGAGTGGAGACCTAAAACCCTTCTATGGAAAATGGAACATACCCCCACAGAGGGGTCACAGGGAGGGGGTGAGTCAATCAGGGTGCAGTAGAGTACTAATGGTTCATGCAATATACCTCTGTTCCCTGGAGGCCTTCTCACCCCCTGCTATCATGACTTCAGTGCTGTCTTCCAATCTAGACTAGACAGGAGCATGTGCATAGGTATAGGCAAGAGAGAAAACTCACAAGACATGAAACCCAGGAGCAGAAATGGGAATGGAGATACCAAAGGGGGAGGAGGAAGGGGGAGGGTGGAAAGGTAGGGAAGGAGGGAGACACCGATCGCAATGAATGGCACATACCCACACCAACCCAACCAGGGGGAAGACCACAGAAAGCAGAGGGGAAGGGAAATAGCGAATGGTGTGAAATTTGAAAATAATTAACAATCTACCAAGGGGCCAGGAGCGTTGGGTGGAGAAGGGAGGGGAAAAAAAGAGCTGATTCCAAGGGCTCAATTCAAGGTAAATGTCTAGAAAAGAGCTGATTATAAGGATCCACATGTGACCTCCTCCCTTGGAGAGGGACGGCAGAGAAGGCGAGAAAGGGAGACTCTGGATAGGGCAAGATATGACAAAATAACAATCTATAAATTACCAAGGGCACATGAGGGAGGAGGGAGCGGGGAGGGAGGGGGAAAAAAGAGGACCTGATGCAGAGGGCTTAGGTGGAGAGCAAATGCTTTGAAAATGATGAGGGCAAAGAATGTACAGATGTGCTTTATACAATTGATGTATGTATGGATTGTGATAAGAGTTGTACGAGTCCCTAATAAAATGTAAAAAAAAAATCTGAAAATTAAAAAAGAAAAAGAGAACGATGGAATATATGTATGAACATGTCAGATACAATTGATGCATGGTTTGTAACATGAGTTGTAAGAGTCCCCAATAAAATGATTTTTAAAAAAGAAAATCAACCACAGGAGAGTTGAAGTGGAATTGATTTAATCCTGGGCTCCTTCACAGAGCTCAGCTGGTAATGAACAGGTTACCAGGCGGTCTCTGGCCAGGGGAAAGGGGGATGGGGCATTTCATTACACGAATCTTTAGGTTTGGTTTTTTTGGGTGTGTGTGTGTTAATTATTGCAGGAGTAGGGAACTTTTTCCTGATGAGAGTCATTTGGATATTTAGAACATCATTTGTAGGTCATACTTGTCAGACATCAAACTCACTCTTAACATGATGGCTGGAATTTACTTTTTCGTGAGGCATGTGATGTTAGCTGGTATTGATTTTTCGGATCTTCCATGGCCTGAGGACTGGATATTCCCTACTACTAGCTTAAAAATGTTTCCTTGGTGGCAAATTACTTAAGGATTTTTCATTATATATTTAAATATGACTCCTGAAGTTCTGACTATTTGTAGCTATGAGATTCCTTGAAATTAAATTGAAGGGAGCAAGTGTTTTTTCTTAAATCAGGGTTTTACTAAACTCTAGGCTTCCCAATTTGCTGTTCACCTGGGACTCTAGTGAAAATACAGATTTCTGGGCTGTATTTGCAACCTAATGAATCAAAATCTCTAAAGAGAGGAATCCAAGGGCTCTGTAGTTTCACCAGATCCCCAAATGCTTCCAACGATCAGCCAATTTGGGGAAGCTAGGTCCTAGACTCTTTGATGGAAAATAAATGAGTAAATAATACTACAAGAAAATTAGCAGTGTGTTGGCCAAGATTGTTTTGTGGCACAATGGTTGCAGCACTTGGTCGCTCATCTTAAAAGTTGGCGTTTCAAATCCACCAAATGCTCTAGAGGAGAAAGATGAGGCAGTCTGTTTCCACGCAGATTTCAGTCTTGGAAACTTTATGCCATAGAGGTGGGAAGCCTTTTTTCTACGGGCCTTTTGAATATTTATAATATCATTTTCGGGCCATGCTGCTCAATGATTTAATTAACTCACCCCTAATGTGATGTGTGAAGCTGCTTCTCTTTGGTGAGGTGAATAACATTAGCTAGTATTGGTGATTTCACAGGTCTTATAAAGCCCAGGCGGCACACATTTCTTACCCCTGCAATAGGAAAGTTCGACTCTGTCCTATACAGTTGTTCTAAGTTGAATTGTACTTGAGAGCACTGAGTTAGGGTTGGGTGGGTGAGAGGAACTCCCAGAAACCAAATTCTTTTTATTTCACAGGGGGATTTGGGAGATGCCAACTTTAAGAATATCTCCCTTATTCTACATTAATAGTTTAAGGTTGCTCCGTGGGCAGCAGAAGCTGTGGAAAGTTTTATATTCAATCATTTAGACACATCTTGTATCAACTCATTCATTATATTCCATCAATGTACCATCCTGTACCCCACTTATTCCCAGCGTTTCCATTCCCATATTTCTGTCTTTTCTAATCCTCTGTGTTTGGGTAAATGCTGCCCTTGAATGTTAAACTGGTGGTCTGCTCCCCCCAAAAGCATGAGAGACTGTGGGGAGAGCTTTGGGTTTGGGTTCAAATTCAGAATGTATCTGATATGCATGCTGTAACGTTGAGCAAAACGGTGCTAAACCTCAGTTTCCACATTTGATAAAAAACAGAACAAAACATTATAGAAAAGCAGGTGGTGATGTACAATTTGGGAAATAACATGTTTCCTTCCATTGTTTGCTAAATACTAAGTTCTACATTGGTGAATGCTTGAGAGGTGGTGGGGAGGAAGCCAGGAGTAGTGGGAGTAACCTGTGTAAATAACTTGGAGTCTAGCACAGAAAGGGCTTAAGAAATGGTAGCTTCCCTTCCCCTCCAGAGGAGGCACTCTAAGCACTCATGCTTTATCAATGCACTGAAATTTACATTTTCATACTCTCACTGCCAGGGAGTCCATTTGGATTCATGGCAATCCTATAGGAGAGAGTAGAACTGACTCTTTGGGTTTCCTGGGCTGCAAATCTTTACAGGAGCATAAACCTCCACTTTCTCCTGAGGATTGGCTGCTGGGTTTGAACTGCTGGGTTGGCAGCCCAACTAGTAACCCACGATGCCACCAGGGGTTCTTTGAAATTGACATCTGCCCTGCCTGGTCTCCTCCACACCTTCTTATATAACCCACAAAGAGTACAAAACAGCAAAATATAGAATATATTCATCTAAACAAAGCTGTCAATTTTTGTTTCAGTATCGATTTTTAAAAAGCCTACATATGTTTTCCTGCTTTTTAGTATATAAAACCCAATATTGATGAACCTGTAGGGATAGCTAGCAGAAAAAGGGTTTCAGTGGAGGTTGGGAGAGGGAGGATAGAGGGAGTTCTTGCCAATGAGACCAGGAAGAAAAAGCATGTTTGGAAACTGATTGTGCTAGCAATTATATAATTCTGTTTGACATGACTAAACTATAGGATGATATATGAAATAACTCCCAATTAGTAATACAGTTTTTTTCTCCTCTTTTCTTTTTTTAAATTTTATTAGGGACTCATACAACTCTTATCACAATCCATACATATACGTACATCAATTGTATAAAGCTCATCCATACATTCCCTGCCCCAATCATTCTCAAGGCATTTGCTCTCCACTTAAGCCCCTTGCATCAGGTCCTCTTTTTTCCCCCTCCCTCCCCTTTCCCCCCTCCCTCATGTGCCCTTGGTAATTTATACATCGTTATTTTGTCATATCTTGCCCTATCCGGAGTCTCCCTTCCCCCCTTCTCTGCTGTCCCTCTCCCAGGGAAGAGGTCACATGTGGATCCTTGTAATCAGTTCCCCCTTTCCAACCCACTCACCCTCCACTCTCCCAGCATCGCCCCTCACATCCTTGGTCCTGAAGGTATCATCCACCCTGGATTCCCTGTACCTCCAGCCCTCATATGTACCAGTGTACAGCCTCTGTCCTATCCAGCCCTGCAAGGTAGAATTCGGATCATGGTAGTTGGGGGGAGGAAGCATCCAGGATCTGGGGGAAAGCTGTGTTCTTCATCGGTACTACTTCGTACCCTAATTAACCCATCTCCTCTCCTAAACCCCTCTATGAGGGGATCTCCATTGGCCGACACTTGGGCCTTGGGTCTCCACTCTGCACTTCCCCCTTCATTTAATATGGTATATATATACATATATACATATACATATATACATATACACACATATACACATACATACACACACTTATATCTTTTTTTTTTTTGCATGATGCCTTATACCTGGTACCTTGGCACCTCGTGATCGCACTGGCCAGTGTGCTTCTTCCATTTGGGCTTTTTTGCTTCTGAGCTAGATGGCCGCTTGTTCACCTTCAAACCTTTAAGACTCCAGACACTATCTCTTTTGATAGCCGGGCACCATCAGCTTTCTTCACCACATTTGCTTATGCACCCATTTGTCTTCAGCGATCCTATCATGGAGGTGTGCAGTCAATGATATGATTTTTTGTTCTTTGATGCCTGGTAACTGATCCCTTCGGGACCACTCGATCACACAGGCTGGTGTGTTCTTCCATGTGGACTTTGTTGCTTCTGAGCTAGATGGCCGCTTGTTTATCTTCAAGCCTTTAAGACCCCAGTCACTATCTCTTTTGATAGCCGGGCACCATCAGCTTTCTTCACCACATTTACTTTTTCACCCACTTTGGCTCCAGCCGTTGTGTCGGGAGAGTGAGCATCATAGAGTTCCAATTTAATAAAAGAAGGTATTCATGCATTGAGGGAGTGTTTGAGTAGAGGCCCAAGGTCCTTCCGCCACCTTAATACTTGACCTATAAATATAGACACATAGATCTATTTCCCCATCCTCCTATATATATTTGCATGTACATGTCTTTGTCTAGACCTCCATGAATGCCCTTTGACTCCTAGCTCTTTCCTCCATCTCCCTTGACTTTCCTCCTGCCCTACTACCATGCTTCGTCGCCACCTGGGCTAGAGTATACCTCTTCTCTAAGCAACCTTACCCTTGATCATTTCCCACTAGGCCTGCCACTCCCCCTTCTCTACCATTTGGGGTCCCATGTTTTTCCCCTGTCCCTGGGTTTGTTAACACCACTTCCTTACCCCCCTACCCCTCCACTCAGTAATACAGTTTTTAAAAGTCTATCCCATGCATGACTGAGCAGGAGTTGGTGGGGTGTTCTTAAAGAATCACTCTGGCAAATAAAATCACAACCACCAAGACTAGCTCCTCATATACAACGTGGCAAGAACTATATATATGAAACCGAAAACAAACTCACTATTATCGAGTCAATGCTGAGTCATAGCAACCCAATATGACAGGGTAGAGCTGCCCCTGTGATTTTCAGAGTTTGTAACTCTTTATGGGAGTCAAAAGTCCTGTCTGTCTCTACAGAGAGGCTGGTGGTTTTGAACTGATGTCCCTGTGAATCACAGCACAATGCATAACCACTATGTCAGCAGGACTCAGGAAAGTCTCATTTCCCATGGATGGAAATTGTTGAGTTGAGGGAAAGGCTGCAATCGAACTTGCAGTTGTCTCAAGCCAACCTCACTCATGAAGTAGGCACCTGATCCCTACTACCACAGAAAGAGACAACAAGACCATCTGTTTAGACAACTGCAACCCAGGAATAAGTAATGTCCATCTGTGAGCACAACAACCCAAGACAGGGCCAAATCTAACATGCCACAAAGGGGGCACGTGGAGATGGATACATGGCAGCGCAGTCTTGCCAGGGGGAACAGATGGGCTTTATAGAGTGATCTCTGGGCTGAACGCTGCCAGGCAGAATGGGTTCAATGGGGTGTTGCTGGGCAAGGCAAATAACTCCAAACAGAGGGGAAAATATGATCCCCAAACAAGTCAGGGGGAAGGGATCATCCACTGGGGCATGTGAGTGTAAAGCTCCTGTGTTGAACTTAGTGGAATCCTATCGCCACCATTCACTTAGGCAGGTGATCATCATCGGAGTAAGTTACCGAACTTTCCAAGAGTCACCTTTCTTCTCTGTGACTTACCCCAGTGTTTCCTGAAGATCAGATGAAATGACATAAATGGAATCATTTAGGACCATGTCTAACAACACATGCTGAATTAATGGAAGCTGCTATTCTCATCTCTTAATCACACTAAATCACTAAATGTCTCTGAGTAGACGTCCTAGGTGTGACTCAGAAGAGCTTGCCACTCATCCCTTTGCTTTTCCATTTTGTGAGTCAAAAGTAAAGAGTGCAGCCACTCACCCCCGTACCCCCACAAAAATATACTGCCATTGGGTCAATTCTGACTCATAGAGACCCTAGAGCAGGGGTCCTCAAACTGCGGCCCGCTGAGGACATTTATCTGGCCCGCCGGGTGTTTTTGCCTGTTTCGTTTTGTTTTTCACTTCAAAGTAAGATGTGTGCAGTGTGCATAGGAATTTGTTCATAGTATTTTTAAACTATAATCCGGCCCTCCAACGGTCTGAGGGACAGTGAACTGGCCCCTGTTTAAAAAGTTTGAGGACCCTTTCCCTGGAGGGCAGGGTAGAACTGCCCCTGTGGGTTTCCAAGACTGTAACTCTTTATAGGAGTAGCAAGCCTCACCTTTATCCTAAGGAGTGGCTGGTAGTTTCAAATTGCTGACCTCTCAGTTAGTAGCCCAACATGTTACCACTACACCACCAGGGCTCCTTGTGGAGACACGCAACTAGCCTTATTTCTCCGTGCTTACTCGGAAGCTTCTGCCTACTTAAAGCATGAAGGGAAGGATACCAAAGCTTGCAGTTTTTCCAGAAGGTCCCAGCTTGCTGTCTGCATTAAACTCCTGCATTGGAGGAAAAGGCCCACTGAACCCAAGTGCTTATAGTGTCACGTTGGGCTTCATTGGGTTTTCTTATTAACTGAGAATAGAAACCAATTTGTTTTAACTCATATTAAAAACAAAAACAAAAAACTAACAAACAAAAACCCTTAAGTCCTTAAGTCTATCCCTTGCCTCAGAAAGCACAGCTGGGCCATAATTCAATCTCTTTGATGAGCTCAGATATACCAAGACCCCAGGTCCATATGGGTAGAGAAAGACCCAGATTAATTATGGTTTTGCAAAGCAAGAACTGGAAAAGAAGGTTGCTGGGAGGGGGAGGCCAAAAACAGCGCTTCTCCAAATCAGGGGCTTTGGGAAGTGTCCAGGGCCTACGTATGAATTATTATTTATCTAGAAACGCAGTATAACCACACAAAGCACAACGGAAACAATGGTCTCCCAGAGAAATTCCTATCCTCACCAGGAGCCCAAATCCTTTGTGTTTTGCTCTTAATGCTGCTTATGAGTGAATGAATTGATTCTAACAACCCACACCTACAAAAGCCTGTGATAGGTAGCCCTCAGGAAAGACAGGGTGGGGGCGGGAGCTGCGAGACTGCCCAGTGTCAGCTAGAATGGAGACTATTCAATCCCATTGTTAATCAAAAGGATGGGAAGGAGATGAAAGGCTGAAGCATTTCATCCAAAATGGGGGTTAGTGAGGAGGGTAGTGCAGCTCCCTAAGGTACAGTTCTAGGGGAGCTGCCCTTCCCCCTCTCCTCACTGCGTTTGCTAGGGGCTCATAGCATGGCCCACCAAGTTGGGGGGTAGGGGCAGAATGGGAATCCTTAACACTTTCCTCCAACAGGTGAATCATGGGTAGGTGACTACCAGAACTTAGCAGTCAGCCAACTCTACTGGGGTCAAGGCAAGTCTTTGAGAGCCCTAAGATTGACACATTCTTCTGCTTCAGAATTAACCCAAAGCCACTGACATTTGAGAATGTTTTTCTCATTATGCATTTGTCAGAAATGTCTGTGGAAACCCCAAACATACAAGAGGTCCTTCTCCACAAGGAACTTTCTACCAATGAGGTGCTTACTGCATCACAAACCACCTGTGTGGCAGAGGCGCTTTGATCCAGGGAAAATGAAACCCTTGGAACTGAGAGGAAACCACTGGCAGCCATCCATGCTGGCAACTTGCTGTGTGCATGTGCGCTCTGAAATAGTTCCTATCAGCAGGGGCTTGCTCTTCATGAGGAAAGATGGCTGGGTTTCAAGAGGCACTGACCGGTAAGGAGAAACCGAGTTCAGCACCCTCAAGAATACAAAGCAAGGCCTGAAGGAAAACAAACTCAGCGGTGGTACTGGACCACCCAAGGGAACCAGTACTGAAGTGAAGCAATGACTGTTACTACGTTTCTATGTCTAAGGCCAAGGACAGGAGAGATTGGGCTTGAGCCCTTCAAATGGAAGCTTACTGGGGATCGAGTCTTAAAGGATGCACATATTTGCCATGGGGAACAGGGTTAAAACACGATCAGACTGACAGTGTTCCTGGGGAACACAGGACACACGTAGGCAAAAACCAGCACTTTTGGAATTTAGTGGAAGGAAACTTGTCTATTAGTATGCCCAGGGATCAATTTTCAAGATAGCAAACACTTCAATAAGCTGAAATCCCTCCAGGAAAAGGAACTTACAATGTGGACATGACCAGCCCAGGAAAAACTGGTTGACTCTTTGCCCTTTGATGTTTCTTCAATAGAACTATAATTTTGTTACACAAGTGACAGGGGAGAAACCCCTGGCCCAGCCCGCACACACACTACTGGTCACAAAGAGTACAGGCCACCACACCCCACCAAATGCCTAAGCAACTCCGGTGACTCCAGCTCACCTTGTGCTCAATCCAATGCCTCTGAGATGGGCATGCTCACATTTTCCATGATTCTCTACTCTTTAGGGGAGCTGATTCTCAGCCAAAATTTACCTTGGAGATTTGCTTAGTGGTCTCACTACACCCAAGATGCAAGATATTTGATTGGGAACAGGGATGTTTGCTTGGATTGGAAAGTATTCTGTGATTTCCAAGCCTTCATCACTATGAGAAAAGAATAAATACTAGTTCTTAAAAGTCCCCATGTTGGTGACTGGAAGAAAGGCTCACTTCCTGGATTCCCGCCCAATGGCTGCTTGTTCTCGGTCTCTGAATACAAGAAGCAGTGGTGTGTAGAATCTAGCATCAGATGGCTGAGGTTTAAGTGCTAGTGTGTGTGCCTGAGTCTCAATTTTTCTCATTTCATTGGCCTATCTTCCAAAGCACTGAGAGGCCACAGAGACGTTCTGCCTAAAAACATCTTTAAGACAAACCCTCAAAATGATATGGACAAACTGTTGTACAAAATGCTACAATTATACATGAGTTGATGGCATCTTGGATTACACATTGGGTTACTAACCAAAGCCAGCAGTTTGAGACCACCAGCCACTCTGCAGGAAAAAGATTAGGCTTTCTACTCCCACAAAGATTCCCTGTCTCCGAAACCTACAGGGACAGTTCTACCCTATCTCGTAAGGTCACTATGAGTGGACATCGAATCAATGGCAGTGAGTTCGGTTTGGTTGGGCTTATGAAATGATATAAATGCTTGAAGGTGTTTACTTTCTACAGCTGAATGCAGCCAATAGTGACGCAGTGCAATCAATGGTGGAATTGGAATGACGTTCACTGTGTAGCTTCTCAACAACAAAATAATTTTAAAAATTGTGATGACAACAAATGCACCACTGAGTGTAATGCTGACAATGACAGTCAATGAATATTAAGACACTAAGTCATGAAATTTAACTAGACTTTAACTTTTTCCAAGATTAATGAATGCCGTAGGCCAAGTATTTCAAATCTTCCTTTCTGGCTGCCAGTAGGCAAACAGAATTGAACTCTTGAAGTTTGTTCCACAGAATTAGTAGCTGAAATTAATTCAAGTTCTGCTTGTTAACACTGATTGCTTTGCCCCCAGCTCAAATGTAATAGTTTAGTGATTCCACTTTTTAGAAAAGCTTATAACAGGGCACCTTAGAAATAAAAATTTCTAAAAAGGCCCATAGCCATTGATTTTGAAGCCACGGGGTCTAGAAGAGTGTAGAGTGGAGACCCAGGGCCCAAGTGTCGGCCACTGGAGATCCCCTCATAGAGGGGTTTAGGAGAGGAGATGGGTCAGTCAGGGTGCGATGTAGTACCGATGAAGAACACAGCTTTCCCCAGATCCTGGATGCTTCATCCCCCCAACTACCATGATCCGAATTCTACCTTGCAGGACTGGATAGGGCAGAGATTGTACACTGGTGCATATGGGAGCTGGAGGCACAGGGAATCCAGGGTGGATGATACCTTCAGGACCAGGGGTGTGAGGGGCGATGCTGGGAGAGTGGAGGGTGAGTGGGATGGAAAGGGGGAACTGATTACAGGGATCCACATGTGACCTCCTCCCTGGGAGATGGAAGGCAGAGAAGGGGGAGAAGGGAGACTCCGGATAGGGCAAGATATGACAAAATAACAATCTGTGGATTATCAAGGGTTCATGAGGGAGGGGGGAGCGGGGAGGGAGGGGGAAAAAAAAGAGGACCTGATGCAGAGGGCTTAAGTGGAGAGCAAGTACTTTGAGAGTGATTAGGGCAAAGAATGTACGGATGTGCTTTATACAATTGATGTATGTATACGAATGGATTGTGATAAGAGTTGTATGAGCCCCTAATAAAATGTAAAAAAAGAAAAGAAGAAGAAAAAAGAAAATGATTAGGGCAAAGAATGTACAGATGTGCTTTATACAATTGATGTATGTATACGAATGGATTGTGATAAGAGTTGCATGAGCCCCTAATAAAATGGTTTTTTTTAAAAAGAGTTCATGCAAAGTGAATAATACACTAAACTAGATTCCTATAACCCCATCCAGTAGACCTGTACTAATTAGCATCATCGTTTCTACAAGCACAGCATGCAGATGAATTGTCTGGGGTAACTTCAATATGGAGGACTGTTGAAACTTGAAGGGCATCAGCACAATTAGTTGGCAAACAGTTTACACCAATCAAAGCAGTTTTTTGTGTGTGTGTGTATAAGATAGAGATTTTTATACAACAGCAGTTGAATATTGAGAAAACATCCCAGCCCAGTCCAGGTCAAGTCTGTAAGTCCAGTACCAATCTATAAAGTCCTCTTCAGACTCACGAAACACATGCAATGTGCAAAATGCAAGAAGATCACAGTCCAGTGGCATTGTAAGCATCTCAGTGCTGGCAGGGGTCTCCATGTGGCTTCTCCGGTTCCCAGGGAATGGGGTCTCTCAGCACAGTGCCATGTGTCTTGTCAGTAGAGCATCTCCAAGGGAGTGCAGAGAGAGAACGTGTCTCCTGTCTCCAAGGAGGAAAATACAGGAGTTACAGAATTCTCAGGAGAAGGCCATGCCCACACAGAGGCCTCACTGGCTATGATCCGATTGACACACTAGACTCCACCCCTTCACTCTTAATCCTCTCAAGACCCAAATTGACATAGATGATGTAACGACCACAGCCTGTCTTGAGAGTTGTGTTCTTTTAAGGATGATCTATATATATTATTAAAGTCATCGAGAGCATGGGAGATAGAAGAGAGAGTCAAATAATGGAGTCAGACACACTTCATGGTAGCGTGCTCAGCTCCGGGATGACCCTAATCTTACCAGCCAGGTCTGCGCACAGCGTGGGCCGAGGGGAGGTGGGGTGGAGACCCGACAGGAGGCTCGAGGACCGGGCAGGAGGTTGGAGAGCCAGGCCAGAGGCTGGAGCCCTGGGCGCAAGGCTGGAGGACCATGCTTATTGCTAACTAAGCATTCTATCTCTTCTCAAAGCAGTTTTAATTTGAGAACCAGTCTACTAAAGAATGTCCTTTAAATGAAGGGTCATCTTCAAAGCTTAAAATGGGCAGAAGGCCTACTAAACTAATGGCATAAGATGTATCAAAGTTATTCTGTCATTGGAAAGGAATTTGGGAGTTTTACTCATTATGAATACAATGTCCCTTGGCTGTAATGCCACAACACAAAGGCAAGAGTTTGGCTAAGGACTTCTAACTTCTTATTATCCATCCAAGATCCAATGAGCAGCTACTATTACTTCAATCCACATACCTCACATTAGGAGGGGGGTGGTGTCTACAGTTGAGAACCCCATAAATCATAGCAATAACTCCATT
Source organism: Tenrec ecaudatus (assembly GCF_050624435.1). Lineage (NCBI taxonomy): Eukaryota > Metazoa > Chordata > Mammalia > Afrosoricida > Tenrecidae > Tenrec > Tenrec ecaudatus. Next base: position 42,794,707 of record NC_134548.1, on the reverse strand, counting down.
TTAATCCTGGAATTCTGGGGACAAAGTCAAAACGAAGAGTGGAGTGATGCTTCTCCAAATTACCTTCATGAAACTTGGTGCAAAACTGAAATTCCCCAAAGAACTGGGGACACTCAAGAACGCACCCATACTAACCCACCCTAAGTCCTCCCTTAAATTATTCCTAAAATTCCTGCCATGAAATGATGGGTACCAGTGCCATCCTATTACAAGAATAAAAAAGTAATTAAACACAGGTGTAACAATTCAGATGGAAAATAAATTTACTCTCAGGCTTGGTGGAATGAAATTCTATTGATTAAAATAAAATGAAGAAAATAAAGGCAGTTCCTATTCAGATGATACCATTACATACATGGATAATGAAGAATTCTGGACAGCTGATCACTTACTAGCCAATTTAAAGAGGAAAAATCAATCCCATCCATTTCTGATGCAGAAAACATGTAAACAGGGGCAGCAGGGACAGACGATCGCTGGTGGCAAAATGGTTATGCATTGGGGTGCTAAAGACATGCCCAGCAATTTGAAATCCCCTGTTGTTGCACCATGAGCGAAAAACCCGGGGTGTTCTACTCCTGTAAAGAGTTACAATTTGGGGAACTCATGGGGCAAGTTCTACCTGTCCTATAGGGTCACAATGTGTCGAAAATGACTCGGTGGTGGGTTTTGGGCAGCAGGACAGAAAGGTTAGTATTCAGGAATTATCCAGTTGGTACTCTCACGTAACCACTATGCCACCAGGCTCCTCCTGAGCTCCCAAACTCACTGCCATTTAGTGAATTCTGACTTGTAGCGACTCTATGGGGCAGAGTAGAATTCCCAGGACTGTAACTCTTTATGGGAGCAGAAAGCCTCATCTTCCTCCTGTGTTGTAGCTGGTGGGTTTAAACTGCCGACTGGAGGCTTAGCAGAACAACTTGTAACCCACTATCCTACCAGGGCTCCTTCCTACCCATCAGAGAGAGACCTTGAGAAAGCCAATTGTCTCAAAATGAACCAAGCTTTGGTAAAGAGACGTCGAGTAAGCCAATTTTCTCAAAGTCCTACACATCCATGCTGCTATGCTTCAAGGCACCCCATCCTCTCAGGCTCAAGGAGTACTAAGCTTTGACCCAGCTCTCATACCCTTCAATATTTCAGCCCTGAGTATGCACTTCTTGTGCCCGTAATCTAAGGAGAATGGTTCCGGAGCAGACACTCTTTGAAGCCAGGAGAAGCTATATTAGCATGAATGCTGCCCCCCCCCCAAAGCAGTTAAAGTGGCTACACTTAGATTGGCTAACACAAGGCTCTTTTGAGAAACAGCAGTGGGGTGTCTCAACAATTTTGCCTCCAATGTGACTCAAAAAGCAACAAGGTGCTTTAGGGTAATCAAATGAACAGAGTGATAATTATGGCTGCAATTTTAGCCCTTCCAGTGACTGGATCGCCCCCAATTTAATCAAAATGGCCCAGCTAACAACACCACAGGACACATCACAGAAGACTCTACACACACATCATCGGCTTAATGCTGTAGGTCGGTGTGGCTATTAGCCACGTGGAAAATACAAACCAAGTTTCAAAGCCTTGGTAGGAGGGGGAAACTTTCAAAAAATCTCTCAATACATCTCATCTGATTGCTTTTACTATTTACTGTGAATACGAGGACATTTGAAATTGCAGATGAGGCGCACATTATTATATTTCTATTGAACACAAGTGCTGCTGCGAAAATCTCACAGGTTGGGGGATGGGGCTAGAAGACCTTTGAAATACTCAGCATGGCACTTGACTGTACCTATGCTATTTTACACAAACCCAAAGACTAATGTCCTAAAAACACTGGCCACTAAAATGAGCCCTGAAAATGTCAAATAGTCTGTATTGCACTCAGTTCCTTAGGCCAGAGGTTCTCTTGATATTTCGCTCAATGCCCCCTCCCCCCCACCTGCTTTGTTGTCAGGTAAGAGATGAACTGCTAACCACAAGGTTGGAGGTTTAAACCAACCAGTGGCTCTTAGCGAGGCAGCTGAGGCACTCTGCTCTTATAAAATTCACAGTCTTGAAACCCTACATGGGGTCATTATGGGTTGGAATCAACTCATGGGCAGTGGGTTTTCTGTTTGTTTCTCTGCTGTAAGTTCTTCATTTCAAGAAAATCTCTAGGTATGATGTGTGTAGAGAAGCTGGCAGGGACAGAGCTGGGGTATATAATTTAGGACGACGGAAACTCCCAAGTGAAGGTATATAAGAACTAACAAACAATCTCAGCAGAGGATGGCAGTGAGGGCAGCGATTGAGGACTGAATCCCCAACTGGACTTATGAACCCCAATGAGAAAAATCAGGAATCAAATGTGAAGGTCTTCCTAGAGACATGGCAATCATTCCCTCCCACTTGCAGCACTGAAGTGACAATTGCCACCCTACTTCTAATCGATCCTGCTTCAGCAGGCACCAATGCTCGGTGGCAGATGCATTTTCTTAAACGTATCAACAGAGAACAGGCTGGTTATAATTTTAGGGGCTTTTGAAATGATCTGCCAAGTTTGGGTAATCTATTTGTGTTCCAATAAATTTGTGACTAAGTTGGCTTCTGGTCAGAATTTAAAACCTCACAGCAGGAAGCCACACTGTCACTCTATGACAGTACTCAGCTACATGACTCATTCTAAAATAAACGGGCAGTAATTTCTCATTACCAACCTCATCAAGGTTTTAGACATAGCCCATATGTCAATTTTACAAAACATATCCTAGCAAATGGAGTTCTTTTTAGTGGTGCTACCATCAAATAAACTGATACAAACAAACAAACAAATCACTCAGTATATGGGAAATAAATTCAATAAAGTGACAAATGCAAATATTTGAAACAACCGTGTTTCCAAATACACCAAGGAGTGTTCAAAAGGAACCAAAGGGACTCACTCCCATTGAGTTGATTCCAATTCACAGCAATCCTATCTATATAGGGTTTCAAGGCTATGATTCTGTTTTATTATTTTGTTATTGGAGGCTCTTACAGCTCTTACACAATCCATACATATATCCATCATATAAAACACATCTGCACATACGTTGTCATCATCTTTCTCAAAACATTTTCTTTCGACTTCAGCCCTTGGTATATAAGCTCCTCATTTTTTCCTCCCTCCCCCATGTCCCCTTGAAAATTTATCATCTTTTTTCATGTCTTACACTGACTACTGTCTCCTTTCACCTGCTTTTCTGCTGTCCACCCCCCTGGGAGGAAGGCCATACATAGATTGTTTTGATCTGTTCCCCCTTCCCTTACCCTCTTAGTATTGCTCCTCCCCTTATTGGTCCTGAGGGGTTTATCTGTTCTGGATTCCCTGTGTTGTGAGCTCTTATCTGTACCAGTGTACATGTTCTGGTCTAGCCAGATTGGTAAGATAGAATTGGGGTCATGATAATGTGTGTATGGGGTAAGCATTAAAGAACTAGAGGAAGGTTATGTGTTTCATTGGTGGTACACTGCACCCTGACTGGCTCTTCTCTTCCTTGTGACTCTTCTGACTGGGGTGTCCAATTGACTACTCATGGGCTTTAGGTCTCCACTCTGCCCTCCCCCATTCCTATTGATATAATTTTGTTTTGGGTCTTTGATGCCTGATACCTGAGCCCATCGACACCTCATTTTCACACAGGCTGGTGTGCTTCCTCCATGTGAGCTTTGTTGATTCTCAGCTAGAAGGCCACTTGTTTATCTTCCATCCTTTAAGACCCCAGATGCTAGATCTTTTGATAGCCGGGCACCATCATCTTTCTTCACCACATTTGCTTATATACCCATTTTGTCTTCAGAGATCATGTCAAGGATATAAATGTATTTATATATAATGATAGGGGAATATATCTATGTACACATATTTATAAAGTATTATGGCAGCAGATGGACATTGGGCTTCCACTCAAGTACTCCCTCAACACAAGAACAATTTGTTCTACTAACATGGCACTCTGTGATGTTCATCTTCCCTGACACGATCAGCAAAGGCTATAATCCTTTATGACAGCAAACAGTCTCACCTTTCTTCTATTGAATTTGAACTGCTGACCTTCAAGGTAGCAGCCCAATACCTCACCCACAATACCACCATGGCTCCTTGAGAGCAGTGGTTCTCAACCTGTGGATCAATCCCTTTGGTGTTCAAACGGCCCTTTCACAGGGGTTGCCTTATTAATAACAGTAGCAAAATTACAGTTATGATATAGCAATGAAAATAATTTTATGGTTGGGGGTCACTACAACATGAGGAACTGTATTAAAGGGTTGCGGCATTAGGAAGGTTGAGAACCACTGGTCTAGAGGATAAAGTGCTTTAAAGGAATCAGAACAGTTCATTGATTTCAGTCCATCATCTATTCAATACCTACCAAAACCTAGGCACAAAATCAAGCACCAAAGAACCGGTAATAAGAAGACAGTATTTGCAGCCATAAATTCATTTGATTTCCATTCTCGATGGTTCCTTGATATTACCTGCTAGATGCTTCATTTTTTTCCCCCCACCTCAGAAGGGCTTTTGCAAAAACACTGACCTCACAAACCACTTATCAAGGCCCAGGAAGTTTCCAAAGACATTACCTCTTACACCATGCATCGCAAAGAAAACTGAAGAGATGGGGGGGGGGAATAAAAGGTGCCTCAGTTTCCCTCCAGGCCTACACATTAACAAATAACAAGCACCCAGACTTGCTGCTTCCTTACCAATGTGAAAAATCAAAGGTGTGTCCTTTTACTGGTTCAAAACGAATTGCCTTTTTGTGATTTTCTTGTCCCACCTCCTAAGATCTTTACCCCATTATTTCTCCTTCTCCCCCATAATCTTCAGCCTCTCCCTAGAGGTCCAAAGTACAGTCAAACCTGAGAAAGCCCAAATGTATGTATGGTAGAAACTTATGATCGAAACCTCAAAATATTTTACATTAAAATGGGTGATGGAAAAGTAGAAAGACTGCATCCTGTTAGAAGTGGTAGACTCTCGAGACTCGGAATGACAGTCTCCCAGGCCCCAACCCTCAAGTTCAGCTTTTCTGGGTTTCAAGTCACCATCATAGGAATTCTCATCCCTTAGGTGCACATTATCATCACCTGGGTAGGTTTTTAAACTGAAACTTGAACCACTCCCCAAACCAATTAAAGTAGAACTAGAACCCAGGTGTCGGTAATCTTTAACACACCTCACATGATGCTAATGCGCAGCCAGGCTTGAGCACCACCACCTTCCAAGAATGCATGTGCAACACTGTATTTTGGGGTTTTAATACAAGTGAAAGACCAAATATACAACTTAATCCAAGCAAGATGATTGTGGCTTGATAGTTTGTTGTTTCTTGCCTTAAGCCCATTGGCATTCGGCCAATTTTGACTCACCTGGACCATATAGGACACCAGCACAGGGGGTCCCAGGCTGTGATCTTTACAGAAGCAGATGGTCACATCTTTCCTATGTGCAGCTGCTGCTACGTTCAAACTGCTGCCCTTTTGGTTAGCAGCCCAGCACTTCCCTACTATGCCATCACCATGCGTTCCTTAATCCCGAGGCTCTCAGACCTCTATGTAGGCAATGGAGTAATAACTGAAACTTATTTCGAATTGGTCTGTGAGCCCTGCTAAAAGATGTCAACCTTTATTGGTGAAATAGCAGAGGATTTTCCTCCACCATTAACATAATCAGCTAAAAATAAAAACAATAATTTTCCCTTCTCTCGCGAAGGGTCTGGGGAGATACGTATGGTGAGAACCAAGCTGATGGACCTGCTCCAGCTTCACAATGTAAAGTGTTAAATAACAGCATTCTTGAAGGGTTGGGGATCATAGTTCACGGGTAGAAGACAGACATGCTGAACAAAACATCATGGCTACTAATTACTTGTATTTATGTCTTGCCTGGTACCAGCATGGACTGCCACCTCTTTATCAATGCTGACACTGAAAACAAAACACCCAAAGACGCACATACTTACACACACACACACACACACACACACGCACACACACACACACACGCCCCACTCCATGAAGCCTGGCTGTGTGACCTTGGGCCTGTTTCCTTATCCTTAAAATAAGAAGTGAATGACAAAGTCAATTGCACTTCATTCCTTACACTGAGATATTATTTGTCTGCCAGTGACTTCTTGGAAGCATGGGGACGGGTGGAGAGGGCACAGAGAAGCATTTAGAATATAACTGTGGAGAGAGAGAGAAGCAGGAGATTAAGGAAGGTGCAGCTGTAGAGTCTCGTTTGTTGGGAGAGGAGAATACATTCCATTTTGGACACATTTAAGTTTGAGATATCAATGTAGCAAAGGCTGCAGGATAGAAATTTAGGTATCAATGTAGAAAATGCTGCAGGATAGAAATGGAGTTGAAGAGACCATCTGAGAGATTTCAGCATTTCCATGGTATTTAAAGTCAGGAGAAGGGGCGAGCACACCGAGGAATGAGCAAAACGAAGGGAAAGGGGCACAGACTACTGAGTCCTGGGGCCTACATCCATTTAAGAGAGTGCAGAGAAGAGGAAGAACAAGTACAGGAGAACAAGGAAGCCATCATTGAGGGAGCTGTAAAGCAAAGCAAATATCATACTTTGGAAGCCGACTCACGAAAAACTCTCAGTGATTGCAGTCCAAGCAATTCTCCTGTTCATCTAGAACATAGGTTGGCAATCTTTTGAAATGGAAGAACCCATCCTGTCCCTCATAACAACTTAAACATTATTTCAGAGCCATAAATATATTATATCACTATTATCTGAAATAATATCCCTTTGAAATTTGCCATTTTACTCGAGAGCCATATGTATGCATGGAAAGAGTCACATATGGTTCGAGAGCCAGTCTGCCGACCCCTGCTCTAGAATAAAGGAAGCTGAACTCCAGGAAGGCCTTTAATCTTAGTTAGTACAAGCATTCGTTTTAGTAGTTTGTCTCATTATTCCAATAAAACTCAAGTTTCTCCAAAACTGTAGTCTACCAGTGATGTTTACAAATGAGAATGCATAAAACTGACAATGACCCCATCATGGACTTCACTCACACTTCAGGGTTTATAAAGGGCTGCCTGACATGGGCTAGGGTCTCCACAGCTCTCCACAACTTGCCTGTGAGGTGAGGGGGGGTTAGGCCAACTATGCGGATAAATATCAATGAAGACATGCTCAAGGCTAATCATCTACGTTGCAGAAGAGTCCGAAGAGAACTTGGGCCTTCTGACCTCAAGTCTTTGCTTCCATCTCCCACATCTAACTATTGGCGCCAAATGACTGCAAAGAAATATAACCAGTATTTGAATAGGACAGGCTGGATGAACTATCTGGAGGAAAAACAACGGGACCGACAGTTCTGGGGGGACTTGGGGTGGGGGGGTAGGGGGGGTAAGGAAGTGGTGTTAACAAACCCAGGGACAAGGGAAAAACATGGGACCCCAAATGGTAGAGAAGGGGGAGTGGCAGGCCTGGTGGGAAACGATCAAGGGTAAGGTTGCTTAGAGAAGAGGTATACTCTAGCCCAGGTGGCGATGAAGCATGGTAGTAGGGCAGGAGGAAAGTCAAGGGAGATGGAGGAAAGAGCTAGGAGTCAAAGGGCATTCATGGAGGTCTAGACAAAGACATGTACATGCAAATATATATAGGAGGATGGGGAAATAGATCTATGTGTCTATATTTATAGGTCAAGTATTAAGGTGGCGGAAGGACCTTGGGCCTCTACTCAAACACTCCCTCAATGCATGAATACCTTCTTTTATTAAATTGGAACTCTATGATGCTCACTCTCCCGACACAACAGCTGGAGCCAAAGTGGGTGAACAAGTAAATGTGGTGAAGAAAGCTGATGGTGCCCGGCTATCAAAAGAGATAGTGACTGGGGTCTTAAAGGCTTGAAGATAAACAAGCGGCTATCTACCTCAGAAGCAACAAAGTCCACATGGAAGAACACACCAGCCTGTGTGATCGAGTGGTCCCAAAGGGATCAGTTACCAGGCATCAAAGAACAAAAAATCATATCATTGACTGCACACCTCCATGATAGGATCGCTGAAGACAAATGGGTGCATAAGCAAATGTGGTTAAGAAAGCTGATGGTGCCCGGCTATCAAAAGAGATAGTGTCTGGGGTCTTAAAGGCTTGAAGGTGAACAAGCGGCCATCTAGCTCAGAAGCAAATAAGCCCACATGGAAGAAGCACACCGGCCAGTGCGATCATGAGGTGCCCAAGGGACCAGGTATAAGGCATCATGCAAAAAAAAAAAGATATAAGTGTGTGTATGCATGTGTATATATGTGTATATGTATATATGTATGTATATATATGTATATATATATCATATTAAATGAAGGGGGAAGTGCAGAGTGGAGACCCAAGGCCCAAGTGTCGACCAATGGAGATCCCCTCATAGAGGGGTTTAGGAGAGAAGATGGGATAATTAGGGTGTGAGGTAGTATCGATGAAGAACACAGCTTTCCCCCGGATCCTGGATGCTTCCTCCCCCCAATTACCATGATCCGAATTCTACCTTGCAGGGCTGGATAGGACAGAGGCTGTACACTGGTGCATATGAGGGTTGGAGGTACAGGGAATCCAGAGTGGATGATACCTTCAGGACCAAGGGTGTGAGGGACGATGCTGGGAGAGTGGAGGGTGAGTGGGTTGGAAAGGGGGAACTGATTACAAGGATCCACATGTGACCTCTTCCCTGGGAGAGGGACAGCAGAGAAGGGGGGAAGGGAGACTCCGGATAGGGCAAGATATGACAAAACAACGATGTATAAATTACCAAGGGCATATGAGGGAGGGGGGAATGGGGAGGGAGGGGGGAAATAAAAAAGAGGACCTGATGCAAGGGGCTTAAGTGGAGAGCAAATGCCTTGAGAATGATTGGGGCAGGGAATGTATGGATGTGCTTTATACAATTGATGTATGTATATGTATGGATTGTGGTAAGAGTTGTATGAGTCCCTAATAAAATGTAAAAGAAGAAAAGAGAAAAAAATGATTAGGGCAAAGACTGTACAGATGTGCTTTATACAATTGATGTATGTATATGCATGAACTGTGAAAAGAATTGTATGAGCCCCAATAAATTGTTAAAATTAAAAAAAAAAGAAATATAACCAGTATTTGTATACTGTTTTGTGGCACACCACAGGAGAAAAAAAATGAGGCTTCCTGATCCTGTAAAGATTCACAGCCTTGAACATCCACAGGAGCAGTTCTGCTCTGTCCTATTTGGTCACAAGGAGTCAGAATCGACTCAGTGACTGTGAGGTCTTTTGTGTGTGTGCGGATCACATTTGACATATTCAACATCAGGGAAAAGGAGAAAAGAACCAAATCTGAACTGAACAAGTCATGGGAACCAAAATTATACACAGGCTTGAAGAAATTGGAGAAAATTCTGTAAGGATTATTTTTCTTTGCCTCACCAGTTTTACATTCTACTGAAGGTAAAATTTCAAGATGATAATTGATGCTTTCACTTGGCTCTGTAGGACCCAGTCCTGATCTAATGTAAGATATTCCATGCCAGTCACAACTGTTCACCAGTTACAGCTTCTTTTTTTTTTTTTTTTAAGGAAATTCCATTACTTAAGCCTTAAGTCCCAGTCAAAACACAGCAACCTAAAAAACCCCAGATTTGCTTCAAGGATCTAGAATCAGGATAATATATTAAATCAATTATTTTTATTCTATAAGATCATTTTGATATTTATGGACTGGTAACTCATTTTTTTAAAATTTCAAGAAAAGATTGCTAATGTAGAATTACTTACCTATATGGTATGTCCTGGATTAAGATTTTGCATCTGATTCTGAAATAACTCACTGGAGAAAGTAATTACATCAGCACAACCAAGTGGTATGCGTCCCACTACAAGTATTGGCTTTTGTATGCTATTATTTCTGAAAGGCATGTGACAAAGCAAATACTCCATCTTTCTGATTAGGAGGCCACTGAGATTTTGTTTTGAATTCATCTATATCTCTAATCTCATACATGAAATTAACAAAAAATTCAAATATAGGAAGTGGGATATGGTAAAGAAAACTTAATCCATCTTCACCCACAAGCCCTATCCTCCCAGTTTCCTTCCTTGGAGCCAACCACCATTACCATTTTGAGGCAATTGTTGAAAATAATTTGATGAGGATTTCTCTGCTTTTTCTCATAAGTCTCAGGTCTTCTTTCCCTCCACTCTTTCCGCCCCCCCCCTTCCCTAGCTGGGCTTGTTACATTTCTGGTTTCGGGCATTTAATAAAAAAACCATAATGACTGGAAGGTCAACCAACTTTTCTCATATAGACACAATTATAAATTAATTATAGTCAGGTTGATGGTAACTCATGATGACCCCATGTATTTCAGAGTAGAACTGTGTTCCATCGTATGTTCATGGCTATGACCTTGTATTGGTACTCACCAGGCCTTTCTTCAGAGTCACCTTTGGATGGGGGTTCAGATTGTCAAGCTTTTAGTTAGTAGTGAAGTACTTCATTATTTGTACGACTTGGGAGTCCTGCCATCACACTAGGCAGTATCTTACTCTAAAACTCAGTTTGGGTTTCCTGGGATTCTTTTCTGAATGTTAAACCCCCAATGAGAAAATATCAACACTGGGAGCACAGGGGAGAGAGAGAGAGCATTCTCCAGGCCAGCCCGAGGATGATCAAGTCCCAGAGAAGGCAACACAGTGAAGGTCAACTCTGCCCAAAAGGGAAAAACTGTGGAAACCGACAAGGGTTTGAAGAGATTAGAAACTGCATAAAGTGGAGTAATGACTTTTAGAAGGGATGAGCCAGATTCTAGGCTGAAATCAAACTTTACAAATCAGAGGGCCCCTTGCCAGGACAAGTCACATTTTTACAGTGAGTGTTGCCCTGGCCTTACGCAGAAATCCCTTTTCCTTTGGCAACAAAGGACACACTCAGATGAGAACCCTGATGTGTGTAAGGAGTTTCAGCCAGGCTAAAGCCTCAAGTGAATGCTCATCACATGCCAGAGGTCACACACAGGTGAGAGACCTGATGGATGCAATGAGTGTGGTCTGGGCTTTAGTGTTAGGCTCTCATCACACAACAGAGGACACACTTAGGAGAGAAACCTTACATGTGTAAGGAGTATGGGCAAGGCTTTAGCCAGGTCACATCTCAACGCACGCACATCAGAGGATATGCTCAGGAGAGAGACCACATGTGTGTAAGGGGTGTGGATGAGCCTTTAGCTGGAAGCCAGATTTCATCAAACACCAAACATATACTTGGGGGAGAAGCCACATATGTGCAAGGTGTGTGGATGAGGCTTTAGCTAAAAGCCAACTTTCATCAAACACCAAAGGGCATACTCTCCCTGGAGGCGGGGCATACTCTCCCTGGAGGCGGGCCACACTCTTTATTTGCGTCACCTTCTTGTTGACTAGCCACTTTTGGCCATGCTTAAGCAGCCAGAGCCCTGGATATGAGTCCTCTGCCATTGGGTCTATAAGACTTTGCACCGACTGGCCTATGCTCTTCCTGCATTATACAGCATGGCATGAGCCTGAAGAGGGATTTATGGACTAGTATCAGACTTCTGTAACTGATGTGGGCTAGGATGTTTCCTTGACATATAATTCTTAATATAAAGCTCTCTTACACATAAAAAAGGAAAGAAAATAATCAAGAACAGTTGTCTAGGATATCTTAACTCACTGTATCAAATGAACATTTAATATATATTGTCTTTAAAAATATAATATTCTACATAATAGGTTGACCTTGCTTAAGAAATAGTGAAACAGCATGTTCTAACAGTAAATTAAAATGACTAAAGGTCTTCCCTAATCTAGACAATTTTTGCTAATGCCCAGTAGTCATAGCTTTGTTACTTATCCAACACAGTTTTGTGTCTTAGAATATAGGCAGAATTTTTTTGTAATTAATAGGAACAGAGTCCACCATCCTTGGTTGGCAATATCATGCCTTCAGGATCCATTGGCTGTTCTATCTAGATGGGGAAGCGTTCTTAATTCTGACAGGTTTCAAGTGTATATTGACTGGGCTTTTATTATGTGCCAGGCACTGGACTAAGTGTCAGGCTGGAACAATGAAAACTGCTTGTCCTACCCTTCATGAGCCAGTACTTTCAATATGCCAATGGGGAAGACCAATCACAAACATTCACTCTCTATTCCTTACCGAATGAAGCCCAACATATCCTCGGGTGATAGGTTTCTTCACTAATCTGGGAAGTTCTAGGTTCCATATCGGAGCTCAATCTCTCATAGAATGGTAGTGGACAAAAGAAGACCTGTATGTACTAGCGGGCCAAGTTTCGAGAGGCCAAAGCAGGTCACTGCTGGAGTCAAGGTGGGAAAATGCAACCCCTTTCATAACTTTTCCCCATTTTTCCCTTTTCCCAAATTTCTACAGAAATCCTGGGTCCATGGTAACCATTTCTTTGCTCAATTTTAGACACAGAATTTAAAAAGCCAGGCCTTTTCAAACAGAAAAGGCACACAATTTCTAAACCAAAGATGTTAATGAAAAAATTCAAATTCATAGATTTGCCACATGTTGTAGATGTGGAGCCTAGCTTCCAGCTTATCTGCTTCCACGAGAAGGCTTCCTTTATTTACTAGTGATCAGGTATGAGAGACCACTGGAGAGGATTTTCCACACCATTCATTTTTATATGTTAGAGGTAGAACTGCAAAGCAAAAAAGAATGTCAGCTATATGTTCTATAGGAATTAGCTGGCCCCACTCCAAGTTCCCCTACCTGCTTGTCCTCCATGGCTCATCATTTCTCCCTTAAAACATAATATCCATCCTGTTAGTTCATTCACCCTTGTCCATATCCCTCAGAAACTTCCACATGGTCCTCAGAATGATAACTTCATCAGAATCTTTTCTCCAAACACAGAAGAGAGCATTGTCTTAGAGAAAAATGAATTGGAGGAAAAAAATCAACTTCCAGATTAGGATAAATGGAGCAGCTCCTTCTCTTTTGTTTGGCATGCTTACTGCTCTGGTGATTAGTAATATCGTAATGCAGGTCTTTTTGAAAGATTCCTTTAGTTGTGCCTATTTAAGATCCCTAAATAAAAGATGATCTGTACAATACAGAAAAGTCTAAAGCAATTATACAAGTATATTCGAAAATTGGGCGCAAGGTTGCAATTTACGTTCAGTACACGCTTGAGTTTGCAACCCATGAATACAGCAAAGTCAAGAATGCCAGTACCCACTAACCCATCCAAAAGGAGGGTATTGTTTATATCTCCACAGGAGAGGGAGAGAGAGAAACCAGGCTTCAAGCTGATGCACCAAGATATTAATACAACATACCAGCATGTACCAGGGAACCAATATAGTGGTCTGTGGGGCCAGCCCCAATCCCAACTATGTGGACACCCCCCCACACCCCAGAAGAATGCACACTTCAGAGGACAGCACTAGGGCTACAGCTTGGGGAGAGGGGCACATCAGATTATTGCCATGGAAGAAACGAAAAGGGATGCAGAGGGAGGACAGGACATCCTGGCTCACCAAACCCCGAGGAAGATATTCCTGCTCAGAGCAGACAACGCACAGAGAGGACCATAAGGCCAACCCCACCACGAGACACAAAGTCCTTCACTAAAGCCTTAGTTTGTTGGCCTTATGGGGGACGACCCTGGAGACACAGTGCAGGAATAGTGCACAATCGGACCCCATCACGCTGGGGCGAGATACTAAGGATATGCAACAGGGCAGAAAGGGGAGCAAAGTGAGGAAATCCCCGGGGAATACCAAAAATAGACTTTGGAGGCGGAGTGTGGCACCCCATCAGACTCCACTGGAAAACACTCGTAAAGGCCAACAAACAGACCTTGGACTATTTATAAGCTTTTCCATTTGTGTCAGTGGCTTTCTTTTTGTTATTGTTATTTTGTTTCTGTTTTTTTTGGGTTGGTGCTCTTATTGTTTTGTTGGTTTTGACTTCCTTTTTTAATTTGGCTCTGCCTGTTTTTTTTTTCACTTAGTAATGTTTCTGCATGTCTATTTAGATAAGATAGATGGGATAAATAATTCGGAGATGAAAAGAACAGGCCCTATGGTTCGGGTGGGGGGGATATGGGAGAAGGGGAGGGAAGGGGAACCAACCCAGGGACAAGGGAACAACAAGAGAACTAAAATCAATGGAAAGAAGGGCATAGGATGTCTAGTGGCATTTAATGAAGGGCAATGTAGCAGCAAGGAATTGCTTAACCTGAATGAGGGTCAAACATGATGGTGGGACAAGAAGAAAGTAAAAGGAAATAGAGGAAAGAACCAAGAGGCAAAGGACATTTATAAAGGTCTAAAGACAGGCATGTACATATGTGTGTATATATATAAAACGAGAGGGGAATAGAGCTATGTACTCATATCTATATGTTATGAATTAAGGTTGCAGATAGATATTGGGCCTTGACTTTGACTCAAGTACTCGCTCAACACCAGAACACTTTGTTCTAACAATCCAGCATTCTGTGATGCTCACCTTCCCCACATGATTGCTGAAGACAAAATGGGTACATAAGCAACTGTGGTGAAGAAAGATGATGGTGCCTGGCTATCAAAAGATATAGTGTCTAGGGTCTTATAGGCTTGAAGGTAAACAAGCGGCCATCGAGCTCAGAAGCAACAAAGCCCACATGGAAGAAGCACACAGGTATCAGGCATCTAAGACCCAGAATAAAACCATACCCAAAGTGAATGGGGGGGGCATGGAGTGGAAACCCAATGCCCATGTGTAGACAATTGGACATCCCCTCACACATGGGTCACAGGGAAGAGATGAACCAGTCAGGGTGCAGTATAGCACCGATGAAACACACAAATTTCCTCCAGTTCTTTGGTGCTTCTTTTACCCACACTATCATGACCTCAATTCTACTTTACAAGTCAGATTAGACCAGAGCATGTACACTGCTACAGATAAGGGCCCCGCAGCACAGGGAATCCAGGATAGATAAACCCCTCAGGGCCAACAATAAGAATAGAGATACCAAGGGGACAAATAACGGAAAAGTGTGTGAGGGACAACACAGGATGATGTAAGATATGGAAAAAATAATCTATAAGTTATCAAGAGTTCGTGAGAGAGGGTGGCCAGGGAAGGGAAGGGAAAGAAATGGGGAGCTGATATCAGGGGCTCAAGTGGGAAGAGAATGCTTTGAAAATGATGATGGCAACATATGTGCAAATGTGCTTGACACAGTAGATGAATGTATGGATTGTGATAAGAGATGTAAGAGCCCCCAATAAAAGTAGGGGGAAAAAGACGAACAATCTGGAGGAGAAAACAATGGGACCGACACTTCTGGGGGGACATGGGAGAGGGGGGGGAAAGGAAGTGGTGTTAACAAACCCAGGAACAAGGGAACAACAAGTGATCCAAATTGGTGGTTAGGAGGGTGTGGGAGGCCTGGTAGGGCATGATCAAGGGTAATGTAACCAAGAGGAGTTGCTGAAACCCTGGTGGTGACTGAGCATGATAGTCGGACAGGAGGAAGGTCAAGGGAAATAGAGGAGAGAGTTTGGAGGCAAAGGGCATTTATAGAGGTCTAGATAAAGACATGTACATAACTGGCACAATGATAGACACTCAGACCAGTGGAAAAGAATAGAAAGCCCAGGAGTAAAATCATCAGCATATAGACAACTGATCTTCGACAAGGGTCCCAAAAACGTCAAGTGGGAAGCAGATGCCCTCTTTAATAAGTGGTGCTGGAAACAATGGATATCCACATGTAGAAAGTTGAAACAAGACGCCTACCTCACCCCATGCACAAGAATACACTCAAGGTGGATCACAGATCTAGAAGTCAAACCCCAAACCATCAGGACCATTAAGGAGGGAATCGGGACTAATCTCAGAGCACTGGCCCAGGGAGCACATAGGCTCACTGCAACAGGGAAGGGGACACACACAGGTGATCTGGAAATCGACAAATGGGATCTAATAAGAATAAAACACCTGTGCACCTCGAAAGACTTTGCCAAGAGGGTGACAAGGCAACCCACAGACTGGGAGAAGATTTTTAGTAATGACACGTCAGACAAAAGGCTCATTACTAAAATCTACAACACCATCATGACCTGCAAAAAGAGGAAAACAGTTAACCCCCTAAGGAAGTGGGCAAAAGAAATGAGAAGAACTTTCACTAGAGAGGAGATCAATATGGCCAATAAATATATGAGAAAGTGCTCGAAGTCCCTTGCCATAAGAGAAATGCAAATCAAAACAACCATGAGATACCACCTAACACCCCTGAGGCTAGCCCAGATCAGTAAATCAGAGAGCCACAAGTGTTGGAGGGGCTGTGGTGAAATAGGAACCCTCCTCCACTGCTGGTGGTCGTGCAGATTTGTACAGACACTGTGGAAAGCAATCTGGCGATACCTAAAGAAAATGGAAATTGATCTACCTTACGACCCAGCCATCCCTCTACTGGGCATATACCCGGTTGAAGCAGCAAATAAAACACGACCAGTCATATGCGCTCCAATGTTTATTGCGGCACAATTCACAATAGCAAAGACTTGGAAACAGCCTAAGTTTCCATCGATAGACGAGTGGATTAGCAAACTTTGGCACATACACACAATGGAGTATTATGCAGCACTAAAAAGCACCGATGAGCACATGAAACACGTTATTTCATGGGAAGAGCTGGAAGGAATTATGCTAAGTGAGGTAAGTCAGTCCCAAAGGGACAGGTACAACATGAGTCCTCTGAGGTAAGTACAATCAGCATGACAGAAATGGGGCATTAATCCACCCAAGGGGAGGGTATGGCTTATATCTCCACAGGGAAAGTGGGACCAGACTTCAACCCAGTGTCGCAAGGTGTGAATGCAATATCCCGGCGTGGAGGACGGAACCGGTGGAGAGGTCTGGGAGGCAGGCCCCAGCACCATAAATTAAGTGGATTCCTGCCCCTCCCCCGAAAAGAACTTGTTCCAAAGGACGACATTGACCCTGCAGCTATGGGAGATGGACATATTTGATCAGAGCACACGGGAGCAGATGAAGGGGCAGGAGGAGAGAGTGGAGCACAGCCTGGCCCACCAGGCCGTGATGATGATGTTCCTGAGTAGAGCAGCCAGTCCACAGAGAGAACAACATGGCTGGCCCTACTATGAGACATGATGCCCCTCAGTGACTAAGGGCGATACAGGGGACAGCACCGGAGACACAGTGTGGGAATTGCACCTGACCTGATCCCACCACACCGAGGCAATGCACTGGGGGAATGCAGTGGAACAGCAAGGGAATGGAGTGGCAAGGTCCCCAGGGAATGCTGAAAGTGGACTTTGGGGCCAGGGCGTGGTGCCCCAACAGACTGGACTGGAAAACGCTCCTAAGGGCCAGCAAAGATCCCTGAACTAACTACAAGCTTTTCTCTTGTGAACTGTTTTGTTCTGTTCTTTTTCAGTGGTTTGTTTTGGTTGTTTTGTTGTCTGGTTGTATACTGTTGCTTTGTGTTCCTCTGTCTAGTTTTCGTGCATGTTAGTGACTCCACAGGTCTGTCTGAATAGGACAGGCTGGATGAACTATCTGGATGAAAAACAACGGGACCGACAGTTCCGGGGGGACTTGGGGTGGGGGGTAGGGGGGGGTAAGGAAGTGGTGTTAACAAACCCAGGGACAAGGGAAAAACATGGGACCCCAAAGGGTAGAGAAGGGGGAGTGGCAGGCCTGGTGGGAAATGATCAAGGGTAAGGTTGCTTAGAGAAGAGGTATACTCTAGCCCAGGTGGCAATGAAGCATGGTAGTAGGGCAGGAGGAAGGTCAAGGGAGATGGAGGAAAGAGCTAGGAGTCAAAGGGCATTCATGGAGGTCTAGACAAAGACATGTACATGCAAATATATATAGGAGGTTGGGGAAATAGATCTTTGTGTCTATATTTATAGGTCAAGTATTAAGGTGGCGGAAGGACCTTGGGCCTCTACTCAAACACTCCCTCTATGCATGAATACCTTCTTTTATTAAATTGGAACTCTATGATGCTCACTCTCCCGACACAACAGCTGGAGCCAAAATGGGTGAACAAGTAAATGTGGTGAAGAAAGCTGATGGTGCCCGGCTATCAAAAGAGATAGTGACTGGGGTCTTAAAGGCTTGAAGATAAACAAGCGGCCATCTAGCTCAGAAGCAACAAAGTCCACATGGAAGAACACACCAGCCTGTGGGATCGAGTGGTCCCAAAGGGATCAGTTACCAGGCATCAAAGAACAAAAAATCATATCATTGACTGCAAACCTCCATGATAGGATCGCTGAAGACAAATGGGTGCACAAGCAAATGTGGTGAAGAAAGCTGATGGTGCCCGGCTATCAAAAGAGATAGTGTTTGGGGTCTTAAAGGCTTGAAGGTGAACAAGCGGCCATCTCGCTCAGAAACAAATAAGCCCACATGGAAGAAGCACACCGGCCAGTGCGATCACGAGGTGCCCAAGGGACCAGATATAAGGCATCATGCAAAAAAAAAAAAGATATGTGTGTATGTATGTGTATATATGTGTATATGTATATATGTATGCGTATATATATATTATATTAAATGACGGGGGAAGTGCAGAGTGGAGACCCAAGGCCCAAGTGTCGGCCAATGGAGATCCCCTCATAGAGGGGCTTAGGAAAGGAGATGGGTTAATTAGGGTGTGAGGTAGTATCGATGAAGAACACAGCTTTCCCCCAGATCCTGCATGCTTCCTCCCCCCAACTACCATGATCCGAATTCTACCTTGCAGGGCTGGATAGGACAGAGGCTGTGCACTGGTACATATGAGGGTTGGAGATACAGGGAATCCAGGGTGGATGATACCTCCAGGTCCAAGGGCGTGAGGGACGATGCTGGGAGAGTGGAGGGTGAGTGGGTTGGAAAGGGGGAACTGATTACAAGGAGCCACATGTGACCTCTTCCCTGGGAGAGGGACAGCAGAGAAGGGGGGAAGGGAGACCCCGAATAGGGCAAGATATGACAAAATAACGAGGTATAAATTACCAAGGGCATATGAGGGAGGGGGGAAAAGGGAGGGAGGGGGGGGAAAAAAAGAGGACCTGATGCAAGGGGCTTAAGTGAAGAGCAAATGCCTTGAGAATGATTGGGACAGGGAATGTATGGGTGTGCTTTTTACAATTGATGTATGTATATGTATGGATTGTGGTAAGAGTTGTTGGAGTCCCTAATAAAATGTAAATGAAGAAAAGAGGAGAAAAAAATGATTAGGGCAAAGACTGTACAGATGTGCTTTATACAATTGATGTATGTATATGTATGAACTGTGAAAAGAATTGTATCAGCCCCAATAATTTGTTAAAAAATAATTTTAAAAAAAAGGAAAAAAAAAAGAAAAAAAATATATTTAAAAAATGAGACATGTACATATGCAAACATATTTATGTATGAGTATGGGGAAATAGATCTATGTGCATATATTTATAAGTTTAGTATTAAGGTAGCAGAAGGACATTGGGCCTCCACTCAAGTACTCCCTCAACGCAAGAATACTTTCTTCTATTAAATCGGCATTCTATGATGCTCACCTTCTTGACACAACCACTGAAAACAAAGCAGGTGAATAAGCAAATGTGATGAAGAAAGCTGATGGTGCCCGGCTATCAAGATAAAGCATCTGGGGTCTTAATAGCTTGAGAGTAAATAAGCGGCCATCTAGCTCAGAAGCAACAAAGCCCACATGGAAGAAGCACACCAGCCTGTGTGATCACGAGTTCTCAAAGGGCTCAGGTATAAGGCATCATCAGAACAAAAAAATCTTATCATAGTGAATGAGGCGGGGAGTGCAGAGTGGAGACCCAAAGCCCATTTGTTGGCTACTGTAGATCCCCTTGCTGAGGAGTCTAGGGGAGGAGATGAGCCAATCAAGGCGTGATGTAGCAATGATGAAAAATACAATTACATGCTAAATGCTTCCTCCACCCCCCCAACACCCTCCACTATCATAATCCGAATTCTACCTTGCAAGTCTGGCTAGACCAGAGGATGTACACTGGTACAGATAGGAACTGGAAACACAGGGAATCCAGGGCGGATGGTCCCTTCAGGACCAGTGGTGTGAGTGGCGATACTGGGAGGGTAGAGGGAGAGTGGGTTGGAAAGAGGGAACCTTGCTGGGGGATGGACAACAGAAAAGTGGGTGAAGGGAGACGTTGGACAGGGAAAGATATGAGAAAATAATAATTTATAAATTATCAAGGGCTCATAAGGGAGGGTGGAGCTGGGAGGGAGGGAAAATATGAAGACCAGATGCCAGGGGCTTAAGTGGAGAGCAAATGTTTTGAAAATGATGAGGAAATTGAATGTTGAGATGTGCTTTACACAATTGATGTATATATGGATTGTGATAGGAGTTGTATGAGCCCCTAATAAAATGAGTTTAAAAGAATTAAATGGCAATTGAATAAAATATATAAAATCTTGAAAGAAAAATCAATTGCATAATTATAATTCTGGATAACATATGCCAATTTGTAGTCAATTAGTGTTTAAACATATTTTAAATTATAAAATTATTTCAAAAGGCTATTGCTTGAATATATAGAATGAAATGTGAGAGTGTGGGAAGTAGGGGAAGGGAGGAGGTGTTGGCCAACCCAGGGACAAGGGAACAACGAGTGATTCAAAACCAGTGGAGGGAGGGGATGTGAGGACTGGTAGGAAGTGACCAAGGGCAAGGTAACTGAGAGGAATTACTGAAACCAGAATGAAGGCTAAACATGGTCATGTGACAGAAGGAAAGCATAAGGAAATAGATGAAAGGAGTAGGAGGCAAAGGGCATACATAGAAGCTTAAATACAGACATGTACATATGTAAATATATTCATGATTATGGGGGAAATAGACTTATGTGCATGTATTTATAGGTTCAGTAGTAGGGTAGCAGGTGGACATTGGGCCTCCTCACATGCACTCCCTCAATACAATAGCACCTTGCTCAGCTAAACGGTCATC
This sequence comes from Tenrec ecaudatus, assembly GCF_050624435.1. Taxonomy (NCBI): domain Eukaryota; kingdom Metazoa; phylum Chordata; class Mammalia; order Afrosoricida; family Tenrecidae; genus Tenrec; species Tenrec ecaudatus. The sequence continues at coordinate 42,773,714 of NC_134548.1, read as the reverse complement.
CCATGATACTCACCTTCCTGACATGATTGCTAAAGACAGATGTGTGCATAAGCAAACGTGGTGAAGAAAGCTGATGATGCCAGACTATCAAAAAGATATAGCGTCCGAGGTCTTAAAGGCTTGAAAGCAAACAAGCGCCCATCTAGCTCTGAAGCAACAAAGCCCACAGAGAAGAAACACACAAGCCTGTGTGATCACGAGGTGTTGAAGGGATCAGGTAGCAGACACCAAAGAACAAAAACCATCATTGTGTGATCACCTTCCCCACATAAACACTGAAGACAAATGTGTGCATAAGTAAGTGTGGTGAAGAAGGGCTGATGGTGCCCGGCTATTGCAAGATATAGCGTCTGGAGACTTAAAGGCTTGAAAGTAAACAAGCGGCCATCTCCCCAGAAGCAACAAAGCCCACATGGAAGCAGCACACCAGCATGTGTGATCATAAAGGGCCAAGGGGACCAGGTTTCGAGCAACAAAGGCGGGGGGAAAATCATATCATCGTGAATGAGGGGAGTGCATGATAGGGACCCCATGCCCATCTGTAGACAACTGGAGATCCCTTGCAGAGGGGGAGTGGGGAGGAGATGAGTAGCAATAATGAAAATCACAACCTTCCTCTAGTTCTTAAAGGCTCCCCCCCTCCCCCCAACTGTCATAATCCCAATTCTACCTTGCAAACCTAGTTAGACCAGAGATGCACAGCGGTACAGTTGGGATCTGGAAACACAGGGAATCTGTGGGGACAGATGAATCCCTCAGGACCAATGGTGAGAGTGGCGATACCAGGAGGGAAGGGGGGGGTAGAAAGGGGGAACCGATCTCGGGGATCTACATATAACTTCTTCTCTGGGAGATGGGCAACAGGAAAGTGGGTAAAGGGAGATGCCGGACAGTGTAAGATAAGATAAAAAAATAATTTATAAATTATTAAAGTTTCATGAGGGAGCGGGGAGCAGGGAGGGGGGGAGGGAATAAAGGAAAATGAGCTGATTCCAGGAACCCAAGTGGAAGGCGAATTTTGAGAATGGTGAGGGCAACAAATGTATAAGGGTGCTTTACTCAACTGATGTATGTATGGATTGTGATAAGAGTTGTATGAGCCCAAATAAAATGATTTTAAAAAAAGAAAACATAAGTACATGAACAACAATGGGTACAAGGAAGAAGAACATGTTGTAGAATTGAACATGGTGACAATTGCACAACTCATCTTGATATGACTGGATTATTGAATTGTATGATGTGTGGATGAAGTGCTAATAAAACAAAAAACCAAATGTGAATAAAAATAGGGCGATAGATATATTTTCTGGAAACAAATATGTCGATCTACCTATCTATTTGAGTCTTTCATTTTGGTGAAATATTTAATTCTCTTGTCTTTATAACTCATATAGGATATTAATCTCTCAGAAAAAATAAAAGTTCAGTTACTGTCAAAAGAAAAGAATGTCAGTGCTGTGGAAATCACAGAGCTGTTTAGAGTTTCCACCCAAACTAGGAGCTAAGTGTTATGAACCAAAACCGACAGTATTCCCTGTCTGAAATTCAGCTCCTCTTGCTTTTCACACAGTCGCTGGCCTCCTTAAGACTTCTTTTCTGTAATGGTTCACTCTCAGCTAATGCACAGCACGTAATCATTTTTAAAATAATGCAAAGGCCTGTCCTGAGCTCCTAAGAGAAGGACTCCAGTGTGAGAAAAAGCCTTAGCTACTTAACACTGGTATTCTTTCCCATCTCCAGTGTCCCTTGGAGTGCAAGCAAGATTAGTGTGTTCAAAATATTGCCTGACCCCCCCCAAAAAACCCCACCACATACACATAAACCAAACCAAACTTACTGCCACTGAGTTAATTCTGACTCATAGTGACCCTACAGAGCAGGGCTGGACTGCCCCATCTGTGTTTCTGAGGTTTTTACTCTTTATGGGAGTTGAAACCCTCATGTTTCTCGCTTGGAGCACTTAGTGGTTTCAAACTGCTGACTTTTGGATAGTACCATACATAAGGCCTTCAAATAGCTCATATCCTTTAGTTACATTTTCCCAGGAACTTTCTGAAGCTCCCTTGTACGTAGGCGCACGCACATACACACACACAAAGACACAGGCTTCAGGAAGTTCATGGAAAAACAGAATGAAATGATAGAATTATTTCATGTGCTTTTTGAAGCAAACCACCATGTGTATATATGCTCAAAGCAGAGGAGTGACAGTTGAGTACATGACTGTTAACTGAAAGATTGATGACTCAAACCTATCCAGCTCCTCTGTGGGAGAAACACCTAGCAGCAGTCTGTTCCTGTACAGATTAGTCTAGAAAATCCTATGGGGCAGTTCTACTGTGTCACATGGAGCCACTATGAGCCAGAATTGGCTAGATGGCAACCACCACCCACAGCTCAACATAGAGTGAACACAGCAGGTGGTGGGCAATTCAAGGACCATCAGATGCAGTCATCCTAAATTCCAACGGAGTGGACTACAATGAAACTTTCCTGGGTGGGAAAAAGAGGCCCAAACAGCTGCAATGACGCTGCAGATCTTGGCTTCACAGACAAGCTGGTAACTTGGGCTATTCCAGGGGTAGCAGGAGCCACGACTTGGACTTAAGAAAATTGATTGAGGCTCTCAGCACTAGCCAGACAACTGCTCTTCTGGGCTGAGAATTCAGGATGACTGGTAACTTTACATTCACAGCAAAGTCAGCAGGTTCAGAGATAGGACCTCAAAGCAAAGTCACAATGGTGAAAAACCTTAATGAGACACGGCTGTCAATGCAGCTAAATGTCCCCAAAGCCAGAATGGATTTCAACAGCAGAAATAAAAAGCCCCCCCCCCCCACATTCAATATAATGGCAACGTTGTTTTCTTTCAGTCTCATGACACCATGAAGCTGTCTCCCATCTACCACTCCCCATAGACAGACTACTGGCCACCAAGTTCCATTTCCACACTGTTAAGATCTATGTCCCCTGTCTAGGCTCTAGCACAACATCTTTCAGAGTAGAAGACAATAAAAATAGTGGCCCTCTTAACCTGCTGAAACTCACCGAGCAAAGGGGTTAACATGGAGGCCTATTGTGTGTGTCCACCAACTGTCGCAGGCTTACACCAAGCATGCAAGTTGTGAACCATCTGCACTATACAGATGTAGCAACAGACCCGGAGGAGTCAAACAGCTTTTCCAAGAACACAAAGCCAAGGCAGAATTAAATCCAGATCCGACTCAAATTTCAGGCCTTGTCCATATCTTTCTGGCAAGGTCTACAGCAGTGGTTCCCAACCTTCCTAATGCTGCAACCCTATGAATCCAGTTCCTCATGTTGTGGTGACCCCCAACCATAACATTATTGTCGTTGCTACTTCATAACTGTAATTTTGCTACTGTTGGGAATTGCCATGTAAATATCTGATGTGCAGGATGTATTTTCATTGTTACAAACTGAACATAATTAAAGCATAGTGATCGATCACAAAACAATATGTAATTATATATTGTGAAATAGCTATTTCTAATGACAAATAAATGAAATTTTGTCTCGAAGCATGGTAATAGCATGGGTAATAGTCTTCATGCCAGGTACTCACATGTGGGTGGACCCCGCCTAGGGATGGATAGAGGAGCGGTGTCTTAGTTCTTAAGATCGCTTTTCCGATGGTCTTAGGCAACCCGTGAAAGGGTCGTTCGACCCCCAAAGGGGTTGTGACCCACAGGTTGAGAACCGCTGGTCTAAAGTGATGGTTGCTGCAAAATTGCAGATCAACGATGTCAAAGTTTCCTAAATAAATTCCTTTTCTAATTAAAAAGTTAACACTAGTTAACAGAGTTTTCTGATATGAGACACTTGAATATTTTCCTTTGAGTAAAAATGGAAGAGATACCATCTCCATGATGAAGAATGGTAAAAATCAGGTAAAATAAAGCAAGTGAACCTGGATGCAACTCTTTAATTCCTTGCAAATGAAATACTCAAAGCATATGAGATCCATCATTTTCTCCCCTCAGTGAAGGTGATTTGAAATCCAACATTGTAAAGCAGTTCAGAGTGTCCTGTTAATGTGCTTTTCATTAGAGGTTGAAGGAACATAAAAGGGGTCCTAAATCTGCATTAGAAAACCATTAAAATTGGTCAAAACTCCAAAACCAAACTCACTGCCATTGAGTCATCAATTCTGATTTACAGCGACTCTATGGAGCAGGGTAGAGCTGCCCATGTGGGGTTCTGAGACAAACTTTTTTCTTTAATCCCTTTAAATGAAAAGGATTCTCTCCATAGAGACTACAAATAATTTGGCTCAAGACCCTGTATTACAATGAAACCCAAGCTAAGGTCAAAGGCTCATAGTCAGAAATGGATTGATAATTATTTTCTTTAAAAATGTTACTTTTGGCAGTTGATTACGCATTTTATAGTCTATTATTATAGCAAAGATCTTGCTGTAGTTATGGGAAACAAGCTAAACAGATTCTTATTCTTAACCACCAAACAGCCAGGCATAGAAAGCTCCTTGGAGCTGAAACCTGTTATTAGAATGATAACACTCTCAATACAAAGGATGTGGGGGAAGTGGAGTTTCTGCTGTTTAACAATATTTTGAATACTCTAATATTTAAATTCACCAGGGCCTCATTTAAAGCTCAAGGAGGTGATGTAGCTCAGGAATGATACTTCTGGGTGTGATACATAATTTAGTCTGAAAAACTCAGTGGGACTAACCATAGCGTGGCAAATGATATCACATGGGCCTGCAAAGGCGACAGTGCTCCTATTTGTGGCTGTCTTCAGCTTCTCACTGTTGCCAAAGAGAAGTAAAACTGTCAGAGGAAAATGAGATGCTGGTGCCCACAGCTTTGAGTGGCCAATGAGTTACCTAACCCTGTGAATGTACAGAAAAGAAGTCCTTCATGACAGCCCAGCCTCGCCAGTCACACACACATGCTACTGGGTGGGCCTGAAAACCATGCATGCTTTGTTCTGCAGACAGACAGCTCAAAAGAGTCTGTGAATGACCTTCAGCCACACATCAAGCTGATGGGGAAATGTGAGTCGCTGCAGCTGGGGAAAGCAGGTGTTTCTCAAGATTTGTGGGTGCTTAATTCACTGCTTACAAGCCCAGGAAAGGTTGTTCAATCCAATCCATGTCAGAACAGTTTTCTCCTTCATAGTCCAATTAACTCACAGAGATCCTTAAAGAATTCACAAGCATGAGTCCAAACCAGCCCCTGGGATAAGAAAAGCCCAGAACTTTTCATATATATATTTTAACTTTCACAATGCTCCAAAACCAAGATCTTAGATTAGATTCAGATCCCTGCACTGCTACTTTCTAGCAGTGACCTTGGGTTCACTGCTTAAACTACTCTAGTCTTCATTTTGTCTTTTTGTAGCCTGTGGAATATTCTGCTTGCAAAGGCCTCAACATTTGTGCCTGGCACAAAGGTGATCGATGAACCTCGTCCCTGAACTTACCCTTTGGCTTTAAATAGTCAAAAATGACCTTTAGCCAATAATTCAGAAAGAAAAAGCCAGTTCTGGCTTCCAGGCTAAGTTGCCAAACCAAACACATCCATCTAACTTCATTCTCTTGCAACCCCAACTAAGCCCACCTAAAATCAGTGCCTTTTAAAAAAGAGGTGCCCATGAGAATGGAAGAGGAGACAAAGGCAATCAAGTTCCAAGGCAAGTTGGGGGACAAAGACTGAACTCATACCAAGAGGGAAGAAAACTGAGAGAGGGCACCAGGCACCTGTGGATCTGGGGTGAGGGGCACAGCTAAAATATAGAAAGCTGTTTAGGAAGCAGTCACAGCCCAGCACCCCAGTGTATGTCACTGAATAGCTGCCTCTTCCCCACCCAGGAAAACAGCCCGATGATTATTCCCTAAAGAGGATAAGAATATGCTCTGAAAAACAGGAACATTAAACGAACCCTGAACGCAGAAACAGCACCACCACCCACTTCCTCCAGATTAAAAACTAGACCTTACCACTCCCAGCAGAAGACACAAGGCTTCTCTTAAGCATCCATGCAAACTCAGGGAAGAGAGCTAAAGATATTGACATTCCTAACAAAGATTCATCCAAAAGTACAACTCAATTTCGAAACAGCTTTCTAGCACCCAAGCAACCAAGGAGGATCAGACATCTGAGAAAAGCCTCCATCTAGAAAGAGACCAAAGCAAGCCCAAAAGAAAGAGTACTTTGGAGGACACCAGGCCCACAGGGCTAGGAGAAAACTTAAAGCACAGAACAATGATATCCTGAGGGAGAGACAAAAGACCGCATCTGTGAAATAAGACAAGGATAAAAAAGAAAGCAAAAACTCAAAACAAACATTCTTGGAATTGAAATATCTTGTTAGAAGTGCAAACAAACAAACAAAAACAAAGTATTTGAAGATGTCTTCCAGAAGTTAAGAGCAAAACGAGAGAAGAGAAATGGGAGAAATTGGAAAAACCAGAACCAATGCAGGTTACAGTGCATGTGTGTGACCTGCGGAATGAAGAGCGTAAATGCAGAAAGAAATTCAAGAGTATTTTGCAAAAGTGAAGCATCAGAGTAAAATGGTACATCCTCGATCATCCAGCAGCATGAATGAAAGCCTACATCAGGGCTCATGAAAGTGACACTTGAGATCCTGGAGGCCAAAAATACTTATAAGCTCCCAAAGACGGGTGGGGGTGGGGGAATCAGGTCACAGGCAGCCTATCGGGAATCAGAAAGGCTCCAGGCTTCTCAATATTAACAATGGGTGAAATGATGAAGGGGCAATGTATTCATTTCCCTTCAGACCTTGGATTTCTGACTTGAAACTGGACTCCTAAAGTACCAGTCAAGTGTGGCAGTAGAACAGACATTTTGATACCTGTCTTAAAATCTTACAACCCAGGTATTCTTTCTCAAAAAAAAAAAAAAGTTAATGAAGGATGTGCCTCCACCAAAACATGCCACCAAAAAAAGAGGAAGACATAAAATAAAAGAAAATTCGAACTCAGATGACAGTCCAAGGGAATCTCCCAATGGAAGCGGAGAAAGATCCAAGGATGACAGCTGTGAGCCAAAAGAGGGCACCCAGCCCTGATTAGAGCAGGATGACTCAAGAGACAGGCACACTGAGGACTAGCATCACCAGCCTCCTGTTGGAATGGGGCCGAAGGACAGAGTGAGCCTGCCCTAAAGATCCTTCTTGTGCCGTTTTACCTGACCATGGGCGGACATCCTTTATTTCCCCACCCTGCTCCACTGTCTGAATCAGCCAAGGGTTCTAATTTCACTCCACAGTAGTGCTGTCCTTTTATATACTACTAACAACAGACCACGGTGAGAGAAAAGTAGAACATGCAGAGCTGCCCATGTCCACTGACCCTATTTCTGCCCGTCTTCTAGTACTTGACCCTATATTAAGGCACCGTTAGATGTGGGAAGCCCTTTTTCTCTCCCAGGATTCATTCAAAGTTTTGTACACTGACCTTCTCTAGAACAAGGCTATGGATGCTGAAAGCCAGACTTCTTCCAGGAACTTGGTTCTGGTTACCTTCTCTTGGAGCCTTCCTGAATCAGAAGCAATGGTGCGCATTCCGTGCACACATATGATTTGTGCAGACTGTTTGCTTTTCAAAACTGAACGATATATGGCTTATGGATGCATATGAAAGGGCTTCAAAATATTTTCTGGGAAAATACCATGATCTTTTCCACAAACATTCTGCAGTGCCCTCGTACAGTTATGGAAACTTAGAAAAGCCAGGGAACATGTAACACAAGTCAGGATTACCTCTGGGGGAGGGCGCAGTGGAAGGCCCTTTAAGGAACTGCTGTTGTTTGAATTCCTGAACTTGAGGAGGTGTGGTGGCTCACACAGGTTAGATTTTGCTGTAGTTGTTTTCTGTACTTCTATCTACTAAACATTCATCTGCATGTGGGATATTTTTCCCCAACCAAAAAAGCATTATTCCTGAGAGCCCAACAATGATTTGGGTCACAGATTCTATTACAACTTCAGTAGAATATGTACCACTTGTTTCTGATGTCTCCCAAACAGCAGTGGTCAGTCTGTTCCAGTCATCACAATCTCTTATGTATCCCAAGACAGCAGTGACAGAAAGGCAATTCTGGAAGACACTTTACAGTGAGAACAAACAGAACCAGCCCTCTGTGATGAGCATTCGTATACAGCCATAATGAGAAATGCCCTACCAGTGGGATTCCCGGGAGCTGACAGGCTTCTGAGAGAAACAAGTCTCTAGTCAGAAAAGGCTGTTCTCCCTATTCCCCCAATATGCTTTGGTCGTGTTTGAACAAACTGGCAATTCCAAATCAATGCCCCAAACAGGCTCACTTTCCCAGCATGTTTCAGAAGAAACAGCAGAAATGTTTACCATTAACTACTGGCCCCATGTATGCTACAGTTACTCAACTGCTACATTAGCACTTAAGCTCATACCACCATAACTAAAAGTTGCTTTTCCTGAAATGCATTTTGCTATTCAATTTCACAAGACTGTTTCAATAGGGGAAAAAACACAAAAACTCATTCCAAATTCTTGTGCGCTGAATGGTGCCCTTCTGGGTCCAGTCACAGAAGGAAAGATACATTTCTATGCCCATTAACAAACAAAAAAACCACAAGCTCACTGCCATCGATTCGATGTTGATTCATATAAACCCCGTAAGACTGGGTAGAACTGCCCCTGTGAGATTATGAGACTGTAACTCTTTATGGGAGTAGAAAGCCTCGTCTGTTCCCCCAGAAGTGGCTTGAACTGCAGAGCTTGCAGTTCTTAGCCCAACCTGTAACTACTCATGTCACCAGGGCTCCTATACAGGAGACTGAAAATAGCACACAGTCCAAGTCTCTGGCTGTTCCCTTCCTACCATCAAAGGTTGTTCCCTCTTTTGGGACTCACCTGAATGTTCTGATGCAGAGGATCAAAACCAACTGAGTCCCAACTAGAGTAAGGGCACCATTGTCCACTTACTCGAGCAATAAAGTGAAAAGTCAGCTAAATATGGATGCTTGCCATGGACTTTCTAAAGTATGGCCAGAACCAGAATCTTGAGAAGGAATATTTTATCCCAAAGTTGCACTGCTTCCACTTGACACATGATGGCTCCTATGTGACTCGGCTCATCTCCTAGATGAGTCTGTGAAGTGATTCAAGACATGTGCCTGGTGCTCTGTTCCCTGTATGTTTGCAATAAAGTAAGAATCATCAATGATGTATCTTATCTTGTTTCGGAGATTCTCAATTTTGGTTGTACATTGAACGCATCTGGGCAGCTGTGAAAAAAAATACCGGTGCCTGGGTCTACCTCCTAGAAATGGATTTACCATGTCTCAAGGCTGTGGCTTGGGCTACCCATTGTTAAAAGAGCCCCAGTTGATTCTAACACACATCTTAGGGTGAGAATTATGTGTCTCCTAGAGAATAAGCCCAGGAGCCTGGCGGTGTAGTGGTTTACAAGTTGAGCTGCTAACCTTGTTAGAAACGACCAGTTGCTCCAAGGGAAACAGATGAGGCTTTCACTGCTGCTTAGAGTTATACTCTTGAAAACCCACAGGGGGTAGTTCTGTTGTTTAGTGTCTCCCTGAGTCAGAAAACATTCTATAGTGAGTTTGAGTTTTGGATTTTTTCTTTTGAGAGAATGATAGTGACTTGTTTCCTTCTGCCAAAGATAAAAACAAAACAAAATTTGCTGCCATCAAGTTGGTGCCAACTCACGGAGACCTGGTGGGATAGGGTAGAGCTGCCATTGTGAGGTACTGAGATTGTAACGTTTAATGAGAGTAGAAAGCCCTGTGTTTCTCACAGGAGCAGCTGGTGGTTGTGAACAGCTGACCTTGTGGATCACAGTCCAACACGTAAGCACTACGCCACCAGGCTTCTTTCTGTCAAAGAAAGAAGCTGGCATTTCTTAAAATTCTTCTCTGCAGCAACAAAGTGTGCGTACCTATATGTGCCACTGTATGTGTGCACTGTTAAATAATTAAGAACGTAGAGCTGGTGAATCATGCTCCCTGGATTTGGCTACTACCTGGTTCTTGTCTACTGAGAAACAGCCAGAAAGTAAAGGCACTGGGACTGACCATTTTATTGTCACTGAACTAGCAATCTTGGGCAAGGAATTATCCTGTACTTCTGTTTCTTCCTCTGTGACATGGTCTTAGAACAGGACCTGTCCCTCACAGCATGACACATATCAGACAATAGTATAGAAGCTATAGGGTTGCTCTTGAGTCAGAACCGGCTCAATGGCAGTGAGTTCAGCGTTGAGTTTTTGCTTACAAAAATAACTATGACACACAAAGCAGCTTAGAAATTTTTGTTAAAGGAACTATCAAGCTAGATTCTGCCAACCTCTCACCCACCCTCACTCGCCACAAGAAACCTTCAAAGAAAGTAGTCACTATGCCAATGAAGGGAAGTCCAAATCAGAGCAGACTTGTTTCAGGGTGTGAGTCCTACATTGTGGGGCCCAAAGTCTCTCAAAAGTTTCTGCAATATCTTTTGCTTTTTGAATGGAACTTAATTTAGCTCTGACGAAGGAGGCATTTTTTTTAGGTCCACGAGGAAAATTTAACATGACATAGCAACATTTTTCTCTCCCTCCTTTTCTTCATCATTTCAGACATCCATGTCTTTGTTAATAACCTGGTGTGAAATCTGAGCACTGTTACTTGCAGGAGCTGGCAAGAACAGCTTAGAATTCCAAGTTTTTCTTTTCAAAGGAGTGTGTCACTGCCTGACTAAACAGATAAAGGAGTATTTTTTTTCAAAGAGTTCTCTGAACCCTTGTGAAGAGACAGAGACCCCGGAATTTTCCTTACTTGATTTTTTTTTTTTTGAGAGCTGCATGCCAGGCAGCACAGAAATCCATTAATCCTAAAAGATATTTGAAAAAAGGATATCAAAACTGAATATAGTCTTGAAACGTATGTGTGAGCCTAGTTGGCTATGCATGCTTTGCAAAGACAAAAATAAATGTAAAATCGTATTTGTAGAAAGATATTTTGCGACCTGCAGCTCCTAAGCACAGAGGAAGCCGGATGGTAAACATGCCACAGTCTCACACACTGTCTTCTACTAATAATAGAACTGGTTCATTATCAAGGCAGTGTAAAAATGCCGCAGACAAGTGGTGTGAACAGAGCCGGCACCAAGTCACCTTCACCGGCAACACTCCAAACCCACTCTGCTTGCAAATCTGTTCATTCAAAAGCCTACACTTCAATTCTTTCCCATCCTGAAGTAGCTTCTAAAAGATAAAATAAGTTTCTTAAAAACCTTTCATTTTGAAACATGTCAATTACTAAATTAATTACTGCTGAAGTAGTTGCACAGACCTAATATTTCTCTAGGGCAGTGGGTCTCAACCTTCCTAATGCCGAACGCTTTCCTGCAGTTCCTCATCTGGCGGTGACCCTCAACCATCAAATGATTTTCATTGTTACTTCATCACTGTCATTTTGCTACTGTTATTAATCAGCTGACCCCCAGCTTGAGAATCACTGCTCCAGGGCACTTGGGCATTTTGTATCAAATGCATCTCTAGACTCAGCATCTAGCATCAGGCTAATTCAGGATTTGGGTTCTAAGGATTTTATCTTTAGGAGCTAACTGGGCACATGGGTGAAAACAGAAAGTTGTTACACCTTTTTAATATGAATGGAGGGACTAAAAGTATCACCCCCAAACAACAATACCATGGAGTAAATTCTGACTCACACTGACCCTATAGAGCAGAATAGAACTGTCCCGTGGATTCCCAAGGCTGTACCTCTTTTATAGGAGAGCAGAAAACTACTTCTTTCTCCCGTGGAGCTGCTGGTGGGCTTAAAAGTATCACATGGCCTTCATGATCTAGTGGATAGATAGTGTGTGTGTTCATAAAATGGAATTCTGTGGCACAGGAATATGCTGAGTGAAATGGAAAAATATAAGCACTTATGCTCATGAAAAGTGGCTAAGAGATTTGGACGCATTTTCATAGAAAATTAGACTACTAATGAAAGAATCTGCATAAAAATGTTAAAGGGAGTTTTCTCTGAGTAAAGGGAGCATAGGGATTTCTCTTTGCGGGGTAATTTCTAATACATATGACGGGTCCACTAAAACATGCATAAAATATAAAGTAAATTGCAACAAACTAAATAGAAGGAAGCAAAAATGTATAACAAATTATTACAAGATACAGAACCACCTTGCAAAAAAGTAATTTAGCTCCCCCCCACACACACACACATGCCCAGCCGCAGCAACCATACCAACACCTGAGGTGAATGCATGAGGAATGACCAGACCAAGTGGGATCGATCATCTATGTTTCCAAAACTAAGGCCCATGGGGCATGATGTAATCTAGCACGACCACATGGTAGGACGACAGCAGCCCTCAGATGGAGCTTCCAGGTTGGTGGTCATGGGAGTTCTGCATTATTTCCCAGATTTCACCCTATCGGTCTGTCTCTCTTTATAACATTTTTTTATTGTAATGAAATTGAGCCTCCGTGTTCAAAGAGGGATGAACTGCGCTCTCCATAAATATGGTATCCTTTCTGAATTCTGGCAGTTGTCTAAATGAATCAATGAGCCCAGAGTGTATGAAAGCCAGTAGGGGGACTGGTGTCTGCAGAATTGGCACTCTGAAAGTCTTTCCGACCTGCAGGCTCTAACCTAGCTCTTAGACACAGAAATGTAAGGATGGCAATGAGTGCATCAGAGGAATAGGGTCCATTTCCACTTTGAAAACTGGATGCATGTTGCTCCTTAGTTTAAAATGAAGTTGGAATTTCCCCCTTATTAGTACAAGTATACAAGGGCTGGGGGTAGGGGAGCTTCAAAGGGTTCCTGGAAAATTGGAATTAAAAGATCCTGGGCACTCCGTGAGGATACAATACCATACCTAGCTTCGTAAACTTAGAGAGGAAAGCAGTTATTCTAAGTGAAACATTTCAATTAAAAAATGACATTACTTCTCCCTGTTTCAAGATGTGCTATGTCGTACCTCCAGTGCTTTTTGGAATCTCTGGGATCAGCTTTCAATCTAAACTGTCTTTTCATTTGTATATCACTAGCCTCGGAAACTGCAGCAACCAATACAGAGCAGTCCACTGCAGTCTCTAGAGCATGAAGTAGCATTTAATTCAAAACCTTTTTACAAATCACTGGATTAATGAAATTCATCATACACAGGAGTGCTGGGATGTAGGCTGCATGTAAATCACATCTATCAAGCTAAAAGGCAGACATCTATAGCAACTTCTCAATAACTAGAACAGCAAGCCCTAAACTAGGAATTTAAAAGAAGAAGCAGACTTCCTTCACTCATTTTCTCAGCGTGACTCTGCCTCTGCATCCACACCACCACCCAGAGGCTCTGGAATGTAGGCAGTTCTGTCTCACAAAACAGCTGGGCTCCCAAAAGATCATTTCAAAACCACCTGCTTGACACACACTGCCTTCCGACAACTTTATCTAGTCTTCGATATCTAACCAGAATGTTGTTGTTAGTTGAAATCAAATCAGTTCCAACTCATAGGGATCTTGTGTCCAACAGGATGAAATACCCCCTGGTCCTGGACCTTCTTAACAAATGTTTTTATGTTATGATGCAGCCACTGTATCAATCAATCTCATCAAGGGTCTGCCTCCTTTTTGCCACCTCCACACTTTATCAAGCATGATGTCCTTCTGCAGGGACAAGTCTTTGGACAAGTCCAAAACATGTGACATGAAGTCAGACCATCCTTGCCTCCAGAGAGCATTCTGGCTGAACAGATTTACAATTAAAATGACATGATAAGATCAGGAAATCGAATCATTGAAAATGGCTTCTACTAGGAAAAAGGAGAGTTCCCCAGTCTAATTTTGATTCACATTCACAAAGAGGGTTTCTCTCATAGTGGCGGTTTCCACTAGGTGTTAGCAACTAGCCATCGCTCCTATTGAGACAAAAATGCTAGTGGGCAGAGAGTGGACTTCTGAGGCATTCATCACCTCCAAATTGTGTGCTGCTTCGAAGTCGGTTGCCCTTAAGTCACTCAAGTCAATACTGACTCAGGTGGACATCAGGTTGTAGTCTACCTAGATGACTGGGTTAGGAGTCAAGAGTCCAGAAACCTAAGATCTCAAGAGCCACCCCTGGCTCCTGACCTAGAAAACTCTGACAGAGTCACTATAGGTTGGAATCGATTTAAAACCACTGGGTTTGTTGGTTTGTTTTTTGATATGAGTTTGAATTGACCCAACGGCAAAGGGGTTGCTTTGGGTTTGTCATGTTTTCTTTGACCCCTTTGCTAGGGCATTCATCTGGGGACAGTTTTGGCAAAGAAGACCTGGGAATCACAGCTAAAGGGCTACTCAGGGGAGTTCTCCCTGTTGTCCATGAGAGGGAATTTATATAGTTCAGTCTCCTTTGATGCTCATCTTAATGAAGTCACAGCTGGACCTCAAATGGACAAAATAACCTTTCCCGGGAGATGACAGAACAAAAATAACACTATCACCATCTGCGCATCTTTTTAAGCCCCCTCTAAGCCCAGAGTATGTGCTCTTCAAAGAAAAGTGTTGAGATAATTCCTGTTGCTATTTACAAAGAACATAAGACTACTTTCCTGCTAAGTGGAAGAACACCACTTTTGCTTAGGAATGGCCCCAATTCAATCAGGCCATAAATCTTACTGTACTTGCTAGCTACATAGACAAGAGAAATGAGACTTGGAAAACACACACATGGCTAAATTTTACCCTCTCTGGCTTTCTATTTATAGGTCATTAAATAGTAAAATGTCCCTCTTAGCTGGGCTGCAGACAGACGTGACAGAAACAGCATCTTATCTCTGTAAGTGACAAACAGCTGGCAAAGCTTAAGAGCTTCCCTTGCAAATGGAAGAAACTGAACAAAGGACCACAGAGGAGAAGCAGCCAGTAAACCCTATGTGAGGCGCTTTTCACAAGTGCAGTTCCATTTCTGTGCTTCACGAGTGAGGAGGGGGACAAGATCAAGGAGAAACTTAAGACTCTTTGTATGCCTTGGCTCCCCCAGCTGGGTACACAGCTCACCCAATTATCTATTCTGTCCTCCTGTTACTGAAAATACATCGACTAGCTCTTCCACAAGGAAAATAGTCCCATATCACCAGGGAGACAGGAGGCCACTCTGATATAGTTTTTCAA